>NC_138576.1:25489895-26142034 GCF_964289735.1 Phaethon aethereus | reverse complement strand
TCAACCACTGCCTGCGAGTCATGCCAATTCTTCTGAGCCCACGCCATGCCAGGAAGGGAGGGTAGGGCTTTATAGCCCTTCAGTTTATTTGGCCCACTGTGGGTTTACATACCCAGTGTGGATCTTTACAACAAGATCCTTTGTCCTCTCTCTCCGGTCAGGCACTTCTCCAGGAAGGGGCTGCGCTAAGGGCCCTGGTCCCTTCTGGTTGGTTCAGTTTCGCAAGGGGATCCTGTCTGTGACGCCAATTTAGCTGTCGCAGCCTGAAAGGAGCTGTTTAGGATGACCTCCCTCCCTGTGGGACCAACGACCAAGTTCGTGATCCCCCTGGACTGAATTAAGGTGAAACGACACCAGCCAACCAATTTAACAATTTAATAATACAAAACGCAAGGCATGAGGTTACATAAATGACTCAACAGCAACTTCTCTAACTAAACAATTCAACTAAACAAAGAAGTCCCATGCAACATGTCTTTTATACTTTGACAAAGGGCGGGGGGGGAAGGGGGGGACAGCAAAGAAGTTATCACCACCCGTGGATCCAGGGGTGTCCTGTTGGTCCTCTTGATGTTCCTTGGTGGTGGGTGTCCCCCTTTTTGTTTCTGACGGTGTCATTTTTATACAGTCCAAGTCCCACAATCTCCGTATTCCAAGAAACTTCGTGCATATGCAACAGGCTGATGCAACAGGCGACGGCACATCTGCAGGCCTTGGTGTCTCCCCTCACCGTATCTCTGCTCTGCAGAAACCAGTCATTGCACCTGTACTGTATCTCTGCTCTGCAGCACCTCGTTCTTCCCTGGGATCCACTCCATACCAGGACATGATCGAGCTGTTGTACCAAGAGAGGTGTGGGTTCCTCGGAACTGCGAAATGTTTAAGACAGAAACCGCATATTGGTCTGCCACAACGTGATACTTTTTATGAGATAGATACAAAAAAAAAATGAACTATCAGTGTTGTGAATACAGAAAAGACTTTGCTTCCTTTTCCTCCTGTAGTCCATGATTTATACTCTAAGAATCTGCAGTTGTTAACTTTCTGTGTACTGCTCTCCAGCTGAAATGAATTTTAAGTTGATATAAAAGTATCCAAACTTGGGACTTCCTTTATTTGTTCTTCCAGTGAAAGATAGACTACAGATGGTTGTAAACAGGACAGATTAATTAAACTCTGTACTTTATAATTCCCACTTCCTAATACCATATATAATTTTATACACCAGAATGAGGCAAGTATAGAAAACTCTATTTTCCTTTTTTTTGGTAGTATAATAGGTACTTCTGCATAACCTTTGTGACCTTCATCAAGGGATCATTCCTGGCCAAGCATTTCCAACTCGCTAACTGTGTATCCTGTCCCTAAAATTCAAGGCCTGAAGCAAACTATTTTCTTTTCCATAAATAATTTTCCTTATCAAGAAAACTGCTTGGCTCTAGATTGGGGCCCAGGAACGCTCATGTGATGTGGATGTAATTTAGCCCTGGAGCTAAACAGAGAGTGAAGCAGCTAAAAGGTATATCCACACCGAGCCTACCCTCTCTGTCCTCATTTCGCACCCTTGTAAATACGCAATGGACATCATCATGCAAGTCATTGAATAAATACAGTGAAGTGTGCTGCCTTGCCTCTGTTGGCGCATCCCTCGCAGTATGCCAGGTTCTGCTCACTATTGCTGGAGCTCTTATTGTGAAGAAGTAAAGCTATAAATGTCAATATGCTAACTCAAGAAATTTAGAAACTAACCTGGGCAAACTAAAATGCACATCAACTAAGAAGGAACAGGGCACAGGAGATATCTCTGAAAAATGAGGAGATGAGACACAGCAGAATACCGAAATATTGTCACAAGCTCTGCAGCGGGTTTGACCACAGACTTAGGGGCTAATGGTGTAGTGCATTCAACACTTAATACTTGCCGAAAAGAAAACTTAGGTACAGAGAGGACAGTAAGACTTTGTACATAAGTCCCAAAGCACGAGAATATAAGTATAGAAGGAGAGGATACAACTGCTGTCAGCACAGTGATAGTGAATACATAAGATAAAGAATGTTATTTGAAGGAACTTATTCATTTGAAAGTATACACATTCAAATGCTTCTTTTGCTAAAAACAAGAATATCTGTCATGACTGTTTTTCTTTTATATGTGTTCTAGTTGAAATAGTGGATATATCATTAAAGTTAGTTTGGTTTCATTGCCAAATCAAAGGAGGGTTTTTTTCTGAACCGATAAGGTAATGTTGATATTTTTACATCAAAAATCTTATTTTAAAAGATCCCAATATGTTATATAAAACTTCAAATAAAAGTTTTGTTTTACTTTTGGCATTCCTTAATCCCCTATTTAACATTTCCTTTTTTTAATTTAGGACACCTTTTAGATAAACATTGGGGATTTTTTTTGAGAAAAAAAAAAAATCCCTTTACTAGTTCCTAAGGAACAATGAACAATGTAAAGGACAGATAACACCAGGTTTGGATGAAAGGAGAAGTATTAGGCTGAAGGGCAAATGTTAGTTCTTGCCTCACAGCCAGAGCTCTTTGGAGGGGTTAATAGTGAAGTTGATGAGGGAGATTTGGTTGATATAGCCTACTTGGATTTCAAGAAAGCATTAACAAAAGTCTGTTTCAAAGACTCTTTAAGAAGCCAAGCTACCACGGGAAGAAAGTGTAGGTCTTTAAACAGGTAAATAATTGATTAAACGATGGGAAACAGAGAACACTGTGTCCTTGTTGAGGGGACAGGACAACACTGGATACCTAGAGAGATCTGTGCTGCAATCCTTGGGCTACTCAGCCTGGAAAAGAGGGTGAAAAACAAGGTGATGAAGTTTGCTGATACGAATTTTATCGCAATTGTAAAGATGGTGCATGAATTCTGTGAAAAAATGGTAAAGAATCTTGTGAAAGTGAGTGACTGGCAAAAAAATGGCAGATGAAGTTAAGTAGATTTGAAACATAGGTAAATGCAAAGTGACACACTGTGTCTTCACATGTACAATATTGGGATCTGAGCTGTCATCACCATTCCTGAGTGAGACTCAGGGACCTAAGGCTCAGTCTTGTAAACATTTTTGTTAAATACCATCATCCATGACTTTAGTACAAAAAATAGGAGAATGTGAAATCTGAGATTACACAAAAGACCAGTGATAGGGTAACAGCAATATGATATAGGAAGAGTTGGTGACCTTGAGGACTAAAGTAATCCAATTGGAACTTAATGAATAAAAGCAAAAATCTTCATGAACTCGTTCTTTAAAGGAGAAAAACCGATCAGGGATAAATTTAACTTGGAAAATAAAATACCTAATCATCAAGGGTTTAAATCCTGGGATAGCATTTAAGCAAGCTAGTAGGGGCAAAAAATGTCCAACCAGTTTTGCTGTGGAGCTTGATCTATTCCAAAGTGATATCCTTGTGAATTAACTACCTAAAGGAACATGGGTAAGATTAATTTCCAGAGTCATCCTTCACTTGTCTTGTAAAAGTGCAAACTAAAATCCAGCATGACAGAAGACAGGAAACTTTCTCAGGCTTCTCAGGATGTAGGAACATATAAAGCAGAGAAACAAGCCAGGCTTATAAAGGCCAAACCAGTAATTCTGATATCTTACAAAGCCTCACAGAAGCAGAAGCATAAATTAGGGAAACCTGTGCAAAAGGATATACCAACCCCCATGGTCCCATTAAAGGGAAGGTTGCAGAGATTTACACTGCCCACTGCAGCAGTACCTCCCAGGTGCTCTGTATGAATTGTGGTGGGGATGGGAGCAGGGGGACAACAGGGCTCCTCTGCTTACACTTGTGCTGGTCAGTGCCATCCCATAAATCCTCTTGCCATATGAAGGTACTGCAGTGCTCTACTGTAGTTTGTGTCTTATCAGAGTTTCCTAGCCCTGGGACAGCACTAAACTGATGGAGCTACATGACTTCTGCAGAACTGCTGGCTTGTGTCTGGCTGGCTCGGTCTTCAGCAAGTGAGCTCGTGTCCTCCGTGGTATGGTTGGCATGCCTGAGGGATGGGATGCCATCCAGTGGGACCTGGACAAAGTCGAGGAATGGGCCTGTGTGAAACTCATGAGGTTCAACAAGGCCAAGTGCAGGGTCCTGCACACAGGTTGGGGCAACACCTGGTATCAGTACAAGCTGGGGGATGAAAGGATTGAGAGCAGTCCTGCAGAGAAGGACTTGGGGGTTCTGGTGGATGAAAAGTTGGACATGAGCCAGCAATCACAGAATCACAGAAACACAGAAAAACATTGAGGTTGGAAAAGACCTTTAAGATCATCAAGTCCAACCATCATGGACCCTTAAGATCATCAAGACCAAGACCACCATGCCCACTAAACCATATTCTGATGTGCCATGTCTACACATTTTTTGAATACTTCCAATGTGCATTTGCAGGCCAGAAGGCCAACCATATCCTGGGCGGCATCCAAAGGAGCTCAGCCAGCAGGTCGAGGGAGGTGATTCTGGCCCTCTACTCCGCTCTGCTGAGACTCCACCTGGAGTACCAGCTCTGAAGGCCTCAGCACAGGAAAGACATGGACCTGTTGGAGTGAGTCCAGCGGAGGGATGTAAAAATGATCAGCTGGATGGAACACTCACCTATGAAGAAAGGCTGAGAGAGTTGGGGTTGTTCAGCCTGGAGAAGAGAAGGTTCTGGGAAGAACATATTGCAGCCTTCCAGTACTTGAAAAGGGGTTCTAAGAAAAATGGGGACAGACTTTTTAGCAGAGCTTGTTGCAATAGGACAAGGGGTAATGGTTTTAAACTAAACGAGGGTAGATTTAAGCTAGATATAAGAAAGTAATTTTTCACAATGTGTGTGGTGAAACACTGGCACAGGTTGCCCAGGGAGGTGATAGATGCCCCATCCCTTGAAACATTCCAGATCAGGTTGGACGGGGTTCTGACCCATGAAGATTATTAGCGATAAGACAAGACGAAATAGCCTCTCAAGCTGTGCCAGGGAAGGTTTAGACTGGATATTAGGAAAAATTTCTTTACTGAGAGAGTGGACAAACTTTGGAACAGGCTGCCCAGGGAGGTCGTAGAGTCACCACCACTGGAAGTGTTCAAAAAATGTGTAGACAAGCACTTTGGAACATGGTTTAGTGGGCATGGTGGTGTTGGGCTGACAGATGGACTTGATGATCTTAGAGGTCTTTCCCAACCTTAAAGATTCTATGATCTAGCTGAAGATGTCCCTGCTCACTGCAAGGGACTAGATGACCTTTAAAGGTCCTTTCCAAACTATTCTATGATTCTGTGATTACAATCTGGTATCATCTTTCTATCTGTCAACCGCAATCTTATAAGGGGGAGAGAGAGAGAAGAAAAGGGAATCAAGAGACTGTTTTTGGGGGGAAATTAAATTACTATCCTCATATCTTTGCAAAATATGACTGTAAGAGTTGTACATTGAAAGGTTGTACACAAATGTTCTTGATGTTTTCTTTCATTCTTTCATCCTGAAGAAAATAAATGGTGTTGGCATAATCCTTTCTTGTCAGAACTCATACAATATATATGTCAGAAAATAAACCTCTTTTTTTAATAAAGAAACACAGTAAGAAAAACCGAAGTACTTAAACAGTGTTTGCATTTCAGTGTAGTCACACACAAAGTTCCCAATATCTTCTGTTCATGGTAGTTAAAAGCATAAATAGCCCGTTTTTACTTTTCTTGTACAAAATACGTTTGTGGTTGCTGTTTTAGAAAAGAGTGAATTTAATCCAATTATTTTGTGGAATAAATGGCTAAACTGGGGGGGAGAAGAAGGAAAGAAGAGAAACAGCAGATACTTGATCATTCACAAATAAGAAAAAAGCTTACAGAATTTCATAAGAAATAAGGAGTTTTTGATCTAGATATTGATAGCTCCATTTGATCCAGCTCTGGAAATGTAGTAGCTCAAAGGTTTAGTGGCACTTCACATGGACTAAAAAATGTATCAAGTCACTTTCCTTAAGTTTCTAAATAGACATACCAGCTCCTCAAGTTTCATATTTCACAGTCGATTCTTCATTTATCACATAAAATATAAATAATATTTTTCACCTGTTTGGCTGCTCTTCATGCTCCCAGTACGTGTCTTGCTAGTTCACAATCAGAGCCTGGGCTGGGACCCATTTTTGAAATAGAGGGTTCTCACCTGAATAAGCTTTGCAACAGAGCACTGGACCATGTTAGTGAGGACCATAATTCAAATTATACAATTTTAAAATCTTTTTTTCTAGTACTGCTCATTTCCAAAAACATTTCAGAAGTGCTTATCAGTTTTTTGAGCTCCCAAACAAGGAGATGTTTTAACGTCCTAAAATTTAGTTAAATTTATCTTAACCAAATCTAACTTAACCAAACAGGTTAATTATTTTGTCTTTATTCCATGAAAACTGACAGATGGAAAATATTAGTTTGTAATCTTTTTTTTTTTCCAAAGATTTTTCTTTTTAATTGATGCCAAAATTTCTGCTTTCTCCTTTTTCCAAATGCAGAGCACTGAGAAACTAGTTGGAGAGTCTGCAGAAAGAAAATAGGCAAAACTTTTACTTTTCAGACTGGTTGTTACCCCGAGCAGCTCCAGGTTCCGCAGAAAGGCAGTTTGACAGTCCTTAGCAGCTCCTGGGGACAGACTTCTTCTCCAGTGGCATACTTCCAAATCTTCTGCGGCTGTAAAATTGCTTGCTGATGGATCCCTTATGGTATAGAAAAGTTAATGTTTTCTTTCACTGACTGCAGAAGGAACTAAGAGGGGAAGGAGCGTGACTGACCTGGACAGCTGAAAGAAGAATCCCTTAAAAAAAGTGCAGAAGGGTGAAAAGGCAGCCAGCAGAAGAGACACGGATGAGGAGCAAGGAGAGGAATTTTCCTGTTCTGGTACAGTCAGTGAGTTCTCGGTGTGGGAACCATTCCCATGAATGCACCTGGCTCAGATTTACAGACTTTGGCAAAATACTGGAGACAACTTCTGCTTAGATCATGAGAGGGGAGCAAGTGGATCTTTCCCAAAGGCCAGAACTTCAGTTCAGAAGAGGTTTTGTAGTGTTCAGAGGAGCTCCGAAGTATTAATCTAAGGAAAAACTTCCCAAGGTCTAAGAAATCTGACAAAATACATTATATTAGCAGCCAGTACATAAATTGGAGAGTATGGTTTCTTAGCAAAGTCTAATTTATAGCACTGTAAATCAGAATGAATCTATGGAAATCAATGCAAGCAAGTTATTGTGAAACTCATTCTGTGAGAAGAGAGCTTCTGTAGCAGAAAACCATAGTGATTGTGTGCATATTTTTTTCTGAAGACTGCAGAACCACTCCCTTTGCTGCTTGTAGACCAAGCACACTAAATGTTTCTATCAGTCATCCATTTCTCTCCTGCATGTGAGTGATTCTTCCCTTCTTCTATTTTGGAAACTCATGAACACTTTTGCTTGTACCAGGTGCTTCAAATGTCCTTCAAGCCATCCTCCCTGTAAGAGAAACATCCACTGCCTTTTTCAAGCCAAAGGCTTTTTGTCTTCCTACTTCCCCTTTTGTGATATGCTATGTATACTTTTCCTCCTTTTCTTTTGTCTTCTCCCTATTTCCCTAATTTTACGGGTTATGTTTCTTTTACATCTTTCCAGTTCCCATTTCTTCCTCCCACCTGCCCTGGGCTCTCCCATTCTCCGCTTCCCCAAGGTTTTATATAGCTTCATAATCTTTCCCCTAGTTCTGCTGTTCCACCTATCTTATCCTTACTGTTATCTTTTATTTTTCTCTGGGGCATATACTTTTCACGGTGCCAAGCTTATTTAGGATAATGGCAGAGATGCGATTGGAGGCTGTGTCATGCTGGAGGCTGTTTATGGATGCCTACAACTCATTCTATTTGTAGGCAATGACAGACAAACAGAGAAGTGTCATCACGTGTTAAGTCTCAAAAAAGAAAGCAGAAGGTATTGCAAGGAAGGAATGAGGCTGTTGACAGAGTAGGTGTCTCTTTAGCTGTGCTTCAAATTCCTTCAGCAGAGTCTCAGTTCCTTCATCGTCTGAGCTCCACTGGGAGGAACCTTCCGAATGCTCTTAAATCTGTGATATAAAGGTTACCATACCCTAAATGACTCCTTTTATGTTTTCTATTGCTCAGACTATTTTCAACGTTTTGTTCTTGTCATGTGTTTTGTATAGGGTATTAGTCACTATAGCAACCTAAATTGCAATTTGACCAAGAATATAAATGAGAAATATTTACATTACTCAGTAATAGTTCTGTATTCATCACCTCCCAGATATTTCATAGGCAGAAGGATTACAGAAGACTTTTTAAGTGATCAAATAAAAGCCCTCGATTTATTTGGGAAAACTAACTAATTGCAATACAAATTATTTCAGCCCTGCACTTGTAAGGAGTACATCAGACACAATTTGCAAGTGTAACTTGTTACAAATTATTAGAACTATAAGTCTGTTAGTGACTCTTCTGTAACAGTGACTCAGAGCAATGCACATTTTATATTAAACAAGTTAAAATAGCATATTCATATTGCAATTAACAGAAAGAATGGGTTAAAATTCCACAGAAGAGATACAAGAGGTTTTGTAGTGTTCAGAGGAGCTCCAAAGTATTAACCTGGGGAAAAAATCCCCAAGGTCTAAGGAATTTGACAAAATACAAAATATTAGTAGCCAGTACATATATTGGAGAGTCTGGTTTCTTAGCAAAGTCTAATTTATACCACTGTAAATCAGAGTGAAGCCATGGAAATCAATGCAAGCAAGTTATTGTCAAACTTGCTATGAGAAAAGCAGCAGCCCAGGTTATGCGTGCTGTAAAAGTGTATTGCAACCATGTTTTGTCCAGGGCAGAAGACTTCACCTTCTCATTATAAAACCATGACCTAGTTCTATCAGTATTTCAGGTGGTACATCTACAGCTGTACATATAGCCCTATGTGTTCCCTGCCAAGGTGCAAGATACAGAGTGAGACACATGCGCTCAGAAAAGATAAATCCTGCTAAACCTCTCTGCCATATCTGCATACTAAGAAAGACATCAAGAGTTAACTGTGCTGTAAATTTAAGCACTGACTTGGATTCCACTTCAATGACAAATATTTAATCAATTTTGAAAGTTAGTTGTTTTTTTTAGGAAACTTAGACCAGATTAATTAAGAGTACTAGTTGGATTTAATCATTAGAGTAGTTAAGCAAGAATTAATTCAGGTGTTAAATGGCAAGTCAAAAGTTGAGTATAGCTTTTGGGGGCCTTATCATTCATGAATTGACAAAGCTTGCCCTGAGAACAATGGAGTTTCAACACTGATCACTCTGTGTACTGAGGGGAGTTAAACCCCATGGAATATTTTAATATGTTTTACACAGAGAGGTAGGTTTTCTAAGGCCTCACTCTAGCAAAGGAACTTGACTTTCATACCTATTCCAACATAATTCAGTTATATGAAATAATTCCTTCATAGGGGACACTACTCCAGAAGGAAAGTGAATTTATACTGGAGGATTTTATTTATTTTCAAGCTTTTGGAGCAAGACTAGCAAAATTATTATTCTGGAATATCTGGCTGTTTGAGTTGCCTGTGTTCTCCCAATCCAATTTCCATCTTTTACGCTTTATCTTGCAGGTTATCCTGAGCTCCATCCTGGCAAACACTTCACTGCTATTACGCAAGTATCTTCAATGACACTCCAGTAAAAATAAGCAAGTGCTTAAGTGCTTTCAAGAATGGAGACCTGGTAAGCATCTCATTCAACAGCAGTCAGAGCTAGACATAAAGGAGCTGATTGCTTTTGAGTAAAAGAAATAAATGTTTTGTATCATGATATATTTTAGGTGAATAGGAATTAAATGACAGCAATACAATGAGGCATTCAGTTATAAAGCTATTGCCAAGGGACAGGAAAAATTGTTCCAGTCTATGTGTTTTGGGACAGGAATGCGAAAGTCCTGTAAATCAGCGATGTCCCTGAAAAATCAGTGAATTTGATTTTTCAATTTCTATCACCTAAAATTCTGGTCCCTGAATTGATCGTAGAAGCAAATCGGGAGACAAAAATATATCAGAATGGATGTTGATTTTTCTTAGGGTTAGAGCATAAGGAAATAATATATTTAAAACCTGAGATGTTTTCTTGCTCTATCCCAGCTGAGAAGGCTAAGAAATAAATTCTCTGAAGACTAAATGGTCACAACTCCATTGATTTGAACTGCATTGCCCTTCATTTATACCGGAAGAGGCAATATCACAGTTTCACAAAAGTGTTTACTGCTTCTTATCTGCACACAAAGCTCATGAGATTAGCAATGAAGTCCACAGAAGCTTTAAGTACATAATACTAAGAATAATTTAGGCCCATAACACTGACGCTTTTAAGTACAGGTTTCTACCACAGAAGAATGCTCAAGCACAACTCCAACTGCAATTTTTAGTAATTATGTTTATGGATGTGTTAAAAAAACCCAAACTCTGTCTTCAGTCCTCAAGATGGGTAAAACTCTGTCCTTAACATTGTTTCACAGACATTTAAAGCAAATAGTGCTTTTATAGTATACAAATCATCTCCTGTTCTCCAGATGAGATATCTGCATTTTTCTATGCCAGAAAAACTATAGATTTCCACATTCATATTTCTTACAGGGGTTGTAAGAAAAAATCAGTTTATTCTGCACTTTTAAGTCATGATGCTGTCCTAAAAAGAAGGACTGCAAACTGATGTGCTGGGTATAACTGCAATTTTAGAGGGATTAATCTACCTGCATGAAGCCGTCTCAATATGTAAACAGATGAAAGCTAGTGGACTTTGTAAACACAATATTTGCATATCTTTACATATAAAGCAGACATCAAAATGGAACTTAGACCTTATAGTAACTTGTGGAAATCACAAAAATACTATAAATACCCCTATGCATAGATTCATCTGCCTTGCAGTCCTATTCCCCATGACTCCAAACATGCCTTGCAGAGTCAACGCGCTTAAATAATGGTAAGTTCTCCTTTAAAAAAAATCTAAAAAATTAATTTTGCCTAGGATGTGAAAAAAGTGCAGAGCTGTAAGTCACTTGTGACAGATAATAATATAGATCACCTTAATTTAATAATCAATAAAATCACAACTGAATACAGAATGTATTTCTGTAGCTCAGAAAAAGTAACTATTTTTTCTTTGTGTAAGAGAATTCAGGGGAATTTTGTGGAAAAAACAAACACAACTTACAATTTCAGAAACAATGATCAAATTAAATTGGCAACCTAATTATCGTGCTGATTTGTGGGTTGTTTCTTTTTTTGTGGTTTTGTTTTGATTTAGATTTTTTTTTAAATTTAAACTATTCAGGAAAAAATTTGCAGACATGGTGTTTAAGAACATGGTTTAGTGGTAGAGTTGGCAAGGGTTAGGTTTACGATCGGACTCAATGATCTTAAGTGTTTTTTTCAACCTAAATGATTCTATGATTCTATGAAATATAAGAAAGAAGAATCTACCTGAATACCTTGGCTGTCAAAACATTGCTTAACCCTTGTAGAGTGCTTCATGATATCAGAGTATATATCAGTTTCCACTACAGAACTGCTCAGCATCAAATAACTACAGCTCCTCTCATGGTTGAAATAAAAGTACTCAGGTTCACAACTCTGCCCAGTGCAGTTGGTGCTGCCCAGGAAATGTTACAGGCAGGAAAATTGCTATGGGAGGTCACTGCATTTTCCAAGTATATGAGAAATCTCTGGTACAGATGTTTTAGAGAAAGGTTCCTTTGAAGATTGAAGAGAACCAAACAAATTTAAGTTAACATTGGCAAAACTGAATAGATTTTTGAGATGTTAATAGCAAGAAGTGAGAAAGTTTCTAAACATACACACATATAGATTCCTTTAAAATTATTAGATACCTTGAATTTCTATGAACTCTAAGTCTGGAAAGTTTAAAGTAAGACTCTATGCCTGCATTTATATGTTAGGTCATCTTGAATCTTACTTGGAAAAAAAGGTTGCTCAGGTGCAATGCATCATGGTTTAAACCAAGCTGGCAACTAAGTACCACCCAGCCGCTCACTCACTCTCCCCATGGCAGGATGGGGGAGAGAATAGGAAGGGTAAGAGAGAAAACTTGTGGGTTGAGATAAAAACAGTTTAATAGGTAAAGCAAAAGCCACGCACGCAAAGGTCTTGACTCTCTGTAAGCAGTGCTCAGCAGTAAAAAATACATCCTTTCATAATCAACACTGTTTTCAGCACAAGTGCAAAACATAGCCCTATGCTAGCTACTGTGAAGAAAATTAACTCTACCCCAGAAAAACCAGCACATTCTCCACCCCTTATTCCATACCATTTACATTATGCTCGGGTACCACACTCTCCAATACAACCTCATTAACCACCTCTCCCTTTCCCATCCTCTGATATAATATGCAGATATCATTCCCTTAGTCTATGGACCACCTTTGTAAAATGGACATACAATGTCCAGAAATGTCCACAAAATGTTCATTGAGTTCATTTAGTCCATGACATTGGTCTCCATCTCTTATGGTGGTCACTCAGGACAGGAGAAGTGGTGTGCTGCATGGAGTTACTGAGTACCAAAGCCAGCTCAGGTCAGGTTGCTGCTGCACTTTTGCACTGCTTCTTCATTACAATCTCCATCCCTGGTCCCTTTGGACCAGACCATAGGGTTTAACATTGCAGTGAACTCCTCCCCTTGCCCTTGCTCTGGCCTGGACTTATCCACAGACTGCAGGCCCATAGGGGAGTACCTGCTCCAAGTAGAGCCTTATCTATGAGCCACAGTCTCTTCAGGGGTAAACCTGCTGCGGCATAGACTTACCCACAGCCACAGTCACTTTGAGGTGCTCCTGTTCCAGCATGGCCTTCTCCATGGCCCTCAATGCCTTCAGAGATATACCTGTTCCAGCCTGGCCTTACCCACAGCCACAGTCCCTTCAGAAGTAAACCTGCTCCGACATGGCCTTACCCATGGCCACATGCTTTGAGTTGCTCCAGCATGACCTCATGCACAGCCACTGATGCTTCAAAGTGCTCCTGCTGCAGCATGGACTTATCCACAGCCACAGATGCTTCAAGACGTCTGGTCACAGTTGTAAAGGATAATAAAAAAATGCTTCTACAAATATATTAACAACAAAAAGAGAGGCAAGGAGAATCTCCATCCCTTACTGGATATGGTGGGGAACATTATCTCCAAGGACGAGGACAAGGTTGAGGTACTTAATGCCTTCTTTGCCTCAGTCTTTAAAAGCCAGTACAGATATCTGCAGGGTATTCAGCCCCCTGAGCTGGAAGACGGGGATGGAGAGCACAATAACCCACCCATAATCCAGGAGGAAGCAGTTAAGGACATGTAAAACCACCTGGACACCCAGAAGTCTATGGGACCTGATGGGATCCACCCGAGAGTACTGAGAGAGCTGGCGGAGGAGCTTGCCAAGCCACTCTCCATCATTTATCAGCAGTCCTGGTTAATAGGGGAGGTCCCAGGTGACTGGAGGCTTGCCAATCCAGTGACGCCCATCTACAAGAAAGGTTGGAAGGAGGAACCTGGGACCTACAGGCCTGTCAGGCTGACCTCCGTACCGCGGAAGATCGTGGAGCAGTTCATCTTGAGAGTGCTCACAAGGCATGTGCAAGACAAGCAAGGGATCAGGCCCAGCCAGCATAGGTTCATGAAAGGCAGGTCCTGCTTGACCAACCTGATCTCCTTCTATGACCAGGTGATTCGCCTAGTGGATGAGGGAAAGGCTGTGGATGTTGTCTTCCTGGACTTCAGTAAAGCCTTTGACAGCATCTCCCACAGCATTCTCCTGGAGAAACTGGCATCCTGTGGCTTGGACGGGTTTACTCTTAGCTGGGTGAGGAACTGGCTGGATGGCCGAGCCCAGAGAGTTGTGGTGAATGGCGTTAAATCTGGCTGGTGGCCGGTCACAAGTGGTGTTCAACAGGGCTCGGTTCTGGGGCCGGTCTTGTTCAGTATCTTTATCGATGATCTGGATGAGGGGATCGAGTGCTCCCTCAGTAAGTTTGCAGATGACACCAAGCTGGATGGGAGTGTTGATCTGCTGGAGGGTAGGAGGGCTCTGCAGAGGGATCTGGAAAGGCTGGATTGATGGGCTGAGACCAACTGCATGAGGTTTAATAACGCAAAGTGCCGGGTCCTGCACTTTGGTCACAACAACCCCATGCAGCGCTATAGGCTTGGGGAGGAGTGGCTGGAGAGCTGTCTGGCGGAAAGGGACCTGGCGGTGCTGGTTGACAGCTGGCTGAACATGAGCCGGCAGTGTGCCCAGGTGGCCAAGAAGGCCAACAGCGTCCTGGCCTGTATCAGCAACAGTGTGGCCAGCAGGAGGGGGGAAGTGATCATGCCCCTGTGCTCGGCGCTGATGAGGCTGCACCTTGAATACTGTGTTCAGTTTTGGGCCCCTCACTACAGGAAGGACATTGAGGTGCTGGAGCGTGTCCAGAGAAGGACAATGAAGCTGGTGAGGGGTCTGGAGCACAAGTCTTCTGAGGAGCGGCTGAGGGAACTGGGGTTGTTTAGTCCGGAGAAGAGGAGGCTGAGAGGAGACCTTATCGCTCTCTACAACTACCTGAAAGGGGGTTGTGGCGACGAGGGTGTTGGTGTCTTATCCCAAGTAACCAGCGGTAGGACGAGAGGAAATGGCCTCAAGTTATGCCAGGGGAGGTTTAGATTGGATATTAGGAAAAATTTCTTCACTGAGAGGGTGGTCAGGCATTGGAACAGGCTGCCCAGGGAGGTGGTGGAGTCGCCATCTCTGGAAGTGTTCAAAAAACTTGTGGATGTGATGCCTCAGGACATGGTTTAGGGGACACAGTGGCGCTGGATTAATGGTTGGACTTGATGATCTTGAAAGTCCTTTCCAACCTTAGTGATTCTGTGATGCTGCAGCGTGGACTTACCCTTGGGCCACAATCCCTGCAGAGGTATACCTGCTGCAGCACAGACATAACCACAGCCACAGATGCTTTGAGATGTACCTGCTCTGATGTGGGCTTATTCATGGCCACAGACACTTCAGGGTGTCCTGCACCTGTGTGGACTCATGCACAGGTCACAGTCCCTTTGACTCAAGTTTGCACTGGAGTTCCAGTACAGCAGCACAGAAACAGCAATGACGCCCTGGCCACCTGCCAGCCCAGGCGCATCGCCATTGCGGTTATCAAAATGTTCCCAGGCACAGCAGAGTAAGGCGATAAAAGCAGCACAGCAGTACAGCAAGCAGCGAAAGCAAAAAGCAGCCACTAACGAGCACTAGACTCTAATATACAGTAAGGCAAGCAAGCCGCATGGCAAGCACAGGAGCCTGGCAATTAATAGCTAAACAGTAATAACAGCTATAAATTCGATCTAGCACATTCCAATCAAACCCGTTGTTATCAGAACCTATGTATTAAAAAAAGTAAACAGAAATTAATTTATTCAATTAGTTTTGAATAGGCATCAAAATATTGCCATTATTTAAACATATATGTAATTATCAAAATTGACCATAACTCATAGCCCAAGTGATGCTGCCTCTGAATTGGGCATGTAAAGCTGTAGCAAACCCCACTGAGCAGCACAAGGGACCATGCCTTTTCAGAATCAGAAATGCAGAACTGATACTGTGGTATCCTGCACTGTATGACTAATTACACAAGGATTGCTTTGTTAGTGTGAAAGGGAGATGTACCTTAGAATCTAGTTTAAAGTTTCATTAGTGATGTTTGGTCTGGTTACATGCCCTTGAGGTTTGGTCTGGCTGTGAAATCTGAATACAACAGTTCACTTAGTTTATCTTTAGTGATGATATATTCTGCTGTAGTTACTGTTTGGTAACAGTGATGGGGAAATGGAAGATGTCCGTTCAAGGCGAGGGTAGGGGTGCTGTAGGTATGGGGTAGGGGCAGATAAGAGAGATCAGAGGGTGTGAGCTATGAGGTGTTGCATCCAGAGCTATGCTGTTGTGCTTCTGGAGAAGGCTGGCCTGTGGCACTGAGCCAGGGAGGTCTTAGCCTACCACAAACACCTATAAAAAAGGGATTACATTTTCATAATAAGCAGAATTCTCCTTAAAAAGCTGTGTCTTGTGATTAAAGGTGGGACGTATGGAAACACCACCTACAGACTGATTCTCACAGAGACCTATTCTAAGCAACAGCAAGAATATATTATTGATTATGCACCCCTTATATGTCTGAATAATTCTTCTAACATTAAGGCAGGCTCTGTGAGTGCTTCAAGGCACGAGTAGAGCCCACAGTGAGCAGAGATCCACTGATATTTCTTTTTCTGTTTTAAGAACTTCATTCTTCAAAGAGATATCATTTTAATAGTCAGAAAAAGACAGACCGCTCTAGTTTTTTGTGGGTTTATCCATTACAATTCAACCACTTACTGCTACAGAAGAATATTTCAAAAGCAGAAATAGGCAGCTAGATGCTGAACACCCACTGAACGCCAAAGGGAGTTTGGTTCCTAACGCCCTCGTGCCTTTGAAAATCTTCCCCAGAAGCTTTAAGTATAACAAATCAGCTCAGTGCTGACTCTGTATTATGTATTCATGTTTTCATTGCAAACCTTAAGCAAATCACCTATATCATAAAAGAACACAACATTTTCTTATTTTGCAATAGACTGTATTTTAAAGCCAACAGAATAAAAGCCAGTGAATGACAGACCCTTCAGTGAGCATGCAAAATGAAAAAGATACCAGGAATTTCTCTCCCTCTGTGCTAGGGATGATACCATATGCCCCCATCCCTCCAAGGAGCCCTGCCTTTTTTTCTGCTGTGGAAAGCACAGCAGTCCAGCTGAGATGAAGTAGTACACACCATCACTGTGGATGGATGACAAGGGAGAGTCACTCATCCACTCAACAGAAAGACGAAGGCCATCCACCTAATGTTAGGCATATAATTTCTGCAAGCTACCTTTACAGCAAATATAGAACATACTCTCAAGAGGTGATCAGATACTAGCTGATCTCTCACTGCCTCTCAGCTAGGTGCCTAAAATTAGGTAAAATGGGTCTTAATCTATGCATCTCTCTAATGACTTATACTGGCAGCACAGACTCTGAACTTAAGGACCTGCAACAGTGTGAATACCTCCTGCACATGCTCTGAACTAGGAACACACTAACACCATTATCACCCACTTCTGTATATTCCAAACAAAAAGCAAATAATAATAAATGATTGAATACCAAGGTCCTGTGGAAAACAATTAAAAAGGACTTCAGAGCACTGGGGGGACTGATCAATGGAGCAGGAGCACAGGTAGTATTTTCATCAATCCCTTCAGTGACAGGGAAGAATGCTGAAAGGAATAGGAAAGCACATCTGATCAACACATGGCTCAGGGGCTGGTGCCGTTGGCAGAATTTTGGGTTTTTTGACCATGGGGCTGTGTACACAGCACCAGACCTCCTGGAAGCAGATGGAATGCAACTGTCTCCAAGGGGCAAAAGGATTCTTGTTTACGAGTTGACAGGCCTCATCAAGAGGGCTTTAAACTAGATTTGAAGGGGGAAGGGGATAAAACCAGGTTCACTAGAGATGACCGTAGGGGTGGCATGCTGGAGTTGGGAGTGAAATTGATAGCCCAGCTCAAGTGTGTCTACACCAATGCACACAGCATGGGTAGCAAACAGGAGGAGCTGGAAGCCATTGTGCAGTGGGACAGCTATGACGTAGTTGCCATCACAGAAACATGGTGGGATGATTCTTATGACCAGAGTGCTGCAATGGATGGCTATAAGCTCTTCCGAAGGGATAGACAAGGAAGAAGAGGCAGTGGGGTGGCTCTGTATGTTAGGGAGTGTTTTGATTGCGTAGAGCACAACAATTGCCATAAGCAAGTTGAGTGCTTATGGGTAAGGATGAGGGGGAAGGCTAACGAGGCAGATATCCTGCTGGGTGTCTGTTATAGACCAAGCCAGCCAGGATGAAGGCGCAGATGAAACATTCTATAAGTGACTGGCAGAAGTCTCGCAGTCGCTAGCCCTTGTTCTTGTGGGGGACTTCAATACCAGACATCTGCTGGAAGTATAACACGGCAGAGAGGAAACAGTCTAGGAGGTTCCTGGAGTGTGTGGAGGATAACTTCCTGACACAGCTGGTAAGTGAGCCCACCAGGGGAGGTGCCTTGCTTGACCTGCTGTTTACAAATAGAGAAGGACTGGTGGGAGATGTGATGGTTGGAGGCCGTCTTGGGCTTAGCGACCATGACATGATAGAATTCTCAATTGTGAGTGAAGTAAGGAGGGGGGGTCAGCAAAATTTCTACCGTAGACTTCCAGAGGGCAGACTTCAGCCTGTTCAGGTCACTGGTTGAGAGAGTCCCTTGGGAGACAGTCCCGAAGAGCAAAAGGGTCCAGGAAGGCTGGACATTTTTCAAGAAGGAAGCCTTAAAGCCGCAGGAGCAGGCGGTCCCCATGTGCCATCTCTGGAAGTATTCAAAAAATGTGTGGATGTGGTGCTTCAGGACATGGTTTAGTGGGCATGGTGGTGTTGGGTTGACGGTTGGACTTAATGATCTTGAAGGTCCTTTCCAACCTTAATGATTCTGTGATTCTGTGATTCTGAAGAAGAAAAAAAATCGTGCAAGCAGATGTCATAGTGGGATTCTGTTATAGACTACCCAACCAGCCTGAAGATGCAGATGAAATATTTTAGAAGCAGCTGGGAGAAGTCTCACAATCGATAGCTCTTGTTCTCATGGAGGTCTTCAACTTACCAGACGTCTGATGCAAATACAATACGGCAGAAAGGAAACAGTCTTGCAGATTCCTGGAGTGTTTGGAAGATGACCTCCTGACACAGCTGGTGAGTGAGCGAACTAAGGAAGGTGCCCCACTGGACCTGTTGTTTGTGAACAGAGAAGGACTTGTAGGTCATGTGATGGTTGGAGGCCATCTTGGGCATAGCAATCGCAAAATTGTAGAGTTTTCAGTTCCTGGAGAAGTAAGGAGGGGCTTCTGCAGAACTGCTACCTTGGATGTCCAGAGGACAAACTTTGGCCTGTTTAGGAGACTGGTTGATAGAGTCCCTTGGGAGGCAATCCTGAAGGGCAAACCAGTCCAGGAAGGTTGGACATTCTTCAAGAAGGAAATCTTAATGGCACAGGAGCAGGCCGTCCCCATGTGCTGAAAGACAAACCGGTGGGGAAGAACACTGGCCTGGCTGAACAAAGAGCTTTGGCTACAACTCAGGGAAAAAAAGGAGGGTTTATGACTTTTGGAAGAATGGGCAGGCAACTCATGAGGTCCACAAGGAGGTCATGTGTTTACGCAGGGAGAAAATTTAAAAGGACCAAAGGCCAGACAGAACTTAATCTGGCTACTGCTGTAAAAGACAGTAAAAAATATCTCTATAAATAAATCAGCAACAAAAGGAGGGTTAAGGAGAATCTCCATCCTTTACTGGATGCGTGGGGAAACATAGTGACAAAGGATGAAGAAAAGGCTGAGGTCCTTAACGGCTTCTTTGCCTCAGACTTTAAGAGTCAGACCAGTTGTTCTATGGGTACCCAGCCCCCTGAGCTGGAAGACAAGGATGGGGAGCAGAATGAAGCCCCCATAATCCAAGGGGAAATGGTTAGCAACCTGCTACACCATTTAGACACACACCAGTCTATGGGGACAGCTGGGATCCACCCAACGGTACTGAGGGAGCTGTCAGAAGTGCTCACCAAGACACTTGCAATTGATTATCAGCAGTCCTGGCTAACAAGGGAGGACCTAGTTGCAGGCAGTTGACTGGACGTTAGTAAATGTGATGCGCATTTACAAGAAGGTCCAGAAGGATGATCTGCGGAACTACAGGCCTGTTGGTCTGACCTTGATGCCAGAGAAGGTTATGGAGCGGATCATCTTGAGTGTCATCACGCAGCACATACAGGACAACCAGGTGATCAGACCCAGTGAGCATGGGTTTATGAAAGGCAGGTCCTGCTTGACAAACCTGATCTCATTTTATGACAAGGTGAGACGCTTAGTGGATGAGGGAAAGACTGTGGACGTTGTCTACCTGGACTTTAGTAAAGCCTTTGACAGCATCTCCCATAACATTCTCCTGGAGAAACTGGTGGCTCATGGCTTGGATGGGTGTAATCTTCATTGGGTAAAAAAAACTGGCTGGATGTCCAGGCCCAAAGTGTTGTGGTGAATGGAATTAAATCCAGTTGGTGGCTGGTCACAAGCGGTGTTCACCAGGGCTCAGTATTGGGCCTGGTCTTGTTTAATACCTTTATCAGTGATCTGGATGAGGCGACTGAGTGCTCCCTCAGTAAGTTTGCAGAAAACACCAACTTGGGCAGGCGTGCTGGCCTGCTCGAGGGTAGGAAGGCTCTACAGAGGGACCTGGACAGGCTGGTTCAATGGGCCAAGGCAACTGTATAAGGATCAACAAAGCTAAGTGTTGGGTCCTGCACCTGGGTCACAACAACCCCGTACAATGCTATAGGCTTGGGGAAGAGTGGCTGGAAAGATCCCAGGAGGAAAAGGACCTGGAGGTGTTACTCGACAGCCAGCTAAACATGAGCCAGCAGTGTGCCCAGGTGGCCAAGGCGGCCAACAGCATCCTGGCCTGTATCAGAAGGCTACAGGAGTTCAGAAGGACTAAGAAAGTGATTGTCCCCCTGTACTCAGCACTGGTGAGGCCGTACTTCAAACACTGTGTTCAGTTTTGGGCCTCTCACTACAAGAAAGACACTGAGATGCTGGAGCATGTCCAAAGACGGGCAATGAGGCTGGTAAAGGGTGTAGAGCACAAATCTTATGAGGAGCAGCTGAGGGAACTGGCGTTGTTTATCCTGGAGAAAAGGAGACCTTATCACTCTCTACAACTACCTGAAAGGAGGTTGTAGTGAGGTGGGCGTTAGTCTCTTCTTCCAAGTAACAAGTGATGGGATAAAAGACCTCAAGTTGTGCCAGAGGAGGTTTAGATTGGATATTAGGAAAAATTTCTTCACCGAGAGGGTGGTCAAGCATTGGAAGAGGCTGCCCAGGGAAGTGGTTGAATCCCCATCCCTGGAGGGGGGATGTAGACATTAAAACATGTCATTAAAAGACATGTAGATGTAGTGCTTAGGGACATGGTTAATTGGTGGACTTGGCAGTGTTAATGGTTGGACTTGATGATCTTAAAGGTCTTTTCCAACCTAAGCAGTTCTATGATTCTATGATTCTATTCTATGCCACATATGCTTCATTAAGGTCTTTCCAGATTGGCAGAACTTATTTCTAACAAACTCTAAATTGGCAGTGTTCCATTATCTTTTAATAATCTTTTTTATAACTGCATTTAATCAAGTGACCCAGTTCAATCTCATGGGCTCAGGAAGCCTTATGATATGTCAGTTCCCTCCCAGGCACTAATGTATTCCACACCAACTCCAGCACTCTGTCATGAGAATGTGTGGGGTTTTTTTGAGGATCAAATGAATTTTGATCTACTTCCCAAAATTTTCAAAGAGCTCTTATGCTGGCTGAAATAGAAATACTCATGTTCCCATGAGGAAGGATGGACCACAGATAACACTGGGAATTTCTAGGTCTTTATTTTTTCTTACAGTCACCATGACAAATATCAATAAAATTCCAAATTGCTCAGCTATGGAGTAATTTCCTTAAAAATATTTAAAGACATGAAAATATTGCTTACTTAGGCTAGATTTTAGTGAAAGTCTTTCTTCTGCTTTTCATTCGCTACGTTTTACTGCCATATTATGGAGGGTTCAAAATACAGAGATTTAGGCAATGACAGGTAAACATGACCTGTATGTAATGCAAAGAACTGATGATAACTATTTTAATCAGAAATAGATCCCTGTTGACAGTGATGCTATCTTTTCACCTGATTCTTTCAAATCTGCAGTCAAGGAGTTATGCTCTCTACAAAGAGAGAAATGAAGACTTAACAGGAAAGGGAAAGGCGAATCTGAGAAGCAGGTTATTTCTGTGGTAAGTTCTCTTCTTAGTGTGTCCTGCAGGCAGACTGGGTTACTGATGTTCTCAGCAAGAAAGGCCCCTCTTCTGCATCTTTTTTAGACAGAGAGGAACTCTAAGTTAGAAGCTGGGAGAGGAAAGGCAATGGCAACTTAGCAAGTAGATGAACTGTAAAGGACTAAGGAGGAAAGATAGATCATCATTGCTTTTAACTCACTGTTTTAGAACAGGTGGCTAAAATGCTGTTCAAGAAGGGAATTAGATGGCAAAGAACAAAAAATTAATTCAGTGAACAAGGCTAGACCTCCCTTAGTTTCATGCGTGAACATGGTTCGGCCTTCTTTCCATCTTTCCAAATGAAAAATTCATGGCTGGTCAAAGCAAGTGGAGAGACACTTAAGCTCATTATTGATGAAGACCATTAATGCCTCTCTTCAGAAGGGCATTTTGCCAGCTTTACTTAAGCAGCAGTTAGGCTCTTGCTCAAAAACCCATCTTTGGATGATATTAGCAAAGTCAATTACCGTCCAATGTCAGGCCACCCAATATTTGGGAAGATAATTGAGGTTATGCTGATGGGTGAACTCTAGTAATGTTTGCATTACAAAGATTTAGTTGGTCCCCATCTGGCTTGGTCAATATGTGAGTAGAGAAATGAGACTACATGATCACTTCCTAGCACTATATTCTGGTGATGGGCCCCTTGGATTTTTTCCTGTGGAGGGAGATATTATTGACTTGATAATGGGCTACTGCAGGAAGAACACATCAGATTCTTCCTTTACAGGTACAAAATTCCACCAGTAGATTATTCTTGCCCCAGACTTACACATAGCTGTTAGGAGTAATGCTGCATTGCAACTGAAACTTGAATGCAAATGATACTTTAATTTTATACCTCAGTCTCACTCAGTCAAGATTCTAGTCTTGTTACTTGTATAGGTCATGATACTGTCATCATGTTTACTCTTACATCATCAGCTTTACTCTTCGCTGGGTAAAGAACTGGCTGGACTGCTGAGCCCAGAGAGCCGTGGTGAATGGAGTTAAATCCGTCTGGCAGCTGGTCACAAGCGGTGTTCCCCAGGGCTCAGTTCTGGGGCCGGTCTAATTCAGTATCTTTATCGATGATCTGGATGAGGGAATTGAGTGCTCTCTCAATAAGTTTGCAGATGACACCAAGCTGGGTGGGAGTGTTGATCTGCTGGAGGGTAGGAGGGCTCTGCAGAGGGATCTGGACAGGCTGGACTGATGGGCTGAAGTCAACTGTGTGAGGTTTAATAAGGCCAAGTGTGGGGTCTTGCACTTGGGTCACAACAACCCCATGCAAAGCTACAGGCTTGGGGAGGAGTGGCTGGAGAGCTGCCCAGCAGAAAAGGACCTGGCGGTGCTGGTTGACAGCCGGCTGAACATGGTCCAGCAGTGTGCCCAGATGGCCAAGAAGGCCAACAGCATCCTGGCCTGTATCAGAAATAGTGTGGCCAGCAGGAGGAGGGAAGTGATCGTAACCCTGTACTTGGCACTGGTGAGACCACAGCTTGAATACTGTGTTCAGTTTTGGGCCCCTCACTACAAGAAGGATGTTGAGGTGCTGGAGCGTGTCCAGAGAAGGGCAACGAAGCTGGTGAGGGGTCTGGAGCACAAGTCTTCTGAAGAGCATCTGAGGGAACTGGGGTTGTTTAGTCTGGAGAAGAGGAGGCTGAGGGGAGACCTTATTGCTCTCTACAACTACCTGAAGGGGGGTCGTGGCGACGAGGGTGTTGGTTTCTTCTCCCAAGTAACTAGTGGTAGGACGAGAGGAAACGGCCTCAGGTTGCACCAAGGGAGGTTTAGATTGGGTATTAGGAAAAATATCTTCACCAAGAGGGTGGTCAAGCATTGGAACAGGCTGCCCAGGGAGGTGGTGGAGTCACCATCTCTGGAAGTGTTGGTGGTGGAGTCACCATCTCTGGAAGTGTTCAAAAAATGTGTGGATGCGGCGCTTCGTGACAGGGTTTAGTGAGCATGGTGGTGTTGGCTTGACAGTTGGACTTGTTGATCTTGTAGGTCCTTTACAACCTTAGTGATTCTGTGATTCTGATTCTGTGATCACTATAGTCAATGAAAAGACTGCCACTTAGCTCAGGTTCCCAGTAACAAAAGCTTCACTAGATAATTGCAATAAGAGTTCATGCGTACTCTACTACTTTACAGTAACTGTGAGGCTGTTTGCCATTGAAGGAAAGTGGAATACACCTCTTTTTTCCTTAATGAAGGGTTAGAACATGTACATGGGGAAGAAACCACTTTGGTGTATCTGCATATACGCACCCCAATTCATGATGCTGTAACTCCTCTGTGCAGCCACATCATGAGATGGAAATAGGAATTAGAAGCAGATTAACATATAAATAAAACCTCATATGACGAAATAGTTTGGAGACATTTAGGTAATTTAAAACCTGACTTTGTCAAGTCGTTTACTTAAAACACACTATCAAATTCTTTTTCCAGTCAATACAGAGAGATAATTAACTGTGAAATCCAGCAAGCACCTAAACAGACAATGTCCCTTTGCAGGCCTGCACAGACCACTTGCTGTGTAAGGAACTCTGGCATTGGAAGATACATGAAGTATGGGTAGGTACAAATTAGGTGATTAAAGTACATAAGTAAAATTCATCTACTCTGAAGAAACATTTTGAAGTGTGGTGGAAGTTATTTCTGCAGCGTCTATTGAGAATATGTATGTGGGCTTCACAAGATTATTCATATCCCAGATGTTCTACTGGGACTGTCACTGTTACTACTTTCCAGCTTAGATACCCAATGAGCCCACCATCAGAGCTCAGAAAACTGCAGTGATATCTTCCTAATAAAAACCTCAAAACAATCCTCTCTGTCTTTATTGTGGTACCCTTTCCTTATGACCAGGCAAAACGTACCCAAAATGTTCAGTTAGTACAAGCCATAGGAAGTCATTTCCTGGAGCACTGCCAAAGTGACTATATCTCTAGAGATTAAGTCACTTCAGTCAAGGCCTCTTCAAGCCTAAGTGTAATTTGTTGATAGTGATTATTTTTAAAGCACTGATTATTACTCACCTGGTTATCTGTGCATTCTCCCCATTTTCCTATCATGCCTGTTATACTTTTTGTGAAAACCCTGTTATTAAAAACTAAGTAAAAAAATTCTATGTCAAGATAGAAGGATGGATTCTATCTTTGGAATTTCTTTCATCTGGTGATCTGGTAGAATTTAAGTCCAACCAAGCAACCTCAAGATCAATAAAAAATGAGATGCAAGATGCTTGACTAATTGTTCTTGTTAATATGTTTGGTTTTTTTATTGCAGTATATAAAAATCTCAAGCAAGCTAGTTAGAAGAGGTGCTTATAGACAATTTTTAAATAACTGTTCAAAATTACCCTTGCTTTAGCTTTCTCTTTTTTTTCCTCCTGTAACTATTAACTCTCTCCTTTCCTTTTTTCTTTTCTTTTGACCATAGATTCAAAAGTTTCTTCTCTGCTTGCCTCCTTTGTCTCCTCTAGCTGCTTCAGTGCCTCCATTCTATCCAACCATCTGATTTCTCTTATGATCAGCATCGTAATTTCTCACCATTCTTCTCATGACCTGTACTCTCCTTGTCTTCCTGTCTCTCTTCTGACAATTCAACCCTCAATTTATTTATGGATTAGTCTTTGCCATGTTAGAAATGGTATGATTTTACCTATATTTCCCATTATTTCACTTTCGACTCCAGCTATTAGCTCTTTCTTCTCTCATATTCTTACTGTAACATTCTCAGAAATCCCTTTCAAGCAACTGTTTTCTCTGATTTAGTTTAAACCTTCTTCAGAGCCTTATGAAACTATTGACTCTAAAATTTCAAAAGACTCTCTACCTAAATTTCATGAGGACACTATTTTCATTCACTCAGACCTGACACACAGCTCTTCTTAGAATACTGTATGTCCACAATTCTCTCTTCACCTGATTACCAAGGTAGTATATTTGAGAACACAATTTTCATCCACGCTTCAAATTACTGTGTGGGTTTTCTGTCCTTGCTTTCCTTCTCTCTTCTCTCTACACCTTGTTTCTGTGTGATCTCATCAGCAAATACAAATTCAACTACCATCTGTTTGCTAATGACTCACAGATATACTAGTCTACTCCAGACTAATCTCCTTATGTCCAAACTAAAATCTCAGCCTGCCTCTCTGACATCTCCTCATGTATATGTAGCCATCATCTCCAGCTCATCATGAATAAAACAGACAGCTTATCCTTTCCCATACACTAAACCTTTCTTTCTCATCAGTCAGTTCAAAACATAAGTCAAGAGTCTAACTTAAGTCTTTTTCCATACACAAAAAATCTTTAGTTTCTATCCAGTGGGTTTCAAGAACAAAATAAATGTATGGCTGATCATAAGGAAACTGCACAGAGAGCTAGGTTGAAGCATGAGTCTTGCAAATGCTTAAACAAATAGTATAGGAGACCCATGGTAGCTCAGATTGCAGCAGTTCACTAGATGCTAAACCAAGCACTCTGTTAATACAGTCAGCATGTGCTCATAATTAAGACACTGCATAGCTGTACATCGTTTAGCACTGTCTTAACTCTCAGACAAGACAGCTCAAGTGAAGTAACTGGGAATCGCTATCTCAGACTCTCAGTACATGCAGGTATGGAGTCCTCCTGAAAGGTATAACCAAAGTTTCCTCACAACCAAACATTTATTCTTCTGTCCCAATAACAGCAGTATCTTTCCAGCTTTGACAAATGCAGTCTTGCCCTTCCCATATCCAATCAGATTGCCACCAAAAAGATTGTTTTCTGAGCTATTCTTTGCCTCCCTCCACTGGTTCTTCCTTATCTCTCCCATCTGATAGGAGTTACTACTTTTCATTTTCAAAGCTTGCTGACACTGTCGCATTTTACTTGCTGTCAAGATACTGATCTGCTTGTCTGTTTAGACCATAATGCTATCTACTGTTACCCATATGTTAATAGGGTGCTTCAAACTTTCTCATGTAGCATACTTCATGCTTTTGCAGGAACTCCTTATGCTTAACTAGAAAACAAATAATCTGTTTTCCTTGAAATGCTTCAACAAAGTTCCCTTTGCCTCTGTTAACCTTCCAAAACCAAAATGGTTAAACCTCTGAGCAACAGTACCTAAGAGGAATGACCTTGGTGATGTCTCCTATAGGCAACCTGAAGGCTACTACCTAAAAATCTCACCTTCCCTCAAAGGCAGAAATGTCTGTCAGAAGTCTCATCTTCCTAACATCAATTATTAATATCACCTTAAGGATTGATGGGAACAGTGTAGGTGCTTAGAAAAGAAACAGTGTGCTGGAGCCTGTCCCTGAGGAGCTAAGTAATGCTGGAGGGTACTTTAAAACAGGCAACATACGTCTCCTCCCACAGCCTTGCCAACTGTTCCCCCTAAACTAAGCACTCCAGAGGGAATACAGTATAGCAGAGCAATTAATGTAGCCCCAGAGGCCCTCTTGAACAACAGCATCATAACATCTTCTCTTGCTGACCAATATCTCCTTGAAGCCTCCCGCTTGCCAGCTTGTAACCGTCTTTTCCCTACAACTATCTCCTGTTTTCTCCTTCTGTTTCCAACTTAGAAGACTTTTGGTACTTTGATTTATTGGCCTGTGCTGGTACAGTATATAAAACAATGATGTAGTTGTAGCTGATGTTGCAGCTGTAATTGAGGTAGCTGTAGTCATCATTGTTGTTAAACTTACCAGAGAAACTTCTAGTCTGGACAGAACATTACCACATAAAGAAAGAAGAATCAAATCTCAACCCAAGCAACAAAATTTCTAACCGTAGACAGTCTGTGGGTGGCATGGCCTCCTTTTTATTCTTTATGGTATAACAAATTGGGGTTAGGAACACATGTACATATAATCATTTTTTATTGTTCCAGCCTAAAAGAAATCATGAAATGTTTCAAGTCTGAAAACAGAACTAGCGAAAAGAGAATGTGTTAAGTGAGAGTATTCAGAACTCTGCTCTCTGTTTTTGCTAAAAGCTAAAGAGCTTGTGGGACAAAAAAACAATTTGATGAAGTTGCTCAGACAGAAGACTTCTACTTTCTGACTTCCTCACCCTAAATCTGTGTTCTGCTGAGGATTTTTCTTCTTACAGAATTTTTTTTCCCAAAATACTATTTTGAATTTTAAACTTTCATGTTTTTTAACTGAAGACTTCACAATAACCTTCTGTCAGAAAGCTACTGCCTTCTGTCTCTGCTGGCAAGTACAAATTCTGGTTATGGGTTCCCCCAAGCATCCCTTTTTAATGAGTATATAGTACATTTTCAGTTATGTTCTGAATCAGTAGTTTTGCTTAGATACACACAAATATTCCTGCACCTTACAGAAAGATGCTTCTTCCTCCCAGAAAAGGACAACAGAGAAACACGGATTCAAAATTAACATAACAAGCTGAAAAATGAAAAGAAAAGGGGAAATCTAACCTTTCAGACCTTTTTTTTATATAATATAGGAAGCAAAAGGACAAGCTCTCAATTAAAAATAAATCCCTGCCAAGTCACCTTTAAATCACCCCGATTAGTACAAACAGTCTTGACATATACACACCCCCATACCGTCTATAGGGAATAGAGAGAAATATTGCCTCTGTTGAAACTCATAAATTTGGGGATTTTACAGTAGTATATTAGGTACTTAAAATGCAATAGAGAGATTACAGTCTTTAGGTTAGATCATCTTCTGTAATTACCATGTTTAGGTACTGCAATTCCACATTGAGCTTGGGTTAGGTTGGTGGAGAGTCCTTCTGGAATGTCAAGCTGGTCATCCATGGTCATCTTTTGTTTCTTTTGGGTTTGGCAAAACTTTTGAGTCACACAGGGTTTATAAAAGTCACTGTGACAGCTACCTGAGTCTGTAGAGAGCCTGAAATGTCAGCTGGGGGTCTGTACTGTCCCATTTATCTCAGTAAGGCACTAACTCAGGTGACAAGTGACTAAAGACCAACAGTGTTTATGCATATGGTTTACTGTCATAGGATGTAAGAAAGGAGAGAAGGCATCTTTTGCAGTGATAGTGATTATGGTGCCCAGTTATTTGGCCTTATCTAGGTGCTATGAGAGGAAGAAATTACCACTTGTTTAGCTCAATAGAGAAGGAACCAAGTCCCAAAAGCTCAGTAAAGCCCAGAAAATCCTCGGAAGAATGGCAAGCCTCAGGAAGCAGTAAATCTAAACAGGGTGAGTCAAGACATATTGACATCATACTGGATTTTTTGCAGAATCTTCTATGAGCAGGGTTAAACAGCAGCTTCTCAAATTACGAGGGCTTACTTAAACAGCACAGCAAGAAATTAGACAATTTTTACTGTTTTCAACTATACCCAGACAGCCATAAATGGAGTTTATTTATGACTTTTTAACTATTGTCAACAGACAATACAATGCAACAAAGCTAAAAATGATTGTGATCTCTTGGGCCAGATGCAATGCAAAAAATTCCTCACTTAAGAAATCTAAGCCTCAGACTACTGCAGGCCAGAAAGGAAGAGTCTCAGCAACTGGTCTTACTAACCATTTCTGTTTTTCTCACAGCCATTAGTGAATTCCCCCCCGCAGTCCTCCACTGACAAGGAGTAAGTGGAGGGGTTTACACAAGGAGCCTGAGCAGCTCTGACTGGGGAATTCTGCACAGCATCTTGGCTACGTGATGTCTTGTACTAACAAGTATTAGCATCCTTTTACTTTCACGAATGCAAAAAATGAGTCCTCGAGGCGTTTTTAAAAATATGGATGAATACTGAGATTGGATCCCTCCTCTGGAAGTGTTCCGGCCCGGCTCCGGAGCGCAGTGGGTTTGGGAACTGAGGGGAAGAACGGGGTGGGGAAAGGCAGGGCAGGTAATGAAGACAAAGTGCGGGCAGGGAGGGAAGGCTTGCCACGAGATGGCAGCAATGCCACGTCTTTCTCGGAGGCTTGCCTGGCCCTATATTTTGGATTTTTTTTTTGAGTGAGAACCGCAACGTTTCTACATAAATACAAGCTTATTACAAAGTCAGCCTATCTCGTTCAGTGCCCATTCACCACCTTCTTGCAACTTACAATGAGAAAACAACTTTGCATATTTCACCACGAAAGAAAACTCATCATAAGTGAATAATTACAACCTTGAAACTACCTTTCCAAAGGTGTTCGCGTTTCTGTCTTTCCTTCCTATAAGCCTTTGTATTTTAATTACGGATATAGGTAAGCATTAATTATGGAGTCAGGCCCAGTGCATAGTGGTGGTGGTAATCTTTACAATTCTTACTGGATTGAAAGTCAGTTTGGACACTTTTTTTCCCACCCTTTTGCAGGAAGGCCTGGCACAGAAACCACGTTGGCAAAGGGCATCACCTGGCATGGCTGTGGGAGGATGGAGACCTGTGACAAGCCAGCCCTGGGTCACCATTTTCTTTCCCTCGGGCTTGGGGAACCAATTCTGCTGGGTCCAGGGTGGTGGTGGGGAAGCCTCTGCCTGCATAAGGCCATGCCTGATTTTGTTGTTTGGGGGGGTTTGTGGGTTTTTGGGGGTTTTGGGGTTTTTTTGTTTTGCTTTGGGTTTTTTTTTTTTCCTTTGGAAAGGATCTTAATGTCAGAAATTCCTCTTGGCAACAGGAGAACTTGGGAATGGCAACATAAAGACAAAAGCAGTGTTCCTCAAGGAGACGTTGGCTCCTCTCCTTCTCTCGGGAACAACAGCTTGTTCTGATGAGCAACTTGGAGGGAACGAGCAGGGCACATTTTGGACCTGAAAGCCTTCCTCTCTCCCGAGCGGGGACCAAGGCAGAGGGAAGTTTCACCTAGGACTAGGGATCCCCACCCCAGCACACGCACCACCCTCACCCCACATGTGGGTGGCGGAGCCGGGAGCCGGGCTGCGGGCAGAGCCGGGGACAGGGCGCCGGGGCAGAGTAGCAGGACCCCCCCGGACAGGTGTAGCCCTGGACCCGCCACCCTTCCCCGCACCGGCAGGCACTGGGCCGGAGGGAAGCCCTCTCCCCCCCGGGCGCTTTCTGGGGGGCGGCGGCCGGGGTGTGTGTGGGGGGGCTGCGGGCTTGGCGTGCGCCGGGCTGCGCAGCGCCGGCCCCTTCCCCTCTCCGTGGGAAGTGATGGTTGAGTCCGGCGGCGGCAGCTTCTCCCGGGGCTGGCAGCCGCTCCGCTGCGCTGCCTGCGGTGCTCTTCGCCGCGATCCCTCCCTCTCCCCTCCTCCTCTTCCTCGCACTCCCTGCATCTCTCTCCTGCCGCCGCCGCCGCTGCCCGGCCTCTCCCCGCTGCCGGCGGCCGTGGATGCCGGGCGTGCCTCTCCTCCCTCCCCTCCCCTGGGCGGGCGGCGGGCCGGCGGCGCCGGGGCTCCGCGGGCGCTGAGCGGCGCGGGAGCGATGCTATGAGCAGAGCGGAGCCAGCCGCCGGCGCAGTCCTGCAGGAGGCGCCGGGCGCTGCGCGGCGCTCGGGACCCGGACCGCTCCTCTCCGCCTCCCCTCGCCCTGTGGTGGCTGTTTGGCGCTGTCCTTAGCCCCGCTGCCGCTCGGAGGACACGGTCGCAGCCGAGAAGAGTCCGCCAGGGGTTTTGTGTGAGTGTGTGTGTGTGTGGAATAACTGCAGACATGACTGCGTGGAGGAAATTCAAGTCTCTACTGGTTTTCTGCGCGGGGCTCCTCACTGCAGCTCAGGGTAAGATTTGTATTTCTTGCGCTGGATTCGTGTAGACTGTGGTTATGGCACTGATTTCCTCCCCCTCTCTCAGCTAAACCGCTACTGCTCGGTTGAGCTCTCTCCCTCGCTCCGTTTCTGCGCCGGGAAACGGCAGGCTCCCGCAGCCCGGTCTCCCTTCTCCCTGCCTCCCACCTCCCACCGGGTCTGCCGGTGTTCCCCGAGGGCTCGGTTCCCTGCCGGCCACTTCCCCCGGGAGAAAGCAGCCCCCAGGAGTTGGGCAGCAGCCGCTGCGGCGCTGCGAGAGGAGCCGTGAGCATCCAGCCGCCTCGGCAGCGCCGGAGTTTGGGAACACTTCGATCTCCGCGCACGCACGAACGGCACTCGCTGCCGTGCGAGAGACAGTCCCCGGGCTGGCAAGTTTGGCTCTCCCCTCCTCCCGCCTCCCCAGCTTTTGCTGTGCTCAGGGGGGGAGCGCGGAGTGGGTGGTCGTGGAGAGCCGCCCCCGCCTGCTTTCAGCCGGTTCCGCTCCCCGCAAGTTACGCGGAGGCGGGGATGAGGGGCCGGGGACACCCTCCACCAGCTGCCTGCCCGTGCCGGAGGGAAGAGGGCTCCTTTGCCCGGCGTGCGGTGGGGAGCGCCTCCCACCCCCAGCTGGGTTTCTCCTTAAAATCAGTGGGGAGACGGAGGAGAAACGAGGGGTTGACGGTGGAGAATTGGGTTACACAACTTCAGTGCTGGCCTCAGCCCCATCACTTGCCTCATCGCTGGAGACAACAACTTCCCCATTATTCACTTCGCCTCTCATTAGCCCTGCGCTTTTTCATGCTGGGAGAGATGAGAGCGTGTGAGAGAGAGGGAGGGAGTAAGAGGGAGGGAGGCTGCTCACAGCTGAGCACCTGTCCCCGTTACAGCCTCTGCCTTCTCCCACCTCGCTCCCAGCTGTTTCTGCCTGCGTCCGGGAGGACAGTTCCCCTTGTGGTCTGTGCTATCTGAGGCTCCCTTAACCTTTCCAAGACGCTTTACATCGTTTCCACCATTTTACTTTTCTCACTGCTTTTTTTCGGTGCGGGGGTGGCTGACCGCGGCCCGGGCTGGCGGGCGAGGCTGGAGCCTTCCCCGCTTCCCTGTCCTGCGGGTGCCCGCGACCGGGCTCCCTCCGTCCGCCCCGGCGGCACTGCAGGGCTGCTCTCCCTCCGGCAGCCTCTGGCCGTGATCCGCCGGGAGATGCGGTGGAAGGCCAGCCCGGTCTGCCCGGCAGCCGGGCGGGAGCTTTGCCCGGTCCGGAGGAGCGGCTGCGGCTCCGCGCTAGCCCAGTGGCACGGCTCCTCTGTGCCCGGATCCCGCCGTTACTTCGGTTCGCCGGGCAACGCCACCCGGCTGTCCCCAGTCGCGCTGCCTGCGCAGTGAAGGGAGCGAGGGGGCGGAGAGGCGCCCGGGTTCCCCAGGCTGTGAAGCGGGCGGCTTCTGGAGACGGGCACACACAGCCAGGGGCGGGCGGGGGCTTCTCGGCGTGGCCGCCCTGCCCAAACTTCCAGCATCCCCCCTCCACGGCAACCCGGGCCCCCGACCCCCGCCTGTGCGGGGCTTGGCAGCCGCTCCCGCCCTGCACGCGTGGCCGGGAGCCCCGGTGCTGCCCCGGGAAGGGCAAGCCCCGGCGGGGCGGCGGAGCTGCGCCTAGCCGCCGAACCCGGGGGTCCGGCTGCCAAACCCGGGGTCCCGGCTACCAAACATGGGGACCAGCTACCAAACACGGGGTCCCGGCCGCCCCAGGACGAGCTGCAGCTGCAGCCGCGGCCGCGCCGGCTCCCGGGGCGGGCCGACACCCGCGACTCATTTGTTAAATACACTGTAGCTGGTTCTGTCGTTTGTCATTTAAGTGTTTTCTTTTCATGGCTGACAGCACATAGGAAAAGCTGCAGGCTGGATCATGGTTATTCAGCGGAGATCCGACGTGGTTTGCTTACATACAAAGGCTTTGCCAGGAACATTTGGGCACTGCCTCTGATGCTGCTCTGCAGAATGTAATTATACCTCGCTTAATGTGGAGCAGCAACACACCTACTTAAAGGCGACAAACTGACTTAATATTGAAGTCAAACAACAGGTAGAAGGGGAAGCAGCAGGGACATTTGACATAATTCTTTCCCATTTACCTTCCCAGGCAATCGAGCGCAAGGTATCTATATTTAGTCAGATGTAATCCTGAGGCTGAAATTACATTTATAGTTTAGAGAGTGAAAGAACTCCTTCCTTAGTAACATGAAGAGCCTAGGCTTTCAGGAGCACATAAAATTTTAATTAATAGATCCCCAGAACTCTTTGATTTACCAACCCGTTAGTAGTCGAATCATTTGGTAGTCAGTGCAATAGGAATTCACCCGGGTTTTGGTTGGCTTGGGGGGTTTATGAGAAAAAAAAAAAAGTGCTGAATTTCTGGAGGTGTTGCCACAGGCGTTCCCTTATCTTTCAGTAAAATGAGAATGTGGGCTGCTTTCCACATTGTTTCTCATCATGAAATGAAATGGAAACCCTTTGTTGCTGTGCAATTTTCTGTAACTTTTCAAAAGGGGCACGAAAGGATGAAAATGAACATACGTCATCATTCATTGTGGTAGACTTGAGGTCCAGTTCTATACATTTTTTTGGACTCATTTTGTCTGACTGGTGCATCTGAGTGTTTTGGAAAACATTTGGGGGATTATTCCCTGTCCATTATGCTTTAAGCGTCAAGGGAAATTAGTATGGAGTCATTTAAAGGAACCACTTTCCCAGAAACTACCCTATCATAGCAATTATGCTTCAACAAGATAGGCAACATGGTGTTCAGCTCTGCATGTTAAGATGGGCTTCTTCATAGAGCCATTTGCTAATTCTGATAGGTTATATCCTAGTAAAAGCAAATGTAAAAAAATATTGATTTACCTGAAACACAAAACATGTCAGTATCATTTCTATAAAAATTCATACTGCTAGGGAGCAAATGGTAGTTTTAGATTGAATTCAAACTAAAATTCAAGATAAAATATTAAAATATCTTGCTGTTGTGATCTGAGGTCTGTGGACAAGCTATTTTCAACGTAGAAATACATACTGCTTAATACCTAAAATTTTCCCAGTGCATGTTTTCAAGATCATTTCCTGGACTTGTTCAGATAACCAAATATACACCACCTTCATTGCCACCCAATTGCCTCAAACAAAATGTACATAAGTAGGTTTATGTACAGAGGTATAATTCAGATTAATGGAAATAGCAAAGGGAAAACATTTCTCTTCTTAAATTTGATCCAGACAGTGAAAGGACTCCCACATTTACAGCTTAGGATTTTGTTAAAAAAAAGAAATAGCCCACAAAACATTTTATGTACCCTCTATTTGCTGCTATCACTTTGCCAAAATACTTGCTGTGACTACCTCACACAAAGTTACCACTATGTTTAAGGCCTACTCCTGTTGGACTGACAGTTGTTTGTCTCTTTTAAAGTAATGTATTTTTTCTCTCTCCAAAGCAATGTTTCTCAAACTGTGAACCTGGTCTCTCTAGAGAGGTTCCTTTCTCTTCCAGAGAAGACTAAAGCAATTCTAGGGAAAATGAGTTGAAAAAAAGGATTTTTCAAAAGAGCATCAGAGCTAAGTGTTGAATACCCAGCTGCAAAACCAAGTATTCTATAGATGCATTCCCCACCCTGCCAGCCCAGTGAGGAATTGGCCATAGAAAGGCAGAAAAGAGAACAACCAGCTCTGACCACCTAATATTTTAATGGAAAAATGCATTTATGTTTTGAGAAGATCTGTCTCTTTCCCAATTTTCCATCAAGATATGTATGTAATGTCCTTAACTCTGTATAAGAATAGGAAATATGGTCAATTTGAATATAATATAGTGGAAAGCATATCTGTTCAACAAAGATTCCCCAAACAATCATTTCAGACCTTTGAATCCATAGATGAGGTTTGAATTCCCACAATCAAACAGTACAGGGTTATCAGTTTCTCTGCAGGTGGAATGGGATACTGGTGTGTGTGGAACAGGATACTGGTGTGATGGTATGCAAGAACATGCAGGCGTGAGCACACATGAACTTTAGTACGTATTGAAATTTGTGAGGGCACTTCAGCACTGTCTGTGATCTAAAGATATAGGAACCATTCTGCAGATTGTTTTCTGTTTATTTTACTGACTGTCACTCCCATGACACTCCCTTTACACAGACATGTACGATTTTGATCAGGCTCGTGTTTTTTGGTTTGGGGAGGGGCGGCAGTTGTCATTTTTTTTGCCTCTGCAGACTAATTTTTCTATACAAACATGGAATCTAGCTCTTCATCTTACAATTACTCATTATATGGTAGTATCATTACATATTCATTGATTCATGCAAGTTTTTAAAAGACAACTATGGGACTTTGGCCTCAATACTATTTACATTCATGAAAAATTGGCCCCAACAAATTAGGAACAATATGAAACTGTAAATATTTTGAACAGAAACCAATGCATCCAAGATTTACCATGTTCTCTAGAAGGGCTGAAAACCCCTAGGGACTACCGATTTCAACTTTTTCAAGATACGTCATCTGTACACTGTCACATTAAACTCCACTTGCAACCTTTCCTTATAATAATGTGACTGTATAAAACCTCCAATGAATTTAAAGATAAGAGGTAATTTCATTTTTCTCAAATCTGTATTGAACTGTCACGTCTTCTTGACCATGATGACATTATTCTGCTAGTAAACAGCTTTAAGTGTAAACACAGGTATTGCAGTATAGTGCCAGGCTGCCTGTAACCAGCAGAGGGATGCAGTGTGGAAAGGGGAATTGCTGGTTTAACTATACAATCCACTGAAGCAGTAACGTAAGTGTTAGACATGATCTCTCATAAAACTTGAATGTACAACTGGATATAAATCAGGGTCACCGAATAAGAATATGGCCTCTGATTCTTCATATGGCTACAAAATTATCCAGATAAGACTGAGCTACATTAGATGTTCTTCCAATTTCTGCAGTGAACAAAGAATAAGAATCATATGGAAATTCTCCTAATGTGTATGAATCACTTTCTTTTACTTAAATGTTTTACTTTTCTACGTCAGCTGCAATTTCCTTTAAACCATTTTTATTAACCAGTAACTTCTGAAATAGGGAAAAATACCATTAATGCCTGAGGAAAGCTGTGAGCTCTTACTTTGTCCTCACACATCTTTGTTCTGGCTGGATGAAAGACTTCACTATATGACATTTCTATTGTATTTAAGAAAATCTACACTATATTTCTTATAAGCATTTCTCAATGGAATAACTGCTTAAACAAATTACTTGGATTATTGCTAGTGTTAAATTGACACAGAAAGGCAACATTTATTAGTTGCCTGTGTTTAGTAACTGAACGGTAAATGGAGGCATATATGCACTGAAAATTCTTACAAGAGCAATACGACATCTTATTGCCAATAACAAGTCTTGCTTGCTCAGAGACAATAATTTTTTCTGCATTTCTTACTCATATGAAAAAGAAAGATAAAATTTCAACAGTATCTTGTCATTTTTACCTGGAGGGGATATTCAGTTAAAAGTGCAGAGCAAGATTTAGTCACTGTTATATTGCTGGTGATTAACCAGAATTCCTCTTGATTAATCAGAATATCATCAATGACTTGCTTTTAGGAAAAGATAAGCAAAAAGATCACAATTTCTTGCAATTATAGCAATGCTTTAATTCCCAGCATAAAAATTAATCACAGTTTTTTTACAGCTTTGTAATTAGTAAATTATGCATTTTAACAATACATTCATGCATATTCTGAAATAGTGATTCTGCCTCTTTCAACTCAATTTTTTGAGTCATCACTGTCAAGTAGAAGGTAACTTTGGACAGTTGTGAGGGCCCTATGCTGCCGCAGTGGAAAATGGAATGCAGCAGTAGCTGGATTGGCCAATTTTGAAAATATTGCTACTCCAACTAAGGCAGCCACAGTAGATACTGCAGCTGCGTAGTGGAGCCAGTGTTCAATATGAGCTGTCGTGGCTGAGGACTTCTGATAACATTTACATCTGTGTATGACTGAAAAAAAGGAAATCTGGATGAATCTGAGCAATCAACCTTGCTACTATTAAAAGATTTATATATTTATGTAAGTAATTTGTTTTTGAACAGTATCTCTGATGTCCCCAAGCATGGTTTTATCTGACCTCTACCTTGCTTCCTCTTTTTTCTCTCTGCTTATTATCTCTTCTTATTTTCATAAGAAATTATGAAGGACAATATACAGAGAAACTAGTATCATTTTAGTCTTCGGATGTTTCATGTCTTTCTTACAGTATCCTATGGATACTGAAGTACAGAATCATGTTCCGTATTCATGTCTCCGTTGTACAGTGGCTTTCCAAAAGAAACGTTTGCAGCACTGCAGCTGACACAGAGCTGAATAAATAATAATGAATAAAAGTTTGTGTGCAGTGTTTGTTTTGCAAACTCGCATAAAATATGGTCAGCATTTTAAAATTACATTTTGCAGCACTTCCTTCATGCCTTACTCTCAATTTCAAGGCAATGATTTTTTCATGCAATTTTGCCAAACATGAAGTTTTTCTTATTTCTTGTCTGAAAGTTTTCCTTGTCTTTTTTATTAGAGAACCATTTCTAAACCTATATTGGAGTGTTTTTATTGAAATGTTCTTACAATTCTGCTGTTTGCAGCAAACCCTTGACATCTGGCAGAGAGCAAATCTGGGTCTCAGGATATATCTTTTGCTCATCCTATGATTTGCAGATCAAATGTAGCCATGATATAATACTTCATAAATTATTGTTTAATTTCGTTGACCTGTATCGTGTTCACATACAAAAAGCAAGACAACACAAATGTTCAAACTTATATTTTACTTACACTTGTGCTGAAATACAGAAATGTAGAGTGCACTGGGAACAAAAGTGCAGCCAGCCTTGCTCTATATGTAAAGCCGAGGTTCAAGGGTGGGCCGAAAAACACTGAGGACCACAACCAGGATATTTTCTTTTTTAAATGCTGGCCCAGCTGTAGGTTGGATTTAAAGCATCTTCCCTGTGCTTGCGATGCCTGCCACTGGACGGGATGGGGGATCTTGGCTCACTTTGCTTAGCGTATCCAAAATACATGAACGAGAGCTTAGGCTTGGCTTTGGATATTGTGCTTGGGCTAGAACTTGCCTTGTACGAGCGCATCAGGGTTGAGTCTGAACTCATGGTGCGTATAACACAGATGCAGCTGTACCTTGGAACCCACATCAAGCTGCTGGTGTCCAACACAGCTGGAGGTGCAAGGAACAGGGAAGTGTTTTTGTCAGGAAGCAGCTGATGTTGGGAATAAGCGGCTAGGTATCCCAGGAATACATGTGAGCTCGTGCAACCTGCCTTGCCCTGAACTTTAGAAAGAAAAAGAAAGGTGACTATGAGGATAAGGGAAAAAGAAAGAAAGAGTGATGCTTCTTGCACAAGAGTGAAGTTTTTGAAAAGGTCATCTTGATTTAAAAAAAAAGGCTATTTAACTTATTTTTAGACTAATTTTACATGCTTCTGATTGTGAAATAAATGGTCATGACAAATCACACTGTTCTCACTAATGTCTGTGAGATATAAGTGCAGAATCTGACTGCTTCCAAGTGACTGAGTACCCTATTTTAGCTTTGCCCCAGCAGCCAGATTCTCTACTGGTATCCTGCTGATGTTTGTTATAATACATAGATTGAGTCATACCAAGCATTTTTGGGGGAGAAAAGCTGTTTTATAACTCACTTTTAGAACCTCAGTACAATCAAGCAACTGCTAATACCACAGTCGGAGACCCTCTGCATTTGTAGACATCTCTCTTGAGAAATTAAATTGATTTTCTTTATCTCAGCACGTAAATATCCCCAGTGCACACTGTGACCCATTGTTTGCAGTGTCTCTAACACTGACGAAGGTAGTGTTAATAGATTTTACGAAGTCAACAGTGGCAGCACTAGTAGCATTTTGATCGTGAGCTACACTCAACCATTTCTGTCTTGCTTTCCAATATAGGGGAGGCTTTACCGTGGCATTTAATTAATCTAAATGCAAATGCTGAATTTTTCCTTTATTTTTTCCAGGTATATAATTCAGTTACCTTGAAACAAATCTGCCAGTTTGTAGAGAAAAAATATTCTGCTGTGCAGAGCTAAGTATGTTGAACATAGACTCTAGTAGTCAGCTGAATAGTTGTGTTTGCTGTATGTCAGATTCTGACCAGTTAGGACCTGATCCAAAGGCTGGGGAACTCACAGAAAAAAAAAATCTCATTAGCCTTAATGGACTTTGAATCTGGCCTTATTGTAGTCACATATCACACAGAGAACTTACATTAAAACAAGAATGATGGAACAAATCTGATAATAATAAAGAAAATTCAAACTCTTTGTTATTATTAATATGAAATGTTATGCAAACAGTCACAGAAATGCCGTTTACATTGAAGATGCATGATGGCTCAAATTTTTTGACCTACCTGAAGTATATCACTCTCCACTGGCTTTCACTAGTTGCATAATTTATTTGGTTCTGAGAAGAGATTAACCTTTAATTGCTTTCTTTAGCAGCATTTAGTAAACAAACTGATAGCATGGAGATGATCTATGCAAATAGCAAAGAAGGATTTCTTCACCTCATGTTGCCATGACAATTCAGATTTTTCCTGTCAACTCTTGAGAAGCTCCGAAGTAATTTCTTTAAAGGAATGAATCAGGGAATATTTTGGAAATTGAAGTTGCTTTCTTTTTTTTAATTTAGTATCATTTAAGACAGTGAGGGACCTGACCCAAAAGATTTTAAAATCTACAAACAAGAACTATTGCAAAAAATATAACATCGTGAAAACCTCTTCATGGATCTCGGATTTACACCAGCAGAGAAACTGACTTCAGATACATTATTAAGTGATTTAGATTTCATTTATTAACTATACGATAATAATAAATAGTCATCATAAAAACAATAATGGATAATGAAGAGTGGAGAGGCCATCTTATAGTTGTCATTTTGATCTTCATGACAATGTTTTATCTTGCAGCTATTTTGAGGAAATTAGATTACACAAGGATTATAGAACAAAGAAGGACTAATCATTTTATTTTTCTTACATTTCCAATTATAAAATTAGTTCAATGAATGAGGAATAAAATCAAAAAGCTATTAAATTCCTATCCAAGATACTTCCCACATACATTATTATTACTAATCAAACTGAAATTCCCTTGTTTTATTTGTTTTAAATGACATGGATTGTTTTGAAAATACCTAAAACTAGTCCAAACTAATTTAATTCTTATGAAATAAATTGTTGGCTTAAAGAGGTATTTCTTAGGTTGCTGTTAACAGTGAGGGAAACATGGTAAACAAAAACGAGATAACGTGAAGTGCTGTTTCTCTGGGAAAATAAGCTTCTCTGTACAGAAGACAAGAAAAGTAGCTCAGTAATGGTTTTCTTTAAAAAACGTTCCTGGCAGATTATGGCTACTGAGTTGGTGTAGATTGTTTACCGCTTTGCAATGGATTTGAGATGAGTCATATCACATTAGAAAGAAAATTGAGAAGTTGTTTTGTCAAAGTGAATTCAGTTTTCCTTTTTTTCATATATACTCAGATTATTAGTTCTCTTTAAACAGAGACACCTGATTGATTTTTTTTAGTGTTGATTCTTGTTGTGCCCATAAAACAAAGTTCCTATTGCTAGAAATGGTAAGTCCAGATCTATAATTTCTCTATACTGAGTCAGGTGACTGAACTGGAGTCTCCTTTCAGTTAGCCTTGTGCATCTTCTTTAGAGTACTAACTTTTTTATTGTCAAGCTAGTTTGGACCACAATAATTTCAACCTCTACAAGCTCGTTTGTTTTTTGCAAGTCTTTCTATCCTCTTGCCTTCAAAGTGGGAGTTGACTGAGTAAGATCTATAGAGTGGGAGCTCAAGACTTTGTGTGGTAGAGAAATCTTTATTTCTGTCTTATTTTTTTACTGGCTTTATAAATCCACTTTACTGGTAATGCATCTCAGTGTATCCATAAAGAGTGCTAAGCTGAAGTGATACTTACATATGTATTTGATAAAGAAACAGACTTGTGGATGGAATACACTTATGATACATCAGGTCACATCCATTCAGCATGAAAAACAACCTTTTTTTTTCAAAATATCTGATGAAAGAGGAGATCCATTTGTTGAATAAAATAACATGTACATACTGAACAATAAAAGCATCTGTCTGAGCTCATTTACCTGCAAAACAAGTTTTACTGTCAAGTTCAAGGACACTGGGAAGGGGGCAGAAGGTAACATTTATTGTCAAAAGCCTAGATTTGTATTTTTACTTTCTTTTCAGGAGTGCCAAATATGTGTAGTTCCCACTGCCATGAGAAAACTGCAGATCTCAACACTTTTGAACATCAAGGGATTTGTACTGGACTTACTTTCACACTTGAGAATCATCAAAATATGAATTTAATACAGTGCTATAAAAAGAATGGATAGACAACAATATTCAGCATTTGCTACTGTTATCTCCCAGGTGGTATCTGAATTAAGCAAAGTTTCCAAATCTATGATTGTTGTGTTATTTTTTTAGGAAGGAGAGATTCCTCAAGGGAAGTTGTGGTTTATTTTTCTGTAAAACTGTTGTACGTAAGTAAATCTGTGTACAAAAAACCCCCCTGGATCTGATGTACCTTGGAACAAAATCTTAGTGATTACAAAGCAAACATTAAAAGCAGCAGTAAATCAGAATTTGGAGTGAAGCCAACTCATAGACTACTGGCTATATTGGATAATAGAGGCTGTTGTCCTGGCCCAGAATTAAAAACAATCAGTTCCATCTCCACTTTATTTCCCCTATGAGTATTCATCATTTTTACATTTATCCCACATTGATGGTAACTAATTGCAGCTCCTTGGGGCTCACTTTTCTTTCTAAGAAATAAGCTGTTTGTAAGGGGTGAGGCAGGCTCTGGTGGAAAAAAATGTTATCTACCTAGTTTTACCATTGTAGGATAGGCACCAAACATCTTTGATTTTTTTTTTTGCATTACTCTGCAGACCATATTTGCAGGATGGGTAGATTTGTGCAAATGTTTTGAATGTTCTTTGTCACGTAGCACTGGTACTTTCAGGTACAGTTTTGTAAAGCAGAAGCATTTTGTGCGGCTGTCTCAACAGCAGTTTGCTTCTCAGATCTACTCAGTCACACTGCTGTTGTGTAGGTACTATCCCAAAAGAGTGATGTGCGTGAGGATCAGGTCCCCTGGGGGGAAAAAATCAATTAAAAAGAAACTAGTCTTTGATGCTAGAAAGATAATATACTGCCCACTGTGAAAAAATAAGCTATTGTGGTGACAGAGTGTGTCAGGTGAGGGATGGGCATTCAGCACAGAAGACAGCATAGGCAGCCCATGGAAATCATTCTTATATTTCATGGACACACTCTCCAATAGTACCACTGAGGAAGATAAGCTGTCTCAAAAAAGAAGCTACATACGGAAAAGCATGACAGCATGTAATGGGGGTTTTCGTCAGGACTATTTTATTTTTTTAAATCAATCCTTACTCTTGCCATTTGCCCTCTTCCACTCATTTCTTTTCTAGGATTTTTTGTCTATTATAATATTATTCTTTAAATGAAACTTCATTAGGCAGTGACATGTGTATAGTGTGATTTATTAATTTTATTATAGTAAATCCTAGAGTATAAGGACACATCATACAACGCATTACATGAAGACAGAGAAAATGAAATGAATAGGGACAACACTGTGGCAGGAAACTCAAGTCTGGGGAATGTAATTTCCTGCATGACCAGAATCAAGAAAAAAAACTTATAATCTGAAACTTAGCCCATAGCAGCTTCATGCTGCCCAATATTTTACAGAGGACAGATTAGTTCACTTGTATCCATCAATAATTATTCAAATTTATATTTTTATATAATCATTGTTATTGGTATTTGTCTTACTAAAGAGCAATGCATAACCACCTTCCCTTGTTGTCTCTAGTAACACTGGCATACTGGTGTAGTCTTACCAGGCAGAACTGGTAATACAGCTCAAAACTTGAAATGTCTGCTGGCAAGTGCCCTCAGTGGAAGCCCTGGTGCCAATATTGTGCAGGTCTGGTGTGGTCTGATAAATAACAATGGGTGCCCTCATGGGCATGGCAGTTCAGTCGCTGAGCTAATACACAGACTTCACACTGACGTGCTGAAAATAATAGCTTTTATGTCATAGGACTGGCAGAGCTGACACCATCAGATTTGCAACATTAAACACTATTTCTCTTTCCCTTACTGTTTCTTTAAAATTTTCCTTTTGCAGACCTTATCTTTCTTGTTCCAGTCACTCTATAATTTCCTCCTCTGCTGAAGGAATATAACACTCCTCCATTGTTATGCTCCAAAGTGTCTGTTTAACATTTCCATGGAGGAAAACACCAAGGGTCTAATCTGTAGACTCCTGCACTGGGAGCAACCAGCAGAAAGGCTGAAGGCATAGGACACTCTTAAGACCTGAGGAACTAAGTCAGGGACATAAGATGTGCTCAGATTTTGTGTATATCCCATGAATTTGGTTAAGTTTCAGTCTTCACATATTTAAAAATGCAAAAAGCATCACATCAAATCAGACCAAAATAACCTCTCTCTGACAATGGCCATTAGCAAATGCATAGAAAAAAATGCAGGAAACAAGATATAGACAGCCTTATATTTCAGCAGCCTCTGGCCAGTTTAGGGAGCTCTTAGCCAGAGGTTGCATCTATGTTCAACATCCATCAACAAATTTAACCTCCATGAATCTGTTCTTGAACCTGTTAATAATTCAGACTACCACACTATTTTCTGACAATCTGTTTTACAATTTAATTCCTGCTGTGTGGAAAAGCACTGCATTTAGCTTGTTTTGAAGCTTCTACCTGCTCATTTTCCTGAGCACTTCCAGCTCTTTGGAAATACTCTGCCCTGCACAGAACTTTGTATCTGGCAGATAGGAAGAGGTGATATGAATCTGTAAATTACATACTTTTCCCACATATACCTAAAATTTCCATGTAGATATTTATATTAACTAACTTGAGGTAATACTTGAGGTAATAAAATAGGGTATGATTCCCAGATGTATTTCTCATAATTTTTTGACGATCATGATGTTGTAGACAGTGTTGATGATGCACTTAAAAGAATAATAGTCCATATTTCATTGTTAACAGCCATTTCTCTCTACCACAGCATCTCATTAAGTAGTTTTTATCTCCATCAATAATAATTGATTGTTTTCTTTCCAATAAATAGTAAAGACTGTATATGCTGACCATCTGAATGACAGTGATGTTCAACATTTTGCCCTATGAGAGATTTCTGGAGGGACAGCAGAGAAAATGCTTAGAAAATTAGGTCCTGGTAAGAAATTAATACAAGCAAGCCACGTGCTTAGTGATGTCTCCCACTGACATCGACTTGCATGGGCTGTGTTAGTAGCTCACTGATAATATGAAGTGCACTGTATAGTATCTTCATCTTGCATATATGCTATTTGCCCCTCTGTGGTCCATCGTATCACTGGTCACAAGTCATATCTTGATGGTGTTCTCTTCCCTGGGACAATAAGCAAAAAGTCTGTTGAAAACTGGTGGGGGTTGTGACAAACTTTAATGATGGGATCTGGTGAAGGACTGGGTTTCTATAGAAACCTAATTCGAGAAACACTGAAAGAATTTCTGTTAGAAAAAGTTTGGGAAGAGGTCTGTTATACTGAGAATGCTGAAAGCATATCATCCTTCTAAAGCAACAAATTTCCCCCCTCCCAAGACCCAGATCTAGAACAAATTGGAAAAAAAACAAAAAAACCCCACCAAAACCAAACACAAAAACATTGAAAATTCTGTCACTAGATAGATAGGCTTATCTCAAAGCTTAAAACATGCAAGATATTCTGTGAGCTCCAATCCATAGGTTTCTGGTTTTAGTTTCATGTTAGAAAATTTGTCATTGTCTGAAAAAGAATTATTTCTCTTGTTCCCTAAGAAAGCAGCCTTCCTACTTGTGTTTAAGATGGCTCTGAATGGGATTCACAAATTCTGTATTTCCCCTTTATTCTACCTCTTCCTCTCAGGACTGTATGTAGAAAAGCCTATCAGCATCATAAAAACAAAATAAAATGCTGCAAATAAATAATTAGCAAAAGCATAGCTGACCATTATGAACAGGAGTAGCATGAGATAGAAGAAATCAGAATCTCTTTATTGTTAGCAAGTCTCCCATGACTGTTCTTGCTCCTTCATTCTGAAAGGCTCTATTTCATTTCCATAAAAGAGAAATTTCTGAATATTTCTTGATAGACGCTATTCAGGACAGGAAGGCATTAATTACTCCTGTCCTGTGCAAACAAAATCATTGCTCAGCTTTTGAGAACTGACAAGAACACAGGTTTCAGAAAGATGACTGGAAAAGGACTACATCCAAACAAGATGCAATGTATGTGACGTACTCTACAGTTCTGTATAGAGACTACAGGCTCCCACAGGCTCTGTAGAGGGATCTTGACAGGCTGGACTGATGGGCTGAAGGACTTAACAATCCTCATGTTATGCACTTCAAATAAAATCTACAAAGAAATCTTATAAAGAGAGGTATGCTATTATCAGGGGGATTGTTTGATTTGTCCTGTGGTTCACAATTATTTAAGACCTAGGCAATTTTTTTTTTTTCTAGTACGAAATTTGCAGTGCCACTTGACTTCTGAGATATCTGCCACATCTCTGCTGACATCATCGATACTGGAGAGATGAAAATACTTAGGTCTAGGTATAACACTGTCATTTGAATTTGCCTGCATTAGTCTTAATGTGGCCAGTTACAGTAGTAATGAATATCGTTTAAATACATGTGTGTATGTGTGTCTGAGACAGAGATGGAGAATTGCAGTTACTTGAATCTCTTATGGAGGTAGTCCGATAGTTACCTTTCACTGTTCTTCAAGTTTTGTCCATTTTTTCTCATAATGTAAAAAACTTTCCCTTTGTTTGTAAGTGCAGCAGTCACATCAAGTTGCTGCCACACAGGAAGATGTCACGTCTGAAATACTTCACCCTAACCCATTGCAGCTCAAGTCCATGACCCTGACCTTCAACCAGGGATTTCTGAAATACCGGAGTGATTTTGCAGGCAGTGTATTGCCTTGCTTATCAACAGCGACATTACATGGGTTTTCACCTCAAGGCACAGGGAGTCACGGTAATTGAGACTGGAGGCCACAGATGTGTAAATTTATCACTAAGTCCATTTCCCTCAGGATGACACATTGCATTTTGGCTCCCTGTAAGTGGAGAAATGCACTTGGAACAGCTTTTGATAGCTATTCCACTGTGCTAAGGATTAGAGCACCCTGGAAAGCTCGTGCCCATCTCCATGAATGCAAAGCAACCAAAATCTTTTGAATTTTACCACTCTATATTGACAACAATAGTTTGTTCCATTTTACTTCATGTTGTAAAATAGCACATACACATGGACACAAAAAAACCCCCACCAACAATAAAAGAAACAGCATGAAGTACACGCTTTTTGTCTTTTTTTCTTATCAAAACCAGTTTTCTAAACATACTTTTAAACAGCTAGTGAGGAACCTGGAGGGACAAAAGGCTGTTTACTGAAAAAAAAAAATTAAACCAGATCTGTCTAGGAATGATTTTTGCAGATTGGAAAAAAGCAAGAAAATCTTCAAAAAAGATTAAAGACAGTACAAGAAACTATACATCAGTGAATTTAACAAGGGTTGTGGGGAAAATTAAACTACCATAAGGAAGTGTGAAAGAACAGCTTGCAAATCAGTTTGATTAAGGATAACCAGCACAGATTCAGGCAGGGGAGGCCATACTTAACTAACCTGCTGGAGTTCTTTGAAGATATTACTGCCACTGTAGATAACGGAAATTCAATGGATGTAGTCTACTTGTAAGCCTTTGACAAGGCACCACATCTGAGATTAATGGCAAAGGGAAATCATCATGAAGGCAAAGAAACTGCTGGATGGAAAACTAGTTTAAGTGTAGACCACAAAGGGAAAATCTGGACAGAGTTTCTGAGGAGTCAGCATTAGGCCCTCTGTTGTTCATGATTACGTGTGTCTGAATCTAAGTGATGGGGGCAGAATTCGTAGCTTATGCGGGAACTAAAAGCATAGCAAAAAGTGCAGAGCAGTGTGATCATATTCAAAAGGTGTTGTATCATTTATATAACTTGTCTAGCAAAAATAAACAGAATTTGACTAGGAAAATATGCAATAATAGGAACACAAAACCAAATTAAAATGTACTCATTAAATAAAACAATCATCTTACATACTAAGCAAGAAAATAAATAGAGAATTAATGAGAAAATGAATTGAATGAATCAGTTTAGAGCAAAACAGCATTTTAAAAGGTCAACAAGATGCAAAGATGTTTTAGAAGACAGAAAACGTATCAAAGAAAACAAAGAATATTGTTAATGGAGACAAAACCATAGTAAAAGCATCTCTAGGACATGGTCTACCATATTGCTAATAGTTGTTCAGGGAAAATACTATTTTCATATTGGGATACATTGTAGCAAAACAAAGGCTATACAGTCCCAATAGCTGAACTGTGAAGAATGGTGAGGAACCTCAGTTTTTCTACTCTAAACCAGGCAAATATATGATTTTTTTATTATAATAGGACCCAGGGAACCTAGAAAAATCAAGGTCCTATAGTGCTAGACATGCTAATGGGATACATTACATTCCTGTGCCAAGAAGCTTATAATAAAACAGCATAAATATACAGAAAATTGTAAAAAAGACACAAAGGGCACAATAAGTTATCCAAGAAGACCTGTGCCTGAACTGTGAGCTAGGATTCATATTTTATGATTCCCAAGTCGATATTTTATCTAATGAGTTACATTATCCCTTTATAGATGTAAGGGTTTTGTTTAATATGGGGTAGAAAACCTCGGTGATTATCTTTTTTTATACATATATATAAGCTCAGAAATAAAAAATTCTTAGTCTTCATTTATTCAGGTCTTAAGTTAAGTCACTGATTCCAGAGACCTCTACTTAAATCTAATAAAGATTAGATTAAACTTTTAAGGAATCTCCATATTCATTCCGAAATATCTGAATTCCAGAGTAAAAAATACATATTAATTTCTAAGGAAAAATAATTAAATAATATATATAAGTCCAGTAGGCTTTTGCTTTCATGGGAGAAAAACACGGTAAACAAATTTAACAAAAATTCTGAGGTCTGCTAGGAAAGAAGAATATTCTCAGAAGATCAGCATTTCCCCCTAGTTATGGAAAATTTCTTTGCTGTATGACTCGGAGCTTTGAAGTTCATATATTCAATCTTTTCTTTTATGCTTATATTAAGTCTTATAGCTGGGGCTATATCCAAAAAGAGACGTTGCTGCTACAACACTAGGAGCCCTGGTGCCTAGCTTCCAACCATCTGTTCCCAAAAAATGGAACTATAGGTCCATGTTAAGCTTCATTTCTTGTTGGGGAAAGCCTAGGCATCTTGGAATAGAATCATAAATAGGCACCGAGCCTGGTGTTTGTAGCAGTAGATACAATATTCCCTCTCCCTTCCTCCTCTAGGAGAAAAATATTTCACTCAGCCCTGCGAGAAAGAAATCATTCTTTCCTCCTAGATTCTGCCTTTCTTACTATCCTCTTCTCTTCCTAAACCCTAAGACGAGGCATTGTAAATTCAATTTTAAAATATAATAACATGAAGAGTCTTAGTTGGCTTTCATGCTCTTCAGTGCAAAACAGTTACGGATATAGCACCCCGATTGCCTCAGTACTTACATCTCTTGGGACAGAGGGAACAGATCAGTAAGACACTGCCTCTGGTAACACTTTTTTACCAGCCAAAATAGAGACAGGCAGTGTTAGTGCATTCTTATACATTCAATGAATATGCCTGTACACCAAACTGCATGAAAATCTCAGTCCAAGGCTGACAATTCTTTGCTCAGATGGCACATATTCTCCTGTCTGGTGGTGACTGTAGGTCCTACTCCTAAACCTTCATGTTTGGTTTTTTTTTTTAACCTTTATGTAGTTCAGGATCATGTAAAATACTCCTGATCTTCCAGTCCAAGCAAGTTTTACTCAGAGTGAACATCGCAATGGGAACATGAATCAGTTAAAACATTGGTGGCCTTAGTTTGGTAACAGTTCTGAACCAACTCATCTACTGTAGCGTTTGTAGTCACTACTGGGGAATTCACTGTGCATGGAGAGAGATGCAGTCTGAAGGCAAGTCATTCCCAGGAACTTGGGTCAAGGGCATTTTCTGTGTCTGTCTCCTCTCCTGTCAATCCTGATCAGAAACACAGGTAGGGATGCGGAACACAGCCTTCCTTTAGGGCTTGTTTTGCTTAGATGAAAACAATTCAAGACTGTTATGGAGGATTTGTGAGAGAATAATGGCATCCTACAGATCTTGTGGGGTTTTATGGAAAGTTTTGGGCTTTAAAACATCGTATAAGGACTTTTTTACCCTTTATACGTGGAAGTCATTGGAAAAAGCTCAAGCATGACAGAGTTTAGATGCTTCCAGGTTGAGGCAGAAATAGTTTTCAGAGTACTGATTTGGGGACTTCTGTTCCAGTTAAGCCCCAGCCCTGTTTTCAGCAAGGAAGGTGCTACACTGCTGGTTCAGGAAGGCAGGACAAGGCCCGTAGCACCATGGCCGTGCGGCATGCTGATCGCGGTGGGGAGGCCGGAGGCCAGGGGTGCTGGCGGAGGGGATGGGGGACAGTGGAGAGGCTGGCTGGTGGGGAGGCCGGCTCCTTTCCTTCCTCTCTGTTCTGAGATGCAGAATGGGAGGAGGCCTGCAGGTGCAACTGCTGTCAAAGAGAAGGGCCTGTTTCTTAGTAGTCCACTTTGCTTTTGCCTTTACTATAGGTACGACTGGAGTTTTTAAAATGATCTTTTTCAGGCATGAAGAGCTGCATTTTAAATTTTCTGATTAGGTAATGAGTCGTTTTTTTCCGAACCAAAAAGAAATCCAGGTTAATGTCTTGCAGAACGGCTTTTATGGAGCACTGACAGCAAAAACTCTTTCTTGAAAAGAAGAAAATGAGTATATTTACTTGATGCAAGGTGTTATAGCTGAGTGGAGAAGAGGCATACTATTTTCTATTTACCATTTCTTTCTCTATTTATTTATTCTGTTAACATTGAAGTCAAGCAAAAGATTTTTTTTTTCTTTATAAATGTCTTGGGAATATCACCTGTGGTAGACAGCTTATTAATCATTTGCTGTTTAAAACACACCGGTTTAGAGATCTGCCTCAGCTATTTATATAAAAACAAGCAAATGATTTTCAGGTCACGGTCCCAAACCATATTTACTTAGAAAAGAAAGTTGATAAATTGTTTACTGTGGCAAGACAGCATAAATTTAAAATCAGATTTCAAGTAAAGAGATATATTGTTTATGTGACAGCCTTCCTTGTTTTTCCCAGCTAAAATTCTTTCAGAAATAAGTAGCTGAAAAACTTTTAAAATCCTAGTATCTTTATTAGTTCACTTTACCTCGCAAGATTTTTAAGCTTTTGTGACTCATAAAAGCAAAGAGATCACCACAGATCTGCCTAGGGTCCAGAAGATAATGAAATCTTACAGTAATTCTGCATGTCAGAATTTCCATAATTTTCAAAACATGATTGAACACTGACAAAGATTTGCTGTGTGTTTTGCATGGCCTACTCCATATAAAAGATGATTTTAGAAATTACTTAAATTATTTCCGAATTGTCTCAACTGTTGCTATTGTTGGAAACAATGTCAACAGTTTCAGACATATCATATTCATATGAAATGTATATGTCTTTAGTTTGAGAATGAAAAAAAACCTATCCTAAAAGCTTGAAGTGGAGTTATTGCTTGCTTCAGAAAGTACTACTATGACCCTGCCTTTTTTCCCTGATTGATTTTATTAGGATAACAGGACTCCACTGGATATTATTTGACACACTGGGACAGATACTGAAAAATCAGGAAGTACAAAAGGTGAGATTCCAGAGGGAAAAGTATGATTATACAACTTGTCACTTTTTCATACACATTTAAAAGTTCACTTACTGGATAACAAAGCAAAAAACCTTTTTGACCACTCTCTACAGAGAACAGCAACAGTCTCCTATGGAGCTCAGTGGACAGTGAAGTAAATTTTTTAAAGGTAGGAATTAATGGTTATAAAATGTTAATCCATCTGGGTGGTTTAGGAATCAAAATGTAATTTTCAAAGGGACTTGGACATTTAGAGTAAGTCCCTTTAAAGGATTCAGGCACTACAATGAGTAGAATCAAAAGGCTCTCCCCAGGCACCAGGCTCCCTACACTTGTGTAGGGAGCGTTGGATGCCTGAGGACAGAGCCCCAGACAGCAGCAGACTGAATGGGCAGCATCCAACAGGACGACAATTAGAGAGTATTTCGGTGCCTCAGAACATCAGAGAATCACACATCCTTTTTTTACAAGTCATCTACAGAAAGTTCTCCTGAATAAGGGTGCCTAAATGTTTTCTTCACACAAAACCAGTCAGGGTGACTTTTTAAAGGACTGGTGCCAGAAGAGGAGTTAATAGTGCCGTGTTCTTTATACAATGTTGACTAGTTGCAGCATGCTCCAGATGTAATTTCTTTTTACCACAATAAGAGATTTATACCTATACTTCTTATTCTCTTGGAAGTTGTTCTAACCATTAATCTTAGACATGTGGGTTGTCCCTCCTGTCAAAACATTTCCACTGTGCAGGAAAGAATTCAGGATAGGTGGGTCAGTGAGGTGCATCTAGAAGCAGGACATTTGGGTACTCATGTGGTAAGGACCTTTTTTATTTTAACAAACAATTATGGCTATAAATAAAAAAAAAAATTCTTGTCAGAAGGACTGATTCTTAGGTTTTCCCATTCCTAAATAAATGTCCAGATTATCAGAGTATATCTTTGTACATCATGTTCTTTCTTAATGGAGGACTGTTTATATATGCTATACAGAATTAGAAGACTTCAAAAGGACAGACTGAGAACAGACATTGTGTTTAGGATACCACTAAGACAAGACGTGAATTTGAATACTTCTGTCAAAGGGCTAATTGGATAGTGCTTCAACACCAGCAATACCTAGGTAAACTATGGCATAAAGGGAGAAACTGCCTTTATTTTGTGCACAGTCTGATCTGTTGAAATGCTCTAACTAATCAGATCAGATCTTTCACATAACATAGATGGAGAAAGATTTTCTTTCTATATTCTTGCTTGTTAGGCTTTGAGATGGTCAGTATTAAACTGCTTTTGAATTTGCCCAGAAGCAGACGAGTATGTACCTGGGGTACTCTCAAGCGGAAAACATGGTGCTTAGAGGTGAGGCTGCAGCAGAGTAGTCCTTTGCCCTCATGCTAGTAAATAAACCCATTTGTGGTGTTACTTTTTTGATACTGTAATGACTTTTAGTCAGTCTTTAAAAGTTTTATTTCTTTTGTTGCTTCATTTACTAAATACTATTCCTTTTACCACTCTGCGTTATTTATTTTATTTTTATACAACATCAGCATAAGTAGTTACTAAATCAAAATATTGATTTCTTATCACCATTTTTATGGGTGTTAATATTACAAATTAATGGTTGTAATGGAGAATAATCAGGTCAGTTGACCTCAGTGGATGAATATCATGTATTGAAATACATCAGGCTGAGTTAAAAGTTTTTAGGAGTTCTACCTCTTCTGCATTATCTTAGTTTTGAGTATAAGTATTTTAGGAATGTAAATTACTCGGTCTATCTTTACATTTTTAATATAAACTTTCTAATTTGTAAATTCAAGTTGATAGTATGGTTCTGCAATGTGAATCATCGTAGCACTCTCAGAAACTGCCCATTAGCTAAGCTGAGGAAACTGAATACCCCAAATATGAGCTAAAGTCATAAATCAATATAGATCAGCTTCTCTAAGACTCTCAGAGAGTACACACAGGATAGTGATAACTTGGCTGATGTGGGAGTGATTTGTTAAGTTACTGTAACTTGACCAATCAAGTGTTGACTTCTCAGGTTGCACAATGATCAGGGCATTGTACTTATCCCCTCATGTTGTGCTAAGTGCCATTCATATTTAGTAAGAGTATTATTCACAAGAGCAATGTACCATTATTGCACATGCAGTAACTTAAATTTTTTTATTTGATTTCTTTGCTGAAGTTATTTAAATACAGACAGGCAGATTTCTGTGGGCACACTGCAATAGTGCAGGTTGCTTTCACGCAGCCTTATGGAAGCTCTGGCATGGGATGTCATGCTCCCATGGCATGACAAACAGCAGAGGAATAAAAAGCCTAAGCAAAAATGTAAGATGGCACCTTCCAAAGCACAACAAGCTATCATGTGTTTTTAGCAGGAATATATTTAAAAATTCTTTCACAAATTCAAGGTTTTTTTTCCTTTCTCCACATTATGATTCTTGGCACCAGTTGCTACACTACCTTATGCTGGAAAGACAACAGTGTCACCACACTGATTCAAGCTTTCTGGAGCACAGCCTTTCTTCTATGAAGAAAAATCATTGTGCTTTCTTCCCAGTTTCCTCCCTCCAGCCTAAGAAACAATGGCCTTGAGGGCGTGACTCTGATCTGCACCGTGAAGATCTGTGCACTCACTGCTAATTACACTATTTGTAATTCCTGACCATACTAGCTTTGCCAAGAACTGAATTACAGTCTTTTGAGTACATTAATATCTAGAAGCTCCTATCTCCATGTATCTAGCCAACAGATATCTCCAATATCTATCTCCAGCTTGCAAGGGCAGTAGAAATGGTAGAGATAGTAACTTACCAAACACTCCCAGTTAAGTGCACAGTGCTATCTGTTTGTCTTGTATGCTTCACTTGTATTAACCCTTCAATCACTCTGACAGTACATTTGAACCAAGGGAGCAAGATGATTTTGACAGTTTTGCATAGAGCAATGATGTAGAAAATCTAAGACTGCCAGAAAGAAAACCAGCACATAGTAATGATGCTCTAGGTTTATAGTGTCTCTTAAAAGAAATAAGACATGATCATGTCTTTTTTTGTTCATGATTCTGAATACATTACCAGGCTGTTGTTGATTTTTCTGCACTTATAATACGTGCAATAATTGTTGCCCTAACTGTTGTTATTGTGGTAGAGTTTATGCTGGGTGGACTCTTTGGAAGTAGCTCTTTAATTGAAGAATTGCTTCATTGTGATTTTATTTGATATTCTTTTTAGCCTCGCTGATCATAAGGAATTCAGTTAGTATTCATTGTAATAGCACTGATCATAAGGAATTCAGTTATTATTCATATGCATGTCACAGGTGTTTCCATAGGACTTATGCTAATTGCAATTTTAGGATCCTTCGGTGGATACTTACACAAAGATTGGTTTTGAAAGGATCTCTTACCACTTCCTGGCTGGCTGATGTAGCTTTGGCTATATGGAAGGAGAACTCAAAACTTGTGGGGGGTTGCACACCAAGCTCTTTAACAATAATATGTTTCATTTTACATGACATCTAGTACCCAGGTTCTGAATCTTCTATGTTTAGCAATTGATCATCCTTAGAGCTTCATGGAGGAGAGATCCATTTTCAGACATAGCCTTCACGCTTTTGCTGAGACTCAACAGTTACAAATATTTTTGGCATCACTTGTAATGACAGAACAGGATACTTAGAAGAAAATGTGAGGCTAAATTGTGCAAAGGGGAAAAAGTTATATTTCTGACTAATGGTGATTCAGCATGTACTAAAATTGTGTAGATTAAACACATTTGTAATCAGACTATTAACAAAAAGATTCACAACTGCATTAATAAGTCATATTTCATTATCTTAACACAAAAGATACCTGGTATGATACATTAATATGTGCAATAAAGCCTTTTGCACATGTATTATGAACAGCAGTGCTTTTAATATTAAAAGTGAATCCATATGGGTTATTTGACATGTAAAATATTAACTTTTATAGCAAGAATGCAAATGAGAGTTTGAGCACTAATTATAGCTGCAGATCCCACTCAGGAATGAGACTCTGTGTGACTAATGATTTCAGCAAAATGAAGGAATGGCTCGTTTCTCTCAAGAGGCAGCATATCTTAGCTCCTTCTCCTCTTTCTGTAACCCTTCAAGATTCTCAGCATGTCTCAGTACCGTACCTAATGTGTATGCCTCTTCCAGGGACTGGTTTCCAAAGACAGGCCACCAGATCTGTGTTTTTATAGCTAGTTCTATATAACTGTCTCTATAAGGGAGAAAAGGTTATTTCATATTTATCTAGAACAATGTAACTGTAGGAGATATTCTATAAAAGATTATTTTCATTGGCTGTTTCCAATATATTATTTCTATTTCTTCCATTAACGAGACAAAATTGTTGGGTTTTGGTATAAGGTGGTGTAATTGCTCTACGATGAATCTTTGATGTTGATGTTTTCTCCATCAGTTTTTTTCCACAGAAGAACAGGATTTTCCTTTTTTAAAAACAAAGCTAGCATTTTCCATTATTATCAGCTTTCCCTGTGGAATCCTCTGAAAAACATGTAGCCAGTTGAGATGACTGTGATAACTCCCACCCAAGTCTGCTATTGTTATTCCTGAAATGGCCAGGGGGGTCACTGGAAATCAAAATGGAACTATTAATTCTTGTCAAATAAGTAGTATGGCTTTTTTATAGTAGGTACCCATGAGAAAACTGTTCTTATCTGAGCTACTTGCTGCTTTTTTGTATGCACAAGTACCAGGCACTCAGCTGAAATAATCTCTAATGTGTTCATCTTTTTCTCAATTTTATTATCCTTTATTGCAGAAAAGTTTAGGTAAAGCATGCCTAAGAAATATGCTGTTAGAAATAGGGTGACAAAACAATTATTGAATAGTACCATAGGTGTTTTAAACTATCATATAATTATCTTTTAATAATAACACACACATACAATTAAAACTAGAAAATTATCAATATTTTGATTTATTGCCAATCTGTAGCAGAAAGGAAGTAGTTTTACTAAAATTTAAGAAAGGAAATTTTAATCAAAGTTTCTCTGATCTAGTTATAAATTTTCTTCGTTTCAATACTGCTAGCCAATGTCTCTAAAGTTAAGCAATGTCTTATGCAAACATCTAGGATAGCAGGATTGCAGATGTTCATAAAAGGGCACAACTGTGGATATAATGCAAATTTCAAAGGATGTTAAATTTTGTAATACTCCTCCTTAGCCAGATATAAGTGAGGAAGTGTCATAGGTATGTGAGTGACTCCTTCAGTATTTCTGAGGTGCCCACTTAACCTGTGAGGACGGGACAAGAAAAGAGGAAAGTCAAAATATTGTCTTAATTCACTTACTCTGGTAAAGATCAGTAGTTTTTGAAAAGCGAACCTCATTTCTAAGAAGTATCTTGCTGTACATTATTGGAAACAATCTTGCGATGTGTAAAACAACTGGCATGAAGAATTCTTTATAAGCAAATTCCTAAATCACCTTCCAGGCTGTCTTAATAAATCACTGCAAGGCTCATTAGTGTAATTTTCTAGACTTCATCAAGGTGCATCTACTACAGCTGCAAAATACACATGGCAATTTCACTACCAGTAATGGTCTTGGCAAACAACTGAAGTCTGACTGGGTGTATACAATTTGGCTAGATAATTAGATTTTTTGCTTCTAATATAATTTTCCTAATTTACCGAATTTCTATTTTTTTCTCATTGCATTGAACACCTTAAAAATTAAGAATAGGAATGGATTGTTTAATTGAAATAAAATTATATGTATCTGAAAGATTAGTTAGTTCATTTATATGTTATCAAAGTCAGCAGATTGCCTTTTGCTGTGTTATTGTTATTGCTCTGAGGTGAGATAATCCTAACTCCACTGAAATAGATGGTCAAACTCTTCTTCCTTTTCCTTTCACTGACAGAAAGGTTAGGAACAGGTGAAAGGAGTTTAACCAGGTTTTTGTTTCCCATACTCTCAAATAATTAGGTTTTAATATTTTGCTAAGCATATGGCAGGTCTGGCAGTAACCTTCAATATTCATTATTCACTAGCCAATATTCAAAATTCATTTGAATATTAACATATTCAAACTAATAAAATAGTATTCAATAGTATTCAGTGTTTGTGTAATACATGATATAAAAAGCTGAAAAATAGTTTTTAAGTGGATTGGTGATTTAAGCTCTGTGCAGCCTTTTTATTCTTTAAAATGTGCCACTATTTATGAGCTGAAAGTTGATGTGGGCTCTAAGGACAAGATTTTCAGAGGTTTTGAATGCCTGTGTTTTGAGTTGCATTGTGTTAAGCTCTCTAAAACATCCCAAATGCTTAAGCATTGCTCAGGACTTTCTGACAGGTGAGGAACTTCAAACTGTCTCAAGTTGTACATCCAAAAGTAAGACATCTGAAGTAAAAAATTTTTGAGTTGGTTTTCTGAAAACTACTCAGGGCCTTTAGACTTGTGTCCTAAAGTCAGATCAAATAATTTCTTAAAAAAAAATTCAATTAATTGAAATGCAATTAGTACCAATTCGAAGTGTATATTAATTTGTGCCATACTGTTTTAGGTAGCTAGGTATATAAAGGAAGTAAATTCCTAATCACTGTTTGAAATTGGTATTTGTTCAATTGTTTGGAGACATCTTCATCTCCAGACTAAGTTTGTTACCTAATATCAAGTGGCAAGTCTGCACGTATGGTTGTTTTGTCAATATGAGTTTAATTCCTAGGGACTATGATCTGCAAGCAGATTTTGAGTACACAGATCAAAACTAGTGTATATGTCCTATGTTTGAACTATGATGCAAGATAAGCAAGCTTGTCATTTAAATATGAACACACATACTTGGTATTTATGTGAATGTCAATATTTCTATATGAATTGCAAAATTCGCTACCATACTGAAACATTATTAAATTGATATTCAGGGCTTGAATTATAAGAATGTGTAGGTTGGAGATACAGAGTACACTGTTCAGAGTACACTGAACTTTAATAACATTAAAACTTGCAATATTCTGTAGCCTATAAAAAGTTAAGGTGTATGCTTCAATTTGTAGGCATCATCTGCTCACTTGCAGTGTGTCAAGTAATTTAGAAACATAACCCAGAGAAATTTAACTCAGAGATTACTTTCTAGTGGGAGACTTCATTTGTGTTATAAACAGGCACATTAGTTACAGTATGATAGAGCCTGATGCCGCCAGAAAACTTGTTTATTTGCTTATAACTAGAAAGCATACAAATGCTCATAGGCGATGTTAAATAGAAGCATACACAGCAGCACAATATAAGCATATACACGTCTTGTGGTTTAACCCCAGCTGGCAACTAAGCACCATGCAGCCACTTGCTCACTCCCCCTCAATGGGATGGGGGAGAGAACTGGAAGTAAAAGTAAGAAAACTCATGGGTTGAGATAAAAACTGTTTAATCAATAAAGCAAAAGCTGCGCACACAAGCGGAGAAAAACAAGGAATTCATTCACCACTTCCCATGGACAGGCAGGTGTTCAGCCATCTCCAGGGAAGCAGGGCTCCATCACGCATAATGGTTTCTTGGTAAGACAGACACCATAACTCCAAACCTCCCTCCACCCCACCTCCTTCTTCTTCGCCCCGGCTTTATATACTGAGTGTGATGTCATATGGTAGGGAATATCCCTTTGGCCAGCCTGGGTCAGCTGTCCTGGCTCGTGTCCCCTCCCAGCTCCCCGTGCACCCCCAGCCTGCTCGCTGGCAGCCCAGCACAAGAAGCTGGACTGTCCTTGACTACTTAGTAACAACTCAAAACATCAGCATGTTACCAAGACTTTCTCACCCCAAATCCAAAATGTAGCCTCACACTAGCTTTTATGAAGAAAATTAACTCAATCCCAGCTGAAACCAGGACAACAGTAATGATGCTTCTGTAGAATGTTTGCTTTTGCCTCAACACTCCTCTCACTTTACTTTCTGCCTCTAACATTGTTGTTGGCTGTAGTAGATCTATACATAGAAATCATGAACTATCATGCAGTATAGCCCCTTCTCTTCATTGTCTTTTAAGCATCTTTCAGAGTCAAACACACGAATCTTTACTAACCAAACTCTAGTGACTCTTGAAGATTGCTTCTTTCCACACCTGCAGGCCTCAAAAGCCATGTCAATCATGTCTCTTGACTTTTCCCACCTGCTCTTGATTGTGAGTCTAGTTTTCAATAGAGTTTGAGTGTTACACTAAAGATCTGCATATTGGTACCACAGCTTTACTTTTGATCTGTCCCTTCTTTCTTTCAGTGGTTACATATTCACAGGAAGGTTGTAAATATGCCTTCTCATTTGTGGGTGGTATCAGCATGCCTATGTATTTCTGATGGGGTATTGTCAGAATGCCAGATCTTTGCCCAGCTGTGGATTGAATTGGCAATTTCTTAGGAGCCTGAGTGATATGAATAAAATGAAGTATATTACAGCTGTCCTCATCTTAATACAGAGGAATAATCAGCAAAATTTGCAGCAGGTCCCAGCATGTGATATCTCTGATCAACATTGAGTATCACATGCTGAGATGTGAGATAGGCTGCATCTTCTTATTACTAATAAGCTTAGATTCCAACTGAATCAAGGGCTATCTGATCTTGTATTTATAGAATGCAGAAGAGGGAGTAAAGAGACTAGGGCTCCATTCTCCATCCAGTCATCGACTTCCTGTCTATGAAGTCCTGTTGGAGATTTAGCATCTCCAGCATATTGAGATTTACATCTCAGATTTTGGATGACCTATTTGAGATTTTGGTGCCCTGTATTCTGGAGGCACAGGGCACCATTTCAGCTATAAAATACCAGGGTCTGAAAACAAAGCTTAGCCAGACTTCTGTGAATGGAAAAATAGTGGCCATTTAAAGCAAAGATGTTAGTCTTATTCATCAGTTTCCTCATCTACAAAAAAAAAAAAAGAGGAAGATATGCTTATATTCTCTGCAAGAATGTGGTTAAATCATATTCCTCTATGTTTATTTTATTACTTGTATCACTAGTGCTGTGGAAGAGTTATAGCCATTTAAGACTTGGGTTGGCACATACTAGTAACACTTACATGAAGGGTGCTGCTAATTTGGCAGTATTTCTTTTACACCTGTTTTTGTGATAGGTTACAGGATCCAGGTAGATGATACAGAGAAACACTGAACAACAACAGAGCAAAACAGTGATGTTGTTAAAGGTAGCTGACCCCTACCGATTAGGAAAATACGTACCTCAGCAATGTTGACAAGTATGACTTTTCTTCATACCAGAAAACCTAAAATCACATCAAGGAAAAACACATGAGATGTAAAGTGACTAACTATGAGTTTGACAGCCAAGTAACAGTTTACAAAGTTCAAGCACAAAACAGAAAACAACAGAAAAGAATTTGAAGGCGTATTAATAAAGTGTTATCTGCCATGTGAGAAATGCAGGTAATGTATCTATAAAGAAACAAAGCTTTAATTTGTCTGTGTAGCAGTATTTTTCCTCAAAGAAAAACCTTTCCAGCAAAGGTTCTGAACTTCAACAGATGGAAAAGGCTTGGCTAGCAACAGACATTCAGACTCTTCAAATGAGAACAGGGTTTTGCTGTTTATTATGTTTCCTAGAAATGATATTCAGAACAATGTAATTTGGAAGTATTTTGAAGTGACTCTTCCACAGCTGTGTTAGCTGATAGCATTGGACAGATGGTGCAACACAGTCCAACATACAAGGAGCTTACTTCTTTCACAACTTTATTAGCTAAGGGATTTGAAAAGCAACAGTGATGATGATATAAATCACTGCAGTCTTGTAGAATAGGTAAACAAAATGGGACATGCTTTCTACCCCTAGTTAGGTACCACCTTTGAGCTGATGTGGCAGGGGAAGGAGAAGGAAGGAGAAGGGAGAAATCATCTTGGTCAAATCTTTCTTCAGCACCACTTCTATTGAGTTTCATGCTGGGTTAAGGTAATTGCCGTGCCTAGCATTGCCTATCAACTTCCTTCAGGTGCTTGTGCAAAGAAAGGGGCAAGCCAACTTCCATTTTTTTGTTGTCAAAATCATGCTCACAAACTGGGTCATCAGCTACTTGCTGTGTTAACACACTCTCATGTAGCAGTTAAAAGAAAATCCTCACTGTAACACCTACCGCAAGTAGGAAAAACAAAAGGATAAATTGTCAAGCTGATAAAGCACTGCCACCCTAATTAGACAAGTAAGTTGTTAGACCTCTGAAAGACATGATACATCATGAATAGGGGTATTTAAAATTAGGTTATATCTAATTGCTTTTTAATTTCTATTTGCATTTTAATGAAGATTGAGCTTAATGAGATAAATAGCAGAGAGTTTATCAAAAATACTCTTGAATTCTCTGTGTGTCAAGAATTAGATTTTCAGAGGTTTGGGGTACCTGAGGTAAGATAAATGTTTTAAAAAATTCATTAGGAATTTATCTATCTTGGGTCTTCCCTTTGAATCTAGAAGGAATTTGAAAAATCCTAGTCTGCTTGCATCCTCCTGGGTCTAAATGTCTTTAGGAAATTATCCAGTGGGATTGCTAGAAGTGCTGAATGCAGGCAACAGAAATGAAAATCAATGGGAAACATGATCAGGCTTTAACAATTCCAAAGACCAGATCCTCAGTATATGAATATAGTCAATATTATGTAACATTGCATACCTCATGAGAAAAGACTGATTTTTTTTTCTTTTTTAAAAATGTCGAGAATTCTAAATGTCATTATTGTTTCTGTAATTCTTATCTTAGCACAACAGCTCTATATAACAAGCTTTACATATTTTAAATGGCTCAAAACTAATGAACTTCATTAAGAAGTATCATTTTCATTAAAGAATAATTAATTTGTATTTATTTAGCATGCAGTGAACAGATGAATGTATAGTAACTATATGGTGATTAGAACAATGCTGAAGGAGAAGTAGTGTAGGTATATTTCTAAATGTTAACATATGTCTTCATACATATGTCTACATACATTATGTTCATGTTCAGTTGGACTCTTGCCCTTGGTACTTTTGGGAACATGCTTGTGTTACACCTTCTCTTTCCTTTTATAGATTTTAACAACATGTTCACTGTACATTAATAATCCTTTAAAAGCTCATTGTACCTTAATCATCCCTTAAAAACAGGACATTTTCTACTACAGGCTGCTTCTTGACATGGTCAGGCTGCCTATGTTGTAATGTATTTGTACCAAATTTCCCATTCTGCTGATCTGATAAAACTTACCCATACACAGTTCAAAAGTCATTCGAGCAGTAAGCATATTACAGACAAGTGGTGCCATTCAGTGGCAGCTTCTCAGGTATTAAACAGCTTTAAAGGGACGTGGACTACAATAGGGCAGACTCTACAACTTTGCTGCAACAAGGCAAGGAAACAGATTTTCAGTCATTCTTTAGCGACTACCTACAATTAGCAAAAGAGCAATTTTTTTTCAGTCACTAATTAAAACATTTAGTACAGGTATATATTGAAAAATCTGAGTATCTCCAGTATTGACCCTGCTCTCATTTTACAGATGCTAATTTAATTCCCACTACTCCTGTAGCATTAGGTATTTCCCTGACAGAGCTGTTGGCTGGTCTCTTCTCCAAGCAAAAGGAGATTGCTTATTGTTAAAAAGCAAACCAAAACAGAAACAACAAAAAATGTTTTATACTAGCCCTTCTAACATAGTTAGTCCAATGGGAGGTAAAATAAAAGGTGGGAGCTGATTCTCTACATAAATTCCTAATATAAATATAACTTAAGACATTAAACCTTATTACAATTTAGCAAAAAAGATTTGACAAAGCCTCTGTCCCCATAATCAAAAGTAGTTAATTGAAGTGTTTGAATAAATGTTACTTAAATCTTACCATGCTTATAAATTCTGAAACATTAAGATTATCCTGTATTCAAATCTGATCTGTAGTTATGCAAACTTATAGTCTCCTATCTAAATAAAACCAGAAATGGCATTTATCTGCTTAGAGCTTCTGGAGTGACTCACCTGCAGAACAGCATTTTCGTATTTTTCGGGAAGGTGGAAGGATTACAAATATAAATTAGTTATCCTTTCCTTTCTGTTCTGCGTAGCAGGCATTCAGTCAGTGAGATACAGTAGCAGACTTCCTGCGACTGCAAATAATTCTGATGTTTACTGACTTCCTAAAGCATAACTGGGTCTGCTTAGTGAATGACAAAATTAACTTCCAAACAAATCTTCATAAAGCAGCAGTTTTTAAAAAATTAATATTCTCAGGATGCATTTTAACACAGTTATAAATTACATTGTTGGATTAATATGACAATAATCAATGTTCATGGCCAGTTATTTTGTTATAAGTGGGTTTTTTTGTGTTAAATAAATGACTTTTCTTATGATCCTGAGTTAATTAGAACATAGGGTACGGCTGTATCTGTTTTTTAATTTTGTTCAATATTTATTGGTTAATGAAGTGGTTTTATTTTGTTTTCTTTTTGTCTGGGTGTTTTGAGAATGAACTGGTCTCTGAGACTTGTTATTGTTTATTCCAGCTCTCGTATTACATAGCATTGCCAGTATGCTTTGCCTGTCGATGGGGCTTCTCATACTGCATTTGCACAGGTCATGCAAAGGTGGAATCTCTCCTTATTTTGGTGACCGTATTGACTTTCTTTTCAAAGCAGTTTACCTTTCAGTGACAATGCATTTATTTAGCATATGTTACCCCCCCCCCCCCCCCCCCAAAAAAAAACAACGTCTGGGACAATGTTTTTTTTGGCACAGAACAAGGGACAATGTCTTTTTTGGCACAGAAAAAAATTACGAGTTAACTAGACTAGGTTAAGAAATATAATCAATATACCAGTCAGATGCAAGACCGGTGCATTAATGTTTGCTAAACATACACTTGGCATATTTGTCAGCTTTCTTAGACTGCAGGCTTGTTAAATCCTTGTTTACATTAACTTCTGCATTAACTTAAACCATAAGTGCCTACGTACAATCTTACCAAACCAGTTTATAAAACCTGCTGCTGATACTATAATATTTTAAGCCTAATATTGGAGCAAGTTCTCACTGGAGCAATGCTACTCTGACTCAGCTAAGCTAAGCACATCGCTCTGGAAAGCAATATCCAGTTGTTCAGCCTCCTAGGAGACATCTAAGTAGATGGCTTAGTAAACTTGATCTAATCAAAACAAAAGGTGTTCTATGTCAGCCAAATGTAAAATTGCCTATCAGGAGCAAGGAAGGGAAACTATAGTTACTGAATGGAGAACTGACAGTCGGTAGTTACTTTGTGCCTCTAGTTCCAATTTTTTAACATGCCTTTACTAAGACTGAGTGAAGTCAGAATGGTGATTGCTCCTTTCTTTGGGCAGCTACTGAGCACAATCAGGGAAAGAGATATCCAGGGTTTGAGAGGTACAAGGGAGACTGCCTAGAGGAGCTCAAAGAAAAACTGAGAAACTGTGGTGAGGGACAGAGAGCAGATACAGAGATGGTGGAAGAAAGTTCCTGCAACCACAGACGAGACGAGTCAGGTGAAATTTGGAAAGCCAGTAGCTTGAATAAGACCAAACCTACATGCCAGGACCAGCCTGCAAAGGAGCAGAGCAGGGCAGCTGTTTATAAACTCCTTTTACGGTTATTCTACTTTGAATTTCCTCTGCTTAAAAAGTTAGGGATTCTAGTTTGTGTAGTTTTAAAGCCTGATTTGTTTTTTAGTTTAAAAGCCTTTTGATCTTCTTTTGGGAGTTCACTGTAGAAAAAAGATCCACCTCAAAGCTTTTACTAATTCTGGATCCCATTGCGTGGACAGTTAACTGAAAAGGAGTGGCTGAAATCTAGCACAAAGACAAATGACCTCCCAGTACACAAGTACCATTGACCACAACTACGGGGATGGTCTGCTCAGGGGTAGTGAATTGGAATAGAGAAGTAATTTTCCCACATGTGGTATTGAAGAGGAGTAGTACTGGAATAATATATATACTTTGGTTATTCATTAAAAAAAAATATAAAACTGGTAGAATGTAATAGAAGACAGCAACAAAGCCTTTCTGAAGAAAATGTCCATGTGACAGACTTAATGACCTTTGCCTATATAGTATCATAAAGAATTAGTGATGTCTTTCATGGCATCATATGTCATGCTAAATGGGTCTTTAGTCTAAAAGAGAAAGGCATAACAAGAACCAATGTCTGAAAGCTGAAGCCAAGAAAAAAAAAAAAATTGGAAGTTAGGGTTACTTTTTTAACTTTAGGGTCATTAAGCATGGGAGCAAACTACCTAGAGAATTATTTGAGTCCCCATTTTTTATACTTCAGATCAAAAATAGTGTCTTTCTGAAAAATAAGATTTAGAAAACCTAAGATCTTAACTAATAGATGAACTCATACTATTTGACTTATTAAGGAAAAAAAGAGTAGAATGAAGTAAGTTTAATAGTGATACATAGCAGGACAGACTACAGGATCTCATAGTCCTGACTGGTTCCAAAATCTAGAATCTTTAGGAATCCAAATAATATAAAACACAAAGTGCTACCCTTGCTACCCAGGTTGTCTCTGAGCCCTTATAGATATTCAAGGTCTCATAGTTTATAGGCATACATTCAGTATCTTCACATGAAAGAAAGAAGCTTTGTATAGTTATTAATTATTAATAGTTAGCACATTTTCCTGCAAACCCAACCCCTACATATAGGCTACAGGCAAAGCAGGAAATTGAAATGTCCTAACTGCAGCAGTAACCAGGTTAATCCCCGATACACAAAATTTCCTATATCCACAAGTCTTAATGGTGCCTCCTGTGGTATTCTTTGGTGAAGAAAAAAATCACACTATGCACAAGTATAATATGGAAGAAGTTGTTCTGATTTGCATGGGAATTTGCATCCATATACCTTGCTCCGGTATATTTTGTTATCAGGGGATTGAGACTTTCATATTCTTCTTCCCAGAAATCTACACAGAGCAGAGAGACATGTGGTGCTGTATATGTTGCACGCAAATTATTTTTAATGAGTAGCTTCCTGTTTTATCACTTATCCTGAATAAATATGTAAGCAAAATTGCCGAATCAATACTACAAGTAGGGAATATCAGCGTTTTTATTTTGTCTTTCCTTTTACTTGTAATTAACAAGAACTTCAAGGTTAGATCAATTTTCCTTTGTTTCACTTTACACTTTGTATGGGATAGGTTAGCAGAAGATCTTATCTTAAAATGGGAAGTTCTATGAAGGCTTGGAAGTAGAATACATCATAAAGTTTGTATATAAATTAATGCAAATATCTGGAATTTGAAATCTCTGCTTGAGAATCTGCCAGTCATTTTCTATAAATGAATGTAAAACCTCAGTTCTGCTCTGAAGTTTCACTAGTAAATTTACATTTCCAACTCCTTCCATATTAATTTTAGTTCAGACTTGGAAAAAGGACAACGCGATTCTTAAAAAAATTGTTGTGCTGATGCGGTCTTCAGAAAATGCTTTTAATTATTAAATGTGAAATAGCCTGTTTCCACACCAATGCACTTGGAAAGGTAAGCATTCTGTTTAATAGAGCTGTGTTGCTCTCTGAATAAAGTAGTTAAACATAGATATCTTTTAGGATTATTTATCACTTAACAACTTGTACGACACCAGGCAGAGATACTGAAAAGAGCCTTTCTCATAGATTGAATGGTCTCATCTCACAAGCTCTCCAAATACAGAACTTCAAAGATAGAATGAAAATGTTCTGTGACGATTGATGACAGGATCAGCTCAAAAAGTTAAGAAGAATCATGCTGTAAATCTTAGCCACATAGTGTCTCAGTTCATTCCACAAATGAGTAAAAGTGATTTTTGAAAAAAATACAGTCTCAGGACTTTTGTTTAAAGAGTAAGACTGAGCAAGGGAACATGGAAAACTGTGCATCTTTCTATTTTTCAAAGCAATGTTATCGTAAGGGAAGAGTCTGAATGTGGAAATATGAAAATGAACATCTGTTGTTATGAGAAATGTCAGACATAGAAGTTTAAAATACCTGATTTACCTAGATATTTTTCCTTTCCTCTTGAAGAAAAAATATGCAGATAATAGCTATCTCCTCACCTAGTATTTCTAAGATTTCAAATTTTATAGACCATCTGCCTTCAGGGCCTGAGGAGTCTTTGTGTTAAGAATCCATCTGATAATAATGTTTCACTGGGAATATAATAATTCTCTTTTGCTAGAGGCAACTGACAAAGAAACTTCCTAAGTCAACTAAAAAGTCTCTTTTTTATTAGTTGGAATTTACTTCTAGTTCATCTTTTGCTTTCTGCCTCTGCTAGCTGCAGGAACTGAAAAGGAATATGTGCATGAAAGTTCACAATAAAATATGCCAAATCTTTTTTCTCCTCTTAAAGGTTCTGCTCTATTAAAAGATTCCTTTTCCACACTTTTCATGCGGAAATTGTGAGGTGGACAGGGTTATGTGTTTTTTCCACTCAGCCAGGATAGAATGACAGAAGCTGGAAATGCCGATAATTTCTCTTCATTAGTATTGGAAATTGTGATTTTGGAAAGTGGTCTGATTTTTTTCTGTTCCTTCAGATTATGAAATTAAATCAATAGTGTTACTTGCACATAGTCTGATTAAAGATAATGTCTTCACTTCCTTACTATGTACATGGCATTAGATACAAGGATGATACAGACTGTGGATTGACAGGTTGCTAAGAAATAGGACACACACATGCACACAAAATGTCCTATCCGTATCACTTATTCCCACTTATTGAGTATAGGATCTAAGTATTTAAGTTTGCAGCATAACCTGGTCACTTTTAATAAACATGAAAATAGTAATGCACATATGTAACACATAGAAAAAGAGACCTAGATGAACTATTTAACCACAAGGATGCCTATAACAGTGCTCCCAGCTGTCAGTGTTGTGAGGTGTGCTCCCACCCAGCACGTTACAGGGGAAGAGCTGGGGATGGGACAGCTCATGCTCCACATCCTCCAGTTCTGTGTATGCATAATCTCACATTTCATGGGACAGCAGCAACATCAATCAGCAGCTTTGACTATAATGAGTAATGGAAAAGTAGACCCTGGCAGAAGAATTTTGAAAATATCATTGGTAGGCTTGGGCTTTTGCCCAAGAGTACAAATCGGTATCAGAGGAGGAAATTTAATTTGTTTTTGCATTTCTTACATAACATCCTTATAATTGAAATATATTTCTTCTCTTAAAAAAACAAAACAAACACCATCAAAACCAAACAACCAACCAAAACAAACAAACAAAAACCCCTGGAAGTTCCAACATCTAGAATTAACAGATCACTCCTAATAACTACTTACCAGCTTCAGCTGAATATTAAATCCAGGTTTTAACACCAGATTTTGTCCATAACTTTCCTCTTCTCTGCTCTGTCCTGCTTCACTCCACTGAAAGTCCCAGCAGTGCTCGTCAGGCCGGAAGCTGGGATTCAGACCTAGGCTTAAAACATAATAGTAAATTTATCCATTTCTTATGCAAAGGTAGCCCCTTACTTTTTCTTGAGAAAGAGATGAGAGATGAGAAATAAAGAACATCCTTAAGCTAAAAAGCTAGTTACAGATTAAAACCTAAAAAGATTTTTTTAAGTGAAGAGGATGAATAAGAAACCAACGTGGTGAGACAGTAACATTTAACCATGACTTACCATATAAATCTTGAATGTGAAAGAATGTTTTAATATAAAAGCATTAGAACGTCAGAGTCACCTCAAAGATCAGATTAGTAGCTGCATCCTTGAGCACTTTTCAGCTCATTTGCACTTATTTCAGGGATTTTTTATAATACTTATATTTCTCGGACATCTTTTTATAGAACTATAGACCACTTATTCTTGCTAATGTGTGTGTTGGCTCCATACCACCTCAAACGGCTGAGCATGTCTATTCTGAAAAAGGCAAAGAATTTCTTTGTTGTGACTACTTGAAGTTCTACTATGTTTATTACAATTTATTAAATATTGTTTTTCTTTTGAAAAACTTTGATAAAATATAGCCATGGTCTTACACAGAAGGAGCTAAAATTTTTTGTTTTGTTTGTGTATACACTTGTACATACAGGTCTTTCTAAGTCAAGCAATGAGTACCTGATCCTATGAAAAGTCTGGAACACATAACGAGTATTATATCTTCTTTTGGCTGTGAAAATGGAAGGAACAATAATTTACAGATTGATTTATTTATGTATGTGAACACATGCACTTGTGAGCATTTTTTTTTGTATCCTGATGCTACTTTGCAGGGCATAAATTACTTACAATAAATTCCAAAATTAGCTCTAGAAAAAGCACGAAATATGTCTCTCAATCTACATGAATTACAGCAATAGTAATAATAATACTACTAATATTCTAGATGTATATAACAGCTATGACTCATAAGGACTGAGACTGTGTTTTAATGCGCAGTTTTGAGGCACTCATCAAAGTTGTTTCTATTCCTGAAGGAAGCCTTTGAGTGCCACTGTAATAAGAATTCAGCCCTGAATAAGTATATGCAATTTTTTTTACTATCACCTTCCTGTGGTCTTGCCAGGGGAGAGCTGTTTTACTTGCAGCTCAGGCTTCTTGTATGGTGAAGACTGATCAGGAACCAGGCTAATTCAGCTCATCCATTAGGCACTGCAGTCCTGTCTTCTCGTCAGAGCAATCCTGTCACCGTAGCTTCGGCTCAGTTGGTCAAGACTTGTAAGTCCGCTGAATCTCCCATTTCCTCACCACAACCACCAAGTCTTCCAGATTTGGTATCCAAACGCTGGTAACTGGAACTACAAATTCACAACTGTAGATGTAGATAGAGTAAAAATATATGTTATTAACATTTAATACAGGGGTAAAATCAAGGTCCAAATTACATTAAATTGAGTACTTTGTTTCAGTTACATATTGGGAAAACAATATCCACATTTTCTAGAACTCTGCTCTGAAACTTTCAGATTGAGGAGCTACAAAGTGTTACCTCCCTTAAGAGGTCACCCAAGTCCCAGACACAGCTCCATCACTTCTTGCTCTCAGCTGCTTTGAAGAACAAATAGAGTGTTTGGAACAAACCAGGATGCCATCTGTAGGAAGCGTTTCCAGGCTTTTTTCCAGAAAGGGTGATGTTCCATTCCACAGCCTCTTCCTTATGTTAGCCTGGGAGGTTCTGATTAAAGAAATGTACTTTGAATGGGAGATAAGGAACAACATTTGCCCTCATCTCCTCTACTGTTAACCTTTGTCATTCAAGGATTATCAGCAGTTCCACTCCAGATGCTTTCCTTTTCCCCTTGCTACTTTTAGGACTGTAGCTTATAATTCATCTCACTCTGTTGCTTTGTCAACTTTTAATCATTCTAATTACCTAATTATCTACTCTAATGAAATGATAAAGCCTTTAACAGTTCAGTCTTCCACCCTGAAGGAAATTCTATCTCATCCTCTGGAATGTTACCTTCTTTGTTTAAGTATGAAGACAGAGAAATTATTTGGGGGCTGGGCATCAATGCTTGTTTTGCCTGTTTAAATACTCTTTCCTTGCTCATTGTTTGCTTTTTATAATTGTAGTTACTTTTTAGCCTTTGATTACAGATCAATTGTTTTGTTAAACTTTTTTAACAATAAATGGCAGCAGGAAGATAAGAAACAGACATTGCATAAAATCTAGAAAGTGTTTCCAAATCAGGGAGAAAATTCAGACTTAAGCAACACTAAAAGTGATTGTTGATAGCAATGAACTACAAACTGATGCTGCATTTTGACTCACTGAAGCACACTTTCTTTTTGCAAGACCACTTCAACATGAGAAGTATGGAATAAGGCATCGGTCTATGAAATTATATTATGTGGTTTTCGTTTATCTTAGTCCAAGGAAAGACTTGGGTTTCTCCACTGTAAATAATTATTCCAGGTTTTCAGCTGCTCTATATTATAGCTCTTTCTTTGTCCTTTAGCTGTTTTTCAAATGAAGGAGTATTTTGGGGAAATTACTATAGGTACATGAGTATATGTTCAGGAGAAGATCTTACAGAAGAGATTATGTATGAGCTGAGATAGCTGACTGCAGTGTCAGAGGAGGTATCAGATCTACAGTCGATTCCAATTGTTTTGTTTCCCAGCTGACTGCCTCAGGGTAGTGTCTTGATGAACAGGCTACATGAAATGTTTCCTGTCTGGTACATTGCTTGGTTTGAATCCCCTTCTGAATCGCCAAAGTGCCCCGTGCTGTCTTATTCCCTAATTAATATTTTTGCATGTTCTTTCCCTTGTCTCCAACTGGTCTGACAGAAGAGGGTCCATGTCATTCTGCTTGCTGCAGGGTTGGTGGTGTAGCTAGCACAAGTTTTTTCCCAGTTTGCCTGCTGGAGGGTACATCTTACCTATTGAACACATGAAATCAGAGAAAGTAACTCACTTCCACATTAGCAAATCACCAAAGAGATAAGCATTTACTCTGTCAGAGAAAGGTGGAAGCAGTAAGGGGCATGGGATATGATTCAGTTCTTCCCTCACTTAAAAGTGTGTCGGTAGAAAAAAATCACCCCCAGTATTTGAACACAGAGAATAAAAGTGTAAGAGATTCAGAGAGAAAGATCTGTGAGAAGGAGGATAGACAAGGGAAAGAAGGAAAGAAGAGGACAAGGCACTTTGTGAGGACGTGTTAGCCTAGGAGAAGAGTAGGAAAGCAACCCACTATGCATGAGGCATATATAAGAGCAAAAAAGAAGGGAGTTCTGCCTTTTAGAAGAGCAAGTTCATTCAAAAGAGCATGAAGTCAGTTAAGAAAGAAGCAGCGAGAGGAGATAGAAAAGGGGGGGAACTGCGAAAACTTTTAGGAAAACATACAGTATTTTAATGTCCTTCACTATTTCCTTAGGAGGAATGATACAGGCATAACTCAAGCCTGTTATAGGTGTAATTCTGTTCCAGTCAGGTCCTTCCTATTATTACAAATTTGAATTCTGCACCTCTGCAAGCTTACAGACCGTTGGAGACATCCTATTCTTACAGTATCCTCACACGCTTTCATTCATGGGGCATGGGACTTCATGTTACTTTTCTATTCTTAGAATATAATTTATATAACTTTAGAAATGTACTCCCACATGCCCATTAAATCCACCCTGCTTGTCTGGCATTACAATTTCTTTTCTTCTTTAAGGCAGTCAGGTTTCTAGTTTCCCATTATAGGAAGTATGCTGCCACTCTGCTGTGGAAGGCTTCCCAACATGCCTCCACCCATGCAGGAGCTATACCTTTTTCTGGAGTGTTTAATCAGCACAATCACACATGAGCATCAGCCCGCTGGCATGCACAAACCTCTGTCCCTTGGTTCAGAAGCCTCAGAATCACAAGGATCTCATCAGTTTCCACCTCACCTATCTAGCCTTTCTTACAGGAGTAATTTTTCAGATGGAATTTCTTATGTCTAGGAACAATTCCTGGTAAACTCATCTTCTTTTGCTTTAAAAGCTGCATATAATGAAACCTGGTTAAGTCATCCCTTTATTCAGCTGAATGGGAGGGAACATCCTTTTAGAATGATTGCTACGTAGCTATTTTGAACACATTTGTTTCTGTTTCTTGTAGTTACTGATCTGAATCTGTGATCTAGAACTTTAAATTCTGTAAACTGACATACTTCATTTGAAATCTTTTGTTGTGAAATATATGGAACTATGATTTATACAATTTAAGGATCTGACCTTATTTTCAACATATCATTAACAATTCCCTGGAATTCTCAGAAATAAGTGGTAGTCACAGCAGGTCTCCTTTCCTTCTCCATTGAAAATTTAATTCTTTATTAAAAATCTAAATTCACAGTAAATAAGATTAAAACAAATATTTGGATTTTGAAATTATTTGATGGATGGTTTCAGGTTTACAATAGTGGCATTTCACCATCTCTCTCTGTTGGATCTCCGAAAAACATTTTCTTCAACATATTGTGATCTCCCCTGTGCTGTGTATTACAGAAGATGTGTTTGGCATCTCTGGAACACAGAAAAGAATGGCAACTGAGATGAATCTGAGATTCAGATATTACAGTTTTGATTGAAATCATATTTTCAGCAATCCAGTATTTTAGGTGCATTCTGAATGAAAATTCAAAATTACAGTGAAATTTTTATGGAAAATAAAATTGTTTGAGAAGATATCTAGTTTGTAACAAAAAATAAATCTTTTCAGCGAGTGTTACAAAAACTTCCTTTAGGCCCTGTTTTGGGTGAAGAATGGTCCAAACAGGACATATCCTCTTGGATTTAAGTAAGACAAATGAGGACTCATATAGACATCTCAGCATTTTTAATGATTATGATAATAATAACAACAACAGTGATGTTCCAAAATAAAAAGAATGTTGAATATAGCAAATACCCACAAAAGGGCAGCTATACTGCTCCAGTATTGTGCATTGCCAAGGAGATGCAAACCATCAGATTATCCATAAATAAATTAAAAATCGGGAATTTTGCAGATGGTCTTTGATTAATTCAAAAATATCCTTTTATATAATGCTATTTACAGAACGATGGTGGCTTATTGTAAAACAAATCAAAAAGTGCTAAGTGTGAGATCTGACCAAATGTGTAGATATGCTTTTCTGCAAGAAAATGTCTGTAAGGTGATATTTCCTTTGCCAGAATAAGGAAGCATCACTCCTATTCTCATCTCTGTTCCAACAGCAAGTACTTCGTAAACTCTCAGGATTTTGTTTTTTCTTGATTCAACTTACTTCATGATAAGAAATGGAAAAGATACACACATTTCAGTTTCAGTGCCAGTGATTTTAAGTTCAAATTCTACAACAAGGCCCTGGGACATTCGTTACTCTGTGCTGAAATTGCTATAGGTTGTGCAGCAACAGCATTTGAACTGTCTCATTTATAAGCCGTATGATATATGGGAAATGACGTTCCTGACATTTGATTTTTATGACCTCATTTGTAATTCTGCCCAACATGTTGTCCTGCTATTCCCAAAGTTGTTTCACAGCTCTGAATTGTCTTACACATGACTGTGTGGAAACTGTGGCCATAAAGAGAAATGAATGGCACAGCGTTTTGTTATCATTATAGACATAAACATGAGCTCAATAGTCTGAAACTCTGACTGTAAGAGTAGTTTCTCATTTTCCCATTTGACTGCCCTGGCTCCACTGCCCCTATACTCAAAAGCAAAGGCAAAGAAGCAGAGTGAAGTCTCATGTGTGTGCAATGAAGATGTACGAAGAGTGACTGAGGTTCACTAGATGTTCATGTGAAGTGCTACTTTAGTGCCTTTGGATCCATCAAGACATCTGCATAGGCTGAAAGACATGACATAGACAGATATATGCCTTTCTGGAACAGCAACTGTAGATCAGGGATCATGTCCTAAAATTAAATCAGATGCCTATGTTTAAGCAACACATCCTAGAAATCTTTCCCGTCACTAACTCCATGGAGGGAGTCAGAATATTTGCATTCCTTGAAGTAAGAGTAATGCAACAAATAACATTCTTATTTGTTGGTACTGCCTGCGTTATTAAACCTTGTGACTTAATGAGAGTTAATTCAGTCTCAGCTGCATTTTTTCCAGAGTCTGAGGCAATTAAACACCCAAATCCAAATGAAGTTAAAAGGGAACGACAAATTTAGAGAAAATGGTGTCCAGAACAGATAAAGCATTTAATAATCTAAAGCGTTATCTAGGGAGCATTTAAGCATGTACATGTATCCTAAAAGGTTAAATCACCCAAACAAAGAAAAGACAAGATTGTAACTATGTATCTTAAGTTGTGTTTGTAGGATTTGGGAGTTCTGGATACAGGTTTTGCCTCCCAGAACTGTGTCTGTATTTTACTGTCATTGGATATATATAAACATGCCCAGGAAATTGAGAGGTTCTGGATTCTGTTCTTGGCATCAGGCAGTGAAATATATCATTATGATGTAAATTCTGCATTTGGATGGCAGGTTCTTTTGAAAGTCCCAAACTCCTGCCATAAAGGTAATTCTGATTTATATTTATTCACAAAATTAGTTTTGGAAGATAATATGTTTATTTTCATTTTCATTCATATACATTTCAAAGGGGAAGAAATTGTGGGATTAAGATTATCCCATCAGGAAAAGCAATCATACATGTAATAGCCAGCCACGATTGACCACCCAGCATGATGGCTCTATAAAGAAAGAGAAAAAAGAAAATTATTTCAGCCAGTTGGGAAGCTGTCCCAGATACTGATGAAAAGATAATAATTAATGATAGGATTTTTTATTCATTTATTTATTTAGAGATAGATGCATTACTAATTTTAACCTCAAAAGGACATTTCAGCCTTGCAAACTGTGCAGATTTTTGGCTGGTACTTTTAAATATCTCTGTGAGGAATGTGGACTTTGCTATTGGCATTTTCCTTCAAGAATCCTTTCAGTCTAAAGGAACTCCCTTCCCCTTTCCAGTTTCTACCAAGCTGAAAATCTGAGAGGTCATATTCTGGTATTTTATAAGCCTGTTTACCTCGATAACTATTCATCACTCACAGCAAAAGGTAGAATTTTGGCCTAGCCAGTTTCAGTGGGATCAGGTTTCCCTCAAGCATTTTCCAATCTGGGTTTGAAAAAGTCCTCATGTATGTTGAATCTAAAACTTTCCTGGTACTCCTTTCCTGCTTGATATAATTTCTCTTTGTTCATAAAAATAGTATAGCAATGCAGTTTATTGCCAATATTTAGCCAGTATTTGAATTGCTTTTGTGACACTATTGACTTATTTTCTCTCTAACATTTCACCAAAGAATATAAAAGGCTGGCCCCTGTAGTCACTGATGGATATGTTGATTGTCTTTGGATGTAGTCCTGCAAGGAGTACTGCACTTTCCCGTTAGAAACATTTTGACACCCTGTTATCTTCCTGAGTTGATCAGACACCTGCTGCTACCCCACCTGCCTCCTTGGCAACCAGAAATGCCTGTCTGCCTCTCTTTCCTTGGTTGTTTTTTTTCCCCTCTCTCGCTGTGTAAGTATCAACAGGTGGGATCAATTGTGGGGAAGGATGTTGTGCCAATGCTTCATCACTGGCATAGAGGCAGGAGCTCCTGTAGAGGGGATAGCACATGCGGGTTGAGGAATGCTGCTCTGCAGAAGTTGGTGCTGTCTGGCACCCATGCCTTATTAAAGGGGTCCAACCAACTTTGGAGCAGGCAGGGTGCCATCCTGACAGATGGACAGAAAGGGTAGCCAAGACACCAGGTAGTTATGTAGCAAGTGTATTTACTGAGGGTTTGATTGTCAGCCAGCAATGTTTAAATGACTGTTTGTCTTGAGTTTATACACATTTATTTAAAGAAATGCATGAAAAATAATCTACAGCTGCAGTGTATTAACTTTAGAAAAAGGGCTTCTGAAGCTGAGCAGAAAGGTGGGTATGTTCAAATGCTTTTGTTTGCAGCAACAAGTTTCTCTAGAGCCTGCTTTGTAATAGGAACTGTCCCCTAATAATAAGTATTGATACGTTTGTTTTACTGTAGGTGGCAGAAACTTATATGCAAACTTCAGAAAGTTTTAAGGATCAACACAATTCTATTTACCAATAATTTTTTTTTCCTGGAGCTGGTAGAGCTTTTAAAATCCTTACATTTCAGTGTAGTTAAATGCACTTTTCAGGCAGAATGAAGAAGTATGGATAGGAAGAAGGATATAAAGAGAACTTTTAAAAACTGTTGACCATGCTAGTACCTTAAAACAAAAAGTGTTTCTTCTCAAATTCTGTGTGAAGGTCTGAATCAGTACTTAAATTTTTTACATCAATTTACCTCTTAAGCAGTCACCTTTGTTTTGAGAGCATACTGAGAGCAATCACCCCTGTTTGCAACTAACCTAGTTCTAAGTAACTAAATAGCAAATTTAACACAAACATTTGAATTAATTGCTGGCATCTTAATGGGACAGATTGCCAAGACTTTATGGAAAAGATCCAACTTTGATACTGTATACGATACCAGACTCATGTTAGCCTACCAGTCAGCCAGGTCACTTAAATACTTCTCTATCCGAGGAGTAGACAAAACCTTCATTGCACCCCGTGTAGCAATAAATATGCAAAATTGTCTTTCCATCTGATGGAGCTGTTGTATTAATTGATATCAAGAACTGAAAGGCTATGTCTTTGTCACATTTTTATCCTTTTTCCATCCCTGCATTGCTGGACATAATGCTTGTAATACAATTATAGTCATATTGATTAAGATAGGGCCTTACATGAAGCCCATAAAGACAAGGTAACTCCTTGGACAGTCCTCATATTGTATCGGTGTCTGTTTAAAAAGAGGCTGCTACACAGATTAAAGAAAATTATGCCATTCATGCCAGCCCTACTAAGTCTTTATTGCTTTCTACACTGCTGCAGCTTGTTGTTATATTTAGTGTCTGACCACAGGATCAGCCATATGATGAACAGTCAAAATGAAAGGGAGAAAAATAAGATTGCATTTCAGCAATTCCTCCTGAAACTGTAAGCTCTGAAAAATGTGAAATTTGGCAGGAGTAGCTCAGAGAAGATGTATTACCTCTTCCAACTCTGTACTGTTTAATTATTTTGCATCTTTTAAGAAATGTGTTGTATGTTTATAGGAAGCAAAGCAAAACAGTTTACTGGAGGGTAAAGGACAAATAGGTTATGCTGATTAATGTTTGACTGAGATTGATTCGGTAAGGTGAGAAAGCAGCTTTGAAAATCTTCCTGCTTTTTTTTTTCTGATGTTTTTTCGAGATCTTGTATATATTGTGTCAGAATAAAAGCCTGAACCTAAGTTACACACTGGGAAAACTCCTGTGGCATTTTGAGATATCCCCTTAAAAATTAAGAAATTAGAGGTTAAGGTTTCTCTGTACACTCCGTTTGACATACACTGGCCAGTGGTGCAACGCACTCATAAATCCACTTCAGCTGGTGAACTGAATGTGTTTACTACGGACACTAGTGAACCAGACCTTGGTAATCTTATTCTCAGCTTAATTAAAGGTTTTGTCCTTTCTTTTTATAACTGTGTTAATAATAAAGAATTTAACATATCTAATTCAGCAATGGCTAATGGATCAGAATATATTTAAGAGTGGTAGATGTATGTATGCCTGGAGAAGAATTCTTTGGTGTTTGCAGTCTAGAAATCAAAACACAAAAATCCAATAGCTGAACAGTCCCAAACCTATTTTCAGGCTCCTCCGAAGTGCTTAGTGGAAGAAAATATGACCTTACAGAGCACTTCAGTAGCTGATCTTGGGAAGCTCTGAAGATATCCTCAGTTTTACAGAGATAAAGGCTATGTACTTTTTTGTTACCAGATTTATCATTGTGCACAACTGTCTTAATGAAGAACCACCATTAATTTACCACCTAATTTGTTATTTGTTATTTGATTGCATGCTATTACCATCAGAAGTGTTTGCGATGGTAGTCAGTCAGGAATTAAATTTAAATAAACTATATGGCCTATGGAAATTTCTCATTGATGTACAGATCACCAGCTAACAGAGATAACTCATGTTCAAAAGTAAAAGGAGGTAAATATGTTTCAGTTTTTGCTTTTCTTAACAGTGGGTTTGACAAGTCCAGCAGCATCTTGTGCAGAAGAGTTTCCACACGCTTCTACCGTGATAAGAAGTGATAGAATCATTACCTCTTTTTAACTAATAAATGTGATGATTTTCATAAAGCTACCTACCTTAACATCTCCACATTGCCATCTTTTCATGGTCTGGAATATTGCCCAGATAGGGCTTCTTTCCAACTCCTTGACTTATTTCCTGTGCATGAAAATGAACTGGGACAAAGCACCCTATTGATTATGAAGCTTGGAATAGAAAATACTGTATCATATAAGGTTATGTTATAATACAGTACAGTTAGTAACAATTTCGTTTAGAACATTGCTTTAACTCAACTGCAAGCTGTTTCGTACAGCTCTGTTCAGAAGCATTTTTATTCCATGGAATGAAGCAGTTTCTAAATCATAGGTGACTGATTTCTGCTATTTGTATTTGTTGTAGCAGCAGTATTGTGAGGGGAAAAATCATTGCAAATTTGAAATACTGCTTTGATAAACACCAAAATTCAAGAACTGGAACCACAGAAGTGCATTTAAGAGCTAAACAGGAAACAGTTGAAATATTACCTGCAAAGTGATTGCTAAATGGAAATGAAAAAGGTCAGCTGCAATTCACTCTAGAGAATCAAGATTCACACACTAAGTGATGTTGCAGGTACTGCACTGTGCTGGACAGTGAAACACAATGTTTTTAATTAAATCATGGGTCTTCCTGAGGGAATATTGCATTAAAATCCAAGTGAATCTGACATAATGGCAAGATCTACATTCCTGATTCTTAGTCAAGTCATTACATTAGTCTGTCGATTAGATCAGGAGGTAGGCATTTCAAATTACAGCAGCAGTTTTACAGAGTAGATAATTATGGCAAGTTATGAATGACAGAAATTACTGCAGCTAGTTTCCCCCCCCCTTTCCTTTTTTTTTTCCTCTTTTCTGCCTCTTCCATAATGTTTTTTTTCTTTCTTTTGAGGGTTCCTATCATCAGAATGTTATATAGCACTTTGATTACCATTTAGTTCTTTTTGTTACTTTATTAAGCAAACTGTCAGTCAGAATTTGTCTTTGGATGTTACTGGCATTTTTAGTTAAATTGCAATAATTCTTGTTATATTTTTGCTTCTAGTCTCCAACTATCTGGATTCTGTTACTGTTGTAATATCTAGCTTCAAAGTAGTGGCCACAGAAGTTACCTATGCAGGAATTTCGTTGGATGTGAGATCATATTTACTGATATTTACGTAATTGCAGTAGGACAAGCAACATGTAGTACTAATGTGGTCACTTTTGATTTGACAGAAATATAATTGAAAATTACATGTAAGGGATTTAGTTTTAAAATATTTTCATTAATGCATATTAGAGTACCATATTTTTCCCAAAGTTTAAAATCTCCTTATGAGTCAGGATAAGATAGTTAGGATTGTTAATAGACACCTGCACTGTTTATTTTTACAATGTGTCCTCTATAAATGCCAGTCTGGCTTGCAAGATTATTTTCTTTTATATGTTTATTAGCTAATGTTGAATTAGAGTTGATTTGAGTTGGAATATATACAATAGCCTCACCTAATTGCTTCATCTGGATAATTCCTACTGTGGGTTCAGATGTATTCATTATGACTGTATATTCAGGGTTGTGGAAATAATATTTTTTTGCCACCAGACTTAAATAAAAGAGTATGGAGATCAGTTCAGTTTGAATTACATTTATTTTAAAAAATTCTTACTAATATCATAAAGCATGTTTCCATCAACATGAAATATTTCCTTTGACCTGAAATGAAATTTTCGATAGAAGAACCTACTTCCAAGATGAAACAAAGTTTTGGCTTAGTGGTCTGTCCAATAGCTCAGAAGATCAAGGATGTAGTACAGTTAGGCATGATTATTTTTTCTGTTAGGAAGGCTAAAGTCCATGATTTCAAGGGGTAGCACATCACCACTGGAAGACACAATGTTCAACATCCTCCTGACAATGTTTTAATTTTGTTTAAAGAGAAACTGTATGGTGCATGCATTAGGAACTGACATGAGAGAGTCAACGGCAGAATAATTTTCATTTTCACTTCCTGAGTAAGTGTCTAATCGAATTTTTTTCACAAGGGAGTGAAGAAACTTGACTGTATTCTGTATCTTATTGATTAGGGTATCCTAATTAATAACAGGATTCAAACTCTACCTTCAAGTGTGTCGTGGTTTAGCCCCAGCCAGCAACTAAGCACCACGCAGCCGCTCGCTCACTCCCCCACGGTGGAATCGGAAGAGTAAAAGTGAGGAAACTCATGGTTTGAGATAAAAGACAGTTTAATAAGTAAAGCAAAAGCCGCGCACGCAAGCAAAGCAAAACAAGGAATTTGTTCACTACTCCCCATGGGCAGGCAGGTGTTCAGCCATCTCCAGGGAAGCAGGGTTCCGTCACTCGTAATGGTTTCTTGGGAAGACAGACGCCATAACTCCGAATGTGCCTCCACCCCTTCCTTCTTCTTTGTCCCAGCTTTATATACTGAGCATGACGTTATATGGTATGCAATATCTCTTTGGCCAGCCTGGGTCAGCTGTCCCAGCTGTGTCCCCTCCCACCTTCCTGTGCACCCCCAGCCTGCTCACTGCAGGCCAGCATGAGAAGCTGGACTGTCCTTGACTACTTAGCAACAACTCAAAACATCAGCACCTTATCAACATTTTCTCATCCCAAATCCAAAACATAGCCTCATGCCAGCTTCTATGAAGAAAATCAACTCTACCCTGGCTGAAACCAGGACAAAGTGGAAGAATAATAGATTTGAACTGTGATTTCTTTCAGATAGGCACCCTCCTCAACAGAATGCTTTAAAATGCAGTTTCCTCGGCTGTTCTTTTTGAAACTGTTTTGCTCTTTAGCAAATGCTTAGACTTGTTTGCCTAGATAAAGGGGGCATGAGAGGTTCAAATGACAAAAGCAAGTGTTTCTCAACTCCATAGGTAATAGACCTGTCAAATTCCTTGGCAAAGGAGAATGGGAATGCGAAAAAATGACCCCTTGTCTAGCACAAGAGGTCAGGCATACTTGAAAAGAAGTACTTGCCAGCTCCACTGGCAGCTCTTAAATGAACAAATTATATCTAACCCAGGAAATCCCTCATCCTGAAAATAACTGGGGGTTCAGGAGAGTATTAGGGAAAGATGTCCATATACTTAGACTTTTGTTACTCTTTCCTACATATTTGTCTCCAGCCACTGTTGGGTCAGAAGATTGGCCAGATGGACCCTTGATCTGGGGTGTAGAGCAGCACTTACGTTCTTGAGACTGAAAAAAAAGAAATAATTGTATATATGAAATGGAAAAATGGTAACATAGATGATAGAGTAATTTTTTCACCCATGAATATTATGTAGCTTTGTGGAAAAGACATTCTTCCAAAACATGTATGCAATAGAAATGAGATTTTCTGTGTCTCTAATCCAGGGGCATCATCACCAGTGTTGTGACTCCAAGCTCCTGACATTTGTTCCAGCTTAACACTGCTTTGCATGGAATTGCTTTGTGTCCATGTTTCCTCTTTTCTAGCTGGTTTTCTTTTTCCTATTTTAATAGCTTACCTTAAATGTTAGTGATTTCAGAAATCATCTTATTTCTGTGTTCTCTCCAGGAGAAAAAGTTATGTCCTGTTATACTAAAGGTTAGATTTTACTAAATGTTTTTATATTTAAAATTGAAGAGAATTAAATAATTTATCAGAACAGATAATAATAATTTTATTTTGAAAGACCAGATAGTGTAATGAAAACTGGAAAATCATTGAAAGGGAGCCAGGGACATGAAAATTGGGAAAGTAGATGTAGAATGTTAAAATTCATATGGGGAAAATGCAATTTTACACAAGACAAATAGACAGAAGGAAAGAAAAATCTAAACACAGTAATGTCAAAGGAGACATTCAGGAGACAGTGAGCAGGAAATCAGAAATGATTTTGCAAGGCCACATTGTGGTAAAAAGAAATTGAATGCCATTTTGCTATCCATACACTGACATATTGAGCAGCATTGATGGAAAGTAATAATCTCCCCAAATCAGGGAAAGCTGAAGGACCAATGCAAAGGACGAAAGTTGTTCTATTGATAGTTTAATTCCTGGACACACTGTTAAATTGTCTCAGCTGCTATGATGATTTTAAACCACTGGCCATTGAAACTATATGCTTTTCCCTATCTTTACTAGAATAAATATTCACTATCAGCCAGTTTTATGCACTAGATCTCTAGTATAAATAATTCTCAGGGGTCTTTCAAGCAAGCTTCAGTGGAGAATTATCAAGATACTGTACCTGAAAGGGTTACTAAGAACTAGAAAGCATAAAATGGCTGATGGCCACATTTCATTTAAGTATATACATTTTCTGGGTTTTTCTGTGGCCTATTGAAGATAATGACAAACACCGTTTAAATTTGGTAATGTATTTATTGGCTGATAATATAAAAAGAATTACATATATATGTCATGCAAAGAAATCACCATACTATTAAAAAATATATTCTATTATCTATATTGATTTACGCAACTATTTATTATTAGCCCTGACTGATATAGCTTTTCATTACTTATAGATTTACATTTTATTCAGTGCTTCTGCCAGCAAACCAGTGCCAAGAAGCAAAATGTCACAATGAAGTTGTTTGTTTTTAGGTTTGTGAGTTTTTTATTTTCCACATTTTGGAATACTTTCCGTCTGTTTCACAGTTCCATGAATAAAGTTCAATTATATAGTGTGAATGTCACTTGCATGGGAGAAGTGCCAGCACCAAAGACTGAAGTGGTGATGAAGTAATAAAATAAGAACTACATGAACCATGATAAGTGGTTGGATTTGAAACAACTCTTGCCGTGGATGGCAAATACAGGTCATTTTGGCTATCTGTCCAAAATGAAACAGGCAGAGAAATGAGAGCTCATAAAGAACAAAATCTATTCAGCTTAGTCCATAAATACTTTGGAGACCAGCTGCAGATGGGATAGAGCTATAAAGGGCTTTCAGGAACAATGACAGTCTTGTATGCTCCAGCTTACCGATCAAAAATGTTGAGAACCAGTCCTATTTACAGTAGCAAGCTCTCAACCTACTTCTTTAAAAATGGGAATCATATTTCAACCCTATCCTTTGATGGAATTTGGTCAGATCAGAAGTTCTGGAACTTATGTCCAAATTCTGCAAAGAGACTGAGTTTATTCAGTCAGAACTCAGTTTCTATATAAACCTTACTCAGGTAAAATCTGTAGAACGTGATGTATAGAAAAAATCCTAATCCTAATGACATGGTAAACTGATCCAATATTATTTTTTTAAAAGTGTTCATGGATTTTTCAGAAATAAAACAAAGTTTGTATAAAATATATTTTTCATTTGTTAGTATTACTATTTTTGAAGAAATATGGTTGTGAACCACTTATAATGCAACTTTTAAAAAAAGTGCTGCGTAGATAGCTGATTTCAAGTATGTACCTAGGGGCAAGATTTCACACATGATTTTCCCATTTAAATTAATAAAAGTCTTCACTGTGTATGTCCAAAAAAAATGTGCACTGGTTACGATACTCATGGGATGTATTAATACATCCATAACAAAAGGACAAAGGTGGTTTGTTTAGTAGTTACTTTGTGGGTAAATACGATACTGTACTATAAGACTCCTCTCCAGTTTGTTATAATTGCTTCTGGTTTATGCTAGTCTTGTAGTACAAAGAAATAACATGCTAACTTGTAATACATATAAACTAAAAATAAAATGCCAAAAAAGAAAAGTTGCTTAAATCTTGAAACATTATTAGACGTAGTAGAATAATTTGATTTTAAATATTTTTTTCAATTCCCAGAACAGTGTGTTCTTGATGTAAGATTTTTTTTTAACCACAATAAGTAGGTTGTAGGCTTTGCGTTGGAGATGCCATATGGAAAGCACTAATTTAATGGGAAATGATAAGCTGTGAATTGGATTCATGATTCATGAGTCACAATGCACAATAACACATGCTGGTAATTTACTAAAATACAATATACATGTATGTATATTCATTTACACATGTGCATATATACCAATTATTTGTTACATAATTGTTACAGTTCTGACAGAAATATATATTCTTCTGTGTGTGTAAGAAACGACACTCTCACACATTAGGACAACTGGTCAGGTATTGGTTTTGGTACTCCCAAGGAGCAGTTGTGAATAGGAATCATACAATATTTATATTACTCATGTATATTTACGCATGTATATTGATTTACACATGTACCAATTATTTGTTACCTAATTGTTTTTACAATTCTGACAGAAATATATTTTGACAGAAATACATACTGAGTACACATACTCTCTTTCTACACTTGTTCATTGTGTAGATTATAAATACTTCCTAAGTACACCCATTGGGACACATTTTTAGGAAGTCTTACAATCAGAAATGTCACGAGGCGGATCTAAGATGAAAGAGTTTTCTGCTGACATTTCTTGATAAACTGAAATAAACATACCTCATTTAGAAAGTGAGAGCAAATTATGCCAGTGCAACCATTTGATTGTATTGATTAAAATTGATGCATGCTTTATGATGAAGCGTTATATCCTTTCTCTACAAGTAAAGAACAACAATATTGTGTTTAGCTTGTCCTGAGTGAGTGATTGACTATAATCAAAGTCCTTATGATAGTCTTCTGGAAAATGAAGTGTAGACATTATCAAGCTAAGAAGGGACTTTTTGTTTTCTAGGAAGAAATAACTTATTGCTGAAGGGGTCTCTCTGTCACTGAGATCCAAGGTATAATGATAGATGATAATATTCGTGAGAGATGGAGGCTCTTCAGTGAAGCTGCATGATGAATCACTAACAAAACCCAATTAGCTGCTTAGATGATTCCCCTTTAGTTATCACTCAGAATGGAAATCATGAGAGCTGAGAGAACCTCACAACTGGGTCTACCGCAATAGCAAGAGATAAAATGTTGCTGGATCTTTGTTGACGTCACAAAGGACAATAACATAAGTGAGTGAATTTTAGTAAAACCTCTCTTTAATGAACCTATGCAGAGCTGAAATCAATGGGTGATAATACCTTAGAGCAAAACTAGATGGTCATATAAGTGATACTGTGATGAGTGGGAATCATCACGGTCAGGGGTACTAGTACCAAGGTGACTTGCTAGCTAGAAGCAACAGCATCAGGATCAGAGGCAATACTGCAGCTAGCAACAGCAGCCAGGAGTAGCAGCATGGTGAGAGGGGGTGGTTCATCAATGGGTTTATGATTAGAGGTCGTGGCAGTGAGAAATTGTGCCGAGACAACATCAAGGTGCCTCTACATGCACAGGCATCATTTTATGACAAGAGATGTATGAAAATCTGTATGCATGTTAGGATGGTACTGGGTGCTGAAAAAAAGCAGTCTCACATGTTGGAAAGGTACAATATGGAGAAATATCTTTCAGTGTAGATAAACATAAAGTTATAGATACTGGGCAAAAGCAAAGGGCAGCCAATTTACAAGACGATGGGCTTTGAACTGATGGTTTCCATTCTGAAGCAAAACCTTAGAATTATGACAGATAGCTTAGCATGCAGTATTAGGAAAGCAAATGAAAAGCTGGCAGTTATTGGGTGAAGAACAGAGAACAAAGCAGAATGAGGAAAAGTTCTCACCCTCCTGTAGGCATCTGCTTACAGCCACTGATGGGAGTCAAGATGCTGAGCTAGATTGACTCGGTCTGACCCAGCATGGCTGTTCTTCTGTTCTCATGTGCTCACAGCTGGGTGAGAAAATCGAATCAACGGTCTGATGCATACTGTTCTGCAGGGCTGTGCTTTCCAATCAGATAAAAACTGGCTTGATTTATTGCTGCTTTGTTTTCCTCTAAACAGATGCTGTGTCACTTTTCCTTTGAATACGTTTGGTTTTATCCATATATATATGAATTTGGCAAAAAAACCTGACTGCTCAGGGGATCACGGAGTTGTAGCTCCCCAGCCGGCTGGTGTCCACCACAAACTGGCCTGATATCTGCAAGATCTAAAAGAAGTGTTACAGAAGTATTGCATTTTAGAGGTGTTTATCTGACTACATGTTAAGAGCTAGTAACTTTTCTTTCTAACTGAAATAGTGTCAGATAAGGAAGTTATGAATGCTAATCCCATTTATTTATTGTAAAACCAAACAGAACTCTTGGTCTTTTTAATGGCTAACTTCCTTGAAACTCTGAATGTGCCTTTACTGAGAAATACACTTTAATAACGCAGGAGCACAGTGTCTAGACAGGAGACTTTCTAATTTTCTTTTGCATAAATGAGTACAGTATTCATAAAAATCTAGACTGAGAGGAAATACATAATGGCCTAAAACATTTAGAATAAATCTATCTACCTAGCTCGCAAAAGTTCAGCTAATAAATATGAACTGTTTCAATGTGAATCAATATTAATGAGGATTGCCTTTGTCCAGATTTATGTTTCAGGTGTAGTCACTTGTATGCACTCCTTGACATCTCAGAAGGAGTGAGTGCAGGGTAAGTGGAGGAATTAATATCATCTAACTCCATCTCTACCTGTTTCCATGAAACTTGATGGGACTTATTTGATTACCTTACTACTTTGTTAAGTTTGCTTAAATTTATGCAGTAGGCTCATAAGTTACTGGGAAGAGAAGGATGGATAGATTTTGTCAGAATTTTGTATAAGAAACTTTCCTTGAGGAAATCAGGCTAAAAACCAGAGATATTTCTTTAGATTGCCTCATTCTGAATGACCCTCTGATGAAGAGATTATTCCTTAAAAATATGGCAGAGATGAGAGGGAAATCATAAGTATTTCTGTTCATATTCTTTTGTTTGCACTTGTTAGATGGTATTTGACTTCATGAATAGTCCCTCAGAGAGCATGGTGGCATCATCCATTAGTATAAGACACTGAGAACCTGCCTTAATGAAAAGAGAAACATGACTTTCTGCAGCTGTCTAAATCATATCAATAAAAATGAGATGTCAGGGGTAAAACCCTTGAGCTGCTGATGTAACTGGCAAAATTCCCCGAGATTTTTAATAGGGGCAGGATTTCACCATAGGAGTGTTGGCTCTCTGGTTTACAAATAAATCACAAAGCATTCCCATTCATGTTTGTATTGGCTTCTTTTAAGTATTTATGAACAGATTAGGATAGAAATTTTCTGTACTTGTTGCCTACAAAGTGATTTTTTTATTTCAGTAATTTACTGTCTTTTTTTTATGGTGTGTGACTGGCCATCTTTTCTTTACTGGATAGTTGTTTTTTCTTAGCAGGAGACAAATAATTGATGAAAAACAAATAATGCACTTCTGTTAGGACCCTGTAACACTGTATGAATTAACAAAACTTAAATAATTAGTTCTCAGCAGAATTTGACAAGGGAAAAAAAAGATTCTATGAAAAGCAGAAATTTTGAGATTTTATTCGCAAACCTTATTTATTCATAAAACTTATTTTCTTTACCTGATTACTTCTGAAAATAAGTATGTAATACTTTTGTTGTATTTGATTACATCTGTTGGTCAGTATCTTTCTATTTTACTGCTCAAATCTTTTATTTTTCTCATGTTTATGGGCTCCCACATATTTGCTGTTATTGCTTTATGTACTTGTAATATCTATGACTCATGTCATATACGATCTCAGGTTACCATTATCATTTGCTGCTCTAAGTGTGATATATTATTGTAAATGTGGAAGATAAAGTCTCCACAGGAAAACTATGTCTTATCTGTAAATTGAAATTTTTTGTTCCTTATAACGTTCAAATAATGCATTTTTTATAATTCTGTATTTAATAAATGGCTGAAAGTAACATTTTAATTTACATGCCACTGGCATTTTCTGGCAGCCAGGTAGTGAGACAGGTGGAGAAAAATAAGATTTGATTTTCAGAGAATGGTAGATAAGTAAAAATAACATCTGACTGCCAGTGATATCTCTTCAGATAGTAATACACATTACTCCCAGGATGGATTATTGCGCTTAAGACACTGGCTTTACTGAGTCCTGGGGAGACCATCCAGTAGTTCAAGACAGCAGTTTTGCCTCTGGTGTCACACAGAGCACATATTAGATACATGTCACCTCCTTCGCTGTGCTTCCACTGACAGCAGCAGCGCTTTTCATACCCCGAGCCGGTTTATAGTCCTTTTCCAATCATGTCTGAAGGAACTACAACATTCAAACAGTAGGCAAGGGAGAGGGGAAAATGATGAGAAATATCCTGTCACGCCAGACAGCAAAGATGGGCACCGTCCGCCATGCCACCTCCTCACGTGCGGCCTTCTGAAGGCAGGTTCCCCTTTCCAGCAGCAGCCTGCCAGCAGCAGCCCCTGACGGAAAGCCTGAAACTGCAGACATGGCTTTTCTGTGGAGAATATGAAGTAAAATACACATGCTGTTGAGAGGGCGGAAAAAAAAGTAGCTTAATTAATTAAAAAACAAAGAAGTCAGAATGAATACAAATGTCAGCAAACATGACTTTAACTATTTTTGAAAACAGCCAACTGCATGGCACATCTATGTGGTGATAAAAAGAGCGCTGGTTTTGTGGTTGCAGCACTGGGAGTTAGGATGCCTGCCTTAACTCTTCTGCGGACTGCAGTCAGTGAGTTTAAGCACGTTTCTTGTCATTCCGGCCTGTAAAATTAAGACAATGATGTTACACTGTCACTGAGGGGAGAGTACAACAGCTACGTTCAGTCTTGTCTGTGAGCTCCTGGGAGGATGGAGGTGAGGTGGGGGACCGCCACGCTGGGCTGTGACCAGGGGATCAGGCCGGCCTGCAATGGCACCTCTGTCCTGCCAGGGGCTGCCCCACAGGTCTGAGGCCCAGGAGGCCACTGGGAGGCCTGGGAGGCACCCAAGAGTGAGCCGGGACCAGATGGGTCATTGCAGGAAAGGCCTCAGCCCAGGGGCTTGGCAGCTTCCTTGGCATTATGTCCAACAGCTCGTCCTCTCCAGGTCACTGTTCCCTCATGGTTGCTTGGTGTGCAACTTAGGCTTTCTCTTTATTCAGGTATTATGTGCAAATGGTTCAGTGTTCGTACAACAGCCCCGGAGGGCCAGTCGCCCTAACTTTAGACACTCTTTTCTTGACCATGTTTATACCATTTGTGTGATGAGGTGCAAGGGTGCTTTTACCCAGGGACAGAGGAGCCCATCCCCACCAGAGGTCAAACCTCACTCAGGCATGTTTCCCCCTAAAGCCCAGGGTGGACACAGGCCCTCTGGGACCAGGCCCACCACCACAAACCCTGGGAAGAGGAACCCCATAGTTCTTGTTCTATAGTGGGTACTGGAGGAGGGGGTCATTAACTCTATCCAAAAACCAGGAGAGCTGCTGCTCATCAGGATGCCACTGTGGCTCTGCATGACTTCTGTTCAAAATGTCTCCACTGACTGCTGGGTCCCTGTTGCCTCTTGGAGCCTGTCAGTTAGCCGGTTCTGCGTCCATTAAACACATACCTTACTGATATAAAATACTGCAAGTATTTTACTCTGAGTGTCATGTAGTGCTAAGACTTGCAAGTGTTTATTACATCTACACTGTTACTTTTACCAGCTAAGCCTGTCATATCATCAAAGAATTTTCAACAAGACCTGTTTCCAGGAAACTACAGCAGTTATGCATCTAGGCACTTTTGAAAACATGCCAGTTATCTATCTGAATCTTTGTGCACCACATGTCTATAATATCTGGCTTTCAGTCTCCTATAATAGTAGAGTTTCAGATCTATGAGCCGTATTTTTATCTATTTATTGCTGATCATGAAGACCTCTAAGAATCCATTACTTGAGAAATGAAATTATGATTTAAGTGCATCATCTAACCACTATTTTTAATTACAGATAACGTGCTGGAAGACATTGTGTGTTAGACATTTATTGCATTCTATTTATACAATATAAAAGACTGATCAGGTAACTAATTAAAAAAACCCTAAAAACACCAACAAAAAACCCAACAAAAAAACCCCATCCTTATATCATCTTTAGCAGGTGGTTTGGAACTGCCTAAATTTGTTTTTTATGTGGGCTGACTCTGAAAAAATTGGAATCATTAATTCTAAAATACATGTTAAAAAATAACTGAGAAGTGTATAGTACCTGAAGTTTATGAAGTAAACGGTGTAGGTCAGACTGAATTAAACCATCATCTTCAAGTTATTTGATCACATGAATAGCTTCAACTTGGTATTTAATTATAATTTAGTAACCCTTTAAGTCACACTTCTTATCAATCCTGAAATATTTCTTTAATCCCTATTCAGTGACTGATGCATTACAATTTGGTGTGTTTGAAGAGCCAGACAAAAAAAAAGGCTGGCATCTAGGTTCAGAACTGCAAACTTGAGACCCACTGTTCAGCCAGCAGCCGGTCTTCGTGGTTTCTAAAAGCTACAGATTCCTCACCTTTTAAAGTCTTTCAGGAGCCACAGCGCAGCTTCAGAAGTGTCTGGTGGGTTCAGCAATGTGGTAGGAAGACCACTTGAGACCCAGAAAATATGAGGGGGGGAGGCATTTAAGAACATGAGAAATTTACTGTACAGTGACAAGGCAGTGTTCAAAGACAACTGCACTTTTAACTACACTCCTTTCTTCTAAAAAAAAGCACTCCTAGCCCATAGACTTCTGTGTAATATCTTTGTGTAAACAGAACTGGAGGATGTAAAAGGCAGTTTCTTCCACAGCCTGAAGTGGCTCAGACTCAGATTTCTCAGCTTCTAGGATAATTCTGCAGAGAAAAAAAGAGGGAAGAAGGAGCAAAATCATACAGCCTGATGGTTAGGACACGCACTGAATGCTGGGTCTCATCCTTCCTTGCTGTCATCCTTTATGAAGATTATATTAAACAGTCATTGCATAAAATGCAGAAACAGACCTTGAAACAGGATTGGGACCGATAGCAACCTCACTTCCCTTCTGGCTGTGTCTGAAAAGAGAGGAGTGAGCACTGTAAAAGAAAGGATCTCTGCCTCATCTGGCAGGCCTGCATGTGCATTTCCTATCCGGGAACAAAGTACCTAAATGTTAAAACTGTTCTGTATGAACAGAAAAACTAGTCTCCTGTGCATTTCATGCATTTACACTCCTGTTTTTTTTGTTAAGCAAATAGTGCACTTTGTAATAGTGTTTTCCGAAGAATCAGTTCTCTTTCAGTCCCTAGGTCTTTAAAAAGGATGAAAAATGTTTCTTGTCGTTGAAGCCTCTTCTAGTGATAAGAATTCTTACTAGGCTGTATAAGTAACAGGTTCCCTATTGTAACACTGAATGTGCTTATTTTTTGTGTGGCTTTCCTCTGCAACAAACGCCCATCTCCCCTGTAACAACTCACAGTCCTTGCCAAGCGTATTTATATACTTTATATCCAACTACCTCCCAGGGATTTCGTCATGCAAGACTTGCAATATTTTCAACATAAATTTAACATAATGTAGAGCTCTATCTTTTTCTACTGAGACGCTGCACCAGCTGATTTGGAAGAATGTGATTGATAAGGGTGGTTTGCAGCTACTAAAATGAAGTGTCTGTAAATCTGACTTTTCATTGCTGCTTTCCATTTTTGTTGCCTGTGATTTCCTTTGGAAAAGTCACATTTTCACCAAATACAGTCTCTTCATTACATTTTTTTACAGAGTTTCTAGGTGTATTTAAACCATAAGGGTACTGTCGATGAAAGATGTCAGGTTTGCAGCCAATTAATTTTAATGCCTGCAAGTACAACTACTTTTTAATTTCCTTCTACTTTTCAGACTCTGCAAATTCCCATAGGGAGGACAAATCTACTTTAATCATTAGATACAAAACAGCAGAAAAAAATCATTACTACCTGCTGCTATTCTGTCAGTTTCATTTCCTTCCTTAGGAGATTTGAGTGTCCAGCTGTGTAGATCCTTCACCTTTGAGTTCAATCCATACCTAAAGGTTTCTAAACGGTTCTGCTACAGCCTTCATTTTAGTTTTCACCTTTCTGTTGTTTCCCTGTTCGTGCTCTGTAATAGCTCAAAACACTCCTTTTGCCTGACAAGAGGTTTGTAAACTTACATATTTCTCATTATGCACTGGGTTTGGACTCTCTTATTCCTTTAATTTGATGGAGGCAGCATATCTTGTTCAGAAAGCTTTTCCTAGAAATCACTTCTTCCTGCCTGCCTTATGTTGCAATTTTCCATCCCTTGGGAACTCACTGCCTATGTCAGTGGTGACTATATAGTGAGAGAAAAGACTAAGTATCCACGTAAGACACAGAAAGAAAGCAACTGATATGGCAGTGTTAGAACTTGACAAGAGTAGTTTTTCTTTTTCCACTTATTATCTCCTTTTTCCACAGTGTCCATCATCATTTGTTTATCATTAGTTAGCTAATTTAGGGCTTAATTGTGCTTGAACAGAGATTTTGGACAGAGGAGAGCTGTGAGTGTTAATATGATTCAGGAAGAACTGATACATCCTGCATTTCTGTAGTGTATGCTCTCAAAGCTTCCTTTTTTTAGAAAACATACTGACCTGCCTGTGATGTTCTCTAATTCTGCTGGAAGAAGTGGCAGCAGCCATTGCTTCAAACCATTCCCACCCCATTAGTCTTCATTTAAAGGAGTGGGGGATGCATATTGATAGTTCTAATCATTTCTGTGGCACAAGGGAGGCAGCGTGGTAAAAAGTAAGCACTTCTGTAATGCTGATAGAGAGAGGAGAAAAGTATTTCACCATGTCCTTTCGTCAAGCTCTCTTAAGCCCACAAAAGAAAATTACTGCTATCTGTCACTTAAATTTTGAATGGACCCTGAAATCACAGGAACAGTTAATGTGGCTGAAGGTTGGTGGAATAAGGATGCTTTTGAACCTGTATCACATAATGCATATTGTTAACTTTGTTTAGGTACATGTGTTTAATATCTGGATACTAACATGCTGAACATTTGTAATATATGCTATATAGCCTGTGTAAAAAGGGTGCAAATCCTCCTTTTTTTTCTCCTTTAATAGAATTATCTGCAAAAGAAATGAGAAATTTCATAACCTTTTCACCTCTTTGGTATATGCATAGGAAAATATTATAGAAAAGGAAGAGTTATTTTGATGAAAACAGGTATGGATAGTTTCTTCTAAAGAAAAGTATTTGGTATGAACAGTATATGCCACCTGATGGTCTTCTAATTTTGTTGAAATATGTTTAAAGTAAAAATAAGAAACCCCTTACATATACTTGATTAACAGTGGAACAAATGGTTTTGCTACACGTGCATGGATGACTGTTTAAATGTTGGTGGTTTTGTACAACTAGAGGGCAATAGTTCTCATTAGCTTTAGACAGCAGAGCAACCCATTTTAAACATAATACACATCTCTTCCAGAGAGAAATGCTTCCTTCTGGAATAAAAATTAATATTTGAATATTAGTATAGTGACAAGCTAAATATCTAAAAGAAAAATCCATCCAGCTCAAACTAGCAAGCAAGATTTCTCTAAATTAGCAGGAAAGAAGAAATTGTCTAGTTTGGGTGGAATAGACATTGAAAAAGCTGAATGAATTCTATGGCTGAATGAGCTTTATTTTGATTTATATTTAAGATTCTGTTGGATCTTCACTGTGTGCATTCACATCACTTCTTCTCGAGGACCAGAAAGATAACACAGAATACCTTTTTTGTTAAGACATACTGTTCGGAAATAAATTAGAAAGGCCTGAAAGGAAGAATATATCTGTATGCTGTGTGCAAATCATTAATTGTGAGAGGGGGAAGGTGAATGAACCAAAACAAAAATGTATTTTTTGAAGATGTTGAATCAGTAGTGTGCAAAAGGGGCAATTAGTAGTATTTTCCTATGAGGAATTTAGACTAAATTGCTGCTGTATGCTATTTTTGTTGTATGCCTGAGCTGTCTCTAAAGCAGTTTAAGAGAGCATATATTCTGTTAGCCTGCATTTTTGAAACTAACATAGAAAAAGGAAAAAAACTGTAGACTGTTGCAGGCATAACACCCTAAACATTCATGTTCTATTAATAGATTAAGTGGGCAGGAATTTCCTACCCACTGCAGTTTTTCTCGATTTTATTGTTTCCAGTGGTTGTTAATTTGTATTTTATGACATTTCATAATATATGCTCCCAATAACAGGAAAATAGGATTTATTTTTCTTTTTAGACAGAATTAATGTTGCTTTATGTGGTCAACAACTCAGCAAAATTTTCCCCTTGTCTCTGGGGGAGCTCTGTCCAGCGCCACCATGTTCCCTAAACCATGTCCTGAAGTGTCACATCCACACGTTTTTTGAACACCTCCAGGGATGGTGACTCCACTACCTCCCTGGGCAGCCTGTTCCAATGCCTGACCACCCTCTCAGTGAAGAAATTTTTCCTAATATCCAATCTAAACCTCCCCTGGTGCAACTTGAGGCCATTTCCTCTCATTCTATTGCTAGTTACTTGGGAGAAGAGACCAACACCCTCGTCACCACAACCCCCTTTCAGGTAGTTGTAGAGAGCAATAAGGTCTCCCCTCAGCCTCCTCTTCTCCAGACTAAACAACCCCAGTTCCCTCAGATGTTCCTCATAAGACTTGTGCTCCAGACCCTTCACCAGTCTCATTGCCGTTCTCTGGGCATGCTTGAGCACCTTGATGTCCTTCTTGTAGTGAGGGGCCCAAAACAGAACACAGTATTCAAGGTGCGGCCTCACCAGTGCCGAGTACAGGGGCACGATCACTTCCTTACTCCTGCTGGCCACACTATTCCTGATACAGGCCAGGACGCTGTTGGCCTTCTTGGCCACCTGGGCACACTGCCGGCTCATGTTCCGCCGGCTGTCAACCAGCACCTCCAGGTCCCTTTCCACCGAGCAGCTCTCCAGGCACTCTTCCCCAAGCCTGTAGCGCTGCATGGGGTTGTTGTGACCCAAGTGCAGGACCTGGCACTTGGCCTTATTAAACCTCATGCAGTTGGTCTCAGACCATCGATCCAGCCTGTCCAGATCCCTCCGCAGAGCCCCCCTACCCTCCAGCAGACCAATGCTCCCCCCCAACTTGGTGTCGTCTGCAAACTTACCGAGGGAGCACTCGATCCCCTCATCCAGATTGTTGATAAAGTTATTAAACAAGACTGTCCCCAGAACTGAGCCCTCAGGAACACCGCTTGTAACCGGCTGCTAACTGGATCTAGCTCCATTCAGCACAACTCTCTGGGCTCGATCGTCCAGCCAGTTTCTTACCCAGTGAAGAGTACACCTGTCTAAGCCATGAGTCACCAGTTTCTCCAGGAGAATGCTGTGGGAGACGCTGTCAAAGGCTTTACTAAAGTCCAAGTAGGCAGCATCCACAACCTTTCCCTCATCCACTAGGCGAGTCACCTAGTCATAGAAGGAGATCAGGTTGGTCAAGCAGGACCTGCCTTTCATGAACCCATGCTGGCTGGGCCTGATCGCTTGGTTGTCCTGCACATGGCCTGTGAGTGCTCTCAAGATGAACTGCTCCATAATATTCCCCGGTACCAAGGTTAGGCTTTCAGGCCTGTAGCTCCTGGGATCCTCCTTCCTTCCTTTCTTGTAGATTGGGTGTCACATTGGCAAGCCTCCAGTCTTCTGGGACCTCCCCTGTTAACCAGGACTGCTGATAAATGATGGAGAGTGGCTTGGCAAGCTCCTCCGCCAGCTCTCTCAGTACTCTCGGGTGGATCCCATGAGGCCCTATAGACTTGTGAGTGTCCAGGTGGCTTAACAGGTCCTTAACTGTTTCCTGCTGGATTATGGGGAGTTTATTCTGCTCTCCATTCATGTCTTGCAGCTCAGGGGGCTGAATACCCTGAGTGTAACTGGTCTGGCTATTAAAGACTGAGGCAAAAAAGGCATTAAGTACCTCAGCCTTATCCTCATCCTTGGTGACAATGTTCTCCCCTGCATCCAATGAAAGATGGAGATTCTCCTTGCCTCTCTTTTTGTTGTGAATATATTTGTAAAAACATTTTTTGTTATCCCTTACGACCATGACCAGATGGAGTTTTAGCTGGCCTTTTGCCTTTCTAATTTTGTCTCTGCATGACCTAACGAGATCCTTGTACTCTTCCTGAGTTGCCTGTCCCTTCTTCCAAAGGTGATAAACTCTCCTTTTTTCCCTGAGTCCCAGCAAAATCTCCCTGTTCAGCCAGGAAAATCGTCTTCCCTGCCAGCTCATCAACACATGGGAACTGCCTCATCCTGCAGTGATGCATCCTGCATCCTTCACCTTCTTGAAGAATGTCCAACCTTCCTGGACCCCTTTGCCCTTCAGGACTGTCCCCCAAGGGACTTTCTCAACCAGTGTCTTGAACAGGCTGAAGTCTGCCCTCCAGAATCCATGGTAGTGGTTTTGGTGACACTCTTCCTCCAAGCTGGCTCATGTCCAGCTTTTCATCCGCCAGTACCCTCAAGTCCTTCTCAGCAGGGCTGCTCTCAATCCCTTCATCCCCCAGCCTGTACTGATATGGGGTGTTGCCCTGACCCAGGTGCAGGACCTCGTTGAACATCATGAGGTTCACACAAGCCCATTCCTCGAGCTTGTCCAGGTCCTTCTGGATGGCATCCCATCCCTCAGGCATCACTCAGTTTAGTGTTGTCTCCACAGTTGCTGGGGTGCACTTGCTCCCACTGTCTAGGTCATTGATGAAGATATTAAGGAGTAGTGGTCCCAGTACAGACTCCTGAGGGATACCATTTGTCACCCATCTCCATCTGGACATTGAGCCATTGACCACTACCCTCTGGATGCAACCATCCACCCAATTCCTCAATCCACCTAACAGTCCACCCATCAAATCCATATCTTTTCAATTTAGAGAGAAGGTTGTTGTGGGTGACCGTGTCAAAGGCTTTATACAAATCCAGATAGACAACATCCGTTGTTCTTCCCTTGTCAACTGATGTGGTTATTCTATCAGAGAAAGCTACTAGGTTCGTCAGGCAGGACTTGCCCTTCTCAATATAATGTCAGTGTTTCCTTGACTGGGACAGTTTAGGCTAAAAGCAAATTATTAGAACCTATGTGTTGCTAAATGTGTTGGAAAAGTAGTGGCTTCAGGCTAGACCCTCAAAAACTATAGACACTTAAATGGAACTATTAAAAAAGCAATTGCAAGGCTAAAAGTATACCTGGAAACCTACCAAACCTTGAGTGTTTTCAGTTGTCAAAACAAAACCCACAGACATCTGCCTTTAAGAAGGTGTTTCAAGCTCTGACTTGGGAAGAATGAAAACACATGAGATGATGTGTTTTTTACAGGTTACTAACGGCATCGCTGTGCACAGTAGCTCATTAAGAATCTGGACATGCCTAACCCTGCGAATTGCATTTGTGATGTTGGGTGCCCCATGCAGATCTACAGATCTGCTACTTGGATTGAATGTTCAGGTTTCTTTATGAGTTCAGTCATTGATTTCCTTTGTGCCTTAAGGAAACATTTTTATTCCTTTTAAACAGTTCTAAGTAGTGGAGATGGGAAAGCACAGGTTTCTTTCCTGATAAACTTCATGATGCAAGTAATGGTGCAGAAACTAGACAATGTTAGTGATAAATAATGGTCTAACTTTGGTATCTGAGAGCTCTGCAGTAAAGAAAACCTGCCCATATGCATTGGGGGTGGAGAGAGAAGGTTTTATAACAGATTTAAAATTAGAATACAAAATGGCCTGATTAACAGTAGTAGGAAGAGTTCTGCAGAGGATGAGGGGAGAAATTAACGGATGACATTCAAAGGCAGCTGTGAAGTATGAGAAACTGCAGCACGCAGAGGTAGTCAAATCTAGCAGTACAGAGAGTCCTGAATGATCTGTAATGCTAGAATAAATCAGAGAATCGAGGGGGGATCCTTCAAGTGGTGGATCATCTCTAAAAGATGGATCACCTCTGTTTAGACAGATGGTAAACGAGTAGATTCCATCCTGAGCTAGAGCAATATATTAGTATTAGAAGCAGGTGTTATGTAGGGAATGTGTACAGAGATACTTTAAGCAAACTGATGATTTCAGCATGCACTGGGATTTTTTGGAAACAGAGTGAGTCAGCCCCTCCCTTCTCGCCCCCTTATACTTCAGAAAGCAAACATAATTCAGCTACTGCTATCTCCATCTGAGAATGTATCAGTCTGTATCTTCCACTTACCTGAAACCTGGAAATGAAGGAAGGGTAGAGACCTTTGACAAATGTGCTTTCTAATGGCTAGATTCTGGACACATGGCGCAGAGAGTCTGGAGAGGCTGTGTTGCAGAGCTGCATTAAAGAAACTCTTCATGCCTTAGTCAGGACCCTTATGGTGGCTTTCCCCCAGACAACTTTCCTGTAGAGGATGCGCTATAGTGATAATGTGGACTGTACTCTTTCGTCTTGTTGCCCTGGACCTACCCTCACTGTCAACAGCACAAAGAGGCAACATAGCATGCCCATCTCCAAGAAAGGTTGGGAGAGGAAAGTTGCAGGTGATGATGAGCTAAACCAGAATGTACACAGACACACTACAAAGGCCTCTCCATTTCTAAATAGATGATGGCCTTCACTGGATAGACGCCCTACTGGTAAATTCTGTCTTAATAGCAAAACTATAGGAAGAATTGTATTTTTCTATGGTAGACCACAGTCTGAATTCTAGTGAACTGCTCTGACATATGCGGTTGAACAGAGTATGCCTCTCTGAAAAGAAGTTCTCTCTGCTAACGACAGAAAAAAATCATACCCTTTTTTTCATTATAGGTATGACTGAGTAAAACAAGAAAGTAGACCACTAATTAGAGAATACTGAAGACTATGATGAAATTACATCTGCTCTTGATTTCCTCTAAGGCAACCATATCTAACACCTAAATATGGACTCATTCTAATAAATTTTCTTGGTCATGAGCATATTCCTCCTTGATATTCACTATTATTACTTTTTGATTAACAAAAAAATAGCCATTGTAATTATTCTGGCTATGAAATTAAAATTATATCCATACAGCCATTTCTTTCTCACCTTAGAATCTTCCATTCCTTTCCTTCACCTCTTTTCTCTCTGGTAACATCTAAATTTCATATATGAATGCTAATACAACTTGATTAAGAATTTAGAAGCTCTTTTGTCCCCAAGTTACCTGAAGAAACAAATCAGTTAGTGCTGATTCATGAAGGGAGGTGGACTTAATTTCAATGAAGACTGGTAAATAACTGATCACAAGGCTGAAAGAAAGCACTGATAGATTTTACACTTTATGTAGTTTTGCTTTTCTTCTGCTTTAACCTATGTTAAAACAAAATATGAAAGTGACATGATGTTTTTGTGGGGAATAAAGACAAAAAGTAGGTACTTCCCTGTGCATTTTTTTTTGTGGAAGACACTCTCAATTGCTGTTCATTAACTCCATCCTTCATTCAAATGTATTTAGAAAGTTTGTCTTTTCTGTGGTGCATTTACACCACTTTTGCACCTCTATTTTATGACGAATCAATAGAATACCTGTGATTATGTTTGAGTATCCCAATGTTTGAGTATCCCAATGTTTGAGTATCCCAATGTTCATGTTATGACTGTATTTTTTCATTTGGACCTTTTCTTCATCAGATAACCTCTAAGTTCAACTAATGATCAGAGATTCAGTTGTATATATTAAGTCATTGTGGAGCCTATCTAACCTTCTGATTTAATTTATTACTCAATAATCAGAGCAATTCTTATGTGGCTTGATATATTCAGTTGAGTTAGGATACTTAATTCTTCAGTAATGTAAAAGGTTTTGTTATTTAAATGAGATCCTGATTTAATGCCAGTAACTGGTATAAGAATGTTCACATTTTCATGTTGAACATATATATTAGTCATTTCCTTAATTTTTAGATATTGAACATTTTATACAATGACCATAATTACTTTGTATATTAATGTTGTTCCATATCTTTGGCAAAGATGCTTTTCATTATGCACATTTAACTTCGACTTCTCAACTGCCACCTCAGTTTTTGTATTTTGTTCAGATACATTCTGTATGCATTAATATGCTACTGTCAACAAATCATGTTTTGGAGAATTTTGTAGGTTATTTTAAATACTTTTTTTTATTACTGGCAATAGGAAGCAACTCATAGTTACTTTTTATAAGCACATTGTTAAAGAGCCATTTTAAAAAATGTGACTTTTTCAGGTAGCCTGTCATTCTTTGTGTTTTTCAGAGGAATTCTTGTTATGGATACAGTTTCTTTCTACTTTTGTAAGTTTTCCATGTTAAAAGGGTACAGAGAAGTTTGGCAGCAAAATATGTCACGTCATATGCCATGTTTGACTCAACTGATTTTGTTTGACTAGTTTAACTGGTTGTTTTCAGGCCTTCTGGGTTGGGTTTCTCTGGTATGTGGACCTTTGTTCCTGAGTTTTAATGCTTGAACTAATTAGATATGAGGAAAAAGCCCTCAAAACACTGGAGATGGAACTGTGAGTGTAAACCAGCACTGTAACTCACTGGGAGAAAATTGCAGCTGTTGTCTTTCACTGTCTTAATTTCTATGACACATGTGAATGTTACTACACTTTAAAAAAAATTGCTTTACTTAGTATTGAATAATTTTTTCACTAAAAACGTAAAAGCACCTGAGGAAATAAAATTATATGATTTATTATCTGCATCTACTTAGAACTCAGTGAAAACTGAAGGACATGTATGTAACCTCATAATATGTTAAAGTGTAGAGAGCGTGTAGTGCACACATACATAATTCGCTCAGCTGTTGTGATAAAGCCAACAAGGCGTTTGGAGGAAGCTTTGTTACATAATATGGATCTTTTTCATTTGATAATGATTTCTCCATAGAATATTAATCAATACTGTAAACATCAGTACTCTGGTACTCCAAAGTAGTAGAGACCTCCACACATTGATTCTCTAAACATCAGTTTCTCATATTCGCTGTGAATGCTGTTTTTAGATGATTGCATTTAGCACAGCTGTAACCAAAATGATCATAACATAGTGATTCTGTCATTTCTTAGGAGGTAAATCCATACCTCAGCCATGGATGACGTGGAAGGCTGTTTTTTTTTCCAGAAGTGATCTTCCATGTGTTTGGTGACAGGTGCCCACCTGCAGTATTTACTCAAAAGGCACTCGTTATTTCCTTACTTGCCATGAGCTCTCTCTGAACTGAACTTACTATCGACTTTTTCCTTCCCACCCCATTTATTTTCTATTTTGTGAAACTGCATAGGAAATATTTTACTGTCTTCAGATGGCATTTTGGTAGCTGATACAGCATTATTCAAGCAGAAGTCCTTAATCAAACGTGACAGCCAATGTCAAGTACAAATAGAGAAGTCTGCTGGGGAAACAAACGGTTTGCCGTTGTTGGAGCAAAATCCCTCCGTCTGTAGAGTAAGATGTGAATATGGATCATCATCCAACGTTAATCCCCGAAGGCGAAAGCCAGTGTCCGAGAGGAGGCGAACTCGGCGTGGGAAGGCGTTATTCCCGCCTCTCCGCCGGCTCCCGCCCTCGCTCGGTGCCTGCGCCCCGGCCGCCGGCTCCTGCCCGCCTTGGGCGGTAGATGGTGCTAGATGAGAAGTGAAGGTGCTGCTCAGAGCGCTTCCCCGGTCAGGAGCTGCTGCTCAAAACCGGGCGAACACACTCGGCGGCTTCGGTGTTTCTTTCTGTACCTGTTGGGATCTTTGGGGTGGGAATACTGAAAACTAAGTTGGGTGACTTGAGGGTGGTGACGGGTAAGAGGTAAAACGTCAGTCGTTTTCCAAGCACCGCTTCTGTAGCGTTAGAAGGTTGCAGCACATCACCAGGGCAAGGCCACCTTTCACAGGGGGAGAGAAAAGAAGATGCAGGCACTGCACAAAACAGTACTGCTTCAGAGCAGATTTGTTTTAAACGGTGCTGTAACCTTGTATGCTGCTGATTTTGTTGCTGAGCGTGACTGAAAGCCCTATGTTTTCAGAAACCTGTATGATTAATTTAACGAATATGTGAAGGTAAGGCCTCCTAGCTGACTGAGAAGAAAAGTTACATACATGAAGTTTGGACTCCAATTAGCCAGCTATAGTGGAACATAATGAATTTTCTTTCTGCCTAAAAACTTATTGATTAAATAATGTAGTACAAACGTATGCAACTGATTGTATATTATATTATTCACATTCTCTCAGGGTTAGAAGTAAAATTGCAAGAATTCCTTCAACATCAGTCATCCCAGTTGCTGTTCAGTGGCACAACTCCAGAAAAGAAAGAAAATAATCTATATTAGTTTTATTACTAGGTTGCTTTTTGGTTTTGTTTCCCTCTTCTCTCTTCATCCTCTCCAGAGGAGAAGCACTTACCTGATATAGCGTCAGGGGCATTTGCACATCCTCAGCAATAAAATTAGGGATGAAATGTGCAAAACAATAGCTTAGTTAGTGGAAGAAATTTCCTTACATGATTTTACTTATAAACACATTCATCATCTGTAAAATCAATCTTTTTACAGGCACTGAAGGATAAAATGAAAAGAAACTGCTGCTTCTTCTTGAAGTTAATTATTTCCCCAAGCTTTGTAGCTTTCTGATACTACCATACACAAAGCAATTATTGTGAATTGACAGTGTTTAGTGAAAACAGAAGTACTGCTAATCTACTGTAGTAGCTGCTTTAGAAAATATAAGACATACTGAAATAAGATAAACCCTGCATGTGTTTTACTTGAAGTAGCGTGTGTCAGTACCAGCAGAAGTAAACTGATAATACTGAACATAGGCACAATATATTTCAAAACCCTAAGGCTGAGAAATGGCATACATTAGAATTCTGGAACGCAGCACTTTCTGCATTGTGTTTAATACAACAACGGTTATCTTTAACTAAACCGTGGCTTGACATTGGCAGAACCAGATGCCTTCTGACTCTGAGAACAAGGTCATGACTGGCTACAGTTCTACACAGGCACCCGTTCTATAATGCCTAATATTTGTACATACTGTTTGAATGCATAATTCTGTGCAACTTACATTTCAGGGCCACATCTGAAAAAGGTTTTATAAGATTCTTGGCAGTGGAAAAGATGCATTTCTAAAATTCAGTAAGGCAGCTTTGAAGTAGGATATGCAAGAGGTGGCACTGAGTTGAGATTCCCCGTTGTTAATGCAAAAAATTATAATGGAGTGAATGAAACCTCAGGCTGTGATTTATATTTTTCTTTTGGAAGGATTCTTGACCTTTTTCCTGTAAGAAGAGCCTAAGAGGCTTCACAGTCTGCCTTGCTTTTGAGGTAGACTTATTCCAGCTTTCTGATTGCTTCTTCAGCAATGTCTTGCAACACCCTACTTGTTTACTTGGGACAGGCACTGGGAAGATATTTGTGCTTAAAATAAATATTTTTTAAACGTATCATAATTTATGAGAAAAATTTCACACACATCTGTGAATTTTTTTCCAAACTTTTCCTGAAAATCTTCTTTTTTTCTCGATAAAACATTAAAGTGACAAGTACACTTGCACAGCCCTTCTCCGAATAATTTTTTTCTTAAGTCATTTCAGCAATCATTCCTCAGAAAAGGAAGCTATGTTTATAAGGGGGAGAGGGAGGATGGAATGGAAGTCATAGCTATAAAATTGATATTCTTTAACATGCTGACTTGTTATGACTATAGCTACAAAATTGATATTCTTAAACATGCTGGCTTGTTACGACTCCGGTCTTCATTATATGATGTTTTTGTGGGCAAGATACTATGCTACTAGTGCTGCATAATGCCAAGTGTAATAGCACTCAACATAACCTAATGGAAAGATTTCTTACCAAACTGGGCTTTAAAAATGGCTATATTACACACAAAGAATTGTAGGGAGGAGAGGTAGATGAGGAAAACGGAATGTGACATTTGCTTTGCCTCCTGAGATAAACTGATTAGTTGACTCCTCGTATGCTGTCTGAATAACAAGAAGCCTAAACTTGGCTGCAGTGTGGGTAAATAGAAATCAGACGTAAAAGTACATATGACGGTGTCTTATGCAATGCCTTAATAATACCTTGGAAAAATGTTGTAGTATTAGTCATGTCATTTCTCTGGTCTACAGTAAAGATAAATTGTTAAACTGAACTTTTTGTGAGTAGGTTGAAGGTTTATGCCAGGTAGGATTTTCAGTGCTGGATGATTTAGCTGGTTGCTGTGCTTTAATTTTCATAGAGGCTGTATGGCTCACCTTTAATGTCTAAACTGGGTGTGACAAATTCTGCAGGAAATGTTTGCAGAAAAGTGCAGATCAAATACCCTGTTTAATAAAACAATAGGAAGAGACAACTGCAGCTAATAAGGGCCTTACCCACTGGCAGCTCCAGGTGGAACAGCAATCGTAACTTTGAATGGTGATTTTTAGCTAGGAAAAACAAGGGAGTTGTTTGTTTCTTTAATACTGAGCACTCCTTAGAACTACTCCTGTTCTGTGTTTCTTTTGAGTGTACTGATCACACTGAGTAAGATTTTATTCCTCGTTGGTATTCCAACTTCTGAATGTCTTTAAAGGTGACTGTTGCAGAATTCATAATATTCACTATGTAGCAGCCACTCTCATTTGTCCTTAAGTGCTGGTGTTACATGACAATTAGAGGTCTGCCGATATTGATGAACTGTTTGTCTGGATGCTGCCCTGAACATTTTCAAACAAATGGAAAACCGCAGTGCTGTCTCCCTGTTTTCTTGCACTAGTCTACAACTTCAAGTTCTTAGACTTGATAGAGGCATGGTGGAGAAACCATGACATACTTTATGAAGCCCACAAAACCAGGATTTTCTTCATGTTTTTTTTAACTGGATGTTGCTAAGAGACAGCCTGCCAAAGTAATTTGAAAATCTTGTGCGGGTTTCTGCAAGGGAAAGTTTTCCTGCTTTGTTTCAGACAGAAACATTTGCTATAGTAAGGCTATCTGTTAAACTGTGGAATTTGGGAGTATTTTCTGGGCTTGAATCTGAATGCATACCTTTGCTATTTAGGGTTGAGATATAAGGCAGGATCATCTTATATACCTGCCCTGGAACCATATATTTTGACCAAATCCTTTTGCTGAACAACTCCAAAACCAGAGCTAAGTTTGTATATTCAGACAGCACTTACATTCAATTATTTTGATGTAGCCTAAGATGTTTTATAACTTGGAGCAAGCAAACACTAGCAGATGTTACATCTGCATGAAGTAACCTGATGAAAGATGATGTTGTACCTCCAAAACACTGATGAATTCTCTACAGCATTCCTCTGAGCTTGTGTGTTGTGCCTTTTGCTAGAGAGGAACAATGGCTCTGAAATGTTTCAAGTATGTTTCACATCCACAGTAAATTCTTCTCTATCCCATTTGCCATGCAGGTTCTGCTCTTACTAACGCTGAAGATAAACCAGTAGCAAATTATTAGTCTGTGGATGTTCTCTTAAAATTGACTTTTACCATGGATTTGCAGCACAAGAAGGAAAAGAGCCAAGGTCCTCTGATTCCTCTTCCCCTATCTAATTCTAGAATTTGTCTTCCTTTTCTCCTTTATCTTTATCTTTTCAGTATGGAAATGTATCTTTCACTCTGTTCAACTCAACACTGTTGGTTTTGATAATGAGATTGCCACAGGAATCTGAACATGTTTTTAATCAGGTGCAGCACTATTTTTGTCCTCCTCAAAAGCTGATTCTGCATGAATTTTGCCTACATTCTTCCAGAAATCATCAGCCTCTTCTTGAACATTCTGACCTATTTATAAACCAATAAAACTTTAAATGAAACATGCTTAACACATCATGAAGTGATTCAGACTGTCCTTTTACTTTTCACAGTTGTGCATATAATTCTTCCCTTTTAAGCATACCACTTTTACATGTTGATCTTTCAGGTGACTATAGACTTGAAAGAAAAAGAGGTCAGAAAAAATCAACTTGGTTCAATCACAGTGTTAGCAGAATAAATATGGTTTAGGTTTAAAATCATGAGGGTGTGTTAGGATCCCTTCTTAAAAACATATGTAGAAAAGAAATTGGACCCTTTTACTATTAGTCTTACTAAATCAGAGTTCAGATCCAGCAAATTTGTAAATGACAATCTAATGCAATAACAATAATCTGAAGTGTATTCTAAGTTTGAGGTACTTTTGTGCAATTCCAAACTGATTATGGGATATCCTGTTGGTAGACCAGTCTCTTGGAATATATGAAAAATAATATTTAATTTCAGGAAACTCCTTCAATTTTTCTCTCTTTTGTTTTAAACTAAACACCCAAAAAGGAATAAAGGAAAAACTACACTTCAAACTTTAATGTGTATGGAGACTGAACCTGAGATTTCAGTGGTGGTAGAAAAGAAGTCTAAAATTTCAGTGGAAAGGCTGGACCCTCTGATTCAGACTTGTGATCTAATCTAGACATCTAAGTGGAGGAAAAAAATTGCAATCTGCATTTCTTTTTTGCAAACCTCTTAACATTGTGTATGAAAAGATAGTGAAGAGAGTAAAATGTTTGATATTGGTCCAATAGTGTTGTGTTACTTTGTGTAGTTAATGTGGGCAAAGGAAATATGCCCCTTATGTGGAACCTGGGATTGTTAGTCTCATTGAAATTATTACTCCAGTCACAATCAGACTAACACTCATAGTCATAATGATCTAATTATTACCAAATGAGCCTGATTAAAAATACAAAGGTTTTTCTTTCCAAGGAAGGGAGGCAAAAGGTTCAGGAGTGCATGATACACTATCTTCTCCCACTGGCTATTATAAACTGTAAGTGCTGCTTTTTAAAACTCAGTAACTTTATTGTTTTATTAGTTACTATATATGGGTATATAAAAATAGCTCAAAGTACAAGTCCTGTTATGTACTAACATTTTACATTGCAAGTTCTTCACCAGGAGCAGTATGATATTGATAGTGGGGGTTTCTTCCTCTTTATTCTTGGGTGGGTGTGGATTTTTATCTTTTTACTAATATCATCCACGTAACTTTTTCTTGCTTCATTAGCCTACAATTCTCATTATAAATATTGAATACATGTTCTTTGTTGTTACTCCCAAAAATTTGTTTTACTAGTTCCTAAGATGCATTTACTTTAATAACGAGTAATTGGTGATTGATTGTTTGTTTAAAGCCACTGGGTCCCTAAAGTCAATCTGTGCTTGTACCTTCAAGGTCTCTGCTATCAACCTGTGCTTATACTCCAATATATGACTTCTCATTCTAGGGCCGCAGATCATTCTACACAGAAAAACTACTACTGCTTATTATTAGCTAAAGAAATACATTACATTTATAATGTTTGTAGTCATTATGCCACATGATTACACTAAAGCTAAAAGCAAATTAAGCAGTAACCACCTGATCATTGTGTAATTAGCTGTTAAAGCTGAAGTAAGCTAACACAAGAGAAACCAAGACAGTCTGAACTGTTCTGAGACCTCTATTATTAAGTTAATGCAAATCTTTTTGCCTGTTACTAGTAATGGCAATACCATATTTTGGGGCTACCAGTAGTCTGATATCTTGTTGTTAGGTAATGTATTTAAGGATATAAAGTTATTTTAAAATGAGTCATCATGCTACTTTATTGCAATATCATATTTTACACATACAGATCACATTTTAAAGATTTATAATTCAGTCATCATGTTTTACTCCAAGCTGAAACTCAGCATAGTAATTCCAAACCAAGATGAATTACTATTAATATTCTCTCATTATACACTTTATGTTTATTCGTCACTTTTATTTAAGTAAAACAAGCACAAATATGAATGTCTGGATTCAGAAAAAATAAGAATAGTCCATAGAAAAATATGAGATGTTAGTATGTAATGGGACTTCTACTTTCAGTTATTTTTATATATCCATATGTGTATTTTTAGTAAGTGATAAAACAGTAAAATTACCAAGTTTTGAAAAGCAACACAGTTTATAATAGCCAGTGAGACAAGATAGTGTCTTATGCCCTCCTGAACCTTTTACTCTCTTCCTCAGAAAGAAAAAAAACCCTGTTCTTAAGTTATCAGACCGCTGATAACTGTTTTTATTTAGTAGAATACTTCACATGCTACTTTGATTAGGAACTAACTTTTTTTTAAAGTAAGAAAATTCCTTGAGAATTCTCTTCAAAAGAATCATATTCTCAACTAGATTTTTATGAAATATGTACAAAAGATAAAATGTGCAAGCCATAATGATGTGACTATGCATTTACAGGAGCAGGTGTCTTCAGAAAAATCAATGGAATTGTTCTCCAGGGGGAGCTTCAGTAGGTCAGTTGTCTGAAATATTTTAAATTTTGTGCACATCACCTACGGCCACATGGCCCATATGACATTCACTTGGCGCTCCCCCTACATCCCGACACATGCAGAAGATGAACTGACACAAGCACAAAGGACACTTCTGTGAGTTTTGTGCTAGCAGGGACTGCAGAGCTGTGCCCTATGTCTAAGATAATCATATGTACAATTACACCATTTTTTCAAGTGAAGTGGTACCCACATGACAATTATATCAAATACATTGCTAAAAATTACCACAAATGCAAAAGGAGATTGAATTATGGTTGCTATGGAAACTGTAACATGCAGCTTCCTGACTTGATGCATGTAAAATCTCAGCCTTAATATCACACTGATACACATTTTTGCTTTTTTTTTTACACTTGAATAAGTGAAGATGGAGATTGTGTATAATAATATATTAATTCAAGTTATATTTCTTTGGCATGCCATCTAGTATTTTTTGTTACTTGCAATGTACATGTAGATGTTTACAGATGCTTTACTATATAAATGTTGCAGAGAAATGTTAAATGTTCTAAGCATATGTTTCTTAAAAAGGAAGGAAGATGATTTGCTTGAAAAGTATATTTTATAGAAGGGTCAGTGGATGTTCATGGACATACAGAAAAGTACCTCACATGGAGAAAAAAGATCTTGGAATAAGCCCAGTAAAAAGGGGGAAATTTATTTGCACAAATACTTATAAGCCTTAAGTTAGGCTTATTATCAAGTGTCATCACTGGCTTTTACACGCAGTGACCATAAAGTGACATACACTTCCCCAGGTAGATAGCTATGGCATGTTAGGTACGAAAGCATGTGTCATAATAAAACTTCATTTAAGAACCAGTGATTTGAGAATCTGGTTATTTCCCCATGCAGAAGAGCATGGTAGCATAGCCATAGCTGAGATGATAGTGTTGAAGCAAGCAGCTCCAGCAGCAGACACGGTTTAGGCCTGCATGCAGGGAACACAGGGGAATTTCCACTTTGTCAGCTCTGGCACTGAGTATTGTGCTGTTATGACTAGGTCATTAGTAGTACCTTATGCAGATAATATAATATCAGATCATCGATATTACACTGCATTAACATGACTGTCTAACATGCTCTGAAGTATTAATGCATTAGAAAATAATAAAATACTTAGGAACCATGACACAATGTGAGATTCAATGTAATTATTGTTTTGCAGGATCTCTAGGGCCTGTGGCTTGATGCTAGGAGAGAACACCTTCTGGTGGCAAAAAAAAAAGTACATCTTGAGCAAATGACTGAAAATGTGGATAGTGTAGGTCGGGGAACCATAAAATTACATTTGTTATTGTGAGTGTATATGCAAGCACAGTACTGGAGCTCCCAAGACAGAGGTTGATAAATGATTCAAGCCTAGACTAAGGTTGTTTGAACCAGCAATTCCCAATAGTGCTGTTCTGGTAGTAAAGTTTTTGTAAGATATAGTATAAACAGAACTCAGGCATTTTTAATCACTGTGTATGACCTTGTTCTAAACAATGTTACACAACAGTGCTTAAAAAAGTATGTCTGAGTATTGTCTATAGAAGGGGTCTTAGTAGGTCTAGCTTTATTGGACCTTCCTTTATTAGCACTTACATGTCCAAGTAATCCTCAGTGTCAGTCAGCTCTGCAAGAAGCAGCTGCCATGTAAAAGCTGCTTTAACACCGGTCAAAGTAACCAAAAGTAACTGCATGAAGTTCTGAATATTCACACTGTAACAATAGGAGGACACCAAAGCTGCATAGAGAAATCTCAGTTTTCACTTATGTGAAATGTTCAGCGATCTTAGATTTGGTTGATTGTTAGGGGTATTTTGAAATTACTTTTATTAACCTCTATTCCATCATACTACAGTTATATTTATTCAATATTTCTCATTTCTTTAGCTCTCAGTTTAATGAAGTGAGTTCAGGATAACTGTATTTTGGAGTTTCTTTGCAGGGGCCTCAGTATAGTGTCTTTTATGAAATATATTTAAAATCTAGCAGTCAATCTTCTGTGTTACAACAATTTCTCTTTCCTACTAACTTACAAGTGTGTATTAGAAAGTATGATATTCAGAGTAGAGTTTTCAAAATTTTTTTTCAGTGTTGATTTCTATTTATAAAGTTGTATTGGGTCATTGTTATGCCAACCTCCCCCCCACTGGATATTTACTCTGATAAACCTTTTGGTAAGAGAACAAAAAGGTGAGTTATAAGATTTCTTTAAATAAATTCCTGCATATATTCAACTTTTTTCCTAGTTTGTTTTTTCAGCAAACATTTGAAGCCCAAAAGATTCTTTTTAAAAACTGACACAGCTGGTAGATGTATTTGTGTGAAATGCAAAATTCTAGAACTTTCATGGCATTTAACCTAAAAGACCATTTTGAAATTTTTTCTGATAGAGCTCTTTTAAACTGTTTTTTAAACTGTCAGTCATCAACCAGTTAACTGCAGTAATGACATAGGTCATCATCTTACTTCTAAAACATTGTAGCATTTAAAGCAGAATCATAGATCATAGAATCATAGAACAAACAGCTTGCAAATAAGTTTTAGGCTATTAGTTGTTCAATTGCCTCTAATATTTTTAATAAGAAACATTTATAGTAGTAAGCTGGGTATGTCTGCAAGTAAGTATCAAGGAGATGATTTGAACCTGATTTTCAGTGGCTGACTGCATTTATAGTCATAAAGTGATGGTGTTACCTGTAACTGCAGCTAGCTCTGATTTATCTGTCTTGGCTCCTAATAGCAATGAAATTGCTGTGGTCTAGGCTTAATTGCCAAATAAATATATGTGATTACACATACTTTCAAAGCTAAATCTCACTTTTTTTTTTTCTGTTAAAAGCAGTAAATTCAGCAGCAACAAAGTTTATTCTCAAATCTGTGAGAAATCTGTGTAAAATTTGTAGGTAAGAAAAATCTTTCAAGTATTTCCCTTTGCCCTGGAGCGAGAGGCAGGAAGGTCGCTGTTGTTTGATCGTAGATACTGAATACAAGCATTGTCTCTGTTCTGATGTAAAATTGTTGTAGGTCCCTTCCAACTGGAACTCTTCTCCTCTCCTCTCCTCTCCTCTCCTCTCTTCTCCTCTCCTCTCCTCTCCTCTCCTCTCCTCTCCTCTCCTCTCCTCTCCTCTCCTCTCCTCTCCTCTCCTCTCCTCTCCTCTCCTCTCCTCTCCTCTCCTCTCCTCTCCTCTCCTCTCCTCTCCTCTCCTCTCCTCTCCTCTCCTCTCCTCTCCTCTCCTCTCCTCTCCTCTCCTCTCCTCTCCTCTCCTCTCCTCTCCTCTCCTCTCCTCTCCTCTCCTCTTCACAGATCATCTTAGCACTCTGAAACCCTTTAAGCATTGGTAAAATGAAGGGATATTTCTGGAGAACTAGTTTAAGAACAATGCTTAAAATTAGAGAATTGTCAATTTCTTTTTCCTCATTTTAATAAGATAGGCAAAAATATAAAGCATCATGTAAGATCTACACAGAAATCTCATCAGGTAGTAATCTTAAATCACTGCAGCTCAACTGAGTCTCATTTCAACTACTTGTTTGCAGGCACCACCAGATGCTCAGATATTGCAAAGAGGTGGAGACACAGCATCTAAGCCTCCTGGAAGTTTTGTGCCTTATTCATCTCCTCTTTTCTTCTTACAGAAATTCTCTCTCTCTCATCCCTAGGATCTGTTAGTTTTCCTGTCTATTTGCAGCAAGGACTGTAAAGCACTTGTGCAGCTGTTCGTTTCCACTGACTGGGTCTTGTCTTCTCTTTTCAGCTGAAGATTAGGAATGTTTGTATTACATTTTTTAGAAATGCACAAATAATTTATAGTTAAGTACTGTATATTTACTATCTTAAAAGAATTATTTTAGAGTTGAATGGCAAGGAGAAAGATGTTCTTACTCCTAATTACCAAAATTCCCCTTCCCCACAAGCTAGATGAAGCATTTCTGCTTTTGTATTATATTGGTACAAGAAGAGAGACTAAAAAGCAAGTGAGGAATTTTGTCATAATTGGAATCACAGTAACACAAAGCCATCACAATGGCTTTCTGATTTGTCTCCTGTGTACTCTTGTGTATAGGTTATGCAAGGAGGAATTATAACTGACATGGCAGTATATATTTCCTGCTGTGTAGTAGCTCTGCCTATTCTGCTAAGACTTTCATGAGAAATAAGTGCCTAGTTCTGGGTCCTCATTTATTCCCCGCAGTTTGAGATATGTATTCTTGAAAAAGGAGAGGTTGGAGAAACATCAGGTTCATTTTTAAACTGATTTCACAAAAGCTCAATTAAATGGTGATTTGATCTTATGCAGCACAAATATTATTTGCCTGACAGAAATAACAGTGGGACTTCAGGTTGAGTAGCACTTCCCTGCAGAGGTTTGGACATGTTTCCTAGGCATGTCTACTCTAAAAGATTTGAGCTTTCACTTCCATCCTTATAAAAGACATATATAAGCATTTAACTGAGAACTGTCGATGTAGGTGCCTAAACGTCTGTCTTTAAGTGCTGAAATTGATATCTAACTCCTGTTGGATATAGGATGAAACTCGTAACAGGTGTGTATAGGCTATATGCCACTTAAAGAGGGACAGATAGGTCTCATCCTCCTTTTAAATCCAGTGGTGGGTGTTTGTTCCAAGTGCCTATTCAAATCAAAACATGATTTTTACTATTGCTATAAGAAATGCAGGTGTCTTGAAAATTAACACTTCAATTAATTTTTTAGAAAATGTAATGGCCGCTGTGTATAAGTATTACTGGGAAGGCTGCTGTGAACTTATGGCATGTTCAGGATGTGCAGGCACACCTGCAAAATTTAGAGAAAAGTAAGATGATTGTAAGAGTTTCCTACACTTCTTTTTCAGCTTTTCTTAAATTGATATTTCAGTCCCCATACAGCTCTTAGGTTGATGTCATAAACTGAGCAGTTTGCTATGACATAATTCCAGCCTTTTTGAATTAGTGGTGGCAGTTAGATTACTATTATTGATAGTGCCTGCAGGCAGGGAACCATTAAGGTGTCATAAACTTAGCAACCTCCTATGACATAATACTAATCTTTCAAATTTAGTTGTTATAGTTAGGTTGCATCCCAAGGGTCCCTACTCTAGTGACTGGTGTGTGTATAAGCATAGGACACAACTTTTCTAAGAACTGCTAAACTTCATATTTCTTATAAAATTTGATTAACAGTTACAGCAGCACCTACGGCAGAAATATATGCCATTTGCTGTTTTTTAGTAGAAGATGACAAGTAATATGAGAACATCATTCCAAAAGCTTTCATAGTATAATTAAGAGTGGATGAGTTATAGATGGATAAACCAAGAATCAAACCAAACAGAAGAAAGTCAGCATTTTGAAAAAAATGTAGCTAAAATTTTTTCAACAATGATCAACTTTACAGATGACTGCGACTGTCTTCTTACAGCTATCTCCACATTTTATCATTTAATGGCTACAGACAAGTTTAAATAGGAGGCTAAATCCCAAATATATAGGATAAGAATTTTAATTTGCTTTTTACATATTAAGACTGGTGAATGGGAATGAAAGGGTTTTAAGATATGCATGCACAGTGGTCAGAGTACAAGGAAGTTTGGGCAAATTCTTGTTTACTGTTGACATTCTGCGTGTCATGAGAGCAGTAGTTCAGGACTATTGGCATGTGTGCAAAAGTTCATTCACCAAAGGACATGCTTTTCATGTATTAGCTAGCTAAAAACGCAGAGAGGACTTTGGTAGAATTCTTCAAAGGGACAGGAATTTTAACTGTTTTCCAAACAATATCACAAATTCCTTGCACTCTTTTATGTACAAAACATTTTAAAATTTTAGTCCTAGAAAATGTCTCCACAGCAAGTCAATCGTTTGTTCTCAGTATCTGAAAATGCCACCACTTGCTATAGTGTAGGCTTTAAATCAGCTTGCAGGTATATAAAACTCCCCTGTTGATAACAGCAAGTTTGGAAAAACGTTTCTCTGGGAGTTTTTAGAGTGTGTGGATTACGGATAGTAACATACTTAGCTAAAGAGATGAAGGAATGAGACACCATACTGAAGTTCCTCTCTTTGAGAGTAACAAAAATGCTTTGTGACTGAGTTTGGAATTGGGACTTACATGTAGAAACAGGCAAGGAACAACATTATGGTAAGGTAAACTGGATAATGTATCATCAAAACCAGCCTGTTCAGACAACTAGGCTGTAAAAACTAATCCAGCAGGTAGTACATATAGAATATGATTTTCTAAGGAACATTGTACACAAAAAACCCCTAACCTGAAAGTCATAGTTAAGTCAAGTGAGATACCAACACACACTTGCAGCTAGTGCTGTGAGGACAGTAGAAGCATCCAGAGCCAGTCAACCAGAAACCAGCAGGCATCAAAGGCAACAAGTAAACCACACAGTGGACACCATTAGAGATAGTAGCCAATCTAGTGGCCATGGTGGTGAGGCAAACCATTTAAAACAACTATGAGAAATTGGTGTTGCTTTTCAGTGACTCTTCTGGGGATGTTAAGGTTAGCCAGAACTGAAGAAATTACATACTAAGAAATAATAATAGGATGTTGACTTTATAGATCTTCTATGCATATTTTCTCTTCAGTAGCAAGAAACAAAAATCCAGGAAACAAAATGCCTCCGATTGTGTTGTTCACCTGCTGCCTATTGGCGTTGCTCTCCTGCCATCTTCTCCATCTGCTTTAAATTCATTTCTGAAATGTGCCCTCCTTAAAAATAAGTTCTTATTAATTTCGTAAGGACCAAATTAGGAAATAGCAAACACAGAGACCTTTTGTTGAATTTCAAGCAATTAGAACAAAATGGGGAGAGGAGCAGAGAAGAAAAACTTTATACCAATTATGAATATTCTAAAAAACCAGATCTGTCAGATCCTGAGAGTCATATAAAATTTTTAATCTGTCTTTTCCTGGGAAAACTGTCATTCTAATTAATGAAAATTTTCAATAGTGGTGGCTTTAGTATTTTACTTGGTATAATTAAAACTCTGTCTAAGATAATAAATAGTAGTTGAGAAATGTGACAGTACATTAGTCGCAAAGTAATACATAAGAAAGTCTAATTCAGCAACACCCTCGCTTTCATTGACCCACTTTGCATTTTACATGTTTTGTTTACCTGGGAAAATGAAACATATCCTTGTTTGCTAATTGAATCCTTTTCTTTAACCCCTCATATCTTTTATACATTCCTTTGGCAAGTGGGTAATTCTCTTCCCATTGCAAGTTTATTAATACCCAGTATAATTTTTTAATCCATTTCCTCACTTTTTATGGTAAGGAGTCTCTTCTGCTCACATTTCTTTCAGTGACTGGATAGCATACATTTCTTCTTTACGATTTTTGGACATAATGGCTTATTGCTGTGCAAATATTGTTCTTCTGTGGTTATAGATGTTTCTTTAAAAAAAAAATCCATTACAATTACTGAAATGTGTGTTTTTATAGGGTGAGTGTTGCCTCTAAGTTAAGAGAGCTTATCAGAAACTAAGGGCAAAAAGCTGTTTTCCTCAGTTTTGCTCCAGCTTTATGTAGTTCAGCCAAAGTGGAAGTGGATATAAAGAGGATAGTTGTAATTGAAGGGTAGATTGCATAAACTATGAAATTATTTTTTTAAGAACTGCAACCTTTTCCACTGTAATATATGGTAGTAGTAGCATAGTTTTGAAAGTAAGCATGACAAAATTTACACGCTATGTTAACCTTGCATAAAGGTTAGGAAGGAAAAAATTCTCCATATAAAATGTGTTCTTAATTTCATCTTTGGGTATGCTGACTGAGGCTGCAGGAACAAGTTTTAGCCGAAGTGAGAGGAAGTGCAATAGGCTTTGCCAAATTCTGAATATTCCTGCATGTTGAGTGACTATTGTGAGGTCTTGCTATTAGATAATGGGGCAACCTTCAGCAGATCACTACTTTGGCCTTCTGTTTCCCTATCTATTTAAATATGATGGGCTATGCTTTTTTTTTTCTTGCCATCTCCATTTGCTCTTTTCTGTCATATTTTTACATAATTGTCCTAAAAATCATAATTGTATTTATTTTATGTTTGTACATAATTAGGGATAAACTAGATTTGCTTATTCTACTGGCTAGAATAGTACTCTACTTTCTGGACAAATGACTATCAACAGATACATTTTTATAAATGCCCACTAGACTTGTGGGGAAGAGTCTTCCACAGTGCAGAAAAAGATTGTTTCTTTCATTGCCTTTCTCTTTCTGCAGAACCAAGGAAGTATCCAGGAGCCCTAGAATATCTTAAAATTTTAACAAATGTTTTTATTAACAGCATAAAAACATTTTTGGGGTTCCTTATGCTGTTAGGTAACAAAGGACACTGAAGAAATTACAAATGAAAAATTCTGGTTTCTCTTCTACATCTATTATAAGTTTAAAAGACTGAAGACAGCATTTCAATCATCCATACACTATACTACAGAATGCTTCTTATTTAAGTTCAGTCTTTCAAGAGGGATTTGGGTTTTCTAAAAGTCTACCAACAACACTATTCTTGCATTTAATGTACGTATTTTGAGTAGACCAAAAGAAGCCACCCAGTTTCTAGTAGTTAACAGAAATTCCTACAGGGTAAGATGTAAGTTTGTAGATGCCTCCAGATTTTGGGCTGGCAAATATGAACAAACATGAGGTTGGGCCCAGACTACAACCTTGAGCTGAGATGACCTGTCAGTCTGATAAAATGTTCTGCTTTGAGTGTGCTGCTGTAATGTAAATGTCATGGTTTACAGCACTACTTCTTCCTGGAAAGTCTATGCTCCAAGCTTTGGAACAGTGATTTTACTACATGACTGCAAGGGAAAAAGCAGGTTACTTGAAATCTTGTCTCCTCTTTGTTTTGTTTCGTACTGTGTACTATAGTAAAATGCGACACAACTTGCTGGTCATTGGCTACCTTGATTCATAGGTAGAGAATTATATGTCATGGAATAATAGCATTGCCTGTTTAAAAAAATGCCATCATAACAAATAGTTTAGCATTCATATTTGGATCTCTGAATTTTCAGAGTCTCACTGCCAAGGGCTTTCTTTACACACTTCCTTTCTGGACTAAATGTAGTGAACAAAAGCCCCAGCTCTGGTGCTCAGTGCCATTAGACTTCGTACCACTCAGAGAGAGTGCAGACTACTGAGAAAAAAATAGCTTCATAGTTTAGGTTATCCAATATTTTTTTGTCTCCAATGTATAATTTTTACTTTGTGTAGTTCATTGCACCTTTTACAAGTTACCATAAAATTCACATATATTCAACAAAAATAAATAGAATAAGTTGAAATTGGAGAAAGCTTTCAGGTTTTTAGTGCAACTCTTCTGTAAATCTGCCCAGTTAATATGTACTGTACCACTGAAAATGGAGGAACTTACATGGCTAAGGTGTCTTTCACAAAATTGTAGATTAATCTAGGGTGGAGAGGGCTGCTCAAGGTCATGTGGGCCAAGGACTTACTCAAATCATGGCCTCAAAACCTCAAGGACAATTGTTCATGACATTGTCTTGCTGAGTTTTGTGCATGTTGTAATGCACCCCCTCCCTGATCATCTTGGTGTCTCTTCATAGCATTTTTCTTTAGGTTTTTCTTGTACCAGGGAGCCCAAATCTGATCTCTCATGTGCAGAATAGAAGGGAATAATCACTCTCCTCAACTGTTGGTTGTACTATTGCTAACATAGCCCTGGAGGTGGTTGGCTGCCTCTACCGTAAGGGAGTTATTCTGTCCCCAGTGTAGAAGTCTGAATTTGCCTTTGTTGAACTATGTTACTATTCTGCTCTGCAAAGTATATATTCAAAAATAAACTTGTTTAAGTATATACAGTTCAAAATGCTTTAGTTTTTGTGCAGGTAGTACCTTCAGTGTAATTCTGAATATATATAAATCTGCCTCTGCTTTTTGTTCTTCTGTTAGTCCCTGTAGCAAATCTTCCAGCACTTTTTATTTGTAAAAATTATGTTGATATAAGTCACAATTTTTAGTAAAATATTCAGAGTTTTTTGGGTGTAAATCTACTGTCTCTCTAAGCACTGTATGATGTTGATTCAGCATTCAAGCTATTACAGAAAAGAAGTGATTCAAGATAACTGAGATGGGAATGCGTGGAATTTTACAGTTTCTAAAGAGGAGGAAATGCTTGGGCTCTTTTTCATTTAACAATCTAAGGACATATGTAAATGACACACAGGATGAAAATCTGTCCTAGCCAATTGCCCTCTGCAAGTTCTAATTCAAGTTCAATTTAAATAAGACAGAACAGAGTCACCAAATCAAATAATATTGATGCTTAAGTGCAACATAAATGACATGAAATTTGCACAGACTGTGCAATGAATTGAAAGTACGTTCAGATGAATTTGCCTCTCTTTGTTTGATGGTACTTGTGTAAGTTGATGGCAGTCACAGTGGTTCCATTCCTAATCACAGATAGAAACAGGCAACCCCTGTATATTAGAGAGGGAAAGGAGCCAGTGCTGTAGTCTGTAATCTGTGGGTAGACTGGTACTAGCACTTCTTATTGTTAGGTGCATTTTAGGTGAATTTCCACATGTGAGTTGAATTGTCCTGTCAGCCTGACCTCAGTACCAGGGAAGAATATGGAGAGGTTTATCCTGAGGGCACTCCCAGGCCATATGCAGGACAACCAAGCGATCAGGCCCAACCAGCATGGGTTCATGAAAGGCAGGTCCTGCTTGACCAACCTGATCTCCTTCTATGACCAGGTGACCCGCCTAGTGGATGAGGGAAAGGCTGTGGATGTTGTCTACCTGGACTTTAGTAAAGCCTTTGACAGCGTCTCCCACAGCATTCTCCTGGAGAAACTGGTGACTCGTGGCTTAGACAGGTGTACTCTTCATTGGGCAAAGAACTGGCTGGATGGCCAAGCCCAGAGAGTTGTGGTGAACGGAGCTAAATCCACCTGGTGGCCGGTCACAACCAGTGTTCCTGAGTGCTCAGTTTTGGGGACAGTCTTGATTAATACCTTTACTGATGATCTGGATGAGGGAATTCAGTGCTCCCTCAGTAAGTTTGCAGATGACACCAAGCTGGATGGGAGTGTTGATCTGCTGGAGGGCAGGAAGGCTCTGCAGAGAGATCTGGACAGGCTGGATCAATGGGCTGAGGTTAACTGTAGGAGGTTTAATAAGGCCAAGTTCTGGGTCCTGCACTTGGGTCATAACAACCCCATGCAATGCTACAGGCTTGGGGAAAAGTGGCTGGAGAGCTGCACAGCAGAAAAGGACCTGGGGGTGCTGGTTGACAGCCAGCTGAACATGATCCAGCAGTGTGCCCAGGTAGCCAAGAAGGCCAACAGCATCCTGGCCTGTATCAGGAATAGTGTGGCCAGCAGGAGGAGGGAAGTGATCGTGCCCCTGTACTTGGCACTGGTGAGCCCACACCTTCAATACTGTGTTTTGGGCCCCTCACTAACTGCGAGGAGGACATTAAAGTGCTAGAGCATGTCCAGAGAAGGGCAATGAAGCTGGTGAAGGGTCTAGAGCACAAGTCTTACAAGGAACATCTGAGGGAACTGGGATTGTTCAGTCTGGAGAAGAGGAGGTTGAGGGGGACATTATCACTCTGTACAACTACCTGAAAGAGGGTTGTGGTGAGGTGGGTGTTGGTCTCTTTTCCCAGGTAACTAGTGATAGGATGAGACAAAGTGGTCTCAAGTTGTGCCATGGGAGGTTTACACTAGATATCAGGAAAAATTTCTTTACAGAAAGAGTGGTCAAGCATTGGAACAAGCTGCCCAGGGAGGTGGTGGAGTCACCATCATTGGAAGTATTAAAAAAATGTGTGGACATGGCAGTTTGGGACATGGTTTAGTGGGCATGGTGGCGCTGGTTAATGGTTGGACTTCATGATCTCAAAGGTTTTTTCCAACCTTAACAATTCTGTTATTCTTTATGGGCTTAGACAAAAAACAAGAGGGAAAAAAACTGGAAAAATTTGGAACTGAACTAAGTTCCATGTGAAACTAGGAATTTGCTAAATTCCTTTCTGGTGGATGAAATAATGGTATATATTATGAAAAAATATAGGAATAAAGATATAGCTAGGAACTGGTTTGCTGGATCACTCTAGAGTCTCAGCTCCAGCGTGATACTCCTGATGTGACACTGGCCAGTCAAAAAAGCTTCAGATGCTTAAGAGCTTGATTGTAGACATTTGCTTCTGATAGTCTATGAATCTGTTTAGCCTTGTATCATGATGAGTTGATTCTGAAGTCTCCCTTCGGTTTCAAAATTTTACACAGAATCATTCAGGAAATCGGACCTAAGACATATTAGTAGCTTTGTGCCTATCATACAGTTGAATTTATTTATACCTGTGCTGCATGCAGGTTTTAACATGACCGATGTATAAGCTTTAGTGTGGAGCAAATGTGTGATTAAGATTTCTCCTATGGATACTATCACTGGATCTTTAGTAACCCTGCAGAGCAGATTGAACTTCATTTTTAAATACTAGTCTAATTATCCCTACAGAGTAAAATGCATGGTATTTAGTTTGACGACTTTGAAAGCCTGAGATCCGAGGCTGTTTTGCAGTGATTTGAAATCTGTGTTTCCAGGGAGTTATTTCAAACCAGATGTTTAACCACTAAATTGCATTTCTATCTCACCTTCTCACCTAGGTAGGAATATCCTTAATGACTATATTGAGACAAATGGCGATTATTGTTATATAGCACATAGATGCTATTAATATGATTTTATCTCACCAATGATAAAACCAGAGAAATATCCCCTTTTTAGTCAATGAATGGTCCAGATCCTTAAAAAAATAACTCATTCTGTGTTTTCACAATGAGGATTTCTGAACCCCTATGTATACAACATGACATAAAATATTTGGTAAGATGAAACTCAAGCCACAGTAGAACAAGACTCACCTGCTTTAAGTAGGGAAGTATACAAGTATTCCCATAAAGTGGTATTGGTAATTCCTTTAACTATTGAGCAAGTAATCCATGACATCAAGGGTGTAAATTTCCCAGCATTTGTTAACATCAACATTGTTTACTTCGAGATAGATCTGTGCTAGTAAAACAAAGATAAGCGACATGACCAAAGGGAATCTCCTGTCTCATTCACAGTTTTAAGTGTTGGGAAGTATTTTGAGGCTATTACTCACTGATGCTGGAATCAACTAGTAGAGACAGAACGGATTTTTTTTTGTTTCAAAGTACACTATAGAGAAATGGCAGCTGTTTTCCTCAAGGCTCACATTCTTCTAATCCATCTTTAAGAGGAAATCAATACAGATTTTCTCAGAGGCTTTCAAGGCTGTCTCCCATGTCAGGTGGAAAGGAACAAGAAGAAACAACTTGTTTCAAGAAACTAGGGATGTCAAGAAACTTCAATCGGCTGTGGACCTGTCTTCTTTCTTATTAGGCTTACTGTTTTCAAAGAAGTAAAAAAAAAAAATCCCTTCTCAAAGGTACTTACCTCATCATTATGATTCACCTTCAGAAACTCTTTGCCTTCCCACCTGATCTTCAGTCAGCAAGCTAGATAAATCAATAACTGAAACAATGCCCTCCTGCTTCCCTTCATTTTTAAAACTCTGAACAGTATGAATTTTATGTTATAGCCAAGAAGTCACAAAGCAGCCTCTCTATTCCTGTACAGCAAAGAAATCTCAAAGGTGTCCGAGTTGATAATAGTAAAGCCCTAAAAATAGAAACCCCAGATATTTTAAAATATGAAAAGTAAATGACAGAATTTATAGTAATTGAGTAAACATTTGCAACTGTGAAATAATTTTCTGACTCAATGTTCTTGACCTTATAATGAATAGTATTTTCATTTGCCCCTTACCTCTTAAGGTCAAATAAATTCTGAGACTTAGTCTTTCATTTTTTATAGAGGAATTTAGTCTCAGAGGCCTGGAACATTAAAATCTTAAACACTTAGTGATGCTTCAGGAAAAACCTTGACATGCAATCTAATTAAAGGTAATTCTGCTTATATATAGGCTGTGTTTTTCCTCTTCTGCATAAAAGCTCTGGTTGCCTTTCTAATGTCCTTCTAAAAGAAGAAAGTGGAAAGACAAGATAACAAAGGAGATGTGTGGAAAGGGAAATGAACTGGAATTACGCAATAGTTAATAAGAGCTATTCTGCGATGTTATGTTTTCTGTAAATTTTTATATGAAATCTTCGGGAGCCTTGAAAAGGAAAAGCTTTTATTGTTAAGGAGTTATTGTACTGTTCAAGAGATATGCCTGTCTTGCTTTCAGTTTGAAAAAAAATTCAGCTTCTGAATACATATTTCACTGCTTTTTGGATGACCAGCTTTTATCTCCGTATGGTGCTGTGATTTTCAGTAGAATGGTCATTATTGTAAAGAACAGAAGTCAGTTTGAGGTCCAGTTCTGAGAAAGAACAAGACTAAACCACCAAAGCAAAATATGGTCCTTCATACTTTGGCTTATCAGACAGCTTAATCTCAGAGGGCTGGCCTTCACTGGGTAGGATTCATAAATTAATTTTCAGGATTTCAACAACGAACCATACTGTATCTAAATGAAGGATTCAGTCCTGCCTCCAGCATTAAAATTAGGTAGTAATGTTGTTGGTCATGGCTGGTAAAACAAAGCAACAGTGCTGAAAAGATTTTTCTGCCCCTGAGAGTTATGTTATAAATAACTCTTAACCTTATGTAAGGTGTTTGAAAACATGTTCAGATTTGTAATTGCTTTGTGTTTTCTTCAGGATGGGTTTTTAGTTTAAAATTTCTCATACATAAGGTTAAACAACTTGGAAGGGGGTAATTTGGCTTCCATATGTGTTTTTCCAAATAGGTCTTAATTTTTGATCTTATTCACAGTTGGAAAAATGTTCCCAGTTTCTGGAAAGCACTGTTCATGTTCCTTCCCAAGGCTGTGTGTGCCTACCAGGAAGGAATGATTTTACTGAGATTTCTGAGAATGTGTGATCTATCTTACTTTTGGAAAGGGTTCGAAAATCTATCACAGATGGAATAGTGCTTCAAAATTTTGATTTTGAAGGAGAGACTACATAACAGAGTAAAAGCTCTTCATGATATCTTGCCTTATGAAAGAGATGCTTCTCAGAATTCTCACTGTGATATTGAATAAAGACCAGCAGGTAAACAAGTAGTGTAACACAATTAAAACAGAGATGTTAATTCTCCATGCTTTCAAAGTAATCTTGAATTTCACATCAGAATTTTCTTGTCATAAATCCTTGTGTTTCACATGGCTTTTGTAGTGTGCTAGAATGCTGACTAATTACACTGACATTTGCTTTGAGAAACATCTGACTGTGTGTCAGTGACATCATGAATTAGTAGTAATATTAAGACCACCTTGTCATTAACTGACAACACACAAAGGAGATTATGCTGAGAATCCATATTATCCTTTAAATTAGCAAAAATTTGGCAGATATTGTAGCTGAAGGAAGAACTATGCATGTTTCTTTCCATGTTGCAGCAGACAATGAAAAAATATTTTTTGCATGTTCTTTTTGAACGTGACTGTAACAAAACAACAGCTAAGTGCACAGAAAGATGAAACAATAATTATCTAACAAAAGAAAAGCAAAAGGCTGTTTTTCAAGTAAAGAGGTTGAAGTATAACAGGGAAGAGACTGGTGCATTTCCATTTGCAGTGACATGTCAAGAAAGTAAGATTGGAGAAGGGGAACATGGTGATGAAGCAAAAAAGATGTGATGGGAAGAGTAGAATCAGTCATCATGGCTCAAAAAACTTGTAATAAAAAGCATTACATAAATGTTTATTTTATATTGTCATGAGAATCACTTACTGACACAAAATCTCTCGTTCTCTGCAACAGCAGAAAAACATTCCCAAAGAACAAATTCAGATGCAAATTATTTTTCACCCTTCAGGACAAGCTGTATGGTTCTCTGGTTTATGTCCTCAACGTTACAGGATGTATGTATTAAAAAAACATTCAAGCTAATAAAATGAAATCCAAAAGACCCAATTTTAACTTGTGCCCCTTAGCTCAATAAAAGAATATGCAAGTTCAGTGTGTACATATATTTTTATCTCATATTGAATCTTAGTAAAATTTGAAATAACTCTTTGACTGAAAATTTTGACATTTTAAACCTTGCTTTCATTCTGAATGAAAACAAAACCAACATTAGGTGACACATGAAAAAATACTGAGAAAAAATATTAAAACTTAGAATCTTCTGAAAAATGACTTTGTGCTTCATTAGAGAGAGCTTTGTAACTTGCAGTAAGACTGAAGTATTACAGTGTACTAGCTAGATTCTGCCTGTAGTGATTTTAAAAAATAATTTTATTGTCTGTTATTTTATAATCTTTCAGTTACAACACAGCAGTTGATACAGAACAGTAGTGTTTCATGGGTCTTGATGGAATTACGGTGCCTTGTGCAGTGATTCTTCAGGTGGCTGCTAATCTGTCTGTTTTCTTGTGCGAAGCTCTTTGTGAGGCCTCACATTTACATTTGTGATAATATTCAGGTGTTTTGGTTGATTTGTAATCTGCCCTGAACAAGTGCATCACTTCATTTTTATTTTGTGGTAGACAAGAGAAGAGTTTCCTTTAAGTGGAAAATAGAACCTACTAATCCTGTCAGCTAAGCAAAGGCAGTTTGTCACACATCCAGATTTCTTTTTTAGGAAGTAGGTCAGAGGTGTTCAAATTTAGGTCTCTAAAATATGTTTTCTAAGTGAATGACCTGTTTTCAAGAAGTGGGAACACCTACTATTTATTGTTAGTCTCACAAAAATTCGGTGCTTCCTCATGCATTGAGGTAATTGACTTGATCTTGTACTTTGAAAATGCTGAAGTTGTCTAGAGTACGGATGTATCTATAATGTGCCTGCAAGACATTGATATTCATTGTTACAACTCTGTGTGCTGTAGTAAAGTCACTTAAAAAGAATTATACTGAAAGCAAATGTTTTTATAATCTGCCTAAAAGGATGTTTTGATAACTTTCATAAAATCTAATAAATAAAGCTAAGCCATGTGAAAACTACTTCATGTCCTTTTATTCCCTTCTTATTTGGTTCTCCACGTATAATTGGCTCCTGTTTAGGGTTGAAAGGGAAGATTCACCAGACTAAGTGCAAATCTTAGTTTCTGAATCTTAAGCTCCCTTTAGAGTCACTAGAAAGAGTAGGTGCTACTTGAATAAACTTCACCTCATGTTTATGTACAAAACAGCTCAGTTGCATTGTTTCTGTTTCTCTCCTTTGACATAAAAAAGTGTAGGATGACCAGCTTATATGTGGGGATTGATACTGGAGATGCCTAAAGTTAGGTCAGCTAAACCACCCAAAGTTTCAAAATTTTGCTATGACTTGCCCTAATGAAGAAGACCAGTATCAGAGACTAGAACAACTCTCTGATGGTGTAGAGACCTGTATGGGTGAGTTTCTCCACTGATCGTTCAAGAAGTGTCTGTGACTGGAATCAGCCTGTGACCGATGAGACTGTGGCTGGATTTTATACAGACACAGGAGGAGGTGGTGTATGTCTCCCATTAGTTTCATAAGAATGTAATACTCTTTTGTTTGTGCAGTCTTTCTTGAATACATCTTGAGAATTTAGTACTAGATTTTTGTTTGCTTGTTTTAGGGAACAACAATTACTTTGAACACCATGAAATATTCCAAAACTGTACATTTTCAAACAAAGTTTTAACACCTGCTTCAGCACAAAAATGTGAATATATTTTGCCGAGTATGTTTCTTTTTATTGTCCCTTTCTGCAATTGTGAAAAACAGACCTGTTTTAAAAGTTACAGGGCAAATTTGATCTTATTATGAACTGGGATAGAATACAAAGAGGAATGCTTCTGCGCTATGATGACATTCATTAATCTTGTATGATCAATAGGAACAAAATATTTGCTGCCTGAATTTCAAGAGAACATGAAGTCATTGATCAATTCCTGATTCTTGGACTGCTGAATGGGAATGTGATGAAAAGACACCTATAACTTTTTTGTCAGTAAGCAAGCTAAAGAATTAACCATCTTAAAAACTTTTACCAGGTGATATCATAGTCATGAATGAAATTTGCTATCCTACTAGTAATTTAACTGTAAATATATTGACAGCATCTAAACTTTAAGATTAATTAATTTAATTTAATTTAAGATAATTTAATATCTTAAACGGTATTGATCTTACTGTAAACAAAATTATGCAATTTTAAATATACCTTAATGTCAGCTAATTAGTATTTTAGCATTTACTTTTTGTCAAAAATCAATAGATTTAATTTATTTATTAAATTATTTAGTCAAAGCTATCAGTTTGACTGAAATTGGAATCTCTTTAAACATTGGAAAGAAAACCTGCTTTTACTTAGTTTTCTAATGTAAAAATCTGAGTATTTTCTGTAAAATGTAATTATGGTCTCTATTGTGTTCACAGACAGTGTCTTTAAAAGAACAAACAAACAACAGTTCCTGATCTTTTTCTGGAGGAAAATTTAAATTCTAATGTCATTAGGTTAATACTTTAAAAGAGTTCTGAAATTACATGTAATCATTACCGTAATTTTCACATTGGTTATGTAGAATAGAGGTGATGCAACTCTAAATCCAGAGAAGAGGAATAATTGTGAGAATATCCATATACATCAGAGAATCAAATCTTATTTATCAAATTGTATTTTTGGACCCAGCTTTCTTATTTTTTGTTTGAGAGGTACTAGACCAGGCTCTGAATGCCTTGGATTACTTTCAGCTATGTTAGGCTTGGGTTGCAATTGTTGGAATGTTAGTGATGGCTGTTTCTAGTGAAAATTAGTAAAGAAAAGTAGTACTACTCTTCCAAGTGCTATATAAATAGTCATATTAAGATTTAATTAGTAAAGCAGTGCAGAAGGGTTACCTTGTTACTTTAATGCTGTTGTCTTATGTCTCTTAAAGTTCAGACGCGAGGGAATGAAAGGTTTTGCATTCAACAGATGAAGAGGCATTCTTCTTGGACCTTAGCTTGTTTTCTGCACGGCATATCCATCACACATTACTATCATGCTAAAATTCCTCTTCTTTTTTACTCTGGGTTACCTGTACCTATGTTTCCTACACAGCAGGTAATTCATATCAACCATTTATCTGTGTATTAGCATCCAATACTGTCATCTCTTACTTATTTTTGTGTACCTACAAATACTGAGCTTTTGGGTTGTACCTTGGTTTATACCAGTCTGTCAATGGCTGGGAAAGCAGCAACTCTAACAAATGTCCATGCTGCCTGGAGGAAAAGGATGTCTTCTTTAGCTGGTTATTTTTCCCATCGGCCTACCCTCTAAAACTGATGTCCCAGTCAGTGCAGCTAAAAGAGGCAGAAAATACTTCCCTATCCTTTCTCATTGCTCCTCTTCTGTCAAAACGTGACAGGTTTCTAGGGTAAATCACTGCTGACCCACTCCCTCCTTCCATCCCATCAAAACCAGAAGAGTTTCCATTTTCTTCTCCTACGTGCCAGCCTGGGAATAGTCTGATGGGAACCACTGGCATAATGCACTTTTATCAGCCTCCTGACACAGTCCTGAGCAAAACAGGGAGAAAGAGAGAGACTGTGTCTCTCTTCTAGTCACCTGAGACAAGGTGGTGAAGCTGGGACTGGAACTGATGACAGACTTGCCCCAGTTAAGAAAAATTTTGAGATCAACTAAGCAAAGCGACAGCTGATTAGTAAATGGGTTAATGATAGCTCCTGCAAGGCAAACAAAAGAATTATGTTCTCTATATTTACCATAGTGGGCAACAGAAATTTTCTGAATGTTGGATATTTGCAGTATTGTAAGCCATAAATGGAGTAAAGCATTTATTTTCTTTTACACCTGGTATTATATGGAACAATTGGTTGTTTGGGGTTTTTTTTTAATTTTTTTTGCAGAATTTTGGGGTTTAGTTTGGTTTTGTTTGTTTGTTTGTTTTTTCCCCAGAGAGAAAGGGATCTGTCCTGTGATTATTCATTTGTATGTTTGTTTGCTTGCTTTGAAATTTGTGGAGCTGATGATTCCCTAGACAGATGAAGAGGCATTCTTCTTGGACCTTGGTTTGTTTTGACCCTAGCTTCATTTAGGGTCTTCAAGACATACTAATGTGTCATAAGTGGTATCATATCATACTGATATGACATTGTTTTCAGCTACTTAACTAGTTCACAACATTGGTGGTTTTTAAAAACCTCTCTTTTTCAAAAAACACATTGTTATGTAATACTTTCAACTTACATTTAATAGAAAGTCTCACCCTTTATGGTTTTAGCAAAGAGCTTAAAAGATGACCTTTGGAAGCTTAAATGAGGCTATTCAAAACAACTGGTGTTATTTTAAATCCTGCAGTTATTTCAAGCCAATTGATTGATTTTAGAAATTTTAAGCTATTAGTCTTGAATGCAAAAGTGTGTAAATATTGAAATTAAAGAATGATTGGTCTGGTGAATGAAAATATGCATCCACATATGTGCTCCAGTCCTATTGAGGTCATTTGAATTTAGCTTCCTAGGGATAAGATTTTCCTTGTTATATTTAATGTAACAGAATTTAATGTAACTTTAACTGATAAGAAAGAATTTCTAGTGGTGAGCAGTGGAGGGTTCTTTATAGCTTAAGTGCTCATCATGGTGATGCTTTCCTTTCCTATTAATTACATTTTGGACCGAAGACTGTATTGTTGGCCTGTTATCTGCTGATGTTGATCATACTTGTATTTAAGTACTTTAGCCTTTGTAACAGTAATAACCTTAACTGTTTTATTTCTGAAGGTTCTAAGTGACATTTTGTGTTTCTAGCTCAGGCCTCAAAAGAGTTGCCTATAATTTAAAAGCAATATTCAGGCTCTTAGGTACTCTTTTCTTTCATCTACATTTAAATAACCCAATGGAAAGAAAGCATTTAAAGATGTGCATTATTCACCTGGACGTTATTGAAGTGTCATGTTAATAAATATTAGCTATCAAAATAAGGAGGTTTTTGTGAGTATTTTTAGCTGTTCTCACAAAATTCTGAATGTAATTTTTCTTATGATTATATACTGGAAACCTATAATGGCTATAGAACTTTTCATGCTACCATAAAGATATATGGCTGGTACTGTATTTCATCTGTACAGTACATTAAGCATGGTTATTTATGAAGACATTTCTAGCAAAGAAAAATACTTATTTTTGTCACAAATTGGATAATTTTGGAAATTAAAGTAGAACAAGAATTTTATAAATCTTCACAATTCAAAAATAAAATTATTATTCTTCTATTATGAGATATTTTATAACTATGAGATAAAACTTTGACCCTGCACTTGGAGCTGATATTCCTGATGTGATCACTAGTACTTACTTATTGGTGAGGAAATATCCCTGGTAAACTTATTTCCTGTTCTATTTCTTCTCAAGGTAGAAAATTATGTTGCTACACAACCTCATAGATTGAAGTATTTCAATTACATATAATAACATAACTGAAATACATCTTTATGAAATTAATCTCAGTTCTGCAAGCTGGGACCAATTATTTAAGCTCACGAACTGAAGGAAGAACAAAAATGACACTGTCATATTGGGAAAAACTTGCAAAATTGAGTTCGTGTTCACTGACAACTGGACTGAAACTTATTGCATGTGAGCCATTAAATTATAATGAAATCTTATGTCTGTTACAGTAGACCAGCAATTGTCTGCTGAGGAGAACTTCTTTCTGACTTCCGTTCTTTTCCCCCATTCCAAGTCAAAACAAGTAAAACAACCGATGTATTTTTGCTTCTTAAAATACCACTCTCTATTTGTCATTGATCAAATACTCCTAGATCATACTTAGGAAAGAGACTGTGTTTCTTATTACTTGCTGGAGGTGAGATATTTCTTCCTTGACACTCTTTGATGTGATTCTTAGCAAACATGAGCTTGGACAAACTGCTTAGCATACATCTATGTCTCAGTTCCACCAACCATTAAAAAGATAATGTTTGCTCATCACCGTGAACTTTTTGAAATCAGGAGGAAAAGGTCACCATGTAAAAAACTTCCCAGGACCTTGATGGTGGAGTAGGAGTCTGCAGAGGGGAAGAGCCACGACTGATTTTGGACTTTGAAAGGTGGAGGTCTTTTCTGCTGATCCCACTATGCCTATTAGAAATACAATATGATTAATGTGTGGTATCTGATACAGATCTCACAGAACTGTACATGAAATCTCCCTTATTCATCTGCTGTTTTGCAATGTGGAAATCTAAGGTTTCAGCAGCAATCTTTTAGTGCTACAGCAGGCTGTTCATCAGAGATTTGGATGCTGATTCACAAGATCCTCTAAACTCATTTGGAAAATCTGGCAAATGCATTTTGATTTGCCCATTTGGATGTAATGTGTCAATATTTTTAATTAGAGGCTCAGCTGTTTAACTGAGGGCAAGAAAAGAAAAATAAAAATATAAACCTACAGTAAAATAATATACTGAGAAGATTGAGACCTGTTCTTATCCTCTAACAGAAAAATGAAGGGGATAAAAATAACAGAGGCTAGAGGGAATGCCAAAATATTTTGGAAGGAGTAGGGTTAATAATACCTTCACCTTCATCAAGTTTCAGTGAACCAGTTATATTATATATAGGGCTTCAATACAGGAAGACACCATCAAGAAAGAGATGTTTCCTTTGTTACATTTTCTTCCATGTCTTTCATAAGGTTAGCAATAATTTTCCATGTGGTTTTACACTGTTCTTCTTGCTGTGAGGTACCAAACATATCAACTTCTTATAAATATTATCTCTTTGTGATGGCAGCATTTTCTATATTGCTAAAAATGCTATACGCACTGGAATGAACTGCTGTTGCACAGGAAAATGGGAGATTTCCTTCTGATGACTTTGGTACTTAATGGCCAATGTAGATGCTCACTGCAAAGTTTTGCCTCTGACCACACTGTGTCCAGCACTCCTGACTTGGCTTACAAAAAGAGGTGAATGTCAAAGATAAGTTGAAACCAAGATCTAGAATGTGGTTAAAAATGCAATTCCTAATGTAGAGAGACAGAGCCAGCATGGCAGAAAATCCTGGGAGGAAGGGATTTGGCTTAAGATGACAATGTCTAAGCATTAAGACAGTTAAATTAGAACTTTTAAATTACCTAAGTGCTGATGCGTCCCTGCAGCGACGGCTCTGAGTCATGTGTGCCACGAGTGGAAGGTGGGTGGATGGCACTCGTGTGATGCAGTGTGTGGCACAGCTCAGGGGTAACAAACACTTTCAAACCCTCTAGCTTGCTGAAAGCAGTCTCCTCAAGAGTGAAACTGAAAAATCTGGCTCTTCTTGAGCTGTGATTTTCTCTTGTTCTGCACTGAATAAAACTAACTCATCCTAGCCAGACCCAGGACAACCTTGTACTGTGCTTTAATTCTGCCTGCAGTAGGGAGACACCTGATTAGGTAGAAACAGATGGTAGTACTGGTGTGGAAAGGAAAAAAACGACATAGAAAAGGAAGGGTTTGAGGAAAGACATGTTTGGAAAAAATCTTCAGGACTATCCAGTGACTTGGTTATTTCCCCTCCAGCTTTAACTTCATGTTTTAAAGGAGAAGCTGCAGTACTAACACATGAAAGTTCAGCAATTGTTTAATGATAAGATCATGGTTACTTCTTTTACCATTACCTTTATTAAGTAATCTGTTCTTATTACCAGTGTTGATTATACGGATTTTTTTTTTTAACAATCATGCTTTTGGTGGAACTTTTTGCAAGACGCAAAAAGATCGGAAACATTTGATGGTTTCTAATTTTGAGGCACCTACAACTCTTTGAGAACTTTATCACATCCCTAGGAACACTACTAGGGTGACTATCTGGTGATAATTTTTGAGTTCATCAACAGAAATTTTTTATTAGTAATTTTACTATTCCATGCTCCAAAAAAAAATGTGTTTTCTTCCTCAGTATCTAAGCAGTTGTGTAAATACATGAACCTGACCTTTACTGTGAGGGAAAACGGATATTTATATTTTGCTTTCTTTATGTTTTGATAACATTTGGGCTGTGATTGATGGGGAAGAAGAACATCAAGTTATTTTTTAAAAGACTGACCATGTGATGAGTATTGTAAGAAAAATACATGGTTTTGTTTTAAGGTGATAGAAGCAATATTGTATGCATCTTAAGGGTTTTATAAGAGAAGCTGGTAACATATCAGTGTCAGCCACTCCACGGGAAACTGAGGAATGCTTGTCATATATCTACATCTTTTGGAGACACAATTTCCTTCTTAATCAAAAAAACTATGTGTGTATCATATATTCTCTGTATTCATTTTCCAGGAAGCAACCTTTCTTTGGCTTTTTTTGTGTCCTAGCATAAAGCGGTCTAAGAAAATCATATCTGGGACTGTATAAACACTGGACTGTCAAAGTCCTAAGGTCTTTGGAGGGGCTAGAAACAGTTTGAATAATGGGAGCTTTGAAGGTTTTTAAGAATTTATGTTACAGAAATCTTCTATAAGCCTAAAATATATGATAACAGCTACATGTCTGCCTTCTACAGATGACCTCTAATGCATTAGCTAATCCAAAATAATAAAAAAAAAAAGACAACAGGGGCAGGAGGTTCTGAGCTGCTCATCTGTGTGTACCAGTCTTGAAATGAGATAAGCACCACAGTCAAAAATGCAAAAAAGACAGTGAAAAGGCATCTGTGTTTATCTCATTTACACACAAGGAAGAGAAACTGTACCTCATAGAAGGTAAATTTTCAGCTCTTATCTGCTACATTTTGTCCAGCTGTGTAGGAATTTTACAATGGCTATCAAATATAAAGTCTCTGTAAAATGCTGCAGCTTCTCACTCAGTTATATTGTGGTATGAAGACTTTGGCTATAGTTTAAGGACAAAATATGTGATATTTTCATATTTCCTTTTTTTGCTGCCAGTACGGATTTCCAACCAGATAATGCTGTAGCAACAGAATCTTTTCCTTCAGTGCTGTGATATTACATGTGACTCTATGACTTTTTGTGTAGGATATTATTTGGTTTGCTGTTTTGTGATGAACTCAGAGTGATCAGTGCTCTTTGTCTTTGCCTCAAGGAACTTCTAGCCTGAAGCTTGGGTTCTAGGGAGCCTTGCGTGGGGCTGATCATCCCTTCTGTCAGATGTCTGGTGCTGATGTGACCTCTAGACTACATAGACTTTTTTTTTAACCTAACAAAACATCATTCCCACCAGAGAAAATATGTATGCTAACCTCTTCCAGAAACACTACAACAGTATTTTTACAGATTTGTAGGAAATCTTCAGTGTTCAAGTGCTCCTCTTAATGATGCTGAATTCTCAGAATACCCGTGACAGAAGTTGTTAAAGGCAAATGTTTCCTTAGAGTACATTGGCAGCTCCCAGACTGGCCAGGTGCACCAGGCAGGGAGCCCCCTGCAATCTGTACCTGTCCTCAGATATTGAGCATGCAGTTACTGGTGGGAGTCTTAGAGGCCCAGTACCCTCATTTGCGGGTTTCCATTCGCTTGGGATTTTTCCAGCAAATCTGGAAGGAAAACAGATGTCATCCGATCCCCTTTCTATGTTTTGGACAAATTTTAAAAGAAAACATGAATACGTTTGATTTTAGTGGAAAGACTATTGAAATGACTACTCTAAGTAGAGGTTGATACGGAATAAAAACCCTCCTGTGAACCTCCAAACCTTAAACATTTGCATAGCCTTTAACACCATAGTTCAGTTCTTTCATGTGTTTTATCAGTCAGCAAACTGTCAGGGTATTTATACAGCCCTTAGAGCTGTGATACAATTTGTTAAGATGTCCACTATGACAGATGTTCATTTCAATGTACAGTACCCTCATTTGAAGTTATTTGCTCTCTGGAGGCACCATTCAGTGTCAGCTCCATCCCAGGAGTTTCTGGAAATTCACAGACTCATTATTCTGTCTCGGTATTTAACACTTCCCACTGGACTGTCAAAGTCCTAAGGTCTTTGGAGGGGCTAGAAACAGTGTTTTACCAGCTGCTAATTAAAAACTGAAGGGCTAGCCTTCTTCTTGACTATGAAGAAAGTATTTTGTGAATGAGTGAATGATATGTTCCCCTGGAAGCTGACATGGCAGGGTTAAAATATCACTGAATATCATCTTGTGAACAGATACTGTATTTCATATAAAGTATATATTGCATAAATATGTAATGAATGGTGTTCATCTCTAGTCTCGATGAAGCTGGTAACTGATCACTGTGGAGAGGACAAGTTTGGGGCAAACTGTCTCCAGCCCTGACTTGTTGACACTGTGAGGCAGTGAAGCAGAAATATGACATTATTATAGCTAGATATAGCCTTTGGATCACTGAAATGCTGCTTTACTAGATAGAATGGGGAAAATAATCCCTTTCTGAGTATCATTTCTGTGTTATTGCTGAATAACATCACTGATTTCTCTGAGTAATGACAATTTAGGTCTTTTGCTGTTCTGCTGGGATCCCATGCATAATCCACATCCTTCCTGAGGAGGACTTTGAGTGTTCTTCATTCTGCCTTCTATATTAATTGTCTGTGTACTCTCTTTCAGTGAGAAATAACCCTAGGATCTTGACTTTCTGAAAGTGACTACACAATATTATGTGTCTAAATTATGAGGATCTCCAGCAGGCTGTATCTTGCTAACAGCAGTGACTGCTGTATGGAGGGTTAAAGTCCCTATTAAAGTTTGGATGGGAGCCAGAATGACTTCCACTACATGTTAGAGACAGCCATCTAATAATATTGTGTAACGGTGGGAGCCACTATCATTCAACAGATGGCACCATGTGGTGCAACATCATGCAATTCAGTTCTATTTCTTGAGTTCCTCCACATAATAATGTAGCAAAATACTAAAGTTGACAGAAAAAACATATATAGGATTCAAATGTTCTTGTATGAGTAAATGAATAAGAGTAGTCAATTTTTTTCCCAAGTTATATTTAATTTGTCAAACCGTCATTTTGGAAATGTATTTGTAGCACAAACAAAATAAAGCAGTATTATTTATGCTGCTGAAGCTGATATAGAAAACCAAATATTGCTTATTCATGCAAAATTAGTGTTATTTCCCTCTGCTATAATAAAATATAGGAGGAAGAATAATGTTCAAGATCATAGAATCAGAGAATCATAGCGTCCTTGGGTTGGAAGGGACCTTTTAAGGTCCTCTAGTCCAACCCCCCTGCAATGAGCAGGGACATCTTCAACTAGATCAGGTTGCTCACAGCCCCATCCAACCTGACCTGGAATGTTTCCAGGGATGGGACATCTACCACCTCTCTGGGCGGTGATAAAAGGATTGAGGAAAGAACTAGTTATAGTTCAAGGCCTATTTTTCAGGGTAGTTAACGTCTGCACACATATGTGTGAGCTCTGCTGAAAACAGCAGTCCTCTGGCAGGGGCATGGAAGAGAAGGCTTTTCCAAAATAACCATGTGAATTGCATGTATAAGTGGTTATCTGTGAGGAAGATGAGTTTTGTTGAGAGAAGGAATGCTTGGAGTGATGAGGGAAGGCATAAGGGGATGGAAAACAGGTATGTGTTCAGACACAGAGGCCTTCCAGGTATGGTTTCTCTCTAGCTGGTCCCTTAGGTTTGTTCAGAATGTGTCATGATACAGCACTGCTGCTACAACATTATGTATGCCATCAGTGGTTTTTACTTTGTTATTTATAAGGATAGACTTTCTTCATGAGAGTAAAGTTACCGATATATTTTTTGAAGTATGTTAAAGCTTACCTGGGGTTTATGAGTTAGCATATCCGAAAGGGGACTGAGATGAAAGATTATGCAAAATGAAGTCACAAATTATATAGGCACAGGGAAATTAGACACTTGAAAATATATGCTGCTTGCCTTCATCAAAAAAATATCAGCACCTAAAAGACTTTCTATAGTGCCTTATTACTGCTCAGTAATTTATTGTAGATACATATTATTGCATTAGGCAGATCTCAGTGGTAACTTTTCTCAGTGATGCTTTAGTAACTGAGCAGAGCTCTGCAGAACACTAATAATGATGCCAGCAGTATATTGTCATACAGTTTTAGCTTTGCGTACCTGACAGGCAAAAACCTACCCAGCTTCTCAGAGAAACAGGAAGATGTGTATTTCAGCAGATCTGCAGTCTTTGAAAGGTCCATCCCATAAAAGCATGTTTTTATTACGGATTTTGTTAAGGGGTATTTTGGCTTTTGTCCATCATTCTTTGTTTCCCATAGTGAACAACAGGACAAGGTTATAATTTAGTTTGCATGCTGTGATCAAAGCTACCTTAAAGAATCATTTTTTTCACTTTCAAAGGAGCTACTAAATCTCAGGTGTGCTAGCAAACATTTCTCTGAATTGCTACCAACTTGCTTTAGTGTCAGTGTGCGTGAGGAAATTAGGAGGAAAACGTGTCTTTGCTTCACACAAAACCTCTGATGCATAACGTCTGCACCTGAAAGGTGCCTTATATCTTTGCCTTTCCCTATTGCTGAATGTTAAACCTCTTGACAAAATTTAACCAGCAATATTACAGCTGTTTGCACTCAGAATCTAAAGGACTAAACTCATAATTTGCCTGGCATAGAAATTTTTCCTTCGGTACTTCAGCTCACTGATCATGTTGTGCCATTGCAGTAGTTTGTGGGTCTGCACCATGAACAGTGTCAGGGACTTAGTCTGATGAAACAGGAAAATGTTGAAAAAGCAGATAGGAGTGTTGAAAAGAAGTAAAGAAGAGAAGCTCTTTATGCCAATGGTGTTGTTGAACCCTCTGCATCATCAAGTTGGGGTTTAAGGCAATCACTTTGGTTTCAATGGGAACGTAGCCTGGAGAACTTCACAACTTGCTGTGCATTGTAAGGGAGATGCAATATTTGGTACAAACCCATTTCTTTTTACAAACTTAACAGTTTTTTAAGCTTTTTTTGAGAATGTCCAGAGGCTTGTCTCTAAAAAACACTGAAACTGAATGTAGTAATAACTGTAGAACAAAGTGACTAATAAATTTAATTGCCATTTAACGGCATTGAATTTAGTATGTGAATCCGAGGTAGACTTGCTTTTCTCTGCCAGCTGTCGATCTAGAATTCAGTAGCACATCTCCACTTGTTTTGAAGCACATTTAAAGATGTATTTATGTTGTTCATTCATTAACAGTCTGTGTGGCTAGTGTGTAATTTACAGTAATGTAAAGGGTAACTTCTGGTTCTGAGTTCTTCAGCTTTTTAGTAATGTTTTGTGGATGTGAGGAATATATTTGGGTTGAATAGCTTTTAGGTGATATTTAAATGCTGCTTTTAATGTAGGGTTCACCTTGTCTGTGTGGGGTCCTGCACTTGGGTCACAACCACCCCATGCAATGCTACAGAATTGGAGAAGAGTGGCTGGAAAGCAGCCCAATGGAAAAGGACCTGAGGGTGCTGGTCAACAGCTGTCTGAATGTGAGCCAGCAGTGTGCCCAGGTGGCCAAGAAGGTCAATAGCATCCTGGCCTGCATCAGAAATAGTGTGGCCAGCAGGAAGAAGGAAGTGATCGTGCCCCTGTACTCGGCACCTCGAATCCTGTGTTCAGTGTTGGGCCCCTCACTACAAGAAGGACATTGAGTTGCTGGAGCATGTCCAGAGAAGGGCAACGAAGCTGGTGAAGGGTCTAGAGCATAAGTCTTATGAGGAGCATCTGAGGGAACTGGGATTGTTCAGTGTGGAGAAGAGGAGGCTGAGGGGAGACCTTATTGCTCTCTACAACTACCTGAAGGGGGGTTGTAGTGAGGTGGGTGTTGGTCTCTTCGCCCAAGTAACAAGCGATAGGACAAGAGGAAATGGCCTCACATTGCACCAGGGGAGGATTAGATTGGATATTAGGAAAAATTTCTTCACCAAAAAGGTTGTCAAGCATTGGAACAGGCTTCCCAGGGAAGTGTTGGAGTCACCATCCCTGGAGGTATTTAGAAGACGTCTAGATGCGGCACTTAGGGACATAGTTTATTGGTGGACTTGGCAGTGCTAGGTTAACGGTTGGACTTGATGGTCTTAAAAGTCTTTTCCAACCTAAATGATTCTCTGATTCTATGATTCTAACTCACTATATAAAGCTTGAGGTGGTATGGTCACATACTCCCATCTTTTCCTTTCCCTTTCTTGCTGGTCCACTTGAATGAAATAAGACTATTTCTAATGAGGAACTAGGAATTCTGATAATATTTTTACGGGCTCATTAATATTTACCTCTTGCTCTGGAATGCCTCTCCATATACTGTCTGAGAAGTCTACAGGTATGTATGTATGTATGTATGTATGTATGTATGTATGTATGTAGCTTCTTGGGGAGTGTTCATTACCAGTTCCCCTCTGTACTAATATGGAAGTCAATTAATTTCATTTCATGTTTTTCTCTCTTGGTCAAGAGAGTTTGTGCTTTTGGCTTTAGAGTGTTTTGGTATTGGTCAAAACAGCAGCTGTCATATGCCCAGTCAGTGATGCCATTACAATAACTATACCTGCAACATCTGCAGCAATCCTGAAAACAAAGTATCTCCCATTTCTGACTTAAAATGGGAAGCTTGAAACAAGTTCACACAACCTGTAAGTTTATCTCCATGTGTAGTTTCTTAGAATTCTTCCAGTTCCCTGTCTGTGCAACGACACCTTGGTTCTGCTTCTGCTGGGAAGGTACATAAAACATAAACCTTAAGGTTTTTTTAATGTGATTTTGCTGAGTTTCATCTTCACTGTATTTCTCTTTCCATGGAAAGGAAGATCTAGTCCTATTTAAATATTATCAAGTTAATCCATAGAGGTTTGGTTTTTTCCCCTCACATTCAAAATGTCTGTTCTAGTTAGGCCCTTTTTTCCCTCTAGCATGTCTTTCCCTATTAGTTCAAATTATGTTGCTGTTTTCTTGACAGCCTGTCTAAAGGAGTCGTTGCTATTCATTTGTATAACACAGTAATACTGTTTGCAGATCTTGCAAATAATAGAATCAAAAAATAACACAGTTTTAGCTCATGAACATAAAAAAGTCACGTTCATTTAAGGCCTGTCTTTAGCTATTGTGTCAACACATGTTTGGAGTAATAATAACCATGTAATGATTTAAAATGGCTTTTATGTAGAAAGACAATATACAGACATCTATTTATTTGCCAGTTTCTCAATGGAAAGGCTTTGTTTCCTGAATTTTTTGGTATTTGGAATTGTCCTTTGAACATGCTAAGAAATGTCCTGAATAAGAAATGACAATCAAAACATAACTTATTATGGAAATCTGCAGTACAACTTGAAAATCTTCCAGTATCAGGTCTGGTTTAGCAATTTAAAATTGTCTGTTCCTTCGTCAGCAAAAATACAGACTGATCTACTATTGTACAGATAAAATAATTCACAAAGGATTTAAAGAGGTATTTAAACTACACAAACTCTTTAAAGTCATTTGTGCATTGCAGTTTTTGGTACAGACATTACTAATTCACGTGATGACTCAAGCTCATAGTCACTGACGTCTTACTGAGCAAAATTGCCCTTGTACCCCTTTGAACTTTGTTTGTACTTTTAGTCAGAAGCCTGTATTACTGTAGGAGAGCCTCTTGATTCACATTATCAGTTACAGCAAACATGCATCATGGTTGGATTCAACAGGGATCCTTGAGTGACTAGCTGGTAAACATTTTTATCAATAATATGTTCCATCTGTTTAATATTCAGCTTGATCTAGTAGCAGTCGGTAGTAAAGCTGTTGAAGTTCTTATTGAGCTTTTACTGGCACAGAAAAAAGAAGTAGAAATATTTTGAATGGTTACTCTTTCAGATAGGTAACTATGATAGGAGGCCCGGAAGCCCATCATGCTATAAAAAGTGAATTATCTCAATACCTGATGGTATTTGATATTAATATTGATAACCAAAACTCCTAAACGAATGTTTGTCCTTGATCGTTCAAATGAGGGAGAGGGACTTTTTAATTCCCAGGGAATTAAAATATTTCCAGAATACTTTAGATATGTTAATAGTTTTGCTGAGTTCTTACTGTATAACTGAATAATTTTTTTGCCTTTGCTCATTCTTGGTTTAGCCATCTAAGGTAGCCAGATATTTAAAAAAAACGGAAAAAAGGCTGTCCCATAGGCTTCAACTCATCCTGTGCTATAATAATGAAAAATTAATAAACAATTATATTTTAGAAGTTAGTATGATTATTTAAAAAGACTACTTTCCTAATTTAGAATAGACCTAGAAATCATAACCTGTGCACTGATTATAAGGCTGTATATAACCATGTATTTCCTTGTGTAGAGCTGAGTTGTACAGATAGATTTACCAGAACTGCTTTATTATAAGAAATATCAACGTATTCAATTGAAGTCAAGCATATAAAGGGAGCAATTAGAATTTTTGCTTCAGATAATGCTGTCTGATTAAAGAAAAAGATAAGTTGCTTGAGTTCTGATTCTGTTGCTTCAGATAATTTCAGTATACCTTCAGTTACATTACAAGTTAGAGTAATTCTGCTAAAGGTAATGATAATAAAAGGCATCCTTCAAAAATAAGATTGTAAAAATAAGTTTGAACATGACAGAGAGTTCACCTTCTGACATACTTTTTTAGTAGCTGCGGCCAAAACCAATGAACATGTTTTGGCACTCAAGTGATATATGCTTGCTTAAAATTAAAAATAAAGCATAATAAAGATAAAAATTACTAAAAGCCTTGTTCATTTTAAGTATAATATTCCTATTATTTTTCCTGTGTATTCACAACTCTATGTGATCAACAGGTAGGTTGTAGTTACCATATATTTTCTTTATTTATTTTAGAGAAAGTAACTGGCATTGTAGTGGGAAAAAAGAGTCACTCCTTAGTATCTTTCGAAAACTATTAAAGCTACCCTATTTCCCATCCACAATCCCTTTAATATTGGGCTGCTTCTTGTTTCTTGTCCACTGGTTAAAGGACAACTTCCAACGTGACAGTTCTGCCTTTGTTGCAAATGCATCTTTGTTTAATTCAGTATTTTTGCAAAAATTGTGTTTTCCACTTGAATAGGTAATGCACTTTTATTTTATGTATCTCTTCTTTTCAAAATAGTGCTTACAGAGGAAATTGTTTAATTGGTAAAGATAATAGCTATTAAATGCGGGAGAAGGATGGACTTCACAACTCTATGAGAGTTATATTCCGAAGCCGTTTATTGTCTTGTCTGACTCCAATATATATCATAATTTTCGCTTAGTCACTGCGCACACACTCATGATTGGTTACAACTTGTTACACACACTATTGCAATTGGCTATATACAAAATATCACGCGCTGTCCACGCGCCCCTCACACAGTCAGGATTGTTGCTTGCAGGTGTTCCTGTTTTCCTCGCTTCTTCTTAGTTGTTTATCACAGCTCCTTCTCCTCAAGGCCGAGCCGTGCAGATATCCAGCTGTTTACCAGCTTCTCAGTGCCACAGCTCCTTCTCCTTAAGGTCGAGCCATGCAGATCAACGCCACAGCTCCTTCTCCTTAAGGTCGAGCCATGCAGGGTGATCCCAACAATTAAATGTGTAGTGTAATTGTTACAAATTATGCAGTTTCCATGTATAGGGAAAGAGTTAATATTAAATATTGTTGTTGTAATAATTAGTGCAGATGGTAGTTAAGCATTACTCCACTTGATTAGTTTTTATCCCTCTTTTGATAAAGACACTCAGTGAAGACATTATCTTCTAGTTATTTCAGTGCAGCAGTCTAACAGGTTGTATTTTTTTATGATGAAACATCATATGCCTCAGCATTTCTGTTTCAGATTATTTAGCTGTCAATTTAGTATCTGAAAAAAATTCACATTAAAAAAATTCACATTAAAAAAGTTCATGCTTAAAATAATACTATAATAGATATGTCTTGGTCTCTTCTCCCAAGTAACTAGCAATAGAATGAGAGGAAATGGCCTCAAGTTGTGCCACAGGACGTTTAGACTAGATATTAGGAAAAAACTCCTTACTGAGAGAATGGTCAAACATTGGCACAGGCTGCCCAGGGAGGTGGTGGAGTCACCATCACTGGAAGTGTTCAAAAAACATGTGGACATGGCACTTCGGGACATGGTTTAGTGGGCGTGGTGGTGTTGGGTTGATAGTTGGACTTGGTGATCCTAAAGGTCTTTTCCAACCTTAATGATTCTGTGATTCTGTGAAGTGCCTTCAGCTGGCATGCCTGCAGCCGTTTCTGCAAAACATTTGTGCGGATACTGGAGAACCCCCCCAAATCCTGCTAACTGTTCTAGAAAGTGTAATTAAAAGATCACGTTTTCAGCACTGACAGAATTTCAAAACAGAAGAGAAGGAAACAATGTGCAGAGATGGGGCCATGCAGTTTATTTGGTTCCTACTTACTGCTATTCATATTCAGATTTCATACTGCTGTTGTTCAGGTACTCTGGAGCTTACTCCATTACAGATAAAATTTGTGCTAAAGAATCAATATTAACTACAATATGAACTATTTATAAAACTGTGGCATTTTGTGAAACAACATACAAAATTTTAATAATAAAACATTTGACCTAAATTTTTTTCTGGTGCTTCACAGGATTTTTTTAGACATTTTAAAGTAATGCTTGAGCAGTCTGTAAAGCCAAACTTAAATGCTAATGATTATGTTGTTTGGACAGATCAAAGTAATATTCATGCAACACAATATGAATTTGAATGGTGGCTTAAATTTTATCATTTTCTACAAAATGACACAATGATGAAACCACGTATTCTTTCTAATGAGCAGCTCACTGATACACAAGTTTTACTGAAGTCACTGATAAGATGTTGCATGCTGATTACAAGTTGAATCATTGCCTATGTTGCTTTTGAGCTGTACTGGATCTGGGACTAAATTTTTTAGTAGAAGAAGGGCTGTAGGTAATGTGAAAACTGAGGACTTTGTCTATAATTTTTTTCCCTGCTTCTGTGAGCTTGAGTGAGCAGAAATCCTGAAAACATTAAGCTAAAGGGATGGTTGTGTTGTGTTGGTCCAGAGATCTAATGTCTGGGGAGGAGCACAGAATAGGGATGCCATCTACACATACTTTTCTGATAACCTGACAGTCTTTCAGCTATTTTTGTTCAGGTCTTCCTGAGCCAAAGACACCATTTTTTCTTTTAGCAGTCTTTGACAGAATTTCCCTGCATGAATTTTCTACTATATCAATTTCTTTTAAGATTAGTTGAGATTTTATCAACCTGTTTCCTGCTATCCTATTTTTAATAAAATTATGGAGAGCAGAACATGAGTGTTGTCATGAGAAAACTTATGCAGATGAAAAACGTATTTGATTTCTCTGTCTCTACAAATTGAGATCTTATCTGCTAAGAAGTGTGTTTGTCTGTGTTTGGTATTTTAATGTAAATATGTACAGGAGGATAACAGATATATTATCTTGCTTCGAAGTTTCTCTCATGAGCATTTAAGAATAAGGAGACTTAATTAAAAGAAAGGCAATTTTATGAGAACCCGTGTTATAAACATACTGCTATAAACTGGCTAGAGTTATAGCTCTGTAAATTAGTTGTATTAATTTCTGCTAACTAAGAAGAATAATTGAGCTGGGATCTTAAAACTGTTTTTGTATTATCTTACTGTTTAGCCCTCAAATTAGAAATTTTTATGAAGAAAGAAAAAGTTACTTCATCTGCAGAAATCTGAGTCAGAGCACAGCTATATTATGCAAATCTTAACAGTAAAAATAGCTTTGAATGCAGGGCTTGTTTTCATTAGCAATGGGGTAAAATGGATAGTGGGTGTCTCTAATCAGCACGTTTCTACTGTGGTTTAGAAGGTTAAAGATAAAATATTCATAGAGAAAATGCCTTTCCCCCTTATATTGAAATACAATGTAAAAGTTTAAGGAGAAAGGGGACCATTTACTCATATATATATTTCTAAATAGCACAAATACCGGCTGGGCAGAGAATGGATTGAGAGCAACCCTGAGGAGGACTTGGGGGTGTTGGTTGATGAGAAGCTCCACATGAGCCGACAATATGTGCTCGCAGCCCAGAAAGTCAACAGTATCCTGGGTTGCTTCACAAAAAGTGTGGCCAGCAGGTTGAGGGAGGTGATTCTACCCCTCTATTCCACTCTGATGAGACCCCACCTGGGGTACTGCATCCAGGTCTGGAGCCCCCAACATAAGAAGGACATGGACCTGTTAGAGCAAGTCCAGAGGAGGGACATGGAAATGATCAGAGGGCTGGAGCACCTCTCCTATGAAGACAGGCTGAGAAAGTTGGTGTTGTTCAGCCTGGAGAAGAAGAGGCTCTGGGAAGACCTTATAGCTGCCTTCTAGTATCTGAAGAGGATCTACAAGAAAGCTGGAGAAGGATTTTTTACAAGACCTTGTACTGATAGGACAATAGGTAATGGCTTTAAACTGAAGGAGGGTAATTTTCGGTTAGATATAAGGAAGAAATTCCTCACTATGAGGGTGGTGAGGCACTGGAACAAGTTGCCCGGAGAAGATGTGGATGTCCCATCCCAGGAAGTGTTGAAGGTCAGGTTGGATGGGGCTTTGAGCAACCTGTTCTAGTGGAATGTGTCCCTGCCCATGGCAGAGGGGTTGGAACTAGATGATCTTTAAGATCCCTTCCAACCCAAGCCATTCTATGATTCCATGATTCTGTAATTCTATGATATGTGTGTGTAATATATAGATATATCAGTGCATATATATATAACAGGACCTGTAGCACTAGGACAAGGGGTAATGGTTTTAAACAGAAAGAGGGTAGATTTTGACTAGATCTAAGGAAGAAATTTTTTAAAATGAGGGTGGTGAGGCACTGGAACAGATTGCTCAGAGAGGTGGTAGATGCCCCATCTACCTGGAAATATTCAAGGTCAGGCTGGACAGGTCTCCGAGCAACCTGATCTCATAGAAGATGTCCCTGCTCCTTGCAGAGGATTTGGACTAAATGACCTAAAAAGGTCCCTTCCAACACAAAGGTTCTATGATTCTATGATAGCTATGTAATACTAAATCATTAAACCTTGCCCACTTATCCCTGACTTCATTAAAATTTGATTTCAACTTAAGTCCTTAGGACTGATTATACTGAATGCCAGAGGGGAAAACAGACAGGAATAAGGTATCTAATATAAAACACCTTAATATTGCAGAGGAGACATGAGTTGATAGATCCAAGTAATCCTAGTAGTTAACTAAAGGAATTGAGATTCCATTCTCTTCTCCATCCCATCCACCCAGCTCTCCTACTAAGATGTAAGAAATTATTTCTTCCCAAAACCAGCTCTTGTGATGTGTCTAATTACAAGTGTGAGAACCAGACACAACAGCCAGTGCAACTAAGAACCTAAGGTCCTTAGAGAAATGATCTGTCTGTCCTGCCCAGGGTGTGCCCTGAGGGAATTTTCATTATTATTCTCACTGGAAACAATTTGTAGATCTGACTCATGATATCTGATAATATGTAGTAACTGATTCTCTGGTTGGTACTGACCTTTTCAATCCTTGCTCATTTGAATGGTCTTTTAGTCATTCAAGTGCATTCAAAAGGCGACAGTTGGCAGTATAAGGTTCCACTAGTAGAAAGGTAAAGATACTTTTGATCAGTAATTTGCTGGGCTTGATGTGCAAGTCAGTTATTAGCTCTTTCCAGTTGAACTTTACTTTGTATCACTTATAAAATGTGTTTACTTCTGTAATACAGGCAGCCTGGCACTTCAATAATTACAACCTACAGAGCTTACTTCATACCAACGCTATGAACATTATATTCTGGTAACTGTGTTACTGCTAGATGCTAGGCTGCTCCACCACTTTCCTACTTGCTGAAACACTGTGGGAGGATGTACTTAGTGAGGTATTTTGAAAAGAGAAAATTTAGATCAGGGTGGAAAAGTATGGATTTTTCTTCCAGCTACAAGAAAAATGTAAGTTTGTCATGTACACCTGAGTACCTGGTCATTGTTACACATTCATAAACAGAGTGTTTGTTTAAAACAAAGTGGTTGAGAATTTAACATGGGTATTCTCTCAAACAGTGTGGTTGGTTGCTGGACACATGGCTATAGGAGTCTCCAAAATGGTCTGCTGAACTGTTCTACTGAATTCATATAATATAGTTGGCCCGTGGTCCTATGTGACCACTTCAGTATATACACAATTCATTGCTATTGATTACTTTAAACTACACACAAAATATTTTTTGTGTACTAAAAACTTTTATGTGACTATTTTTGCATCTGCAAGAATGCATCTGACTATTTAAAAGTAACAATGTACAGCTTGATGAGTTTTGCAGCAGGACCTGCCTGGGGAGCATCTGGAATAGCCAGATCTCCCATGCAGGATGTTAATGTACACATGGAAATGTCCAAATTGGTCTATACATAGCAGGAGCTGCCTCGGGGAGTGCCTGGAATTCCCACCTGCACCAATTACTCATATATATTGCTGTGAAGGCCAGGAGCTCAGTCAGTCACCTTGGCTAGGTTGGTGTGATGTTTCAAATCACTTGGATGTCTCATCTAGCTGGAGGGTTCCTGGACCACTAGGGAATTTCTGACTCCAGTGTGCAGACCGGCAGTACCCCTGAAATCCAGCTATACAATTATAACTATAGGACAAACTTGAATTTCATATTAGCAGCTTAAGTTTCGGATTCCTTGCCACATTTTATGGTACATACTCAAACCTTCAGTCATCGTAGATTTAAATCAGTGGCTTGTGTGGAAGTGATGGGAATATAGATTTAATCTTTTCAAGACCTTATTACACTCCAGACATGCAGCATTGGGAGGACATGCATTTCTGTTCATGTAAACAGGCTTGTCAGGCTTTTGTCCTGAAGCTGATTGTGTTTAGAAGACTACTTTTTAGTATTTGCAGTAATAGTTAATAGTACTATGTGTTCCTGTACTTAGAACCGAGGGTCATTCATTGAACAATGATGAGTCTTTTCTGTCTGGTCCAACTCACCAAGGACTCTACTCTTCATAAAATGCTTGTACTCCCAAGGACAATTCTGGTTGATTTACTGGACAGAAGAGCCAAGCGTGATCTCATTGCCTCTTTCACACCTAAAGTATTTCACACCTAAAGTATTTCACATCTTAAATATTGCATGTTATTCTGTAACAGGCAGGAAGAGGTAGTATTTTACAAATTTTCCTTTGGTCATCATAGAGGCTGACCAAATGCTTGACAGATAGACCAAACTGCCTGCCAGACAGGCTGGTTGTTTTATCCCTCCTACCTTCCTCACTGACATCTTTTTATTGAGGCATCTCACTAAGGGGAAAAAACTCAAACTGATGTGAGGAAGCAAGAAAGTTATCCTGCAGATAGTATGAATTATATAAGGAAAAGTAACCTGTATGGTATAAATAATGTCTCACTCAGTTTCCAGGTGATATATTTATCTACCTATGAGTAAAAAAAGAAAAAAACAAATTCTGTATCAGTGCTTTTTTTAAAAAAACTTTGTCATAAGTGTCCCTATTGATCCATAACAGTATAAACCCCATAGCATTGTTAATGTTACAATTAAAATTAGTATGCAACTAAAACAGTTCCTGTTCGTATTCATAAGACATTGTGTTGGGTTGACCCTGGCTGGACACCAGGTGCCCACCAAGCCACACTATTACTCCCCTCAGCAGGACAGGGCAGGGAGAAAATAAGATGGAAAAAAACTTGTGGGTCAAGATAAAGGCAGTTTAATAAAGCAAAAGCAAAGGCCACGCGTGGAAGCAAAGGAAAAGATCTGGTCTCTATTTCCCATCAGCAGGCAATGTCCAGACACCTCCCAGGAAGCAGGGCTTCAGTACCTGTAGCAGGTACTCCAAAAGAGAAATGATGTAATAATGAATGCCCTCCCTCCCCTTTCTCTTATCTTTTATTGCTGAATAGATGTCATACGGTATGTACTATCGCTTTGGTCAGTTTGGGTCAGCTGTGTTACCTCCCAAGATCTTGCCCACCCCCAGCCTGCTGGTGAGGGGGGAATGTTGTAGAGACAGCCTGGATGCTGTGTGAGCACTGCCAGGCTGTAGCCAAACACTGGTGTGTTTCCAACACCTCTCTAGCTACCAATACAAAGCACAGCAATATGAGAGCTGCTTTGGGGAAAAATAACTCTATCTCCGCTAGACCCAATACAGATGTTAATGGACTGATTATTTAACAAATACATCCATTATATTAAGCAATAAGATGACATTCTTCATGAAAGACTTTTCTGGTCTTTCAAATTCTGAGCAGTTTTAATTGCCTAGTGCTAACATAATTCCATGGAAGACTTTATGCTTTCACAGTAAATATATGGAGTGAGGTTTCTGCTAGAAAAGCTTGTGGAATAAAAATCCCACATAAATTTTTCATTAGCATTCTGCCATTAAATCTCTCTCAAAAGTTCACACACAATGTAGGGCTTATAAACATGATTTGAGAATATTCATCTTAATGTCAGTAACTTTTTTAGGAAAAAGTAGGCTGAAGTTGGAAGTACATACTAACATTAAGTCTGAGGAGTACAGTGATTAACACTCTATCTTAGTATTTATGGAAAAAAGGATTGGTTTTTTCTACATGGTTTGTCAGGGGCTTAGTGTTCCTCTTTATATCAAAGTGGAATGATGTAGGGACTGGAAGTCACTGAGGTACAGGAATAGGAGCTAAATAAGTATCTCAGATCAAGTTTAATAAAATTCATGTTATATGATAACTATCTTCTTTTTCCTTTTTTGTCACTTTTCTCCTTCTCTTTTTCTTGCAAAGCAAAGCAGCAGACAATGCCCTCTCCCCAAAACAGCAGCAATCTGCATTTTAATTTGAATTCACAATAGGACACAGATAATGCTGTTTAAGTTCAGCCGTAATCCATATGGAGTTGGCTCTGGTGTGTAGCTTTTTTGCTAATGACACCAAAATAATTATTATGCAGTGACCTTTAAAGAAGAAAGCTGATTTTTTTAATCCCATCATAGTTGTTTATCTATATTTAACCGGTTTCAGTATTCTCAGGCTAAATATTCTCTGTCCTATTATGTTAAATACAATATAATTACTGTTTGATGTATTGAGACAGTGGAAGAAAGAATGTGTGGGATTAACTTCAGTAAGCGTGTTTTATTTCTGTATAGTTGGTTGTTTTTTACAATTATTTATAATAAATTTGTATCATGCCCGAAAATTGCAAACATTCTTTAGTTACATTATGGAATGTGTGGGTGTATGCATAATTCAGATGGGCTAAACCACTAAACATTGCCCAAATTACTTGTGAAATATGACAGGAAAGGTGTCTTAGGGGAAATGTAAGCACTCATATGAAAGGTTAATTTTGTGTGCTAACTGAAATTGCATTCAGAATCTTTGGGTTCACTAGCAGTGCATGCATTATACAACTCAATTTTAAGTGATAAAAATGTTGGCTGCTTGTTTACACTTCATAAATAAATGCACATATAATACCTTTGGTACAGAATTATTACAAAGGTTACCCGGATGGTTACTGTTGTTGCTAAGGCTTTACAACATGTTGTGTTTTAATTTCTTTCACAATTTTCAGATGCTTAGAACATTCTAAAATGTCTAGGATTAGAAGCATAATAGAAAGATGTGTTGAAGTATTTTCTTGTTTTGCAATTCTAAATGAAATAATTTAGAGCTACATTCATGAAATCAAAAAATAAAATGTATTCTTTTTTTCTCCTTTGCCAAGTATGGTGCAATTCTAGCCTTCCTCTTTTAAATGAGCTTTCCCCATTATTTTATTTTATTTTACTTTATTGTGTTTTACTTATTTTATTTTTCTTTATTGTATTTTTTAGGTCTAGAGAAATTTCAACCTTTTTTTATTCTTCAGAAGATGGGAACACTTAAGCTGTTCACTTTTGCAAATTGTCTTTTCCTTTTTGCTTGGGAGGTGATGCATTCTTTAGTATGGCTATAAGCATCATGAAGATTAGCTTCTGTATATGTAAACCATTTCTTTTCACTAGACTGAGTTCATACACATAAAACCTGCTGCACTCTGTGTCCATGAGCAGATGGATTCCATAGTCTGTCACAGTCAATAGGTATTTTATCTTATTGCTGAAGTAATTTCATTGGTAATTCTCTACTTTTCCTGGGACAACAAAGTTTGAGAGCAATTTAATAATTCTGAAACCTTTTTTCCATAAAACATTTTTATATAAGTAACAATTTGAGGCTATGTCAATGAAGAGCTTAAAGATATATAGAGAGGTTTGTTATGATTTTGATACAGTATCTAGGTAATAAATGCCTATTAAAAGAAAAAAAAATGTTTTGAGTTGCATAATGAATTTCTTCTTTTTAAAATGCAAAGACTTGTCATAATAAGAAATGGATGGAGTGCAAAAAGCTGTCTCTGAAGAATAGCCACGACAGGTCAAAAGCTTATGAGTAAGAATCAGGGACCGAGGCAACAAAGGGAACCTTGTGGTTGTTGCCTACTACAGGCTGCCCAATCAGGGGGAGTCTATCAATGAAGCCTTCTTACTCCAGCTACAGGAGGCGTCGCGCTCACAGGCTCTTGTCCTGCTGGGAGCCTTCAACCACCCCAACATCTGCTGGAAAAGTAGCACGGTGAGCTGTAGGCAATTCGGGAGTCTCCTGAAGTGCATGGAGGATAACCTCCTGTGCCAGGTAATAGACAGCCCTACCTGAGGGGATGCCATACTGGACTTTTTGGTCACCAACACCTGTGAGATAATTGGTGACATCAAGATTGGAGGCAGCCTGGGCTGCAGTGATCATGCACTGCTGGAGTTTAAAGTCCTGAAGGATATGGGGCAGGAGAAGGGTAAAGTCAGGACCCTGAATATTAGGAAAGCAAAATTCCAGCTCCTTAATGCGTCAGTGAGCAGGACCCCCTGGGAAGCTTCCCTCAGGGAAAAGGGAGCAGAACAGAGCTGGCAGATCTTTAAGGACATTTTCCATAGAGCGCGAGCTCTCAATCCCCAGGTGTAAGAAATCAGGAAAGGAAGGTAAGAGGCCGGCATGGTTGAGTCAAGACCTGCTAGTCAAACTAAAGGGCAAGAAGGAAATGCACAGGCAGTGTAAGCCTGGACAGGTATCCTGGCATGAGTACAGGAATGCTGCCCAGATGTATAGGGGTGAAGTCAGGAGGGCCAAGGCGCAGCTAGAGCTGAACTTGTCAAGGGATGCAAAGAATAAGAAGGGCTTCTATAGGTATGTCAGTCAGAAAAGGAAGGTCAAAGAATGCATACGCACCTTGATGAACAAGACTGGCAAACTGGCAACAATGGATGAGGAGAAAGCTGAGGTACTTCTTTGCCTCAGTCTTCACTGGCAGTCTCTCTTCCCACACCTCTTGAGGGGATGGCCTGTAAGGTGGGGACTGGAGCAGCGAAGTCCCACCTACTGTAGGAGAAGATCAGGTTTGAGACTATCTGAGGAAGCTGAACATGCAGAAGACTATGGGACCTGATGAGATGTGTCCTAGAGGCCTGAGGGAATTGAGTGATGTAGTTGCCAAGCCATGATATTTGTAAAGTCACGGCAGTCAGGTGAAGTCCCTGGAGATTGGAAAAAGGGTAATATTACACCCATTTTTAAAATGCGAGGAGGACCCTGGGAACCACCAACCTGTCAGCCTCACCCTTGTGCCTGGGAAGATCATGGAACAGATCCTCCTAGAAGCTATGCTAAGGCACATGGAGGACAGGGAGGTGATTTGAAACAGCCAGTATTGACTTCACCAAGGGCAACTCCTGCCTGACCAACCTCGTGTCCTTTTAGGATGGAGTGACCACATCAGCTGACAAGGGAAGAGCTGTGGATGTCATCTATTTGGACTTCTGTAAGGCCTTTGACATGGTCCCCCACACAACATCCTTCTCTCTAAATTGGAGAGAGATGGATTTGATGGGTGGACTGTTGGATGAACGAGGAATTGGTTGGATAGTCGCATCCAAGGGGTAGTGGTCAATGGCTCCATGTCCAAATGGAAATCGGTGATGAGCAGTAACCCTCAGGGGTCCATATTGGGACCAGTACTCTTTAATTTCTTCATCAATGACATAGTGGGATCGAGTGCACCTTCAGCAAGTTTGCAGGTGACACCGAGCTGAGTGCTGCGCTTGACACGCCTGAGGGATGGGATGCCATCCAGAGGGACCTGGACAAGCTCGAGGAATGGGCCCGTGTGAACTTCTTGAGTTTCATCAAGGCCAAGTGCAGGGTCCTGCACCTGGGTCGGGGCAACCCCCAATATCAATCCAGGCTGGGGGACGAAGGGACTGAGAGAAACCGTGCTGAGAAGGACAGCTTTGGGGGTACTGGTGGATGCAAAGCTGGACACAAGACGCCAATGTGTGCTCGCAGCCTAGAAGGCCAACCATATCCTGGGCTGCATCCCAAACAGCGTGGCCAGCAGGTCGAGGGAGGTGATTCTGCCCCTCTACTGCACGCTGGTGAGAACTCACCTGGAGTCCTGTGTCCAGCTCTGGAGCCCTCAGCACAGGAAAGACATGGACCTGTTGGAGAAGGTCCAGAGGAGGGCTACAAAAATGGTAAAAGGGATGGAGCACCTCTCCTCTGTGGACAAGCTGAGAGAGCTGGGGTTGTTCAGCCTGGAGAAGAGAAGGCTCTGAGGAGACCTTATTGCTGCTTTCCAGGACTCAAAGGGGGCTTGTAAGAAAGATGAGGACAGACTTTTTAGCAGGGCCTGTAGTGATAAGACAAGGGGTAATGATATTAAACTAAAAGAGGGTAGATTTGGACTAGATAGAAGGAAACAATTTTTCACAATGAGGGTGTTGAAACACTGGCACATGCTGCCTAGAGAGGTGGTAGATGCCCCATCCCTGGAAACATTCCAGGTCAGGTTCGAAGGGTCTCTGAGCAACCTGGTCTAGCTGCAGATGTCCCTGCTCACTGCAGGGGAGTTGGACTAGATAACTTTTAAAGGTCCTTTCCAAGCCTATGATTCTATGATTCTATGATAATAGGACTGGAGTACTAAGTAGTTAAATACTCAAATTTTAAATTTATGGGTGAACTTTCAAATGTGAATTCAATACACAGATTTAACTGGTTGCTTACTTGTATTTATTATTTTAGTTTATTTCATGTTCATGATTGTGAGTTCTTAAGTGTATTTGGTAAAAATAGAATTCCACGTGTTGTGGTTTAGCCCCAGCCAGCAACTAAGCACCACGCAGCTGCTCACTCACTCTCCCCTTCCCCCAGTAGGACGGGAGAGAGAATTGGGAAAAAACTCATGGGTTGAGATAAAAACAGTTTAATAGGACAGCAAGAGAGAAGGAAGCAACAATGATAACAACAATAATAATACCAACAAAGGAATGTAGAACAACAAGTGATGCCCAATACAGCAATTGCTCACTACCTCGTGATCAATAGCCTGTCCCCAAGCAGCGATTCCTGCCCCCTGGCTAACTCCTGTTTATGTACTAGGCATGGCGTTATATGGTAGGGAGTATCCCTTTGACCAATTTGTGTCAGCTGTCCTGTCTGTGTCCCCTACTATCTTCCCGTGCACCCCCAGCCTGCTTGCTGGCAGGCCAGCACGAGAAGCTGGACTGTCCTTGACTACTTAGCAACAATTCAAAACATCAGCACCTTATCAACATTTTCTCATCCCAAATCCAAAACATATCCTCACACTAGCTTCTGTGAAGAAAACCAACTCTATCCTAACTGAAACCAGGACACCATGTAAGTAATATCTTTGAATTATATGGGCAGGTAGATATTTCTTATGTCAGGTTTTCATTATGATGCTGAAACCTAGCTTGGCAGTTGTTAAATTTGTTAATGTGCTAAAAGAAAAGAGAATATACTAAGTACGTGTTTAAATGCAACTGATATTATAGCGTGGATACAAATGGTTTTTAATAAGCAGAATTGCACTAAAAATGTCACTAGCACACCTGTTTTCTCTTGTTAAAATATGTGTTTGTAGACAGGAATGAACATCTCCTAAAGGGTGTTTGCACACAGATTTTTATCTCATGCTTTCAAAAAACAAAAGGTGCAGAGCTGTAGGTTGTAGTTTTTGTCCTTTTGGGACACAGAGATGGTAGGGATAAATACCCTATATGGATCCCTAATATAAGGATAATAACCTCAGAAATAACTCAGCAAAAAACAAAAAAGAAAACTTTTTTTTAGTAGTTCAATTTATTTTACACAGAAGAAGAAAACTGTAAGAGTGGAAGGTACCTTCCAGCCATAGTCCTTCTTTTGGTCTTGTTGTAAACTTTTGTGTTTTCCTTCTGTAATGACTAAATTAATTGCAATCTTTAAAAACAAAGAATTTTTCTTTGTGTCATTTCTTCTTGTTTCCCAGTGTGTGAGTAAATTTCTCAGTATGTGAGGAAATGATGGATTTCCCCTACCAAAAAATCCAGCTCATGTGATCTGCTCCCGAATATGAACCAATATATGAAATCAGGAAATATATTTAAAGTACCCTCCTGATTTGGACTGAACTGCTATATCTCTATTGTACCAGAACAAGAGAGCTGTTCCAAGTGTGGGAGCTGGTGAAGCTTGGGAGGGAGGCCATCTGGACTATAAGTGTTTTGTTTTGCTTTGAGGAGAGCACATATGTGTAAGAACTGCCAGGGCCATGAATGTCTGCTTTATGGAGGACCTATGTGCAGCAATTTTGAAGATGGAAAAGGAAGAGTACTTTTTTCAAAGAGAAATCCATGTGTACTTTGCTTATACAGGTCTGTGAGAAAGCCTTAGGTTAAATTGTTGTCTTTTATCTAAGAAGAGATTTGAGATTTCTTGATAGAATGATCAAAAAGTATCTATGTGGAGAAAATATTTGTGGTTCTTTAGATTCCCCTGTAGAGGAAGGAGAATGGCACGGAGGATTACAGTGTTTTGAAATGGAGACTAAGAACTGTAGACAAGAGGTATAGGGGGTAGGTTTTTTATTACTTCTGGGTTTTTTAAAAATAGGGTGTAGATTAAGCATAAGAACTTTTCCAGTAGTGAGTAGATTTATCATTGCAATCAACCTTCTCAAAGACACCAGAGCTAAGGAGAACATTTGGGCTGTGGGCTGACATTAGAAGGTGAACTGTAGATAAAAGGTGAGATTAGATGGCAATATTTTTTCTGGATTTAAAATTAGTGATTAAGTACATAACTCATATAGTTGATATGGTAAGAAAACTTTCTCCTTATGACTGCCTTCCTTCCCATATTAAAAACCAAAGACCGTATCATCTGCAAAGTCTTTTTAAGCACAGAAGAGTCTAAACAACTGGCCAACTCTGATTAGCAGGACTCACCACCACTAACTCTACAGAAGCCTGGCTACATGAACAACATGTATGAGGAATTACCTCAATTTCAGGAAGGGTAAGGTTTGAAACCATTAAACAGTGTTTTTATTTCACATATTCTAGCAAATAGAAAAGTTTATTAAGTTAGCAGTGACCAAGGAACCATTAATTTTACTGTGTGAGCAGAGACACATACTTAACAGCTATTTAAAGTTTGCCATTAGTTCTAGGACCCCAGTTATGTACTGTCCCCTGTGTGCCTCCCCTGTGGGACACTCACAGGGACAGAGCGCTTCACTGAAATAACTCTGTTAAGTGTTCTGCTTCTCTTCTCCTTGATAACACATTTTGATGCCGCAGTAACTATAGTTTCTATTGCCCTTATGGGCTTCTGCTGTTCAGCAGTATGTGTCATCCTATCTCCTCCATATCATTGTAGTATTTCTGTTATCTTGTACTTGATATTTCTTGCCAATGTAGTAACGAATAATACTACAAGTATTACTTCTGTGGAAAACTGTTCACGTAATAAATTGTAGTAGTGTCCCATCTTTTTTTCTATTAAAGGCTTAACTGTGATACAGGGAACTCAGACCCTTTGTGAATAAACACAGTTGCCAATCCTCTTTCTTGCCTTCTTACTTTGCATTGTTGTTGTTTTATGGTAAGATATGAAAATATAACAAGGGATTAACTGCAGTTTGAAACAGTTTACATCTTCTATCAGAGAGATTCTGTTCTGTCAAAAGTATTAATTTGGGTCAGATGGATATCATCAGCATGAAAATTGTATCTTAATTGTACAATCACAGAATCCAGAACTTGTGGTAATTTCTAAAAACCCTAGGCTTCTTTGTATGTATTTTGTATTGACAACTAATAGTTCAATAATTAGTTGGAGTGGAGGCAGAGGATTAGAAATTTTAATATTTAAAGAGGGCCAAAATATATGATAAATGATAGGTAAAGAACCTGGTTAAATGTAAGTCAATGCTGCTACATATGTCTTGTTTAGCTTATTTGCAGTATTCTTTGTCTTATGAATGGGAACTTGAGCTATCCATTTTATAAAATCTGAATCAGTATTTTAACAGATAGATTTTAAGATCTTCTTATTCCTGAAGTATTGAACTATGTGTCTTATCTGTATTTACACTTCCTTTTCTGCAACGTGGTAAGAATAATTGGACACTGCAGTCATTTGCACAGTGATCCTTTAAAATATCCTATATTTATCCTCTATGATCTGTCTGTCCTTGTCCAGAAAACCTGCTGTGCTCCAGCTTTGCTCAAGTTATTTTCTAAGGGAATTTCCTCTTCCTCTGTTCCATCTGATGGGCATAACCAAGAAATATGGATATGGTTCACCATAGCTCTTCAAGAAAACAGGAGAATCCCAGTGTTACCATTTCAGCTTTTCATGGTTTTATGTTTCATTGCAATATTCTATATAGCTCTGATTCTGTTACATCTCATTCTTTCCAGCATTATATTAATATACTGCTGTTCAGTTGTGATGAAATGATATTTAAACCCTTCATGTTATTTGTTTAGTAAGTATGAAAGCAAAAATTAATTCTTTTGACTGAAAGGTCACATTTTACCTCCCAGTTGAAAGATAGTATTTTGGAAGTCAGACAAATACAAAACTTCAGAATATATCTTTCTCTAATCTTGGTGTTTCATAAAGTTGTATGTTATCTGTATCATCACAGTATGTGAATGCTACCTATACATACCCAGAGGCAGTTCCTTTGGTTTTTCACCATGCCTTCTTGTACTGCTGGAGGTAAGGATTTGGGATACTGACAATAAAAGCTTAGAAACAGAGGATAGTATTCACAGGGTAAATGTCATTTAGAGGCAAATAACTTTTTCACAAGAGGTTTATGAATAATTTCTTGAAGACTTTGGGTTTGTTTAATCTGCCCTGACAGATTGTTCTACAGAGAAGATTATTCTGTTTTGTCATCTCTGTATTTCCATTGTTAAATGGAAATAAAGTTTCTGTTATAATTCATAGATCTTAACTGGCTGTTGAGTCAAATGATACTTCATGTGTTTCTTGCTTTCACTAATAGGTCAAAAATCTGTAAAACAGAAGCTGACAAAGCAGATTGTGAAGAGATCTCTCAATGGCCTAAACAGAGGAGGATGTAGGCAATAGCAGAATGCTGACGAAACTTGTGTTTCATATTTGTGATCAGTTTTAGGTACAATAAGCTTGAAGGTGGTAAGTGAATTAAGGAAGCTGGTCATATTTTTATATGAGAACAGAGATTCCTATTGAAATGGATATGAAGTAATTTTTGTAAAATGATGTGATTGCTTAGGCTAAATGTTTTTAATAGTCATTAAAGCAACTAACATCTTAGGATTTTTTTACATTTTTCAAATTGAAGGAAAATGTTAGACATAAAAGACACAGGTTAATTTGAATTAATAAAAACACCCAGATTATTCTTAAAACATTTCTTGAAAGGAAACTTGATACCAAAGCGGTCTTCTGTGATTTGTTTAGATATGTATGCACTTAATATTTTCCAAAAAGTAAATTCAAAGAACTTCCTAAACTTTAAATACTCTTCTACTGAAAACTGTGGTAGTTAAAGTGTATCCTGAAGAAGCTTTCCCTTCCCTAGCATTTGGAGAAAAGTTTGCAGAATTTCTCCTTCACACAATAGATGGCACTGCAAATCTCTGGCAATCAGCCTGAACCTGAGGAAAGGCAATCTGAGTTCTAGGCTCTCAGGATTGATTTCCATCCTTTCGCATCTGGAAAGGTAAGGGTAAGTACCTGCCTGTACCTTGTCATCCAGTTACTGACAGCTTGGTTCTTTTTTTAGTGAGAGAGGAATAGGAGAATTCTCTGGCTTCTGCATATAAACTCCTCTGGCGTGTCCAACTCTGCAACATCTGAGAGTCAGGCAGTTTGAACTAGGAATCAGACAGAAAATGAACGATTGATGTTGCATTAATATTGAATTCAAGGAATTAAGGCATAAAATCATATGACTCCTGAAATATAAATACTTCTTAACATTCTTGCTGGTCTTGTCAAGCTAGTGACTAAGCACAAAAATTTGACTTTTTCAGCATCTGTTTAAATGCTTGCAATATTGTGCAATTCTAACTGTCCCAAATAATCCACTTTGTGCAAATACCTGCACAGATGCCTTACTAAATTGACAAATATGTGACTGTTTGCATAACTACAGCTAATAGATTGTGTCCCCTAGATTTGTTATCTTAGGTCCTGCTTCTTTAGTTACTTCATTAACTTCCTAAAATCTAGTTTAAAATTGTTGGGTTTTTTTCTGAATATATTTTTGTCTTTACTAACTTTTTATTTTAGTGTTTTTGTTGATGGTGTTAACTTGAGCTTTGTCAGGAATTAATGTCTTTCACAGGGAATAGACAAAATGTTTCCTGGACAAATAAGTTTGTTGACTTCTCGTAAGTATATCATGAACATACGGCTGTTATGCAAACATATCTCAAAAACCTCTTTGGAAATTCTGCTTTGGAAGAAGTTCAAAGCAATAAAAGCTTTAAGATCTTTAAAAGAAGAGCATATTTTGTGGCATTGCTATTCTATGGCAGGATGTAGTGTATTACCTGGAATATACTGCTGATCTTTGTTTACAAGAGATTCTTTCTATCTCCAAAACCAGACATTCAATTTGTAATGCCAGTTTTTAATTCCTGCTGTTAGTGACTGCATTGTGAGAGATAATTACATGGTGTGGAATTGGTACAGAAGTGTTTACAGCAGCAACCTTCTCATTGTTTTGAATAGTGATGATTTAAAATGAAATATGTTTATACAGTGTTTACTGATACCACTAAGATACCTCTAGGATTTTTTTCTTCAAATGCAGTTATTTTACTGTCCCTCAAAAATAGTTTTGGAAGGGACATAATGAGTGTTACCATGTAAGACTACACTAAGGAAAAACATTCATGAAAGGAGGATGTATGCCATCAGCTGGCTGGGAGCTGCTCTGGGAACTCTGTTGTGCTGAAGTCAACACCAAAAGCGGGATTCGCCAGGAACTATTTCTTGTCATTTCCTTACATTTTATCAGTGTTCCTACATCCAGAGGCAGCTGTCATGTTTTAAGCATTAAATAATCTTACAACAAAGCAAGGATGCTTCATAAGCATGCAATCTTCTCTTCTCCAATGAACTGGAGGGTAAGAGTTCTAATGTGCTGAAACTCTCTTAAATTACTTTTTTTTAATATTTTTAATAAGCAAGGTTATCATTGCATTTCTTTTTTCAAGAAATCATTTGTGGCTATGGGACTGTGAAATTTTCTTCTGCTGTACAATCCCAAATATTTATTTCTTCTATATTAAGACTGCCTTTGCACTCTGAAAAAGGCTTCAAGGGTTTGTGAGTTGGTGGGGGTATGGCTGGATGTGGCAAACCAGTCACAAGTGTGGCATGCTCATCTAGCCACCTAGAAGAAGAGAAATAACCATAGCCATTGGAAATCATCTTCCTCTCCAAAAGACAGTGAGCTCTTCTATTTTCTTAAGTATGCTTATTTTGCTTCTGTGTGAGATTTAATAAACATTGCAGTGCTCATAAATTTAAATCTACTTTTTTTTTAAGGCTTCCTGAATTTCTGTCACTTCACTTTCTGATCATTCAGCCAAGATGCTTGTTTGACTTCCCTGTGAGTGACTCATGTTTGGCAAAATGGTTCATAGTTGTACAGTTCAAGACCTGGTAAATACTTAGCTCTTTGTAGAAGTGTTTAAGCTCGTTTTGTGAGAAGCCAAAGTTGCTCCTGCCAGTTGGCTGAGGACATGCATCAGCAGCCTGCCCTTTCAGCCAAACCTAGATGTTCAGTCACAGCTGACCAAAACTAAAAATCTGAGGAAATATCTTGAAGAAAACTGAGTCTAATGAGTAAACCCAGTTAAATCTTGGCCCTGTCCGATTCTTTGGCATTGACCCTATGGACACTCTTTCTCCAGACGTACTTGGAAGCTACGGAGGCCTAATGACACGTTAATGAGACTAAGTTCCTGTGAGTTAGCTGGCTTTCTGCCTGGAGATTAACTCCATGGATCCAGCCCTCCCAAAAGCTAAGAAAACACTTCAGGAGCCACGTGGGTCTGTAGATGTTGTCGGGCCATCCCCCTTGAGGGATTCAGTAACATGGACCAAATGGTGATTCTTATCCTTCTTGCTGTGGAAACTCAACAAACCAACTCTCTGAGTCTCAATTTTACCATTTATTTTGCTTGTAGTAAGCATATTACCTACCTACAATTTATCAGTCCTCTGAGAATTCTTTAGCTAATGTTTATACATGTCTTTGAAGTTTAACATGTTCTCTAAATACACTTTCTAAGGGTATATATTATCTAAAAAGTATAATCATTATTATAACCACCTGAATTGCTAATTATGAGCTGTATTCTGGCCATTTTTATCTCTTAACTCATTCTGTGGATTTCAGACACATAAATGATTTGCTGATGTTTTTTTCTGTACATTTAAAAAATGATGTGTATATTTACATTGTTTTCTGCATGAACTTCTTAGAGTATCTGGGCACAAGCCAAAATTGAGATAGGAATGTTCTATATGTTTAGTTTATTTTATTAATTTAGTCTTTTCTTTCCAAAACCAGCTTTCTATTGGAATTGAGTTTTAAAATAATTAACTATGTTGTTAGGCAATATCCAATCATCTTTCAACCACACATTCAGTGTCATCACATGAATAAGCATGAGTCAGAAATTCAGTACAAAAAGTTCTTTGCTCTTGAAACAGAATGTATGCAGGAGGGGTGCCCCTCGGGGAACTTGTTTATGTTCCAGAAATTCAGAAATTTTTATAAAGTATTTTTTTCCTGTGTCATCTTTTTGTTCAAATTTTCTTTTTAATTGGTTAAATCTTTGTCATTATTTTCTCATATTCTTCTGCAAATACACATATCCATGTACAACAAGGTTTTCAGTTTTCTGGAATAATTACACATGAAAATACTGTTTACAAGGAGTTGAGCAAATGTTATTATACCATCATAAAATTCTGTGAACACAGAAATGTAGTCAAAATCTCAATTCTTGCATGAAACTAGATGTGGAATAATACTGTTCGTCTGGGTTATGCTCATGGTATAAATCCCATCGTGAGGGTTAGTGAGGCAAACAGGCACACAGAGACTGTGTAGGTGATTTTCCTTTACGTGCCTCACCGTCCTATTCACAATTTCATGCTGCATTTTTCCCGCTGTATGCTCTTGTTGCTGGTTTGGTATGCTAAGGCAGATTACTGTCACACACATGAACACTCACCAGAAAGTCTTTGGACCACCCACTAAAATTGTGGTTTGCATGGATTTTTATGTTACAGTTTTACCAAATTGGATGACATCTAGGGAATATTCTTGGGCCCTGGCTTTCACTAGTCTGTACTTTTTACAATTGCCCAGGGTTAGTTTTTGGTTTTTACTAACTAGTTCTTTCTCAAAGAATTCCTGGGCGTAGTTTGGAAGCCAAAACACATCCAGCAGGCAGTTTGGTTGCACTCACCCTTCTTTGGAGACTGAGACTTTCCTTGCATATATGCAGCTGTTCCACATCAGTTGGCTTCAGTGCTCAGGAATGTTCCTGGGTATATTTAATTTAACAATATAGATGTAGCCTAGATGTCCGACGCAGACAATGCTCTGATTGCCTACTGCCTAGCAACACGTAATTTGTTAAGTGTGATGCTCCAGTTAATTACATAGAGTGGACATCTGTGCATGCACAGAAGCACCCTGCACTGGGAGATAAGAGCCTGTCTCCTGCCAAAAGGATGTACCGTAACTGCAGTGCTTAACTACAGGATCTGGACAGTCCTGAAGGAAGAAAAGATCTGGAATTCTGGCCCTTGCAGCCAACTTTGCTTGCCTGATTTTTGACCCTATGCTCTTACACTGCTGGCTGGAAAGGGCTCTTACTCAACATATGTTATCTTTACAGTTGAGACACTTGTTGATACCATTGGGCATTTACTCTGAAATGTAGGTTGTCTAAAATGAAGGTCTTTGGTAAAGCTGTTAGAACTATGCAAAAGGCACATGATACCATCACTTTCCCTTCACTCCTTCCTACATTTACCAAAGGGCTATCATTTCTGCATTAGTTATCTGTCCTCTGAGGGAGCTGAACAACTGAAGTGCTGACTAGATAGAGTATCTTCTAGTGTTTCTCACTGTCTGGCTTTAGTTTCTGGTTCAGTGTTCTTAACCATGGGAGCACCAGTGTTCTTCCTGTAGTTAGGGGAAGAAGGAGGGTGGAGATAAGAAATTCAGTTGATCCCCTTAGGTTATTAATTTTTAGTCACTGGGATTCCTAAGTAAAGCCTAGCCTGTCCTTCTTGGTCTTCTGGCCCTTTGACTGTCATCATTGCTGGCATGAAATCCTGGCTTCACTGAAGCCAGCGGAGACATTCCAGCTCTGATTCAGTTTTATAAACATAGGTATCTAGTGATATTTGAAATACCCTAGGGTATTCCACCTGGCCTTCATGTTCTGTTCAAGAAAGGTGCAGGTTTCCTTTTCTTCCTCTGTCATATCTGCTAGGTGATTTGGATATGATAGTACAACTCAAATTGTTCTAAACATTCATGTTTACATTACTGAATAGAGAGCCTCCTTTCATATAGCAAAGCCAGGATTTTCTCTCTTATGCCTCATTTTTTATAATCACAGTGTTTGCTTACAGGTCCTTTGTGTGGTTGAAGTTTTGATTGTGTGCTCAATAAATAATTAATCATCCTCTTTTTCTTTTCTGCTTGCTTTGGACTCTTTTCCTGTGCACACACAGCTTTTGTAAATCAGTTGCCCAGTGACTGCTCCTGATCGTGTTTGGTTGATCCAAGGCAAGACAATAGACATAGATCATCAGCCTCCTCTGGCTTTCCTCCTGTAAATCTGACCCATTTACTATTCTCCTTCTCTGGATTTTATCATTCCATTTATTTCTGCAGTCACTTAAATTTTGGAACAGCATGCAGGCATCTGGCAGAAAACCAGGAGAGTGTGCTTTCCTGTCATAGTTGTGCTTACAATGAGTTGCAGTTTTTGGTCATATAACAAACCATCCTTTATGTGATCTTTCCATATTAGAATGTAGAAAGTAAATGTCTTTAACGAAATTTCTGGGGCTATTATGTTTTCAGTTCAAAACCCATATTACTTGGAAATTCTTGTAAAATACGCATAGTTAATTTTAGTGTGTGCTCACTCTAGAATAGCTAAGGTTCTCAGCTGTGATAAAATAGCATCATTAAACTGTTACTTTCCTGTTCCTTTATGAAAAGCAGGGTGAAAATCCTGTATATAGTAAAGAATTGGACATCTGTTTTCTGCTTGGAAAGTGCTACCTGTTAAAGTGAAAACCACAACTATTACACTTCGAATGAATCATAGAATGGTTCATAGACCTTAAAGATCTTCTAGTTCCAACCCCCCTGCCATGGGCAGGGAACTTCCTTCTTCCATTCTTCCTTAAAATTTCCTTGAGCAAGGACGGCTGCAAAGAGCCTGGGAGTTAGGCATCTTGTGTACATACAACAATCTTTGATAATAATAATGCTTTATAAACTTTCACTTACGCTTTCCTGCTTGTCACTTGTGCTGTATCCCATCTATGACATTTCAGTTATTGCTGTATTGATTTGATGTTTTTTATTTGTTGCATGCTTGGACAGATGTACCATGATACAGTTACCTAATTTTTCAGATTTTGCTATTCCAGTCATGATGTCTTTTGAACTTTCTTTTCACACTTATTTAAATATATCAGATACAAGATTATCTGTTGTGTTTCTTTGATGGGTCAGATGCCTTAAAAAACACAAAAGTTTTTAGGAATATGTGATCATTGGGAATGCATCATAGAAAGTATGAAGTTGTGCAATGTATTTTTTTTCATAACCAGTAAGAGAACTTCTTGGATAGGCCTGTGATGCAGTTCTCACTTCACAATAAACATAATGTACTGTCTTCAATGTAGACACAAACTAGAATACTATAAATGCCAGATGATGTCACTTTTCTATCTAAGAGTGTAGTATTTAGCAAAGTCAGTCAGAAAAATACGACTTCTTTTTTTTATAGAAGTATGTAGACTTCTCAGCAAATAAGGATGAGTGACAGAGTATCAGCATGGATTATGGTTGAGTCTAGTGTGGACAACAGTTGTGAATAAGCATCCTTGTATAACAAAATGAACAAGCCATAATGGAAGAGCAGGAATCTTACTTTTCTAGCTCTAGGCTGTCTAAAACAGAGACTGTTAGTTGGCTGACATGATGAAAACAACAAGCTGTAAAAGATTTAAACTCTCTTCCCTAGCTATAAAAGTATGTTGATCTAAACTCTATTATCATAGAATCATAGAATCTTTGGGTTAGAAGGGACCTTTAAAGGTCATCTAGCCCAACCCCTTCTGCAGTGAGCAGGGACATCTTTAAATAGATGAAGTTGCTCAGAACCCCATCCAACGTGACCTGGAATGTTTCCAGGCGTGGGTCATCTACCACCTCTCTGGGCAACCTGTGCCAGTGTTGTAATAATTGTGTGCTCATTGTCAAAAATTTCTTCCTTATATCAAGTCTAAATCTACCCTCTTTGAGTTTAAAACCATTACCCCTTGTCTTATCATTACAGGCTCTGCTTAAAAGTCTGTCCCCATCTTTCTTCTGAGCCCTCTTTAAGTACTGGAAGGCTGCAATAAGGTCTCCTTGGAGCATTCTCTTCTCCAGGCTGAACAACACCAGCTCTCTCAGTCTTTCTTCATAGGAGAGGTGTTCCATCCCTCTGATCATTTTTGTGGCCTCCTCTAGACTGTCTCCAACAGGTATACCTCTTTCCTGTGTGTAGAGGTGAAAAACTGAGTATAGTGGAGCCTTTCTTATCTCATTCACTGGTATGCTACTTTTTTCACACTTTATGCTTCCACGTTGATCTGGTTTGCCAAATGTAAGAACTGGCAAGCACTTGCAGTGCTTCCTGGTTACAAGAGTGGTCCTCTATTTTGTTATCTATTGTGTATGTCACTGGCATCATAGGCTGAAGAACATGTATTGGCAGGGTGAAGTACTTTGCCACAGTATCATAAGCTTTGCCACTCTTCCATGGCATCAAGATGCTTTGCGTCTTTCATTGGCATGAAAGTGCTGAAGTAGTGCTGTTGCCATGACATGCAATTTTTTCCCAAATATCTCAGAAATTAACATGGCTTTCAAGCCATGTTGGGGTCTCTTCAGTCCATGAGAACTGTATCTTGGGATGACATAAACTAGACTTTTAGGGACAAAGAACACCTTTTTGGATGAAGATGTCTAATACTTCTTGAAATTACTGCAAAATTTTCTGCCTCAGGACAGCTGTGTATAAGACGACAATTTCTTTGCTTTTATGAGTGTAATTTTAAAAGGCTTAGAAATAAATATTTCTATATAATATCAAAATTTCACTGCTTTATGTAGCCCTATGTGCCAACAGAAGGTATTCAGTCATCTTAGCTCAGACTGAGCTAAATTACTTGCTATCATGAATGAACCTGGCAGTTTAGAGGTAACGTTGTGTATGTGGTGCCAGAAGCAACAATACTCACAGTACAGAATGAATTTACTGCACATTAATATCAATATAAAAAATGTGACTCAGCCCCAGCATGCTAATATTAAAACCCTTCCACGGTCCTGAAATGGACTCCTTGCTGTTCTAGAGGTGGTGCCAAAGGAAACAAAAATCAAAGGTAAACAGCCTGTAGCAGGTAACAGGACTGATGATACAAAATAAATTTTCAGAGACAATAGAGGTGTTTTCAAGATATGTGAAAACAGTTGCTGGGATGCTGTGGTTACAGAGGCAAAGTGCTTTTTGTCAAGCTGTTTAACAGTTATGAAGATAAAATTACAACATATGTTATCAATTAACAAAATGTAAATTTACTAAAGTAATTTTACATTTAGAAATTACAGAACAATTTCCTGGAGCATAGTCATAAATGCTCCTTTCAGAAGCAGAAGGAATTCATATGCACACAAAATATACTTTAGTTATGCCTGTGAAGTCAATGCATACAAGCAGTGTCTGAGTTCTGCATCTCACCCATCTGAATGGTCATCTTATAATTAATTTCTCTATCTCTAAGGGAGCAAAAAACTCTTTTCTGCCTACTGATATAGATGTAATTACACACTTTTTAATATTTGCAGTCTGCCTACAGATAAAAATCATTATGTAAGTGCTAACTTCAAGTAACCTATACAGTAAATTTATTTGTTAAGGTGTTTTCAGTTATAGCCTGTTTCAGTGTAACTAATTTTTTTTTTCCGATATTGATCCTTTGTAACTTGCTTAAATAAGAAAAGAGTAATTATGCTAAGCTAATATTTGAAATAAATAAGGAGCATCCAAGTGTATGAGACAGACAGACCTCCAAAACAAGTAGGAACAGCCTGTTTGTGGCAATCAACAGAAAAAATTATGTTCTGTGGGAAATGGTCAGTACAGAAAATATGCAGAAGGCGGAAGATAATCCTAGGGGAATGTTTCATTGTCAGAATAGGTAGTGGATTTGAAGGAAAACAGGCCAGGGTGTACGAAAGAGATGCTGAGAAAGCCTACACTGTACAAGTGTTCAAATGAAATAGGAAAGAATTTCAGGGAGGTGATGATTAACTGAGTATTTTGCATGTATCATATGATATTGTGCAAGATTCAAGTTTCACTATAGGTGTTTATTGGAAGAGTTGTAAGGTCATCAGCCTGCTCTTTTAAAAAATGTCTTTCAATCTATTTATTTGTGACATAGTTTGAGCTCCTCTTTATGTTTTTGCAAAAGTATAGCAATAATTTTTTGCAATTAAAAGGATAAGACATTGATAATAGAGAAAATTTCACCAGCAAGGAGGTTTGCAGTGCTTATTTTACTTATAGCAGAGACCCTACAGGCAGTTATATCCTACTTAGAAGAAAGTAGTATTTATAAAGTATAACTGCTTGTAATAATGATGCAATAATCTTGTTTTCATGAATTAACATTCAGATTTATCAAGTACTGTGATCAAAATTGAAGTTACTCATGGAATCACATTTTTAGCTGTTTGTGGGGTTAAGCCAGAATCTTTTAAAATAAAGATTGTTTTTTTTTAATGTGATTGGTTAATTGAATTTCCATGTTATAAAATCTCATTTTTCATCAAGCATAGACCAGTTTACATCTGACAACTCCGTGAAAAATGGGCTAAGAGAAGCCCAATAAATTAGAGTAGAGAAAGCTCATGAGATTGGGTTTTGCAGCTGATGTCTTTTTTTTTTTCTGCTTTAATTGGCAACTGATTGAGAAAAGCAGCCATCCAATTGCAGTTGTGTATAAATCTGCATTTCAGTGATCAGTCTGAAATGTATTCTTAAAAAACCAATATAGTCTAAATTGCAAAGGGATTTCAAGTCTCTGACCCTTAAATATATGCACAGCAAATAAAAAGCAAAAAAAGTACCCTGGTACTGCACAGCTGATAAAAATAGGATGTTCTTTTGTTTATGAGGGTACTTTTATTTCATCTACAGTTTTAAGTATGTCGCTGTGTCTCTGAATAATGTAATTAACAGAGGCCATACTTAGAGTATGTGGAGCCTCCAAGCGTAGTAGAAACAAGTTGACACAATGATCTGCTGAAATGCATTATCATACAGAGACACCAAATGCGAACTCACTCTAGGTCTCCCTCACTCCCTGGTCCTGCGGGCTAGGAAGCCTGGTATTTTACCAGAGTCTCTTAGTAGAGGTAATGAACTTAGCTACAATACCAGGACATCTGTATTATTGCAGGTCTGTTTCTAGTTTGTTCAAGGCTAGCTGGGGACTTCTGCACACACTGTTATTCTATATTACACACACCAGGAATTATTTAATTTCTTACTCTTTGTGGCTGTCTTTTTATGATATTTTTGAATGTTAAATTATGATTAGGAACCCCTGGTTCTGATGATAAATTTAAGCTGAGTTTTCTAAGCAGCACAAGACTTCAAGTAATATGATTTTTATCTGCCTAGTACTTAGAGTCTAATACTTAACTCTAGTAACGTTGCTGCAAGTGAATGATTGAGTGAAATCTTTGGTTCTGTTCTTAAGAGATGCTCAGCACTCCCTGGTACATAATGAGTGCCCTCAGGTGTGCAGGTTGACACAGAAGCTCAGAGCATTTAGTTCTATACCTCCTAAGAAGCATGCAGAACTTTGCAGCATAATGCCATTGGTACAACACTGAAAATGTCACAAGTTTTTTTTCTTTCTAACTTGCTCAGCAAATACTAAATAGTTCTTAGGAGCCTTTTCTGGCATTGATAGTCTTAGACTGTTTCTGTTACAGGTTCTGTTAAAAACAAAGGTAGTGGAATAGACCACCTTCTTCTGTTACATTTCATTGTAAAGTGCATGTACTTACTTGTGTGCATTAATACTGAAGTGATTTGGTGCCTTCCTCCCTACAGTTCTATTACCCTATCAATTCTAAGGACCACTGTAATAGCAGATCTTTGCTTGGAAAAGCAGAATTAAAATATATACTTGTATAACAGATTTTACTCTTGAACTCTCCATGACTTCTTATAAGTACCTGTTAGCTGCAAAATGACCAGTGTTCTTTTTAACTTTAGCTCACTGTAAAGCTCAGAAGAAAATCAATGTATGGAAAACAGAGGAGAGGCAGAGAAATAGAAATAGAGAAGGCAGATAAGCATTTTTAAATCTAAATTAAAAAAAATACGAAGTAGGATACTATATGAAACCTTGACAACTTTTTCCCTCAAATCTAATGGATCTTTTATAGTTTTGTCTGTGAGAAATGTAAATGGTGTAGCTTAGATTTATATATTAAGCATTCAGTTTATCCTGGAGGATACAATTAGTTTTGAACAGATACATGGAAAATAATGATTTGTGATTGTGAATGCAGACAGAATCAGAATGCCAGGGCTAGAGATATTGTAATTCCTTTTCTCTTCACATATGCCTTGGCTAAGAAATGGGGGAATGTTTTCTGTCAAACTCACATTATCTCTAATTGTTTGATTACTATAACCTTGAAAGTAGATGCAATTACACATAAAATGAGGAAAGGTATAAAGTATGGTACCTTGAATCATCATTCTTTGTGTTTGTCGTCTGCTAGTTGTTCTTTGTGTTCTTACATTGCTGTGAGAGGTAAAGAAAACAAGCTGTGTATTCTAAACAAAAGCAATAAAAGCACATCTTTGTCCTGGATTCTGATATTTTTGTTTCTTGATTTGAGAACAAAATCCATATAAATTCAAAAGTGACCATCTGTTGGCAGTATTTGTGCACTGTATTTATAATACTCTGAGGTGACATTAATGCTCACTCAAATTTTGATTAGAAAAGCTGTCTAATGACCTATGCAAATATCTACCTTCTTTGCTCCTTAGCCATCCATTCAATACATCAAAATTACTTTATTTAATAAATATTTAAGGTAAATCAGCAAACATCTTTGTTAACTTTTCCTTGAACTGTTCAGAGGTTTATTTTAAGAGGACTTCCTCATACTCAAATATACTCTGCAAATGTAAATTTGAGTATATTACATCAACCTTATGTTGTTACTTACATACTAATCTGAAATTTCATTTATGCTTTGTACAAATATTTCACAGGTAAAAATCCTAGTGATTCTGTTTTTTTTTAAAAATATTCAAATAAGTAAGCTAAAGTAAGGATGTAACTATTTTTTCCATGAATAGTAGCAGCAGTAGTAATATATACTTTCATTTTTTTTAAACCAAATTCTCCTGAGCTAACCTCACCTTCTAAATGCAGTTCTCAAATACACTGGCATAGATCCAGAATAAATAGAAACCACTGGGCCAAATTAATAAACACCCTGTAAACTGTCAAGTTACATAAACTTTCTAGTTGTGTTTGTTTCAGGGTTCATTATTACTTCTATTTAAAATGTTTCAGTTATTCCAAAACTGGGATTAGAGAGAGAATGATATTATTTATGTCTGTAAATGACTAATTAAAGTGTTTTAATAGGGTGACCCAACATTTCCCTGTTATGAAGTAGAAAGTCAAAATTTGATTAAAGGTCATTCTGGTGTTAGGCATAGACTCATTTCTCTAAAAAAAGTGTTGGAATTTGACAAGGTCTAGACTTTCAAAACCCCAAAATCTAATTTAGGCATTAAAATGAACTAAGACTCTCAAAAATGTAGTACAAGGTAGCTGGACATCTAGAAGATGTAAGGTATTACTCAGATGCTAAGTATTGTTATTTAGAATGCTGCATTATTAGAAAAAAATCGACTAAGATTCTTAAAAATTAATATCACATGTTAAACAAACCCTAGGTAATATCTTTCTCTATCACTGGTGGTAACACTGAGATATTTTTATTTTAGGTTAAAAAAGGATTAAAATAAAATCCTCAGCTTCAAAGAAATCAGCAAGTCCTGGCCTCAATATATGCGATGTAGTGTTTAATTTAAATTAGTGTCTGACATGACACTTAATGGGATAATTTGGGAACACAGTATTAATGGGGAATAATATCTTGAACTAGGGACATGATTCAGGCTAATAACCTGAAGATGTTAAGTGGCACTGGTACTGTTCATTTTAAACAACACTCTGAGAATCCTTTCCTTCTGGGTGGAGTTCAGAGAGAGAATTAATTTTGTAGAATAATTAGGGTCAGAAGAAAGTTACTTTTGGAAATGTCTCTTGACTGGGAAACTTGAAACGTGAAGAACAATGGGCAGTAGGAGATTTAATTGCTACTTAACAATTAATTTTCTTCATCTATTTATCGTGGTAGCTTTCAATTATTTACAATTTACCATGTGCTACTGTAAGTTCCAAGCATGAGAAGCAAGTGAGCTAAATGAACCGGTATTCATCTTCATGAGCTTCTGAGTTGTTGTAAGCTTTCCAGCACAGCATGGGCCTTCAGTCTGCACTTCGGCAAAAGCGACTTTACAGTCTGAATTTTTGTGGGACTCCTATGTGTCGAGTGATCAGACAGGCTTGTGTTACTGCGTTAGCTTGGTTATAGTCTGATAGAAAGAGTATGTCTTTCATGCCTTTCAGGAAGGATGTGAACTTTGAGTCAGCTTTTATAACTGTTCAGATGTCAAGTGAAGACTGCAGCGAGAAGGGGAACTTTCATTATCCCCAAAGGGCATTCATAATAGGTCCCAGATATAAAACCAAATAAATACTTTAAATTATTTGCACCACTTAACCATTTAAATATAATGAGAGTACAGTGTAGTTCATGTAGTCTGCTTCTGGCTATGCATGACTCCTAAGTGATGTCAAAAATGAAGGTGCTCCTGGGAAACTCCTTTGGGTTCTTCAGTCAGTATTTGAGAGCGTGGCGACATCAGGGGTAGCCTGAATCCACAATACTGTGCAAGCCTGAAGTTTTTAATCTTCAGACTTGCATGGTTTAAAATTACATTTGTCTGAAATGTACTAGTGAAAGGATTTTTCCAACAACTTCTCCTGATCCAATGAGCTTTTAATTATTCCTTAATGAATTTTCATGAGAAAATTAAAATCCAGATTTTGTTGCTATGAGATATGGGAAAATACGACATTTTTAACCTAGAGAATCAGAATCTCATTTAAATATATTTAAAATGTAATCCTGTACGCTTGCTTTAATTCTGTTGCTTAGGTGTCATTATAAAAGTGGAAAGTAAGCCAAAAGAGTGTATTTATGGCCTACAGTAGCTGAAACAGCAGTTTGTCGGAAAGATCGTGCCACTGCAACTGGAGATTTAGGCCCTTTTCGTGTGCCCGCCATCCCTCCTGCCAGTTGCCAGGCAACACTGGCAGCCCCAGGATGCAGTACATTGCAGATAAATCCCCACCAGGCTTTCTCTACATATACCTTTTTTCATCGTGGCTTTAACTATTCCTGCTTCCAACTCAATGGTTGTCTCTTTACGTTGGAGCTGCATTTATTACCAATTGAAGACCACTCTAGTAGTAACAATTAACCTTTCACGTCTTTGAATATCTTCACTTCCAGTGTGACTTGCGCATATAGAAATTGCTCTGTGAAACACAGTCGTCTTCTGGATGGAACAAACAACTGTTTAATCACAGCAGCAGACCTCACAGCTTTTTGGGACATATAAAGAGAAAGAATGCAGCTATTTAAACAACTAGGGTTTTATTTCAACATGTGGAGTTAAGTAGAGAGGATTTAATTATACAGCAGTAATTTAGACAGAATGAGGTTAATGCTTCTGCTCTTTGAAGGTATTTCCTTTTCTTTTTGTTCACTTTGAAAGTCAGGGTTAAGTTCTTTGAAAGCTAGTAAATGAAAAGAACACAACTGCTTAGCACTGTGTTTGCAACTTCTCTTTCTGTATTTAAAAGTAACAGATTGTCATCTACTCAGTCCTTGTTAGCAACATGCAAGTTTTCCTTTGGAGGTCACTAGTTCAAATAACCTGTGTAACTGGATGGATTCTCAAGTCACAAGGGATTAGTAGTAGGCTGTGGTATCTGAAACAGCTTCTCCTCATGAACAACTGTTGCATAGGCTTGTTTGCTTTTTCAGATATCACCTCATTTGGACTGAAGTCCTGGTTTCAGCCAGGATAGAGCTGGTTTTCCTCACAGAAGCTAGTGTGAGACTGTGTTTTGGATTTGGGATGAGGAACTGTTGATAATGTGCTGATGTTTTGGGTTGTTGCTGAGCCGTCAAGGACAGTCCAGCTTCTTGTGCTGGGCTGCCAGCGAGCAGGCTGGGGGTGCACGGGGAGCTGGGAGGGGACACAGCCGGGACAGCTGACCCAGACTGGCCAAAGAGATATTCCCTACCATACGACGTCATGCCCAGTACATAAACTGGAGTTGGCCGGGGGGGCGGAAATCGCTGCTCGGGGACGGGCTGTCGATCACGGGGTGGTGAGCAATTTCTGTATTGGGCATCACTTGTTCTTATACATTCCTTTGTTGGTATTATCATTATTGTTCCCTTCTTTCTTTCTGTCCTATTAAACCGTGTTTATCTCAACCCACGAGGTTTTTCCTAATTCTCTCCCCCGTCCCGCTGTGGGAGGGAGAGTGAGCGAGCGGCTGCGTGGTGCTTAGCTGCCGGCTGGGGCTAAACCACGACACTTGCTCTTATACCTGGCAATCCTATCACCAGAATTCCTGTTGGTAGACAGTAAAAAAGCAGGATTGGAAAGAAAAAGCAGCTTCAGATGCTAGTGGTTAGGAAAGAACCAACCGCATGTTGCCCACATTTGTGTATCTATAGACACTTTAACAGCCTTGTTTTAAAAGCTGCTAATTATTCATATAAAATATCACTGCAGCCATTAATGCAACAATATTTGGTTATAAGTGCTGTTACCTGAAACATTCATATAATAGAAACGTCTTAAGAAAAAGAGTGGATTAATTCTGCTGTAGAAACCTCATAATAATAAAAGTGGAATAATTCTGCTGGAACAGCTTGAATTCAAGCTATAGAGGAATCATAAAAGGCGGCAAAATAATATGGTAAAAGGACGTCTCTTGCTCCACCTTGAACTTGGAGCTGATTACTGCAGTTCACGTATTGCTAGCAATAGGAAGTAGCAGATCCAAATGTCCTGCAAGCTTTGTTGGCTGGAATTTGGTGAAGGATGGTGTCAGTGGCCATCCTCCCAGAGCATAAATGTCCAGTCCTGTAGTTACAGGTATTGCAATCAAACCTGTTCACTCTGATGAAACCTGGTTTTACACTGCTGTAAACCTCCCCATACCTGTATTTAACAGGTCATGATGCTATTTAATAGCCTGTTGTTCACTTCACCAAAGAGCAGACGAGGAAGACTGTACATTCAGCATAAAGCTTTTATCAAAATGTAGACCTTATAAATCACTGCTCACATTTTAAAAAGGAAAACAACTGACTTACAAAGGCCTATTAAAATATTTTGCTGCTTCTGTAAGTGTGCAAAGAGCCTTTCAAAGCAATCTCCTTCAAAATAATTAGGAGGAGGAGGAGGTACCATTTAAAGTATTCTTATTTCTGACAGAGTATGTAGATAGCCCTCCTGTTTGGAAAAATCAAGTTCTCTGAATACCATTTACTTAAGCCTATGATGTTTTAGTGATTTTGTCTTGACACAGGTATACAAGTTTAGGAGTCAGAGAGCATATAATTTTATAGTTGGGCTCCAGCAAGTATGATAGTATGCAGATCTGCTTAATGGCAGCTTTCTAATAGTGCAACAATAGACGTTATAACTTCAGTTGGCAGCCACCCCCACACAGAGCCACCTACACTTTGCCAGAATCCAAAGCTGAGATTTTAGATTTATACTCTGAAAGCTGTAAAATTATTAAGAAAAACCTCTTCCTGTCAGTAAGAAGATGTTTTTGGAGCACTTTTTTTTTTCACACCAACAAATGATCTTGATTGGAATCTTGGTACCATATTAATATTTCAGCCTGGTGATAATTTTGTCTACTTGTGATAGGAAGGAAGGAAGAATTTGGAGCTAGTACAGCTACAGCTACCAAAAGTCAACTTTCTTCTCAGTCCCTTTAACTCTTTTGATCCTTTGGATGTTTTAATCTCACATGAATATATTTGGGTGCCTTGTAAGTTAGGAGTTAAAATACCACAGTACTAGAGTGTTATACAAGAAGTGTTTCACATAGAAAGCTTTTAAACATAACACTATTAACTAAAGTAAAATTCTACAGATATAAAATTTTCATGTTTAAATACCTACTCTCTGCAACTTAGCAACTGAATATTTGTGTTACTTGTGAATATTTCTGGTTTTCTTTACTTGAGGCTATGGCACAGTATACAGGAACTTCATTTAATGTCTGAAAAGTACCATGTCAGGTGGGTGAGAAGCAGCCTGATATTCTTGCTTTACGTTTGCTGTTCTAAATGTGCTGCTTAGAAACTGTTTTGAGATTTCCAATGTTAGGAATTTCCCCATGGGTACTTTATTGTATTGTATTATTTAGAAACCCCACAACATTAATGATCTTTTTTGTCATCAGTTTCATGTTTTTTACAACAATTAAGTGCAAGGGTTTCAAACAACTGTCACATCCTCTAAAGAGCACCAGAGATTCAGTGGGGGAAGAAGATTGTGTGTGACCATGCAATATAAAACTTTGCCTACTCTTTTATACCTCTGTAATGGGGGCTCATAAGGTTATCTGACACCGAACATAGCACAGCTGCTGGGTTGCACTACAACCCAATTGGCTTGACTTGCTCTTGTTCCATTATGTTTTGAGGCAGACAAATAGTGAGAATTTGCTAAAACTTAGAGCATCAGGAAGCTCCATTACAATATATTAATCTTGGATAAGACTTCAATTCTTAGGCCAGCTCTTGAAAGTTACGTATGTGCCTAATACAGAAGCACAAGAAAAATTAGTAATGTAATGGAAAATTAGTCCTGGATGGCTGACAGTGAGAATATCTTTCCAGTCAATCTCCAGTTGCAAGTAATGTAATTTTGAAAGAACACATTGAGGTTGAAATTTGGCCTCTCTCCAATGTGAAGTAGTTTCACTTGACCGGGTTCAAACTGGGGTGCTAACTGTGTGATATTGGCAGTAATGTGATAACATGTCATTATCTATGCCATTTATTTCAAGGCGGGGTAAGTGGCGAATGTAATATGACAGGGGAAATCAAAATCAAATCACCTTGTATCAATTCAGGAACAGTTCCTTAGATGCAGACTTGGAGGGTCAGAATATGCTTCTTAGAGTCTGCATTCACCTCTGAGATGAGAACCTTTTCCCTTGTAAGTGCAGATCTAGCTATATTGCCATTCCTCCTGCATCAGATCAAAAATAAGCTTAGCAGCTGAACAGGAGTTGGAACATTCCAATTAGCTCTAAGAAGCTTGAAGGAAGACATGGCCAGATATTGAGAAGAAAAAGTAAATCAGGGCAATAGATTTTCTGAGTATTGGGCATCAAAAATTAATTTTAGTTCTAATAATGTCAGTGGGCATGTTGCCATCCTCTTCAGTTGAAACGGCATATGGCCCTCCATGAGGTGCCAGTTGGGAAGCTATTATAAGCAGTCTGGTAACTAGAATCTGTGTAGATTCTTTACCACTAATGGATGATTCTCAGTTGGACAGTGAAAGATAAAGTGAGGGATAAATGGTGGGAAAAAAAATAAAGATAATTTTAAAAAACGTCTAAAAGCTGACTATAGCACCTTTACACATGCTAGGGACCACTCTGTGCTAAGTTAGCTCTTAAGAGAGGTTTAAAGTGCAAGTATTTCAGCTATGTTAAAAAAATATCCATTACTTTACATTTTTTCAAAAAGTTTACGCCTACTTGTTGACTGTGTGTGGTTGACCCTCTATAACAATAATCTTGGGCCTCTCAACAAAAACTGGTCTCTTGAATGATCTGCCTTTGTGTTTACAACTGGTTGTTTACTTAAACCATAAAGTTTTCATAACAGGAAACATGCAAAATGAAGACTGCATTGATGTATTAAAGTGGACATCATTTTTCCAAAATGAATAAAATGGAATAGCTGCCAGGACAGAATACCTTTCTGTATGCAGAAAGCTGTGGCAAACATGTTGTTTTTACTGAGTGAAAGAAACCTCATTAGAGCACTGCAAAATTCTTCTGGAGCTCCATGTCTGTATAAAACTTAATATCTGTGTTTTTGACTTTTTGTTGATGGCTGCTTTTTTGAAAGAGAAAGATTCTGTTTTATAATTAGAGCAAAATAGATAAGCTCATTTGTCTCTATCAATATTCATTCTAACATTGATATTTTGATGTATTACAATACACTTTTTCATCCTGCTCTTCCATTTGCTATACTTGCCTACATCATCATTAGAATAATACTGCATTAATAAAGATGACAGGAGATTTGCAATAAATGTCATCCATTTATGTTTACCAGTGTTTGACTTTGTGAGTGAATCAGATAATTTTCCTGTAAATTCAGAAAAAGTGGTTTTGGGAGGGCAAAGAGAACTGGACTCCTTTAAGTTTTTCTTTAACTATCCCTTTTGAGTTTATTCCAAATTATTTTATCTTGGTGACTGTTTTCATGCTAGAATAAATGAATGATATATGCCCTAAAATTAATTTTTTTGTTTGTATTTAAAACACAGCTGTGCATGATTTATCCCTGTACCAGTAGTTTGGTGTCAAGGTCCTCTGTATCTGTGTGTTAACTAGTTGATTTCAAATGACCAACGGGAAGAGGCTGTATTCGGTAGATGGGAGAGTCAAATTATAAAATACAAAACTTGTACTGAGATTCGCAAATTAAGGGATCCATATTCTCTGCTTCAAACTCTCACCTATATTCCTCATTTCTTCCTCTTGAACTTCTGGTTAGCTGACAGTTGGGTGGTACAGGAAAAACATCTGACCTTCTTATGACATGTTCCTGAGCACAATTTCCCTCTTGCTGGAGGGGGAGTGTTTGTGTGCATTTGTGGATAAAAATTGTTAAAATTGTGATAAAACTGTAAGGAGACAGAAATCTCACTGTACCGCAAAGGTTAGTGATGAGTATACTCTTACGTGGAATTTCAGCAGCTTTAGTGTAGAAGACACTGCAAATTCAAAGCAATATTATTGCTCTAAATAAAATATGTGGGGCTTTAGTTTAACGGCTTAATTATCTATAAAATAATTGTGTTAGGAAGCTTTGTGTTCATAGAAAATAATTTGAGATCACAAATTTAACAACACTGGAAGAAGACAGAGAGCTTCTCTTGCAAGTTTTAAAACCTTGCTCTTGAAAATTTATAAAGCAGACTGTTTCCTATGTTCTTGAAAGGTATTTTGTATTTTAATTATGTTAGAATCATTTCAACATTTCTTTTCTATTCTGCTTGATCAATAATCGGCAGAATAAACTACTTCGATTCACTGGACCTATTTCCTACAAAAATCCTTTTCTGCTAACCCCTGAGCACAACACCACTCCAATGCTCAAGGAACTGGTTTGGCTTGTCCTGTCATCAAGGAGTGTTTTGAAAGACAGTTTAACCTACAGGTTTTCCACAGTAAGATCGGACATATCTGTGACTTATGTGGGTCTGGTCAATTCAGCAGTTGTGCTGTTACTGATCTCAATGGGTATTTTGTCACAGGTCTGGTTGTTTTCTGTACCCAGTGTCTTTACAAATGTTTTCAGAATCTTACTCCTGTTTCCAATGTCAGGAAATTGACTTCATACAATAAATATTTTTACTCTTCATCTATAACTTGATTTGACTGAGGCTGTGTCATTATATATACTTCTGATATATGCTTTGGACCTTTCTCTGATACCACTTCTTGGACACATTAAATAACAAAGTGTGATCAATTTGTGCATGAGCTATTTTATGGATAGAAAACATAGTTCTGCTTAATAAAATCAAGTGTTCTGCCTCCTCTGATGCTTTGTCCCTTTAGGCAGCTTTGTTGGTCCACACATCTTTTGTCAATGTAGACTCGAATAATTAACTCCATATTTAACATATGACATTAGGATCATTGTGCAGTAATGTAATAACTGTTACCTGGACTTGTGGAAAGCATTTGACACTGTTTCTAAATTGGAGGGACATGGATTTGACAAACGGACCACTCGGTGGGTATGGAATTGGCTGGATGGTTGCACTCAAAGAGTTGCGGTAAAAGGCTCAATGTCCAAGTGGAGACCAATGATGAGTAGCATTCCTCAGGGGCTGGTAATGGGATTGGCGCTGTTTAACATCTTTGTTGGTGACATGCACAGGAGTGCACCCTCAGCAAGTTTGCCAACAACACCAAGCTGTATGGTGCACCTGACACACTGGAGGGACACAATGCCATCCAGAGGGACCTAGACAGGCTTGAGAGGTGGGCCTGTGCAAACCTCATGACGTTCAATAAGACCAAGTGCAAGGTCCTGCAGCCGGGTTGGGGCAATCCCAAGCACAAATAGAGGCGGAAATTGGGAAGAGAGCAGCTCTGCCGAGAAGGAGTTGGGGGTACTGGTGGATGAAAACCTGACCATGAGCCAGCAATGTGCACTTGTAACCCAGAAAGCCAACTGTACCCTGAGTTGCATCCAAAGAAGTATGGCCAGCAGGTTAATGGAGGTGATTCTCCCCTTCTTCTCTGCCCTGATGAGACTGCATCTGGAGTACTGCCTCCAGCTCTGGAGCCCTCAGGAAAGACATGGACCTGTTGGAGAAGGTCCAGAGGAGGGCCAATAAAATGATGAGCAAGATGGAATGCCTCTTCTATGAAGAAGGGCTGAGACAGTTGGGCTTGTTCAGCCTGGAGAAGAGAAGGCACCAGGGAGACCTTATTGCAGTCTCCCAGTACCTAAAGGGGGCTTATAAGAAAGATGGGGACAGACATTTCAGCAGGCCCTGTTGCAACAGGACAAGGGATAATGGTTTTAAACTAAAAGAGGGCAGATTTCAACTAGATAGAAGGAAGAAATTTTTGACAATGAGGGTGGTGAACCACTGGCATGAGTTGCCCAGAGAGGTGGTAGATCACAGAATCACAGAATCATTAAGGTTGGAAAAGATCTTTAAGGTCATCAAGCCCAACCATCAAACCCAACAGTACCATGCCCATTAAACCATGTCCCAAAGTGCCACATCCACACGTTTTTTGAACACTTGCAGTGATGATGACTCCACCACCTCCCTGGGCAGCCTGTTCCAATGCCTGACCACTCTCTCTGTGAAGAAATTTTTCCTAATATCCAGTCTAAACCTTCCTTGGCACAACTTGAAGCCATTTCCTCTTGTCCTATTGCTAGTTACTTGGGAGAAGTGACTAACATCCACCTCACCACAACCCCCTTTCAGGTAGTTGTAGAGAGTGATAAGGTCTCCCCTCAGCCTCCTCTTCTCCAGACAAAACAACCCCAGTTCCTTCAGCCGCTCCTCATAACATGTGCTCCAGAGTCCTCACCAGCTTCATTGCCCTTCTTTGGACATGCTTGAGCACCTCAACGTGCTTCTTGTAGTCAAGGGCCCAACACTGAACACAGTATTCAAGGTGCGGCCTCACCAGTGCCAAGTACAGGGGTACAATCACTTCCCTACTCCTGCTGGCCACACTATTTCTGATACAGGCCAGGATGCTGTTGTCCTTCTTGGCCACCTGGGCACACTGCTTACTCATGTTCAGCTGGCTGTCAACCAGCACCTCCAGGTCCTTTTCTGCCGGGCGGATACCCCATCCCTGGTAACATTCAACGTGAGGTTGAACAGGTCTCTGAGCAACCTGATCTAGTCGAGATGTCCCTGCTCATTGCAGGGACGGTTAGACTAGATGACCTTTAAAGGTCCCTTCCAACCCAAACCATTCTATTATTTTATGATAATTATGCTCTAAAAGAGAAATAGGTGATTTCTCCCATTCAGTTGGAAGGTTACACACACAAATATGATATTGTCTTAGTTTTGTGAGCTATGCACACTGGGGTCTTTTTTGGCTTAGCTTGAAGTAGCTACCTAAGCACTGTACTGCAAGTGAAGATGTCTAATGGACAGCAATGAGATCTTGTATTGTAGATAATGATCTTGTTGACTGAGGATGAATGTGGAACAGAAGGCTGAAACACAGTGTCCTATGGGAGTGCCAAGGATTCTCAGACCAAATAAAAGCTATCTGGGCATAATGAATGTTTGGGAAGTTGAGTTGTTACATAAGAGGTCCACTCAAAGGCCCTTTTTTTTGGTCTTTACAGCAACGTAAGATAAAATGCACCTTTTAAAATGGACAAATATTATGCAATAGATGAGACAGTTCTATGAAATAATGTGTGATTGATATTTGGTCTTCATGTAGTTAAATATGACTAGTCTCTTAGTTTCTCACACTCAAGAGTTGTAACAAGTAAGATTTTTTTTTAGCCTTTTGTTATTGGAGATATTAAGTTTGTTGTTATGATGACATACAGATATGTTTGGCAATAATCTGTAAGTAGATGTCATAGATGTAGAGGAACATACAATAGCACAATTTAACCACAAAAATTTGTTATAATGTCTCTGTTTAAAAGGCAGTGTTGGGCTAACCTTGGCCAGCTCTGGACACCCACCCAGCTTCTCTCTCACTGCCCCTCCTCAACAGGACAGGGGCAGAAAGTAAGATGGAAAGCTTGTGGGTTGAGATAAAGACGGGAAAATCACTTACCAACTACTGTTGCAGTCAAAATCAACTCAATTCAGGGAAAATTAATTTATCTTACTGCCAATTAAAAACAGAATAAGGCCATGAGAAACAAAGACAAAAGTAAAAACACCTTCCCCCACTCTTTTTACCAGACTCAACTTCACTCCTTCATTCCCAAGTCCTCTACCTCCTCCCCATAACCCTGAGCAGTGTAGGCAGATGGGGAATGGGGGTTGTGGTCAGTTGATAAAAGCTCCTCTCTGCCGCTCCTTCCTTCTCACACTTCTCCCCTGCTTCAGCATGGGTCCTTCTCGTGGGCTGCAGTCCCTTGGGATAAACCTGCTCCTGCATGAGGTCTCCATGGGCTGCAGTTCCTTCAAGAAATACCCACTTGATCCAGTGGGGGGGTCCTCCACAGGCTGCAGTGTGGGTATCTGCTCTGGCGTGGTCCTCTCCACAGGCTGCAGGGACGTACCTGCTATACTGTGGTCTCCTCCACGGGCTGCAGGGGAATTTCTGCTCGTGGAGCAAGTCCTCCCCGTCCTTCTTTCCTGACCTTGGTGTCTTGGCCTTGTTTTTTTCCCTCACTCCTCACCTCTGTTGCCAAGTTTTTCCCTTTCTTAAATATGTTTTCTCAGAGGTGCCACCACTTTGGCTGCAGGACTCAGCCATGTCCTGCAGTGTGTCAGTTGGAACCGGCTGGAACTGGCTGTGTCTGGCATGGGGCAGCCCTGGCCTCTCCTCACAGAGGCCACCCTGCAGCCCCCGCTGCCAGGCCCCCTCTTTACACAGAACAAAGTTTAATAAATTCCATAGGCTGGAAATACAGCCTTGACAATTTCATGTGAGAAACAAGTCTCTTGGAAATACTCAAACAGTTTGTCAGGGTCATTTCTTCCCCTAAAATACCTCATGTTCAAGGAAGAATTAACTCAGAGAAACCAAGTAGCCTGTGCAGTAAAGGAGGAGGGATGGAACACTCACAGCACGATTTTCCAGGTCCATCATCAATAAAATCTTACTCTGAGGTATTAAGACATTCTTTTTTTCTGAAGGATTTGTGTGGCTTTCATTCACTTCAGAAGCTTGCTGGAAAACAAAAAAACCCAAAACCTGAAACAAAAAGTTTACTTTTCACTACCTGTTTAGCTTTACATTGGCTCATGAGTATCTACACTATAGCTAGTGCAAACGTGGAAGCCCTGGGTGCTAGCTAACTGCCGGGAGCTGCAGCAGGAGCCCAGCAGCATCAGACGGGCAATCAGCTGACTGACTGACAAATAAAACTTGGTTCCTTTTTTTTTTCCAAAGAGTGGTCATAGTTATTCAAAGTATTTCAGGCAGGCATTGTTTTTTTTTTTTAAATGAAGATAATAAGGATTATTTGATCAGGTTGCCTGTAAATTTAACATTTTTACATGGCAGTTTTTGCTTCTATTACTCAGAAAGATCCTTCAAAATACAAAATGAAAGCAAAATGTGTTGTAGTTGATCTTTTTCTAAATATCACCAAGTCCACTATGATTAAACTGAGGCGATTTCAAACTGTTGATTCTCTTTCATTGGCAGAACTTTACTACTTTTTTTGGCTTGAAGCATTCAATACTTCCGCAGAGTATTTTTGAAAATGAAAAGTTTAAAAATGTGAATGACCTGGATTGTTCGGGCTTAATTCATCCTTCAGAAATTCTCGGACTTTATCTTCTATTACCAGAGCGCCTTGGGCTTCTCTTTTGTTTGCTAGGTCACATCCTCATGGCATTTTATGAAGATAAAAATACCCTTTGGTGTCATGACCTTCATGTTTTCTCTCTCTTCCCAGGGTCTGTTTTAATAGACTGCCACGTAAACCTTTGTACAGTGAAATTTGTTTTAATGTTGGGTGGTAGTTACTCCATCCTTTAACACAAATTGTTATTTTTCCACTGGATGATTAAAGCCTGTCTGCGGCCCTTTTGTATCAGCACATCCTTCCCTGTGTGCTTTTGGATATGAAAGCTACAAAACAAGTGAATCACCTTATCTTTTTTTTTACATCTTTGGTAGTCTTCCATGATGTGCAGTTGCCTACTCACTTAATTCAGACTGGATTACTCTATTATTTATTTCAATAAATTCAGTGTATTTAAAATTCTAAAATTACATTGATGAAACTCTCAATTCTTCAATGGATTGTTATTTTAAGAAATAAAGAAAAAACTAATATTTTCCTTACTTGGACACTTAAGGAATACATTGTCTTCCTTTCTTATGTAAGGTATTGAAGAAAAGTTATAAAATCTATTTAGTAGCTTTTGAATTTCTAGATTGTTTGATTAAGTATTTTAACAGGGAATATAATAAAGAGACGACAATGTTAAGTTTTTAGTTGGATTTGCTAGTGTTGGAATAGTAGAAACATAAAAAAAAGTTAAATATTTTTTTGATTTTTTTTTCTCCACTCTGACAATGTGGCTGAAAATCAGCTGCACCAGTGCTTCAGGTTATTGTCAGCTTGTTTGTTTGTTTGTGGAAACTCCTGCTGTCAGCTTGAATTCTTGTACAGGTGAATTGCTTTCCTGCAAAGGTCTAAAGAAATTTCATTTATGTTTCTAGACTGATGTTCTGTTTTACTTAAGTGCTTAACTATATGATAAACTTCAAACACACGATCAGTCTATTGCATTTATTGATTTCTGTGCTTAAACAGAAGCTGAGTATAGGCACCTCATTGAATCTGGACCTTTGACAGAAATGTTCCTAACAAATGGGAGTAGCCTTATTTGTCAGGAAATTGAGTTCTGTATGGAATTATAGTGATATGCAATATTTCTGCTCAGTAATACTTATTCAGCTGTCATTTAGAAGAATATCTCATACTTAAGTACTTGGTGTGTATGGGTTTTTCTTCTTACTATTTTGTATTTCAGAACCACAACACTTTTTGCTATAGTGTAAAAGTTTTCATCGAAATCGAGTGATTTTTGATTGTCCTACATTGGCAAATCCATTGACCTGCAAAGACTATCTGTTAGTAATCAGGTAAAGAACTGCCGTTTAGTATATGTAAAGCAAAGCAAAGATTTTAGGATTAATGCTTGTTTTTAAAATTCTGAGTATATCTGCAGAAGTAAACTATAAATTGTAAAATGAAGAGCTGATTCAAATGCCTCAGCACTGAGCAATTACAGGAAAAAAACCTGTTTGGACATACAAAAATTTAGTAATAAACTTCTCATGACATGGGGAATGTTAATCTCAAGCCAGTGAGGGGACTTGGCCAACTCATTACAATCAATAAGAATTTGTTCATTCGCCTTAATGCAAGCTTGAGCATGTCCTACTTCTCATATCCTGAGTGACAGTGAACCTTTTTAGCTTAGTACCTACTGACACTACAGCCATGGGTTTTGACAGGAAGAATTTTAATGTTCTGTTAAAATACTTTATGGAAAATTAGAATAATCTGAAGTGTATAGTGCAAAATGAACACTTTTAAGAACACTGATTTGCTGTGAAATATTAGAGTTTATGTTTTGGCAGGTAGAAAACACAAAAGAAATTGCTATGGATGCTTTATTATGAGGAAAAATAAGTAGAGTAAAAGTTTATTACATATAAGACCAAATCCAGTTCAAGGACTTTGTGTCATTTGGAGAGCAAAAAGATTTAGTGAGTTAAAAGTGGAAGAGGCATGTTGCTACAGAGAAGATATTCTAGCTCATTGAAGTAGATGTCATTAACAATAATAAAATTGTTTTAAAACATATTTCTCATTTGTTTACTACAGATCTTTTAAATAATGAACAAAGTAGATTCAGAAAAGTTCACATCTATCTTGAGCCCCAAATTAGTAGGCAATTGTCTCCATAAAACATAAAGTTTCTAGTATTTGAAAAGAAATAAAGATACTGTTTCTTCCTATTTAAGAAAAGGTAAAAATTTGACATTAAATTATATGACATGAACAACATGAATAATTTGTTGGCAGTTTTAATCTTCCATTTTGGGCACATGGTTTCTTTTAGGAAACATTTAAGAAAAAGCTGAAGGATTCAACCACTATTGTTTTAAATAAATTTTAAACCCTATTTATTTAGAAACTGTCTAATGTTTTATGACATCCAAAAAAATAGAGAACTGTATTAACTTGCCATTTTATATTGCTTTTAATTTAACCCCTTATCTTCCAAATTCAAATGGGGATTTCTTGTCAATTTTATCTAAACAAGAGTCAATTAAAGGATCTATTTATATGTAAGTGTGTGTGATATTTAAGCAGTAATTGCCAGTGATTCTTTTTATTTCAATGCATTTTGCATTTTCCCTCTATCTTCTAAGCACTTATCTCACAGCTTTATTTGTCCAACTTTGTAAATTAAACACCTGTCATAAAATGGAAAATGTAATGCAGTAGCCAATTGTTTGCTATAATAAAAAAAACCCACCAAAAATCCCTTTTGAGATTTTTTAAATCTTGACCTCAGTATTACACTGCAGCAGTAGATGAAATTACACATGAATTAAAAGAAAAACCATCCATTTTATATATTGTACTTCCATGGTTTATCCCTTTATATTTCTGAGCAGATAAGGAGATATTCTATATTTATTTTGAATATATTGTTACTTATCTTGCATATTTTCAATGCAATAAAAGTTATTAAAGCTTTTACACAAGTGTGGCCCATGTTAATGTACTCCTGGACTTCTGGCCATTGTCATTGCCCATACCTGTAGGTTCACTTCAGTTTGCTGTTGTTTTTTCTTTTTTGAATAGGATACTGGAACTGAATACAATTTAAGTGCCTAGACACCACTTATTTATGAGGTGAAAACATAATATTGTCATTTGCATTCTTCTATATCTTATCTTCCTTTTGTTTTTAATATGAAATAAAATGTAAGTCTGCCCATATTAGGTCTTGAACTGTAATTTTTTACAGTGATCTGAATTCTTTCCTGTGGAATAGTGTATTCATAGAGGATGAGAGTTTTGTTAGACTAGCTTGAGGAAGGCAAATATCCCCAGGAAAATGTTACCAAGTATACATATTTCTCATGCTTTGGTACAGTAAAAATTATTTCTTTATGAAGTTGTTGATGAACTTGGTAAATTTGATCACCAAGCATTGTTACAATCTTTTGATGGGTAAAAAGTTTGCAAGTTCAGTCCAGGTTTTGCAAATGGTAAAAAGTTAAAAAAAAGAAAAGCAAAACCCAACATAACAAATAACAAAAATAACAAGGAACTTTCATACACATTGGTAAGTCTATGCAATGACTTTCATACAGACATACCAGGCTTTTTAATATTTTTCAAATGTTGCTGTAGCATTCTGTAGAAACATGGATATATAGAAACCTGTTACGGCAGTTACCAAAAGGGTAGAAAAAGGGCACCTGAATGACATGCTATATTGGGTTTGCTTGACAAGGTCAGTCAAGGTCAGACAAGGTAGCAGTAGGGGTTGCAGGGGTGGCTTCTGTGAAAAGTTGTTAGAAGCTTCTCCAGTGTCTGATAGAGCCAGTGCCAGCCAGCTCCAAGACAAACCCACTGCTGACCAAGGTTGAAACCCACAGTGACAGTGGTAGTGCCTCTGGCATAACATATTTAAGAAGAGGGAAAAAAACTGGCAGGCAGCATTTGCAGCTGGAGAGAAGAGTGAGAATATGTGAAAACAACTCTGCAGACACCAAGGTCAGTGAAGAAAGAGTGGGAGGAGGTGCTCCAGGCACTGGAGCAGAGATTCCCCTGCAGCCTGTGGTGAACAAAGACCATGGTGAAGTAGGCTGTGCCCCTGCAGCCCATGGACCTCCACGGTGGAGGACCCCAGAGCAGGTGGATGCCTGAAAGAGACTGTGACCTCATGGGAGGCCTGTGCTGGAGCATGCTCCTAGCAGTACTTGTGGACCCATGGATTGAGGAGCCCAGATTAGAGCAGGTTTGCTGGCAGACTTGGGGAGACTCATAAGGGAGCCATCTGTTCCTGAAGGTTGGCACCCTGTGGAAGGGACCCAGGCTGGAGCAGTTTGTGAAGAACTGCAGCCAATGGGAACGACTCACGTTGGAGAAGTTCGTGGAGGACTGTGTCCCGTGAGAGGGACCCCATGCTGGAGCAGGGGAAGAGTGTGAGGAGTCCTCCCCCTAAGGAGGAAGGAGTGTCAAAGACAAAGTGTGATGAACTAACCACAACCCCCATTCCCCATCCCCCTGTGCTGCTCGAGGGGAGGTGGTAGAGGAAATCAGGAGTGAAGTTGAGCCCAGGAAGAAGGGAGGGGTGGGGGGGAAAGTGTTTCTTTAAGATTTGGTCTTATTTCTCATTATCCTACTCTGATTTTGATTGGAAATAAATTAAACTAATTTCCCTAAGTGGAGTCTGTTTTGCCTATGACAATAACTGCTGAATGATCTCTCCCTGTCCTTATCTTGACCCAGAAGTTTCTCATTGTATTTTTCTCTACGCCGTCCGGCTGAGGAGGGGGAGTGACAGAGCGTTTTTGGTGGGCACCTGGCATCTAGCCAAGTTCAACCCACCACACATTCCAACACCATCTGAAAGTCTGAGCAGAAATAGTCATTTGAACCCAGCTACCTTTAAAATCTTAATGATTTTTGATTTATGGGGATAAATGTATTAGCAGTTGTAAGGCACAGGAATACTGCAGTGAGAACTCATGTAAGTTCTTGTGGAGGATTAACAGATCTCTCCTAGTAGAATACTAATGTCTGAAATTGAGATAAATAACCTGAGTATCAGACAAATGATTAGCTTAATGAAAATATTTAGAAAGTTTATTCTCCTGACAAACTTCAACTTAAGCTATCTAATTCTATTTACAGCCATTTTGCTGCACATGAAGAACTTTGAAGTATATGAGGAAATTGAAGAAGTACTGTTACTCAGGATATAGTTATCCAAGAAACTATTAACAGTTTTCTGAAATTCATTTTTCTCTGCAAAAATGCATTAAGGAGAGCCCAAGAGTCAATACTATCTTTAACTTTGTTTAATTTTTTTCTTGATTGAACTGTAATTGTAAAAGGACATCAGTAAAAAGTAGTTCGAGTTGGAACAGAGCCCGTAGGTATTCAGTTCTGTTCTAATTCATTTTCCATTGGAACGACTGGATAGGTAACGAAACAGATTATTTAATAGAAATACTTCTGATTTGTCCATGCATTAAGAAAATATTAAACACAGATATTACAAAGTAATTGGATTTACTGACAAAAATGTTGTTCAGAGGTGGTGGATATTGGGCCTGAGATGGAGAGAAAGAAGCCATCAGCAGCTTGCTAACAGATATTGTTGATCAAAAGTGCATGGTGTGAGAGGAATGAATTCCGTTGTTGCAGTTCAGAATATATGAAATATATAGTACTTGACTTCTCAACAGCTTTTAAACATTTTACATGTAAATTAGGTAGCATATTACCTTTTATGACTTTTCTATACTGCTTTGCTCAACAAAAATTTTATTAAAAGTAGTAACATTCCTTTTAAGGTTCTGAATCGATGTGAAATGAAGGAGTTTTTTTCACATTGATATTTCTATTTTTTTCATTTTTAATATTCTGGAGCTGCATTTCTTTATAATTGTATTTCTTTATAATTCCAGTTGTTCAGCACACTTATGCATTCATAGAGACACATTTTCATCTGCGGGAGAAGGATGGACTTCACAACTCTATGAGAGTTATATTCCGAAGCCGTTTATTGTCTTGTCTGACTCCAATATATATCATAATTTTTGTTTAGTCACCGCGCACGCACTCATGATTGGTTACAACTTGTTACACACACTATTGCAATTGGCTATATACAAAATATCACGCGCTGTCCACGCGCCCCTCACACAGTCAGGATTGTTGCTTGCAGGTGTTCCTGTTTTCCTCGCTTCTTCTTAGTTGTTTATCACAGCTCCTTCTCCTCGAGGCCGAGCCGTGCAGATACCCAGCTGTTTACCAGCTTCTCAATGCCACAGCTGCTTCTCCTTAAGGTTGAGCCGTGCAGGGTGATCCCAACATTCATCCATGCCTCAAAAAATCTGAGCTAGTACAATGTAATATAGTCTATGTTTCCTTATTTTTCTCTAATTAACCTGTTTTCAAGGAGTCTATCATGAAATGGTATAACTAAGAGTCCCACTTTCCAAACTAGTCTACCTAGTCAGCATCTATTATTTGAGTAGCTGGAGAGGTTTAGCTTGAGCCTGTTCCTCAGCTTGTACTGTCTTGCTGTTCATTTTCAAGACATGTTGGGTGGGAGAACTTATTTCACCATGGGAATGGCTTTTTGACAATTGATTCCATGTCAAATATCTCCAATGAACTTTTGGGCTGCTGTGTAATCACAGCAAGTACTAGCTAGCTACTCAAGTACAATTCTGGGAACGGATTTGCACCTTGTGATGTATTGTGTTGTCTCTCTAGCCCCCAGGAAGTTTTATCTGAGTTAAGGAGAGAGCACGTGTTAACTTTTGCCTTGCAGTTACATACAGCATACAGTAAATGTATCTGACATCCTTTTTCTTTACCATACCATTGATATTTGTAAGACAAAACAAAGCTTTGTTTTAGTACCATGGTAAGTAGGTTTGAAAACAGAGATGCATTTGGGTGACTGGGCTGTAGGAAGGGCATGTATTTTTAGCTGGCTTGGCTTTGAGTGCTGAAGGAGGGATTCAGCTCTGATTCATGTTGAAAACAGCAAGAGAGTGAAGTTAGGCTTCCTGATAGAAATCTTTTGAATCTGCCTGCCCCTTAAAACAAAAATAGGCAGATACTTATGGGCTGTGGAAGAGAAAACCCAGCATCTAAGAAATGATGTATGACAAGTTTCTAATTCAAGAGTTTTGGCTTTACCTTTCTCTTAGGAAATGTGAAAATGACAAGAACTCAGGCAAAACCATTTTTCTCCTTTCTCCTCTTGTCCTTGGACATAAGTGAATTAAAATCGCACTGTGGAGAGGAAGTAATTTCAGCACTAATCAAACTCTGAATTATTGACTCTCTTAGACTTGCTTCTAGGTGGAGATGTGCCATGTGCCTTCTGGCTATAGAAGGCAGAAGGAGAGATGTAACACAAGTGATTAGTAATAACATGCAGGTTTTTTTTATCGGTCACAACATACTGCAGTTTTTGTCTAAATCAAGAGAAATGTTCTTTTCAGTCTAATGGCACCAAATCCTAGGATTTCACAGTATATAAAAGTTTATAGAATTCAATTTTTATGTGTTTCCCTTACATCACCCTATTGAAAGTTGTGAACGTGCAGCTTACTAAGGCTCTAAAGACATTTCTAACACAAAATGTATTGAAACTACTCAGCTGGCACACATATATTTTTCGGGGTTTAGGGCTAGTATTTTGGAGGCTTATGAGTATTGTGGTGAAGAAGCTGTTTTTAAAGCTTTAGGGAACGTGATATACTTGGTTTGTTTCAGTTTTGAAGTATGTGCACAGGGTAGGGAATATATTAATTCATATTTCAGGGACTATTTCTGTATAATGTTAGACTTAAATTACACATGTCTTTTCAGGGTTGGAAGAAAAATATTTTTATTCAAAGTTTGGGGCTTTCTTTTACAGACCATTTCTAAATGATGGTACAGGCCTACAAAAAATTACTCAAAACTAATAAAATTCTGGTTTTCAGAAGAGAATATATTTTTCAGTATGAACTTTTTCATTTGGACTCTATCCTTCAGTATTGGTGTGCTTGATTGGTGGGAAACTGGTAACTTTAAACATTTACATTGAAGTTTGTTTATTGAAAATAAAGGGTCTGAGGATTTATTGGATATCTTACATGATCAAAAATGTAATTATTTATTTAGCAGTTTGTTTAGCTAGACCAGTACTATTGAAAACTGAATACCAGTTTGCTCTCAATGTGGTAATGAAATCTAACTTTTAGTTCAAGGCTGAGCTGTAAAGCCGAAAGTCTGACTGTGGTATGCTTGTAACCATACCAAGATATCACCTCTGGACAGATTGGTTTCCATGTCTCATATGGGATAATGGATAGCTGTGGTTACCACTGGTTTCACGTAGAGCTTCTTCCATGTTTGCAGTTTACAGGGTTTGTATATAAAATGTTGTGAACAAATAGTCTACTCACTTCCTCATTTCTAGAAGAACTAGTACTAAAATTGTAGTAGCATGCTTTATTTTCAAAATTTTGAGGAGGCCAGAAAATTTAATTTGCTCATTAATTTGCTTACAGATTTTTTCTGGAAAACCTTTTATGCTTAATTCTTGTCTCAGATCTGCAAAGACTAAGAACTGTGTTCAAAGTTGTGAGGTGTAATGGACAGCTCCAGGCACCTAAGTGCTGTCTCTGACAGGTATGAAACACTAGAGCAGATACGGATCCAAATAATGGATCCAAATCTCTATTACAGTGCATCAGAGACCATCCTTTTGAACCATTAGAAACTCCTCACATTTCACATGAAACAACTACATGTGTTTCAAAGGGGCTGGGTTTTCCAGGCCTAGACTTTCGCAGACTATTTCTGTTACATACACTTGTACATGGGGAGTTGCAGGGCAGCAGATTCCGAGATTTTCCTAACTAACATGCTTCTGTCAGAAAAGGTATCAAATTACAGAATTTGTCTATTTTGAGGACATCTGACAACACTGCTATGTTCTTCATAAAAATTTCAGAAATGATACCATAGTCTGCAAAGAGAAAAACATCTGTGTGTACTCCTGAAGCTGAATTTGTCAATTCTAAATCTGGTAAGTATTGAGCAGAATTAAAGATTGTGTTTAATCGTGCTTGTCCAGCCAAGGGAAGATGTTTAGTTATTCCTTTTCATTATGTAGTTGGTTTCCTCTGGCCTTATATATGTATTTTGAAGCTTTACCCTGCTGAGAGATTTGTTTCTTCAGAATTCTAGAACATAAAGTACTTTTTCATCCTCTTTTTCTAACTTCTTTCTGGTTTTTTTTTGTTTCTTCAGAAAGTTTAAACATGTTTAAAACATTTTCTAAAGCCAGCTTTAGGAACTTCTGCTTATATAGGTCAGGATTTGTTGTATTGGTAGTATTTTCTACAAACTGGCAGGCAAAATACAAACCATATAAATGTAATAATACAATATTATCATGGCAACTCCCTTGACACTGTGAGTGGGGTACTATTAACTTTCACTATTGAAATTGTGTGGAAGTTTTAGCAAAACACAGGCAATCCCCTAAATTGTGGACATCCTAGCTATTGGTGAAAGAAAGATCATATAGCCATCTCTTGCAAGGCACATGTTGCCCTTTTCCCGTGCACTAGAATTCAGTTAACCTGATTTCATCAACTTATAAAAGATTTGGTTATTTCAGGATCTGTGTGCAATTTCTAAGGATGGAAACTGTCAGGGAGCAGTTATGTGAGGGGGGCGAGCTGGGAGCTGAGGGTGACTGTACATACCTACGTGTCCATTTCCAGTATTTTAATCATACTGCATATATATTATCTAGTTTCTTTAGTATGCATATTTTATGGTTTTCAAAACACTTTAAAATGTTAACTACTAGACATCACTAATAATAATTTAAAAAAGAAAACAGGCTGTGATTACCATGTGCAAATAGGTTAGGGGAATAATGTAATTAGAAAAAGCGAGTCCATATTTTCCAACAGACTGGATACTTCTTGTCTGTATTACAAAGATAATAAGGCACTAATGTGGAGGCTGGTTGAGAGAGTGCTTGCAAACACTGTTCATTGAACTTGAACTTTTTTGAAAGAGATCTGTCTGAAATTCAAAACAAACATAAATAAGAAAAAGTATCATCACAAGGATATTCACTGCATACTTCTCAGAAACACAGCTCAGGCTGAACCTTCACTAAAGGTGTGGGAGTTCATATAAATACATACCTTTCCTTTTCAATTAATGTTGGATAATATAATCTTTTTTAATTTTTGTAATTGTCAAAGAGCAAAATGTGAGTAGCCTTCTAATGTTCTACCTTGTGTTTAGTATCACAAAGTTGTGATTTGTCAGCTGTTAATTAAGCTGCATTCTGTCTCTGTATACCTTTTTGCTGATCTTTAACACCAAAATCAACAACGGCATCTTAACCATGACAGATGAATAAAATAGAAACTTACCAGGGTACTTATTACTCCCAATATGTGGTTCTGAAAAGTATATGTCATGGTCAACAACTATGCTTATGGGAAAACTCTTCCTTTATTTCTGTTCAGCTTGACATTTCACATAAAGGAAAGACAATTTGATTCCAGACGTCTGCAGCTCCTCTGAAGAAAGACATTTTTTAGAAGTTGCTCTTTATTTAAACACCATTATCTTGTGAAATTATTTTTTTCTACTTTTTAAGGAAACAATCAGTTGACAAATCATTATCAAAGAACAACTTGAAGGTTTTTAGCATTTAATCTCCTTTTTCTTTTCCATGTTCAGTTATACCTCACTTCTTGAGTAATTTTACATTTTTGTACGTTCAGTAGTATCTGGAGATAAAGACAAGTAATGTTTCTTCATAACTTCTTTTCTACCATTTCCATGGGAACTAGAGGTGTCAGAGGGCAGCCTCCGGTATCTCAGGCCTTGAAGCTTCTACAGTTATTTGCACTGGGGACAGGAGCAACTACAATGAACTCTGTTCCTGCCCTCCAAAAATGTGGAAAAGAAAAAGGTAATGAAGTCCACTGGTAGGAGCAGCATTAATGAGCCATGCACAAATACCGTCTTTTTGTCCAGTTTCAGTGCAGATGTTCTATCTTGGGTGTACACATTAGCCTTACTTCTTGCATGTTGTGGTTTAACCTCATTAGGAAGCTAATCACCACCCAGCATCATGGGGGAGAGAATTGAAAAGGTAAAAGTGCAAAACCACATGGGTTGAGATAAAGACAGTTTAATAGGTAAAGCAAAAGCTGTGCATGCAAGTAAAGCAAAACAAGGAATTCATTCACCACTCCCCATGGGCAGGCAGGTGTTCAGCCATCTCCAGGGAAGCAGGGCTCCATCACATGTAAAGGTTACTTGGAAGACCAACACTTGAATGTCGCCCCTTCCAGCTTCTTCTCCCAGCTTTTATTGATAACGATGGATGACGGCATGGGATATCCCTGTGGTTGGTAGGGGTCAGCTATCTCCGCTCACAACTTCTTGTGCACCCCCAGCTTACTCGCTGGCGGGGCAATCTGAGAAACAGAGACAGCCTTGACACTGTGTAAACACCGCTCAGAGATAACTAAAACATCCATGTGTTATCAACACTGTTTTGGCCACAGATCCCAACCACTACACCATAGGAGTTGCTATGAAGAGAACTAACTCTATCCCCGTCCAAACTAATACACTGCACTTACTTATTTCCCTCTTTTCTTCAGTGTACCTTATTTCTCACTTCACATTTGAAGAAGTGTCATTATTTTAAGTGAGCAAAGCTTGCTGAGAGAGGCAGTAAGTTGCACATCATTGTAGCAGAAGAAAACCAGACACACTTAAGTTTCACAAGTATATTTTCTGGTCTAACATAAGCAAATTTTGAGCTAAACACAGACCAAGTTTGTCTTAAATTCAATCAGGTTGAAAGAAGATGCACAGTGTGTAGAACAGCAGAAGAAGGATCATGAGCTCCTGATCTTACAGTGCAGGTCTTTATATGACTTTTAAATTGCTGTATGTGGTTATTAGTAGTCACAACTTCAGTGGCTAATGTTTGTGACCACAATGACAGATTTACTGTCATTGTTTTTATATATATATATATATATATATATATATATATATACACACTGAAATAATCCATTTAAAATCTTTTGACCATCATGGTCAAAGTTCACTTCAGCAAATACGACATTTTACTATATGGCATTAAACCACTTCTTGTATACTTACCTGTCTGAAATAAATCTTTTAAACTCAATGATTTTTAATAGTCATAAATGAAAAAAAGTACTTTGGATACTGAGTTCTAGATAGTACCAACTCAGATGTATAATTCCAGACTCAGGACTAATGTAAAACTTTAGTATTTTTTTCTGGGAAGCATACAATGCCTCCAGAATTAACAGAGAAGAATGCACCCCAGTTTCCCTATCAGATGTTAACATATGGCAGTGAAAACTGGCACCCCCATTTATTCCCAGCATCTATCACACTGCCTAGTAAAGTGCAATGATAATGAAAGCTGTAGCTTACATTCTTTTGGGGGTTTCTCTATGAAGATATTGATTTAATACCACCATCTGGGCCAAAAAAAAATGCTTTGATAGCTCAGCTCTTTCAAGGCAAAACCAGATCCTGTGTATGAAAGTCTGCAAGTGCAGCTGAGTTAGAGGTGGTTTTGCTTAATTAATAACATAATTAAAGGAATGTTTATCCTGCTCTGTTCTTGCTGAATGACGAGGTTTTACCATTTGTTTTTGGTTTTTTTTTTTAAGGAAAAAAGAGATTATATTCCAAGAGATTTCTACTTCAGAGTGTACTGTCTCAGTGGGACTTTCTGAGGAAGAAAAACTTGGCAAGATCTCTCAGAAACATGTCCATAACAATATGCTGCCGTGATAGATGCTGGGAGGAAAAATCAAAGCTTTTTAAAAACAATAAATAATCTGGGAAGGGACACAGGCAGTGCTGGAGCAATAGAAGCTGAACTGGCTATAAAAGAAGACTAAAACACTGAAAACACTCAGTTGTATTGTATCTGGGGATGCATCTTTTCACCTTACAGGTGCTTGGCATATATTTAATTAAAGTAATAGTTTAGGTGCTCTTGGAAGAATTTGGTGAGAGAGTGAAATTGCTCCAGGGAAGTATGCTTTGATCCTTAGTCACAGTGACTACTGTTGGGTTTGTGACAGGTTGTCGGTGCAGTCTTCTGAACACAAGTTTTCCACAGAAAGATGGAGCAGGGCAATGCTTGTAGCCTCTCTCCCCTGTTGAGAACCAGCAGGACATGCAGAGGGGTTGCTGACTTCCACAATCATCTGGAAACCTTTGGAATCAGCACAGTGAGGACTGGAGATCCTGCAGGTTTTGCAGTTGTACCAGCAGAGCTACCAAAATCACTTAGTTGCAGGGCAGTGTTAAGCCTCTGGGAAAGAGAGCAGTAGCTGAGACATCTGTTGGGTTGCAGTAGAGGATTGCACTAGAGCGAGCAGGTAAAAAAGACTGAATATTTGTCAGTCCATTTGTTACTACTTATGCTTCAGAAAGATATGCTTTATAAATAGCCTTTTGGGCTTACAGAATACCTGACTGGATACCAGCAGCTCATTTCATAGGGGGTAGTGGGAAAAGGAGTCAGCTAAGATACATGCAAATTACAATTGGACTGTTTAAAAATTTCCTATTTTGATGGAAAATGTAGACATCTATTTTAAAGAAATATAAGGAAGAAGGGTTTGCATCTCTAGGTCTGCAACTAAATAATACTTTGCTAATGATACAGAAGGCTATTACTGTCTTCCTAAGACAGATCTGGGAGTATCTTGTTTTTCAATATCTCATTCATGTACTTTCAGAAAATAAGAAACATCTGTGTTGTGTTTCTTCAAGTAGGTGAATGAGTTATTCCAACTGTTGTGTACATCTGGTGCTGCTTTCCAGGGATATATATCACATCATTTGTGGCAAACTCCCCAAAGTTCTTTGTTTTCTCTAATTTCTGTGCTCTCTGTACAATCAACTTTTATACTGCTATTCTTGCCATCACCAGGTCAGACTTTCTGCTCTTAACAGATCATGAACAACATCAGCAAAGTCATGAAAGGCTATAAGACAAGTAAAGATGGAAGTAAAGCAGTTACAGTTGAAAATATTCTTGATCTGATCTAAAGAGTTGTGTAAAAGTTTAGAATGTGATGCAATGAACACAGTGATATCTCTGTCCACGGCAGCTAAATCTGTAATAATAAACCTCTTAAAGTCTCTTCATAACTTTAAATTCTAGTTGTCCCTTCCCCTCTGCCTCCTGTTTACATTACAGGACTTACGTTTTTGATACTAACATTTTTGTGGTCCAAAAGAAATTCTCACAGCATTTTCCCAAAACCAGTATAATTCCAAGTTTTGTGAGTTGGGCATTTAAAACATATTTCTGGAGCTAGTTTGACTCAAATGACTCAAATAGCTGTTCACCAGGGACAAACAATTCTGGCGGCATCTGGATTTTCAGAGGAGAAAATGCTTTTGATGAATATAAAGGTAGTCAAAGCCCAACTGTTAGGATTTTCTTGGAACTGAAACTTGTGGTTTAACAGACTAGTTTTTACCCCCATGTGTATAATTGACCAAATATTAACTTGTTGATGCCTGTTACAGTTTAAGCCACACTGTAAAGATGAAAATAATATGATTTTTTACCTTTTATCACAACATCATATCTTTGGAAAAAAACATACAATAGTCATAATAGCTCCATAATAGAAATTTTACATGGACAAGTAAAAGTAGCAGTCATGAACATCCATGACCTAGGCAGGAGTAAGTTCAAAGAATCCAACACCATTTCTGTTCCTATTAATGGACTGACTGCAGTAATGATTAGAATGAGTGTGACATTCAGCAGCCTCCTGAAAGGTTGCATATTTCTAAATGGGGGCATGGGGAAGGGAAATTTAAGGTTAACTAGAGTTAGAGAATGAATCAGTGATGAAGGGTGATGGCTGAGGTTTGAGATGACACTCAAGTTCTTTAGATATAAAAATTAAACATTCCTTGGTAATGCAGAAATACCTTTTTTGGCCACATGAGGTTAGTGTTTGCTGTGAATCTCTCTGGGGTCAGATTTGTAGGAGTCTTTTGTGAATAAAAGTACTGTCAAAAATACTACAGTTAAAATCTCATCTTTCCAAGGTGAAGCCACTGTGGAAATTGAAAAGGAAATTCCTTCTGTCAGAGCAAGCATGGGAAAAAAAGTCAGCTGCTATGTTTCATAATGTGGAGTGGGTAGGGTGAATGCATTGACAACTTATGAGTGGTGTAGCTGAACTGATGCTCAACGGTGATAGAAATGGGACTTTTAGTGCTTAGTGTAAGAGAAAAGTTAATTAACTTCTGCAAAATAGAAGTAGTTCAAGTTGAAAACAGATGCACATCAGCTTCCTGCACGTATACAGCTAAATATGACCTTGTGCTCAAAGGCACTTACTCATAATGGATTCTCTAGATCATAATATATTCCTAGAAGCCATATGCAGGTGTGGTCTAGCTTGTGTATGATGCTTATTCTATTGTACCTACCAACTTGAAAATTTACTAAAGCTTAAGTATCTTGAGAAGATTTTGCCACCATTGTTAGGAATCAAACTTGGTGCAAACGTCAGCTTATTGTTCATTACAAAATTGAAAGGACTTCTCATGGTTATTAGTATTTAGAATTCTGCAGTGCTTTTTTAAAAATTGTATTTAAGACTTACTGCACAAGCAACAACTTCTCTTCTAAAGACTAAGTAATTTTAAATGGACAAATGAAAAGTAATATTAGCAGAAAGTAGTGTTTTGTATTCCTAGTTGAGAAAAGTTAATAGAAAGACCATCAAGGAAAATTGTTCACAAATAGCTTACAGAATTAGACTAAAACCTCTTGCAGTCTCTCTACCAAAAAAATATGCTCTGTTACAGCAAAGCAAAAATACTGTTTTGGGTTTGTGTGGCAAGGTTTTGATAGCAGGGGGGCTACAGGAGTGGCTTCTATAAGAAGCTGCTAGAAGTTTCCCCTGTGTCCAACAGAGCCGGTGCCAGCCAGCTCCAAGATGGACCCACCGCTGACCAAGGTTGAGACCATCAATGACAGTGGTAGTGCCTCTGGGATAACATATATAAGACGGGCAAAAAACTGGTACACAACAGCAGCCAGGAAAAAGGAGTGAGAATATGTGAGAGAAACAACTCTGCAGACAGCAAGGTCAGTGCAGAAGGAGGGGGAGGAGGTGCTCCAAGTGCCAGAGCAGAGATTCCCCTGCAGCCCATGGTGAAGACCATGGTGAGGCAAGCTGTGCCCCTGCAGCCCATGGAGCTCCACAGTGGAGAAGATATCTACCTGCAGCCCATGGAGGACCCTATGCCAGAGCAGATGGAAGCCTGAAGGAGACTGTAACCCCATGGGAACCCCTGGTGGAGCAAGTTTCTGGCAGGACCAGTGAACCCATGGAGACAGAAGCCCACGCCTGAGCAGTCTGTTCCTGAAAGACTGTACGTCGTGGAAGATACCCAGGATGAAGCAGTTTGTGAAGAACTGCAGCCCATGGGAATGACTCATGTTGGAGAAGTTCATGGAGAACTGTCTCCTGTGGGAGGGTCCCCACGCTGGAACAGGGGAAGAGTGTGAGGAGTCCTCCCCCTGAGGCGAAAGGAGCATCAAAGACAATGTGTGATGAACTGACTGCAACCCTCATTCCCCATTCCCCTGTGCTGCTCAGGAGGAGGAGGTAGTGAACTTGGGAGTAAAGTTGAACCCAGGAAGATGGGAGGGGTAGGGGGAAGATGTTTTAAGATTTAGGTTTTATTTCTCATTATCTCTACTCTGATTTGTTTGGTAATGAATTAAACTAATTTCCCCAAGCTGAGTCTGTTTTCTCCATCACAGTAATTGCTGAGTGATCTCTCCCTGTCCTTATATTGACCCAGAAGCCTTTCATTATATCTTCTCTCCCCTGTCCAGCTGATGAGGGGAGTGATAGAGCAGCTTTAGTGGACACCTGGTGTCCAGCCAGGGTCAACCCACCACAAATGCCTCCAGTAAATACTATGACATGTTCCTTGCTTTTTATTTTTCACTGCTTCAGTGGTTTGCTGCTACTGTCAGCTACCATTGTTATGAATAATTTCTGTTTCTTTGTGCTAAGTTGTTCTTATTTCATTCTTCTTCTTCAGAGAAAATAAGAACCTTAACAACAGAAATGGAAATGCTGTTTTGTGAATACTCGTGAAACAATATATCTCAATTTTATTTTGGGTTTTTTTGTGTGTATTTTTGCTTTTCTTTCAACGTCCCAGTCCCCTTTATCAAAAAGATATTTAAAACTCCTGTAGACTATACAACTATTAAATGTATAATTTAATTATAAATTTGATATAAAATTATTTTTAACTTTAACAAGAAAGCAGCAGCCCTTTATTCTGTGTTTCTCTTGCACATTTCTTGTCTAAAATACTCTTAGTGTTTTTTGTTCTGAGTTTTGGCTATTTTGTGATTTTTTTGAGAGCTTTTTTCCATTTGGAAGATCTGTGTAGGGTGAATGCATTGACAGCTTATGGCTGTTCATGCATAAAATGATGACATAATGTATCAAAACCAAGATATTTAAAAAGGAAAACATGAAAAATAAATGAATAGGGCAATTAACTCAGTGATTTCTTACAATCTAAAGACTTAAGGAGACTGTTGTCTTATAGTGCCCTTCATTTAATATATATATAAAATAGAGGGTAACGGCCAGAAAGTTACTTCCTTAAGATGATGGGGAGAATGCAGACAAAATGTTTGGTGTTAGCAAACTGAATGAATTTCCGGATCAGAAGACCCATAACACAACTCTTCAAGATCAGCTCAGCAGGGTAGTCCCCATGCCATTGAAGCAGAATCACTCTCTGGTTCACAGGATCATAGAATCATAGAATCATTTGGATTGGAAGGGACCTTTTAAGGTTATCTAGTCCAACACCCACTGCAATGGGCAGGGACATCTTCAACTAGATCAGGTTGTTCACAGCCCTGTCCAACCTGGCTCTGAATGTTTCCAGGGATGGGCATCTACCACCTCACTGTTTCACCACCTTCATTGTGAAATATAGCTTGCTTATATCTAGTCTAAATCTACTCTCTTTTAGTTTAAAACCCTTTCCCCTTGCCCTTGCTAAAAAGCCTGTCCCCATCTTTCTTATAAGCCCCTTTTAGGTAATGGAAGGCTGCAATAAGGTCTCCCCAGTTCCTTCTCTTCTCCACGCTGAACAGCCCCAATCCTTTCTTCATAGGAGAGTTGTTCCATCCCTCGGATCATATTTGCAGCCCTCCTCTGGACCTTGTCCAACAGATCCATGTCTTTCCTGTGCTGGGGGCTCCAGAGCTGGACACAGGACTCCAGGTGGGGGTCTCATCAGAGTAGAGTAGAAGGCCAGAATCACCTCCCTCGACCTGCTGGCCACACTTCTTTTGATGCAGCCCAGAATATGTTTGGCCTTCTGGGCTGCAAGTACATTGTCGGCTCCTGTCCAGCTTTCCATTCACCAGTACCCCCAAAGTCCTTGTCGGCACAGCTTCTCTCAGTCCCTTCATCCCCCAGCCTGAATTAAGGCTGACAGTTGCCCTGACCCATGTGCAGGACCCTGCACGTGGCCTTGTTGAACCTCATGAGGTTCACATGGGCCCATTCTTTGAGCTTGTCTAGGTCCCTCTGGATGGCATCCCATCCCTCAGGCATCAGCTGCACTACGCAGCATGGTGTTGCCTGCAAACTTGGTGAGAGTGCACTCGATCCCACTGTCTATGTCATTTAAGAAGATATTAGAGAATACTTGTCCTAGTACGGACCCCTGAGGCACACCACTCCTCATCAATCCCCCACTGAGAAGGTGTTTCTCATCTTCTTTTACAGGGTGAGGAAAGAGGAAGAAATGTATGTTGCTTTTTGGGGGGAAAGTAAGTTCTCTTTAAGTAAAATAGGTATACTGCCTTCTTCTAGAGAAAAGTGGACTTCTGCCATATTGTTTAGTCATGCTCAGGAACGTTGGAGCTTTTCAGTGCAAAGTTCTAAAATTTTCTTTAGAAACCCACTTTATTATCCTTGTCATTAATGCCTGTCCAGATCTCTACCAATGCCAATAGTTTACCATCTGTTCACAAATATTTATGGAACAAATATTTGCAAAGAGTTATCTACACCTACAGTTTTTCATATAGGAAAAGACTAACCTACAAGCTTAGCCTTATGTGAAGGTCCCCATGACTGACATATTTCAAGATAAAATAATTTTCAGGGATCTGAATAAGAGTTCTGAATGAGAAAGCCATTCAAAATGCACTCTTGCTTAGACATTAGTCAGTAAATTAAGTGTATGGAAGAAAGAAGTGCAAAGTATCTATATTTAGTTATGGTAGAGAAGAGAGAAACCTGTAAGCATTAGAAAAAGGATAACCTTTCTGACAAATTCTTTTTCTCTGTAAAACAGCCCTATTTATCCTACGAATACCTGCTTCTGTTAAATTTAGAAGTGTTTCCATTCCCTTCTGAAACATACTGCAAGCAGCATGTAAGTTGATTGAGTGCCTAGAATAATAGTCAGTGACATTCATGTGACCTGCTGTTTCATATTCATGTCTTCTGTCACATGAAACACCTTAATCTGAAGCAGTTATTACTTTACTTAGGAAAAGAGAACTGGCCTGTGAATTCACAGAACTAGCGAAGCTGGCTAGGTCTAAACAGAACTGCTGAGCCCAGAATATTTTTTTCCATTCATTTTAGATACACATGCTACATATTACCCACAAAACTGAAGCAACCCATGAACCTCATGATTGAAGTTAAAAGACTAGTACTGTATAAAGCGTAACTGCAATCAGACTAGAAACATAAGCCTCCCCAGAAGCATGTACAATATTAAGTTGTGCTGAGAACAGTTCAAGATCATGGCTTTTGAAAAGTCAATAATAATCTCACAGAGACAAGACTGGGGTAGATGACCTTGAGATAAGGCACATAATCAGTTTGTTTTTAGGCTGCAGACCTTTTGGTTTATAACTTTTATTTCTACTCTCCTATTACTCTACTGTTTGACTGGCAGTGTGCACTGTTGCTCCCTAAAGCTTTATTCTTATGGGTTTACCCAGAACACCTCCAGCTCTCAATTGCACCCTATTTGAAACTGATACTATGTTTTTTCTGGTCTGTATAATATAATCTGTGTAATATAATCAAATCATTATATATTTTATGTAAATTTATTGCATTCTTATACATAATGAGAGCAGTGCTGAAGTCATGGAAATCAACTCTTGGACTCCAGAATGGCATGAACAAAGGAAGAAGTGTATTTTTCATGCATCCAGCAGTTAGAAGGCCTTAAGTATTCCAGACAGTACAGGTGGATGGTTAAAAAGCAAAATTCGAAGGAGAAAAGAAACTAAAGCCCTTTGTTGCTGCACATCCACTATTAAAAAGAAAAGGTAGCCTGAGGCCTGAGGAAAAAAAAAAAAAAGCTGTGCTAGGTATGTGTGGGCTAAGTAACTTTTTTTTTCCATAGTCTGTTTTTTTTTTTTATAGCTTGATGTCTTATGTTTAGGTTATAAACCTATCTATGTGCTAGCTGCAATAGAAGGGCTGACTAGAATTGTGTTTTCTGAACAAATAAACAATATGTTTGGACAATGTAAGGAAAAATAATATGAAACTGAAGAGCTTGAAATACTTACAGTAAATGCTGGGATAAGATTCAGTCTAAGCTTATTCAGCATTCACTTAGCTGGTGAAACATTTCTTCTAAAACAAGTGCTTAAATTCTCTGACCAGTCAATGATGCAAGCAAGGAACCTGAGAGAGGTCATACCAGCATAAATTTAGGAAAAAATCTTACATAACACCTAAAATTTAGGAGAAACTTTGATGTCTAAGTAAACTCTATCCTTCTCTACATGTTTCTTTACTTAGTGCAAGTCATGAGATATGGCAAAAAACTTTCTGAAATTTTTTTTTTCACGAGTGTAGTATAAATATTTTTTGCCCATTTATTCACATCAAATAATACTTGCTATAAAAATGAGTTACTTGAAAGTTTAGAAGGTTTAAATTGCCTAGCTAGCTACATGCCTTGTTACAATTTGGATCTCAACACTGAATTAAACAAAAGAAATGGAGGCAAACTGAAAAATAAATCGGACAAATTAAAAATCTCCATACACTTCTGTTTCTATAAGTATTTATTTACTTATTTGTTTCAGTACATAACAACTGTGAAATTAATGCACACAAAAAGTGCATTCCAATTTTGGACTATACCATTGCAGGAACATCTGTATCCACATGGAAAAATTTTGTCCTTCAGACTGTAGAGGTCTCTGACATTTTATTTGCACATAGAACTTCCATTGACATGGCACAGAATTCAATGCACCTTTAAAATACTCCAAATACGGAAGTCAGAAACCATGGGGAAGGGACCTGGGTATATAGGGTGAAATATGGGAACTGTTCCCTAAACAAAGGTTTCAGAAGTCTATCTTGCTTCAACAAAAAGAGAGGCAAGGAAAATCTCCATCCTTTACTGGATATGGCGGGGAATATTGTCTCCAAGGATGAGGATGAGGCTGAGGTATTTAATGCCTTCTTTGCCTCAGTCGTTAATAGCCAGTCCAGGTATCCGCAGGGTATTCAGCCCCCTGAGCTGAAAGATGGGGATGGAGAGCACGATAACCCGCTCATAATCCAGGAGGAAGCAGTTAAGGACATGTTAAGCCACCTGGACACCCACAAGTCTATGGGGCCTTATGGGATCCACCCGAGAGTACTGAGAGAGCTGGCAGAGGAGCTTGCCAAGCCACTCTCCATCATTAATCAGCAGTCCTGGTTAACAGGGGAGGTCCCAGACAACTGGAGGCTTGCCAATGTGACGCCCATCTACAAGAAGGGCCGGAAGGAGGATCCTGGGAACTACAGGCCTGTCAGCCTGACCTCTGTACTGCGGAAGATCATGGAGCGGTTTGTCTTGAGGGTTTGTCTCACAGGGCATGTGCAGGACAATCAAGGGATCAGGCCCAGCCAGCATGGATTCAAAAAAGGCAGATTCTGCTTGACCAACCTGATCTCCTTTTATGACCAGGTGACCCGCCTAGTGGATGACGGAAAGGCTGTGGATGTTGTCTACCTGGACTTCAGTAAAGCCTTTAACAGCGTCTCCCACAGCATTTTCCTGGAGAAACTGGCAGCTCGTGGCTTAGACAGGTTTACTCTTCGCTGGGTGAGGAACTGGCTGGATGGCCAAGACCAGAGAGCTGTGATGAATGGCGTTAAATCCAGTTGGCGGCCGGTCACAAGCGGTGTTCCCCAGGGCTCGGTTCTGGGGCCGGTCTAATTCAATATCTTTATTGATGATCTGGATGAGGGGATCAAGTGTTCCCTCAGAAAGTTTGCAGATGACACCAAGTTGGGTGGGAGTGTTGATCTGCTGCAGGGTAGGAGGGCTCTGCAGAGGGATCTGGACAGACTGGATCTATGAGCGGAGGTCAACTGAGGTTTAATAAGGCCAAGTGCAGGGTCCTGCACTTCGGTCACAACAACCCATGCAAGGTTACAGGTTTGGGGAGGAGTGGCTGGAGAGCTGCCCAGCAGAAAAGGACCTGTGGATCCTGGTTGACAGCCAGTTGAATATGAGCCGGCAGTGTGCCCAGGTGGCCAAGAAGGTCAACAGCATCCTGGCCTGTGTCAGAAATAGTGTGGCCAGCAGGAGTAGGGAAGTGATTGTACCCCTGTACTCGGCACTGGTGAGGCCGCGCCTCGAATCCTGTGTTCAATGTTGGGCCCCTCACTACAAGAAGGATGTTGAGGTGCTGGAGCGTGTCCAGAGAAGGGCAACGAAGCTGGTGAGGGGTCTGGAGCACAAGTCTTCTGAGGAGCGTCTGAGGGAACTGGGGTTGTTTAGTCTGGAGAAGAGGAGGCTGAGGGGAGACATTATTGCGCTCTACAACTACCTGAAGGGGGGTTGTGGTGACGAGGGCGCTGGTCTCTTCTCCCAAGTAACCAGCGATAGGACGAGAGGAAATGGCCTCAAGTTGCACCAGGGGAGGTTTAGATTGGATATTAGGAAAAATTTCTTCACCGAGAGGGCAGTCAAGCATTGGAACAGGCTGCGCAGGGAGGTGGTGGAGTCGCCATCTCTGGAAGTGTTCAAAAAATGTAAGGATGTGGCGCTTCAGGACATGGTTTAGGGGACACAGTGGCACTGGATTAATGGTTGAACTTGATGACCTTGAAGGTCCTTTCCAACATTAATGATTCTGTGATTTTCAGGTTTTTTTTCAATATTATTTAAACACCAGACAAAACTTGGAGACACTATGTAATAGCCAGTGATGAGGTTTTTTATATGCATAAGTAGTGCTTGTACATTAGCCCTAATTCTGAATTGTGTGTGATTCGCTGGAATTAGTGCAAATAGATGTATACATATTCTGAATTGTGTCTCAAGGAGAAAAACGTGGCTCTAAAATAACGAAGCTGAATTTCCCTTATTAGCTGTTTCCATTTGCTTTTAACATAAAGATGGAAGTGTAAAATCACCTGTGATTTTACAGAAGGGTTTCAAGAGCATGTTCTTGAAAAATTTTGCTGAAATCAATTAATTTAAATGTATAGCATCTTAAAATAACGAAAAATAAATATTAACAAGTACAGCTGTAAGACAGGCACAACCAGAGGGGTTTCAGTTTTGGGTGACCCTATAAAACCAACCCACACTAAATGGTTAAAAAGAAAAATAATATGTTCCAGATTTGCTACCAGTGGCTGCTATTGTGACTGAGGAAGAAAGAAGGGATTTGTAGAGCAGGAGACTGAGAGGAGGACAAGGAGGGAGCTTCAGGGAAGTAGCTAAAATCTGAGAGAAAGTCTTTGGGGCTGGGAGCAGCTCTGAAGAAGGTTTCTTGGTTCACAAAGGTCATTGCCCTGGTTCTTTAAGTAACTTATTTTGTAGGAATAGTGAAACAGTTAAAGTGTAAGCTTCCTGTGTGAACTTTCAAAGCTTATTTGACATGCTCTAGTTTTTGAGCTGTAGTACTCAATGGAGAAGTGCTGTAACTAAATAAAGCTTTAATTAGCACTTGAGAATATGTGGCTGATGTGAAAACTTACTTTACACAAACATAAAGTAAAAAAACCCATACCTGAAAAATCCCATATTGTTGGGGTTGTGTTTTATTCTGTCTTCCAGAATGCTCCCAGGTACTTTTCAGAACACTTGATATTTCTGTAACTAATCAAGTAAGTAAAGCAGAATCAAAAAGATTTTTTAACTGGTATTTAAATATCATTTGATTGACATGAATAAATATTTAATGGTGGACTCTTCTAAATTAAGTGACACCATAGGCAAAATCTTGTCTACTGTCCATTAAGAGATTAACCTTGGGTATTGTCATCTGAAAAATCTTCATCCAAGTGTAAAAAATGGAAAAGCTCCTTTTTTGTAATCAACTGACAGATTGAATAGGGCAAACCACCTGTCTCATAGGACAACTGAAACCCCAAAATCCTTTTTCTGTTTTTATATTACAAAGCTGTTGATTTGTTGCCTAAAGCACAAATTGTTTAGTCAAACATAATGTGTCTTTTGACCCTCGCTTTTAGGAAAGTAAAAACAGCAAAATATTAAAAAATAATAAACATGTTTCAAAGATTTGAGGTAAACCAAAAGTTGATGTTAAAAAATTCTAAGTGTAAGCTATAGTTTCCAAATAATTGTGGGGCTGTCATGAAGTTAATACAAGTATAAATTGGAAAAGTGGCTGGAGAGCATCCCTGGAGAAAGGAATCTGGGGGAGCTGGTCAGCAGCACAGTGAGAGTCAGCAGTGTGCCCTGGCAGCCAAGAGGGCAAACCACAACCTGGGTTGCATCAAACACAGCATAACCAGCTGGTCAAGTGAGATGATTATCCCACCATATTCAGCATTGATGTGGCCTCACCTTGAGTACTGTGTGCAGTTCTGGGCCCCACAATTTAAGCAGGGTGTGAAGGTCCTTGAATGAATCCAGAGGAGGGCAACAAAGCTGGTGAAAGGGCTGGAAGGAATGTCCTATGAGGAGCAGCTAAGGACTTTGGGCTTGTCCAGTTTGGAGAAAAGGAGGCTGAGGGGTGACCTCATTGCTCCCTACAGTTTCCTGAGGAGAGGAAATGGAGAGGGAGGTGCTGATCTCTTCTCCCTGGGACCCAGTGATAGGACGCATGGGAAAGGTTCAAAGCTGCACCAGGGGAGGTTTAGACTGGACATAAGGAAACATTTATTTTACTGCGAGGGTGGTCAAACACTGGAACAGTCTTTCTAGAGAGGTGGTAGATACCCCAAGCCCGTTAGTGTTTAAGAAGCATTTGGACAATCACCTTAATATCATGCTTTAACTTTTGGTTAGCCCTGAACTGGCTAGGCAGATGGACTAGATGATCGTTGTAGGTGCCTTCCAACAGAAATAGTCTGTTGTATTCCATTCCATTCCACTCCATTCCATTCTAACTGCTAAGTAACAGTATATTATATACAGTAGAAGTGTCTGCTACAGGAATACATATTTTTTAATATTACATAACAACAAGGCTCACGAACAACACAAGGATTTATATTTTTATCTGGCGACAAAGAACCCCAAAGTGCAATGTGAGGTTAATACAGTGTTTGCGGAAGGCAGTAAAAAATTATATCTTTTTAAATATTTAATGGGAATACCAGGTTTTAAATCTGGTATTTTTCATTGGCTCTTAAGCCGTATAACTGAAACTTAGATTCTAGAGTTTGAGAACTCTTTTTGTTGGGTAAGAATTGTTTTCAGACTTGTTTTGTCTGCTAAGATTAAACTTTTCAAGTGTGATTGGCTAGAACTAAGATTAAGCTCATAATTCAAAGAAATTGGACATCTTGAAAATCATTCTACTTTGTTCAAGTGCCAAAGTCTGAGTTAAGAAAGATGGACTTATGCATTGAAAGATGCAATTATTGGAACATATTTTCTTTAAAAGTTAATATGAAAGATTTATTTTAAGTGATATAATAATTGACCTGTTAATTCTAACATGAATAAATTTGTATGCAGTTTTTATAACTCATCTGTAGTTTGGTGAGCAAAGATTAATGGCAGATTATTTTTAAATAACTAGCTTTGTCTTCTCATGGCTTATTAGGTGACTTGATGAAATATCAGGTTCAGCCCATTGCTTTCCCAGGTAATTGTTTGGTAATCCCTCTAATCAGATGACCAAGATCAAGATCAATATTAAGTAGTTTCTGGTCTTCACCATTCCTCTTGGAAATCCATTTTTGGGTACATGTGTTCATATCCTAGTACTTCAATAGTTTAATTTCCGTTCATTGCAGTGGAATTACTTGGTCAATGAACTTAAGAGATGACCATATACTCCAGTAACTCTAGTCACAGATACACAGGTATAGGAATCTATGTAAGGTTTCCCTAGCAGATGATGGCAGAACAGTAGAGGTAATGATACAGAAGAAACAGTTTGTAATAGAAACTCAGTTCTAACCTGACCTGCACAACGACTTGAGTTTGGTGATTGTGTGCTTAAAGGTCAGAGATACCTAACAGAGTTTGGCAATTTATGGAGGGCTGGAGCTTGCCTGAATATTTATGTACAGTACTGAATCATCATGTGTAAATGCATGTTGCTGTCATGATCCTCAACTGAAGAACTTTTAGAGCTCAACTCTGTGGTGGAAACTGCTACCAGTTTTAATGTAAATGTGCAAGTTAGAGTTGAGTAATGTCTATTGACACTTTTAAATGACAAGTTACTTCAGTGAGGAACATAATGAAGAGTCATGAGAGTCAACTTTGACAGTGAATTTTACCTACAGTTTTGAATGATTGCCTGCAATTTTGAATTACTTCTTCAGGAGACATAGCTTCTCACAGGCACTTGCACTTGCATGTGCATATAACCCTTCAGTATAAAGCTAGGATAGTCTGACGAATGGAAAGTCCAAACATGAAAGGTATTAACATGTTTTTGACTTATAAACATAATGACTTTGAAACTCTCGTGTGTCATGGAACAGAGTTAAGCCAAATCTTCTGGGCCTTATTTTGGATCAGCCTGAGCATTTAGTTTGTCCATCTCAGGTATCACTACCTTCCCAGCAGCACTGGAGTTTGTCATGTAAATGTAGCTGAATAGCTTCACATAATTTGGTTGAATTTGTTCTGCAAAAATATCCTAGTACTGCTCTCAATGCACTCCAGGTTACCCTTATGTGTCAACTTGTCATGTTTGAAGGTAGCACTTTGGAAGTGCACTTGCATTTGGATCTGTCCCAAGGTAACAAATGGACATTGGAGTTCTGAGGCCTGTGGTGCAAAGACACATCTCTAGAGATCTGTACACTGTGTAGAAGAATCACTGTTAAGCCATAAAAAATGCTACTTACAGAGCAAGTAATCTCTGTCAAGGGCTATGCAAGCGTGTGGGTATTATGCTTTCCAGCTCTCCCGATTCTGACTGCTGACTGCTGAGAACCCTGAACCTGCTCTGCATGGGGTTGTCCAGTATTTGTCAGACTTACTAATGAGTGCTGAGCTGCTTCCAAGCCTGGCCCCAGATTTGTAAGGTGACATATACACAGCCAATGATTTGCTAATAAATTGTTTTGGACCCATGCTGGCCCACGTCAGACCCAGCTGTATATTCTCAGTAGCAATGATTCAGTTTATCTGAAGTTCAGACATATCACCGACAGAAAAGTAAGGTTGCGGCATATGGAGAAACCTATTAGTAATACTTTAAAAACACTTCTAGATTTCTTAAGCATTCTGTCATGCTTCTTGCAAAAGATTGAGTGTATCTTTTTTGAAACTGTGTCAGGAAGTTTCCTCATCTGTACTCTGCAGGATAACTAGTGTTGCTCTTAACAGTGACTAAAAATGTTTTTTACAATGACAACAGAAATGAAATGGTGTCCCACAAACATATGTGTTCTTCTGTACTGGAGTGAATGAAAAAATTATGGTGGACTACACATTTTTCTCCATTATTTTCCAAGACCTAATAAAAAGTCCTAAAGTCATAAATGATCTGGTCCTGAACAAATGACTTACCTTTATTCTTCACTTACCTGGGTTTTTTTTAGGAATCTAAAAGGCAAATTCTGCTTTTGTCATGCCAAAATGTGGAGTTTCTTTGCTTGCTTTTATATTTAGCTAACCTCTGTTGTTAGGGAGTGCATGATGAAGAATCTCTGTTTTCATACAGAAGTCTGATCCATTGTGGTGATTCTCATATACTCGTGCAAGTTTTGTAAATTATCTGAAAGTACATATATAGCTTGGGAATACTGTCAATGTGCATTAGGTCTTCCTTAAGACTAGAAATTAAACAAGAGGAAACTTTGGAGGAGCCAGCCTTGGGATACAGGGCTGTGATGTTACAGACTTTCTTTAAATCTTTAATTTTAAAGTTTGCAGTAGTTTTGCTGTACACTGCCTATGGGCCTACTGGGCATGAGTAAAGAGAAAGGAACAGCCCAAATAATAATCTACAAAATATAGTTATTTGAACCTGGGTAGCAATTGTGTCTAATTTAACAAGTGAATTACCCTGCTTCCTTCCTTCCTTTCAGGAGAGGGTGTGTCACTGATTCTTGTGAATTAGGGTTCAGGTGGCGTTACCGTAGACATAGGCTGTGTGCAGTTACTGCACAGTGAGTGGTTCTTTTAGAGAAGACAAGAACAATTTCAATTCCACACTACAGTAATAGATGAATTCAATTAACTCATTTTACTAGTGAAATATAACAGGAAAGAGTTTTAATGCTTAGATTTTGCATATGGGGTTTTTTTGGATGGTGGAGGAGGAGGATTAAACAAGTCATGCTGCCATGGTTTAGTTTCCAACTTGTGTTGTCCTTGGAGAGAAGAGCGGGTTCTGTGTGGAGAGAGAAAGAAGTTTTTTCTCTCTTGATCCCTACAAATAGGAAGAGGTCTTGTATGTCAAAAGCCTGTAGCTGCAAACTGGCTCTGGAGTATCTATTTTCACATCCTCAGGTGGGACAGGGCCCTAGAACATGTCCAGTAGGTGCTCTGCTGGACATGAAGCTATGGAGCAAGATAACACAGCCTGAATCAGAAAGATGCATATCATATTTATTGTTTTTAAAAATGTACAGCTGTAAAGAGATCCTGTGTTTTAATTTCTCAGAATTTTAATATCGTTCTTCTGACTCCTAATTATCCTTGACCTCCAGCTCTTTCCACAGAATCATTAAGGTGGGAAAGGACCTTCAAGATCATCAAGTCCAACCATTAACCCAACACCACCATGCTCCCTAAACCATGTCCCGAAGTGCCACATTCACACGTTTTTTGAACATTTCCAGAGATGGCGACTCCACCACCTCCCTGCGCAGCCTGTTCCAATGTTTGATCACTCTCTCGGTGAAGATATTTTTCCTAATATCTAATCTAAACCTCCCCTGGTGCAACTTGAGGCCATTTCCTCTTGTCCTATCACTAGTTACTTGGAAGAAGAGACCAACAGCCACGTCACCACAACCCCTTTCAGGTAGTTGTAGAGAGCGATGAGGTCTCCCCTCAGCCTCCTCTTCTCCAGACTAAACAACCCCAGTTCCCTCAGACACTCCTCACAAGACTTGTGCTCCAAACCCTCACCAGCTGCGTTGTCCTTCTTTGGACATGCTCCAGCACCTCAATGTCCTTCTTGTAGTGAGGGGCCCAAAACTGAACACAGGATTCAAGGTGCAGCCTCACCAGTGCCAAGTACAGGGGCACGATCACTTCCCTACTCCTGCTGGCCACACTATTTCTGATACAGGCCAGGACGCTGTTGGCCATCTTGGCACCTGGGCATCCTGCTGGCTCATGTTCCGCCGGCTGTCAACCAGCACCCCCAGGTCCTTTTCTACTGTTCAGCTCTCCAGCCACTCCTCCCCAAGCCTGTAGCGCTGCATGGGGTTGTTGTGACCGAAGTGCAGGACCCGGCACTTGGCCTTATTAAACCTCATACAATTGACCTCCGCTCATAGATGCAGCCTGTCCAGATCCCTCTGCAGAGCCCTCCTACCCTCCAGCAGACCAACACTCCCACCCAGGTTGGTGTCATCTGCAAACTTACTGAGGGAGCACTCCATCCCCTCATCCAGATCAGATTTTCTGAATGATGCATTAATCTTACATTGTCAACTTTCAAATGGTGTGGATGTCATAGTTGCAGAGGAAAACTAAAATATGTAGTCTTAGGAAATCATTAACAGATAACACACATAGTTTTATTTCTTTATGAATCTGAGATTAGTACCTTTGCAAGGCTCTTGGTCTTGACTTCTCATTTAGTAAATAGGTACGCGTAACATTTATCTCCAGTTGGCTAAGGTTTGAACATTGTGTTGCAGCTTCACCTAGGAAATCTTGAGTCTGGCTGTGTTCATGATGTTTCTGAGTTACCTTGATTTTGATACAGTTTAGTTTTAGTACAGGCTGCTTTTGATACAATCTGTTCCAAAGATAATGTTAAAAAAAATTTGAAAGTCGTCCTTGGCTTATCATTACCTCTCTGAAAACTTGCTAATGAACAGTGGGTGAAATCATCCATAAAATTTGTTTCTCAACAGTGGCCAAACAGGAAAACTAGTGTTCAGAAATAATTTTTTGTTCTTTCTAGAAAGCTACATATGTTGTAAACAAAGAAGTATACATTTTATATTTTTCTTTCTAGAAGAACTGCAAGGCAATATTGATTCCATAGTATCATTTTATACAATTCTGTAAGCAGAACTTTGTGAAATCTATGTCTGAAACTCTGATTTAGGCGAGATAAATATTTTTATTTCTGATAGATTTAGAGAGATAAGTATTTTAAAGGGAACATAAGAGACAGTTATGTCCCTGTGGGATATTTAAATAAAGCCAGGAAACTGAATTTATATGTGCAGCATAGTTCTTATTCACTGTGTAGGAAATGTAATTGTCTAGCACTGAATTTTCTTTTCTCTAGTGTTGCTACTTTGAGTTCCAACAAAACTGTAACTCTTTTTCTTCATTTTGCTGTTCAAGTTCATCTTGTGGATTTTAATATATTCAGTAAATGTAGTTATGACTAGTCAAAGGCAAAACCAGTAGGGGATGGTGGGCTGTGATTCCTCAGTGGTTAAATTAAGCCTGTTGGGCCCAGAGTTCTATATACATGTTTCAAAGACCAATACTGTCATTTATTCTTCAGAAACAGATGAATTAGGGATATACCACAAGTCTGAAATTTCCATCGGGACATTGTTTTGACAACTGCCAGTACCAGAAACCACACTTTTTATCAATATTAAAAAGGATCCACGGGTATCTGTCTTAGCACAGAACAGTCTGAAAAGTCTAACGTTGCTTCGGGATGTAAAAGAATATAAATGAATCCTTACTGAATATTTTTATCTGAATGTATCCATTTGAGATGCTATCCAGAATCACAGATTTTTGAAAGTAAGAAGTTTGTCTATAAATGACTTTAATCATGTAACACATTGCAGGAAGTGATTAATTACTGATAGTAATTAGCTTTATTTCCTGCACAATGTTGCCTGTCGTAACAGTTAAAGTATTATACATGTAAAAATTAATATAAAATATTTCTATGTTTCACCTCTCCTTTTGCTTTTAAAAATATTTGACTTCAGTAGGTTTAGGACTTTGTCCCCAGTGCAGCCTCAAGACTGCCATACAAACGAATTACCACAGTGAGCTAAAACAATATTGGAAGTGACATGCATATGAGCTACTCTCTTAGATTCAAAAGTCCCGCCTCCTTTTGGTCTGACTGTGGCAAACCAGTATCACATTGTGCTGCTATGCTTATGCAGCCATGAGCACCTTTTGCGATGTGTAAGACACGACAGTATGTCCTAATTGCTAGAACAATGGACTGTCCTCCTGCAGGTTGTCATTATTTCTTCATAATGGCACTGCCAGAGGTGTGATCATCACGCTCACCCAATACTTCTCATCCAAGATTTCTTTCTTCTCCTCTTCTCCAACACTGCACATTTAAACAAGAGCTATGAAACATTTGACATAAGTGTAATGTGATTTGCATTTGCACAGTAAACATGAGTGATATGAGCCATTTGCATCAACACTTCTTGTTTCTAAGTGCTGATGTGTCAGCCTGCATCACTGATTCATGTAGTTCTCTCCCAGCTTCTCCTTCTCCCAGGATTTCTTACATCCTCCTAAATAATTTCATTCAGATACTGGTGGTCTGGAACTGAAATGATGGACACAGCTTTCTTTTCATTCATTCTAACTTAAATTAGCTGTGGTCTCTGGAAAGCAAGAATCTTTCCTTGTTTCCCTAGTTCTTCCCTGTGTGTCTGTGTTAGTTCTATTAATATATTGGCTAAAGATGTATCAAAATTAATTTGAAAGGAATTCTAGTTATGACTATCTTTAATTTACAATAAGATTAAAACATTTGAAGATACGAATCCTTGTTACTTTAAAGGTAATGTTCATCTAGATTTATTTCAGTGCAGATTTTGAAGTTATAATTAAAGCCATTTTAAAGTAAAAAAAGAAGATTTTGGTGGTCTTGTGTCATTTGCTTAAGAAAACAATAGCTTCCACTATAATCAGTTAGAATAATGAAATCCAAGACTGTCAAATAAACAAAGTAAATTCCTTTAAAAAAAATTTCTAATAGGCATTTAGGGGGATGAGGAGATGAGTTTCCTTCGGAGGAACTGAGAAGAGCAACAGAAAAAATCCCATACCAGTGATTCATAGCAGTTCTTCAGAATACAACAGCTGGAGGTTTTTTTGTTTGGTTGGTTTGGTTTTAGGGAGAGGGTGTTCTGGGAGGATTGAAACTGGTTTTTAGCATGTTCAGTGCTGCAAGAGTATGTACAGTTCATACTTACTGTGGCCAGGTATTTGCAGTAATGGGAGGCTGAAAATTGAGTTTTGGATGTGTACATTTTAGCTGATATTTTTCAGGTTAGTTGATCAGATTAACAGTATCTTTAATAATAAATAGTTAAAATATATTTTTAGTACATTAAGTTCCTGGCAGCCCCACAGCTGTTAGGCTGCTGAAAAACAGAACATTCAGATTAAAATTTCCTTATTTAAATCTGCCAGTGTTTGAACTTTACTGTATATTTTTGATGACTTGGGAGGTTTGCTTACTAATTTGGAACTTTGCCTAATGTTTTTGTTAAAATAGAACTTTCTATCTTATAATTAATCTCCTTGTTCTGTATGTTCATACAATAAAAGTGCAGAACAAATGAGTACTCAAAATGCTAGATGTATAATGAATAGTTAGGGTTTAAACATAACTATTTTCCTGACAAGGACATGGTACTGTTATAAGCAATTGGCTGTCTTACGTTATTATTCTGCCAGGTTCCTTCTTTTTTTATAGATTATACAATAAGAAACTGCATACAGTCAGGACTTTACAACACCACCAAAGGAACCAGTGCATTTCCAAAAACAAGTGAATTTACTTTATTCATTGTTTATGTAAAATTTAAATTCACTGGTCTTATCTCCACTTGCATGCAGTGTGAATAAATGAGTTTTCCTTATCGATTTATGAATAGAATATCCAGCATGGCTCAGGGGAAGAAAAGTACATAGTCCATCTGCTCATGCAGAGTGGCATCTTCCTTTTGTTAATGAACCCAACTAGTGAATTTAGTCAACCATGCAGAACTGAATAAAGCCTAATGTGGAGGTAACAGACTAACTTTCAAGTTCGAGAGAGCCTAAGCCTTTCAGAAAGGGAGAGGACTGTTTGACTTTATTACTCAGGTTTTTCAATTAACTTGAGCTTCTCTTGTATAGAATTGGCTCACCGTTTCATTTGACACTGTCTACATTCTGTAAGGCTGGAAGAGGTTTGATGTCTCAATCAATTAGATCTCCGATGCACAAAAAGGGAGGCCTAGACTAAGAAATTGTTGCAGTTCTATGGGATGTCCTGTGGTTGCATGACTTCCACAGTACATCTAGACAGATGCATATGCACAATCCAGGTCAGAACCTTATTGAGGAAAACTAATGATCAAAGGTTGATTTGTTCTGCATTGCCTTATATTTGTCAGTCAAAACTTTCTATTTCTGAAACTGCCCAATGGCTGTCTCATAAATTTGATCCCACAATAAGATGTGACATTTATGGTGTGGTGCCTCTCCATATCTACCTGACTGTGCAGTATGCCATGAAAGTGTTTTGTCATATTAAATAGCTGGACATGTTTCAGATAGAAAGGTGAATTCCATCTTCTGCAAGCACTTCCATTTGTGCAAATTATATTTTCTTGTGTGAATCTCAGTGTCACAGATTCTTATTTTTTTTTCAAATCCTCATAATTTAATTTCTTGTATGTTTTGATGTTATTTGGTTGCACTCTTCCTGATATTAACACTGACCATAGTAAAGGGCTGGGACAGCAGTTTGTCAACTGGCTGATTCTGCAAAAAGATCCAAATACAGGGTTATATTGTGTCATCTTATACAGGTCAAAGCAGTGCTGTGTTTTGAATAGTCATACTACTAGCCTGCAAAAGAACACTTCTTCAAGACAACTTATGCAAGTGTAAAGAATAACATTGTATAGATTATAGAGGTAGTTCCCAGCAAAAAGAGAGGATTTGCTAAAACAGCTACTCTACTATCTTTGAAGATGGCTTTTCTCCTTATACTTAATGTGATAAAAAAAGCTGCCAGAAAGAAAACCTCTTCACAAGTTGGAGTACTAACATGGAGCCACACTGTTATTTCTGATAGCGTAGTTCTAGTAATTGGAAGCCTGTTCTCTTGTCTAAACTAAGCCTTCAATAACTTCCTCATTTGAGCTGGATTATATGGGGCTGAAAACATAGCTTCTTTGTTATGACATTTTTAGCATTCCTTAACCCAACATACTAGAAGGTGGCTCCATGAAAATATGAGGGAGACTATCACTGCTTCAGAATTTACCCTTAAAATTTGTTCTACCTGAGATTTACTGTTATTGCATGGAAAGCATGACTGAAGCCTAAAATGTAAAAGAGCTATAACTGTTTCTACTTTAATTATAGCTAGGTTATCTTTTATTTATAGCTAGGATACCTTTTATTGTTGGAGGCATAAGTGGAATTTTTTTTTATTTTACCCATTGCTGTCCATTTACCTCCTTACTGATACACTAAGCTGTAGTATTTACTATGAATGATGAGATCATTGAGAGATTATAGTGTGAGGTTCCAAAGAGACGTAATCTGCACATTTGAGCTGAGGAAATAAGGATAAACCTAATTTATTTTTTCATTCTTGGTTTAACATCTCTAATGGTACTCTTTTGATGTCGACATTGTCTACTAGAAAGTGATCAGAGAGAATTTTCTGAAGGTTGTTGGAAAGCCAAAAGACTATGACAGCTTCTTGTTCGGGCCACCTTTTGCTTGCAGGTGGCAAGATTTGGAGAGGTTTCCCCATACTCACAGGTGTCCAGTTCTTGCAAAAGCTATTTCAGAGAGAGGTTAGTTAAAATATCTGTAGTCTTTCAGAAATAAGTTTCTGTTGTTGCTGTAGCAGTATAATTTGATAGTCATCAAAAACTTATTAAAAAAATAAAAATATTTTGGTCCCTGAAGGTGATTTGTGGCAGTATCTCAAGATAATAAATTACATCTGATACCAGGAGTGGCTGTGGCAGAGAGGAAGGTCAAAAGGCAAAAAAGTCCAAATAATCTGTACAAACTGAAAAAGTTCCATATGTGATAAAATTGTCAAATGTTATAAAGATAAATAGCTCTATTTAACATGTGGAGCAGAGGAAATCTTTTTTTGGCAATGGATGCCCTTCTGAACGGCTACCCAGCATTGACTTTCATATGATGTAATGTGCTAAAGTTTATCAGAGAGAAAAATTCAGCTGAAATTCCAGACAGAAATTCAGAATGTAAACCTATTTGCTTTTGCTGACGTTTTGGGTTTTCCGTTTAGTTTTATTTTAGCAGTACATCACAGCTTCACTTAGACTGTTATTGCTGATGCACAAATCCTTTTTCAAAACCATTCTATTATTACCAGAAGCTTTTCTTATATCTTCTCTACTTGACTTTGAATATAGTTTGTGGTGTAAAAAGTAGGGATTTAGAGATGGATTAATTACTTTGGCATAAAAACTGGATTAGGGACTTCAATCAGTTAACCAGAATTCCAATATTTATTTTCCTGCTTTAAGAAATCATTATAAAATAATCCAATATTAATACACCATAATTATCATGAGGTTTATTACTGCATATTACTTTTCATCACTACCTGTGCAGTTATTCGCATCTCACAGGCAATGAACTGGACGGACAGAAGCAGTAGCTTTCTGATTAACACACAGAAGTTTGGAGCTTGTGTTCTACTTTAAGTTCAGGTATTGGCTTACAGTTAAGTTCTCAGACCACAGAGCTATGCCACAGTATTGTTATATTTAAGTCTCCTTTTCTGGGTTACAGCATTTTTGCATCCTTTTCTGCTTTTCAAAGGTGAAGCTAGCTGTGCTTTTGATTAATGCTTTTCTCAAATTCTCAGCACTTTTTTTTCTTAAGCACCAAGCAAAGGAAATGCTCTTGTTGAATATTATTTAATTCCTTTATTTGTTTCTCTATAGAAATCTTTTTCTATAAAGATACTTTTTAAAATGCATTTTCTGTGCTTTAGTTCAGTCTATGGATACACTATCTTCTCATCTGTAAGCTGCCAAGCTTTCTGATTTTTGACTATTATGTTCCTCCATATATTTCATAGATTTATTTCAATTCTGATTTACTCAAATACACGTATGCAACTGGAACCTTTAAAACAAGTTAAAATAGGCAATATTAAACTAAAGACATTAAATTTCCTGTCTGTTTTCTTCTGAATTATTAGTCATATATCTTTAACATAACTCCTAACCATGCATTCTTTTTGTTTTATCTTTTTTTGCATTGTGAATGGTAAAAAATTAATATCTGATAGTATTATTAGTTTAAGGGTCAAACTACCACCTCTCGGCTTGTACATACAAAAGTAGTAGAGGCATGATCACAAAAAAAAAAAGAATCAGCAGCTCAAATCTCTCTTTTTGAAAATGAGAAAGCACAATTTTAAAAGAGTTCTTGCTTCTGTTTTACTCCTAATATTGTCAGTTGTAGATCTTGCTGTTCATTTAATTAAATTTTTATATATACATTTAAATATTTTCAGCAAACATAGCCAGAGAATTTTTCCTTACAGTTAAGTTTTAAGATGGGACTGGAAGTGCAAATGGTTGTGGGGACATTGTGTTCACACACAAATACACTGTTAGCAAGATTAAGCTCATCTTGAAGTGCCTGTATCTCTGCTGTATTTACTTTAATGTCTTATAGGCCGTTGGTTAGCACCTGAATTTGCTCAAATGGTGTAAATAATTTGAAACATCTTGTGCTTGATTGGAAGCCCAGAAAAATCGATTTCTACCTCAAACTCTATTATTTAGTTCTGCCTTTCTTTTCTCCTGTCTTTCTCTTTCCGATACTTTAGTAACCACAGACAGATTGCAGCAAGAGATTGAGACGCCAGTTCCACATATACTAAATTGACACTTCAGGACTTCAGAGCATTCCTTGAACCAGACTGCACTTGCGTCTTGCCAGGCACTGAAAATGTCATCAGTCATAAGGAAAGAAAAAAATAGAACAATAGTTTGTGTACTATACCAGTTAATTCTTTTGCTTTTCACTTAAAATGCAGTCTGCATTATGGTTTCTGAATGGCAAAGTTAAAGAGTTTTCCTTCCTACTTGTTCCCCCCTCAACCCTGCCTGTTTTTTTAATTTGTGTTCAATTTTGTGAGATTGTACACAGAAATTCATTAAGCAAAACATAATAAAAACTTCTGAGTGGAAGGGGAAGGAGAAAGGGCTTTTACCTGGACTCTTCCACTGTCTGTGCTTAGAGGATAGTGTCGCAAAAAGTTGAATTATCCAAATGAAAGGGATGTAAATGATAACTGAATAGAGCACTGGCAGATGGTGGTAAGAATCTCTTACTCCTGCTTTTTGCAAAAAGAGGATCAAGCAGGAAATTCTTGGAAATTTGTACTAGATGTCTGCCCTAGATCACTGAATTGAATTTACCTGAAAATACAAAAAAACTCATATGGTTTCTGCTGCACCCCACCAAATTTCTGGTAGCTATTAAATTTCACAAAAGATACAGAAGGCTTTTAAAAATATTTTCAGCAAGTCATATATGTAAATGTCTGTTGGAAAGTCTCTTCTGTTTGTAGAACAGGAAAAAAAAAAGGAAAAAAGTTTTCTTTAACCATGCAACCACAGCTCTTTTCATCTTTGCAGTCTCCTTTGTTCTGCTTAGAAGTAGCTCTCAGCCGTTCTAATTTAACTGGTTAGTTACACATGTATAAACTGTTCAGCCTTGTTATAATGGCTTGCATAATGTAAACACATGTAAAAAGAGTATATGTTGTTTTTGTCTTGATTTCTTTGGTCTAGAAAGAAATCTAGCAAAGATGTCAGCCTTTCTTATGAAGACAGCATAGCAAACCACACCAAAACCCAGCTCTGAGATGTTAGGTGTTTTTAATTTGTCACCAGTTGGGAGCCATAAGCCTTTCCTAGAAGTCTAAAATTAAAGAGATTTTACACTCTATTGTGGGTGAGGAGGTGGTATGATAACATATTTTTCTTTTTGTAAGCTCTAAGTAGATTTCCCTAATATTTAGCAATTTACACAATGGTACTAGAGTTTCTACCTAGTGTAGACTGGAATTGTAATTTTCCAGCATTTTAGCTTTTTTTGTCCCAAGAGATCATACGTAAATCAGAACAGAAAAACATTAATTTCAATCTAAACTTTAAGTATCTTCTTACATGATGTCTATTTGGGCCTCTCTAGTAGGCCCACATAGTAGTTGGTTCCATAGTTTTGGTTCCCAAATAGTAGTAGTTCCATATTTTAGTTATTATTAGAGAATATTAGTTTACTGGGATAGAAGAATTTGTCTTATGGTATTGCTTCTTACACTTCATAATTTTATGGGAATTACTAAGGTCAGTTATGTAATCATTTTAGCAGCATGAAAAATTAAATTGGACAGACTTATAAGCATATCAAACTCTCTAAAGATTGATGTCGTTAGAAAAGCTGTACATGCTCAAAACGCGAAGCAAATAAAATATTTTTGTGTGTCGCAGTTTAACTCCAGTAGGCAGCTCAGCCCCACCCAGCTGCTCGCTCACTCCCCCCAGGTGGGATGGGGGACAGAACTGGAAGGGGAAAGGTGAGAAAACACATGCGTTGAGAAAAAGACTGTTTAATAAGTAAAGCAAAAGCCACATGCATAAGCAAAGCCAAACAAAGAATTCATTCACTGCCTCACATCACCAGGCAGGTGTTCAGGCATCTCCAGGAAAGCAGGTCTCCATCACACATAACGGTACTTGGGAAGACAAAAACCATTGTTCCGAACATCCCCCCTTTCTCCTTCTTCCCCCAGCTTTTATTGCAGAGTATGATGTCACGTGCTCTGGAATACCCCTTTGGTCAGTTGGGGTCAGCTGTCCCAGCTGTGTCCTCCTCCTACCTTCTTATGTACCCCCAGCCTGCTCGCTGGTGTGGTGGTGTAAGAAGCAGAAAAGGCCTTGGTGCTGTGCAAGCAAGCACTGCTCAGCAGTAGCTAAAACATCCCTGTGTTATCAACACTGTTTTGGCTACAAATCCAAAACACAGCACTGTAGGAGCTACTATGAAGAAAATTAACTGTATCCCAGTCAAAACCATTATATTGGGTTATTCGATAAGTACATTTCACAAGTTACATTCTTTTCTTTCCTAGTTTACTAATTTCAATCTTTAGATTTGAAGTTTCTTAAGAGAGTTCAAAGCAGTATTAAAACATTTTTAATGTGTATACGGATATTTCTGTATTATATTGCATCGTATTTGTGAGATGAAGTTTGTGGATGTTAAACATTACAATTCATCTCCAAAACAAAGTTACAATGCCATATTGATCCTCAAGCCGATTGTTGTTACGTGACAAAATGATACTTCTATTTCTGGAAGAGGGCATAGAAGGTAAAGTAGAATTAAGATCTAGCAGGATAACTTTTTGTATCAATATTCGCTTATTTACAGCCTTTCACAGTAAAAGTTAATTCCCTAAATAGTGTATATGAGGAAGCAATGTGGTAGATATTTATTTCTGCATGCCTAACTTATAGGTGGAACATGCAGAATGAAACTTAATGTGTTTTCATTCCCATCAGAAAGGGAGTTCTTGCAGTGCTCCCAAACAGAATGAAAGACCACTACTGCATAAACTAGTTTTCTTCTTTTGGGTTATAATTCTGCAAAATATGCTACATGTCATCTGGCTATTTCCATGCAGGAAAAGAAAATGGAGGTATTGCATATGTTCGTCTTCTTTCAGACCAGTGGACTAGGCTCCTTATTAGCAGCATTCTTCAATGTCAGCATTTCTGATTTGAATGAATTCTGCCTATTGCAGATAAGTGGAAAATTGTTATTCTAGTAATAGTTTTTTAGATTCCCTTGAAAGGAAATATCTAAAACACTGCATTGTGGAGCAAAGAACATACATTTTTAATATTGTCAAAAAGTAGAATTTAATATTAAAATGACCTTAGGAATACACTACCCAACAATGTAGTTTGGTACAGTTCCTTGAGATAAAGACAGGATAATTAAGAAAAGAAGTCTGAAAACTCCATTGTTAATTTACATAAAATTCATAGATTAAGAGTTGATATGGACTTACAAATGACTGTCCATGCATTTTCTTGAATAAACTATTTATTAAGGCCTTTAACACAGGCGGTTCACTGAAAGGCGCAGTTTTATTCCTTGATGACCATTATCCATACAAAATCAATTTGGAAATTGTTAAATTCACATCATCAAAAATTTGGTTGACTAAGGTTTATATTAACATACAATTCTAGCCTGTTCTTGTCATTAAAAAATTGTCATGCCACTTGAGATTGCTGAAATCCTATCATTCACAGAGGCACATCCTGGTGAGGGGTCTGTAAGCTACTATTTGGAAATCCAAGTGGCAAAGCATGAGCCGACATTGGCACAGACAACTAAAAATTGTAATATAAGGGGGGAGTTGTTTATTTTTCTTACATCATATTGTTTGTCCTTCCTATTCTCTGAATAGGTACTTGCAGATGTTGAGTTATGGCCTCGACTAATGTCTACAAAGCAGAAAATGCTTTTGGAATACAGGTGGTGGCTGGTAGTGGAACAGAGTAATGCAAATAGAAAAGCAAAGGTTAATTAGCCTACTCATGATATTAAGGCAGAATTATTTGGTGGAGGTTGAATAGAAGGCAGAAAAAGGAATAGAGGAGAGCTGAAGAGGCAATCTGCTGACTGAAGGAGAGAGGCTGCTCTCAAGGTATGAATGAAAACATAGTCTTAGTGGGCAGGACTGGTAATGGCAGAGATATAATGAGCTGACAAGCGGAGTTGTGTTGCTAGACAGCAGTATGTTTAAACCAAGTTTAGTGGTCACTATGTATTGATCATAACAATTGCCATTATGTCTAGGAGGAGTGCTACATTTTCTAGCTTTAATTCTGGTGTGGCTTTGTTGGTTTTTTAGGAGCATTTTCAGTTCTGCTTTTAGAACCTATCTTTTTTCTTATGCCTGATTAAAAGCAGTGAAACTATTTTTAGGTGAGTCACAATGGCTTAAAACTGTCAGGAGCACCTGTCTTTCATGAACTGAAAGACTGGCAGATTAGCTATGTATTTCCATAGATAATCATTTATATAAAAACCTGATTGTTCTACATGACTGTAGTCTCTGGTAGTCAGGACCCCATTTATTCTGGAAATAATTTTGAGAGCATCCATGCTTATTTTCATATGTGTTCCTTTTTTTTGATTGCGTCTCTTTTGCTAACTATTGCATCAGTGTTGCATATGCTGTTGACAGCAGTCTCTGCAGCTGAGAACTCTGATGCAAAACAGCAGGGTTCTGTCTCATGTTTATATGTCTTTAAAGTATAGTTACCAGGAGTAGAATTCAGCTTTCATTTAAGAACTCCAGAACTGCTCTTGCTATGATTTTCCCCTCACAAATCTTCCACACAGTCATGCATACGTGTTACTGAATCACTAGCTCAGTAGCTCAATCACTACTGTGACAGAATTAGAAAGTACAGGTTGAAAGTCAGTTGTTCTCAAGGATATTGTTACATTGGCTAATGGAAGAAATTGTTTATAAAACCTTTGATTAGTGAAAATGTTTGTGTTGGAGAGGAAAAAGAGCAGAAAAGAAGACATAGTTGGTTTTCTTTAAACCAATGCATATTCAGTAGATTTGTCATTTATAGCATACATAGATTCTTTATAAACATTGGAGGGTATTGTCAGCACTTTCATCTTTTGATATTAATCTCCTGAAACTGTTGCTGTTGGCCATTTCTGATCGTTAGGCTCATTCTGCCTGAGACAGCCCTGTTGAAATGGAAGGAAACCTTCTGTTGGCTGTGGTCAAAGTCAAAGCCATACTCTAAAAATTAACTTGGTTGTGATAAGGAAATAGGTACTTAGTATTCTTTCTATAATGGGTCAAGCATGAACCAGTGGTAAATAATACATGGCATGATGTGCTTTCACGGCTAGGTATTGCGTGAGGCATGGCAGAGCATGTGGGCTTGGGACACTACTGTCCTGGAGGCAGCAGCTTGTGCTGAGCACCCAGCTGCAGTCTGTGGTGCAGATGTGGAGCAGTGGGTAGGCAGGTATATAAGCCATGAAATGGAGCATGCTGAGTGAAGAACTCCCTAAGCTAGGCTGTAGAAAGGGTTGAGAACTTGGGCAAACCTTGTGTGTTACTCATCGAGGACTAATGTCCATTTTTTACATAAGGACACATGCCTCTGTACATGCTCCAGAGCCATTAACTCTTCTTAGAGTTCAACTTCTCTCCCAAATCAGGCTTTTTTCTTTTCTTTTTACGCTTTTGTTTATTTTGGTACAGAATACAAAATCAGAAAGAGATCATGATGCTCTTATCTCCCCATTTCATACATCCATTTCTTTTACAAATTCCTTTATTCTGGATTCGTGGGTTTTTTCATAAAAGTTGGCTGTCCAGATTCATCTAGTCTTTTTTTACTGTCTAAATAAAAAGACCCTAAAGATCTTATTTGATTAATTGTATAACTTTTAGGTTGTCTAAATTAGATGGGATTAATCTAAACATTATAATGCTATAGCCTCTAAACTTGACTGTAACACAGCTTGACAATGTCCTTTGTACAAGTAATGCCTATTACTTGCACCTGTGATTGGAGCTTTGTTAGTTCAACTGTATTTGCTTGTGACTCATTGAACAAAAGTTAAGGAAAAAAGTGGCTGTCTTTTAAAGACATAAAAAGCAAGATACTGACAAAAAACCCCAACTTGTTCTTTTGTATATTTATGAAAACACGTGATCCTTATATAAGTATTTTATATTCTGAAGAGACAAGGAGACAGTAAAGTTACAACTATGAGAGCAACTGTTCCTTGTTTTTTTTTTTTCCTTAAGTGATAAACTGAAATCTTTTTCACTCAACTTTTTATTAAATAATAATTATTCGCTTCATCTTAGAAAAAGTTTTCCCTAAATTCTCTTTTCATGTGTGATTTATCTGGTATAAATATTGTAGTTCCCTAGCAACCCTGAAAGTGCATAGAATCTTTTAATGTTTCATATACATACCACAGGAATTTTGTTAATTTTCCTGATTTTATTAAGTAACTGTCTTCATTAACGAGATAGAGATAGATCCTGGGTGTGATACAGTGAGCTGAAATGAAGACTTATGCCATATTTATTCAAAGATGCCAGAAGACTGGATATATTAATGAAATTGCTTCTTTTTACACTTGCTGATCCAGATTTAGGAAATTGGAAAGATCTAAGATTGAAATTGTGAGACAGTGCTACAAAATATCCTTATAAAGGAATGAATTCATACCTTCCTTAAGTCCTTTACTGGGGAACAAAAGGACTTTTTTTATAACCACTTTCTATGTCTGAAGTCTGTAGCAGCAGAATTTATTTTAAAACTTTGAAATGTAGAAAAATGTGCATAGGTTATATCAATAAATTTGAAAAGATTAATTTTTTCCATATGGAGTCTTAAGGCTACATGAATTTCCGTATGAATTCAGACTAAAGCTGCATTTAACCTAAAATCACATCCCAACAACTGACAGTAGAAACAGTTTTGCTGTCTTTATGATTGAGTTCCATGTGGGTAATTTGTATTTAGCAGACATTGACAGACCTCTCTCCCATAAATTAGTCGGAACTGGTGTGGTGGGTTGACCCTGGCTGGATGTCAGGTGCCCATCAAGCCTCAATATCACTCCCCTCGTCAGCGGCACGGGGGAGAGAAAATGTAATGAAAGGCTCATGGGACGAGATAAGAACAGGGAGACATCACTCACCACGTACCATCACTGGCAAAACAGACTCAGCCTGGGGAAATGAGTTTATCACCAATCAAATCAACATGAGGAAAAACTTCTTTACTGTGAGGGTGACAGAACACTAGAACAGGCTGCCCAGAGAGGTTGTGGAGTCTCCTTCTTTGGAGACCTTCAAAACCCAACTGGATGCATTCCTGTGCAACCTGACCTAGGTGATCCTGCCTTGGCAGGGGGGTTGGACCAGGTGATCTTCAGAGGTCACTTCCAACCCCCACCATTCTGTGATTCTGTGACTCTGTGAAATCAGAGCAGGGTAATGAGAAATAAAAAAAAATCTTAAAGAAATCCTTCCCCCCACCTCTCCCTTCTTCCTGGCCTTCATTCCCAACTTCGCTCACAAAGTCTCTACCTTCTCCTCCTGAGCAGCACAAAGGGAGGGGGAGGGGGAATGGACATTGAGGTCATTTCATCACACGTTGTTTCTGCTGCTCCTTCCTCCTCAGGGGGAGGACTCCTCACACTCTTCCCCTGCTCGGTGTGGGCTCCCTCCCACGGGAGACAGTCCTCCACAAAATTCTCCAACGTGAGTCGTTCCCATTGGCTGCAGTTCTTCACAAACTGCTCCAGCCTGGGTGCCTTCTGTGGGGTGCTGTCCGTCAGGAACAGACGGCTCCAGCCTGGGTCCCCCACGGGGTCACAAGTCCTGCCAGAAAACCTGCTCCAGCCTGGGCTCCTCTCTCCATGGGTCCACAGGTCCTGCCAGGAGCTTGCCCCAGCACAGGCCTCCCATGGGGTCACAGCCTCCATTGGGCATCCACCTGCTCCAGCGTGGAGCTCCATGGGCTGCAGGGGCACAGCCAGCCTCACCATGGTCTTCACCACAAGCTGCAGGGGAACCTCTGCTCTGGCACCTGGAGCACCTCCCTCCTCCTTCACTGACCTTGGTGTCTGCAGAGCTGTTCCTCCCACATAGTCTCACTCCTCTCCCCCTGATGCAATTGCTCTTGCTGTTTTTTTTCCCTCTTCTTATATCTGTTATCCCAGAGGTGCTACCACCGCCACTGATGGGCTTGGCCTTGGCCAGTGGCAGGTCCGTCTTGGAGCTGGCTGGCATTGGCTCTGTCAAACACAGGGAGAGCTTCTAGCAGCTTCTCACAGAAGCCACCCCTGCAGCCACGTTGCTACTAAAACCTTGCCACACAAACTCAATACATCTGGTTCTGTATTGTCTGACAATGTATATTTGAAGCCTGGTATTATATGCAAAGTATTTCCACAATAAAATGATATGTTGTGTGAAAAATTCTCTTAAATATATCCCTAGTAAGATTCTTGCTGAATTGCTTTATCAGACATCTTTAGGCTAACTGAAGCTGACAAGAATTTTCTTTTACCATTTAATATTTTTAATGATTGCATATTTTTGTTTACAATGATTTTTGGAAAGAAAATGTCACCTTTTGATTTGATTGACAAGGATAATGTTAACTGGGATCCTCAGCATTCAAAACCACTTTTAATTCATACCTGCCATTCATTTTCTAAAAGACTTCCAAAGTCTTTTGAAGTGAATACCTTTTTAATGCGGGGAGAGGATGGTGTTGATTGCAATCATCTAATGTTATGTGCTTTTAGAACATTATTTTGGCCACATTGATGGTTTTCCTCTTGGCTCCCTATAGCCTGCTGAGGTGACATTTTACAGTGCCAGCAATTGAGACCCCACTGAATTGCAATTGAATTTTAATGGGGAAAGCTGTGGGGTGATGGTTATCATTGCACCGACACTGCAGAAAACTTTACCTCCTGTGGCCCTGCAGAGCCAAGAGAAAAGCAGCAGAGCAGCGTGTCGCTCAGCACAGTGTCATTTGGTGCTGGCTTCCAGGAGTATGTTGTGTTTAGGGGCAGTTGTAATAGGTTTGCTCTTGACCATTTCTTGTCATATTGTTGATATTTTTTGGCTTCACGTGCTCTTTTCTAAGAGCAGACCAAGAACATACTGTGAAGCATATCCAGAACAGAGGTAGACACCCCATTCCTGTCTTATGCATGTGCCTTATTTCTTTCTCCTTTCCTCTATGCTGAACAGCTTTGAGCAACATCTGTTTGCTGCCTGAAGGCTACTGTTTTTGAGAAAGATTTACTGTAATTGTAACTAGACTGACAAGGGAAGCAAAACCACATTTCCTGGGCACAGTCGTAAGAGGGCCTGCATGCGCATGGCAGGATGCTCCCTGCAGATACAATGTGATGAAAAATGGAAGAAGAAATCTTGAATAATGGAAAAGAAGGAAGGGTAAAAGCAGAAGGACTTTCTGTTGGGCCTATTTGTTGTTCCTAATTCTCTCATCATTTGCCTATACTTCCTTATAAGTGGGATTTTTAGAGAGGTTTAAATTTTCCCTTTCTAGGTAGTCTCATATATAGCAGCCTGATAAACACATGAAAACATGGTTTATGACAAATATTATGTAACTTAAGGACACAAGGTAAAACGGCTTAGGAAATGAAGGAAAGCATTTACACCGGTTAATAATTCAACATATGTTTAAGCAAGATTAATAACCATCCGGCACTACCTCAGTGAGATACCACAAATTTTGTCTTAAATTCAAAGAATCATTACAAAATGTATAATTGTCTTGTTATTCAAAACAAAAGAAACCTCTTCTTTCTTCAGAAAGAGTAAATGTGAAGAATACTTTTAGAAACCACATCTTCAAGAAAGCAGAAATCATTATTGTGCACTTCCATATTCTATGGAGATTCATTGTTCTGAATGGAGTAAAGTCTTCCACAGCACAGCAGTAACTGACACAAGCTGCTTTCCTCTTAGAGAACTCAAACCAAGTCCCGCTGAAGTCAGCCTGAATTTTCCCACAGGTTATACAGGAAATTTCATCAAAATTTTTCCTGGAGAGAGGGCTTTATCAGGCACAGAAGGATTACATACAATCTTACTGCTGAGTCACAGCTAAAAGGAGTTACCTTCTTTAGACTGAGAAAAGATTTATTAAATCTTCATACCCTCTATTTGCAATTAATGTAAAACTCTTATCTGAAACTGCTATACGTTCGCATTGTATAAGTTGCTGGGAAGTTGTCTATTTTGGATAGCTTAAGATTTATTGTAAATTCTAGTGATTGGCACTTTAATGTACTTGCTTCAAGATATAAGAGAGAGAAGAAAAAAATATCTAAACGTCTGTATTTTAAAGAAAGAAAAGCAAACTCTTCATGTAACTATGGTGGTAATACTGGTAAATTCCAGTGGACCATGTACACAGACAACTACATTCACGTTTATGCCTGCAGTGTCTTTGTACAACCACATAGATTTGGCTGAATTCTATATGGAAATGCATTTTCTTACAGCCTAGACGGGATACACCATTTAGCATGGGATGAAGTTTCTCCCACCTGAAAGAAATAAACATAGCAAGTTTTTTTCTGATACCTCAAAGAAATAATAATTATTTCACCAATCTTGAATAAGTAAGTTCTCAACAAGAAACTGAAGTGATGTAATGCGTATCCTAAGGAATAGATACTTAAGAATCGCATCAGATAAAAAGTAGGAACATCTGGCAGTGCAACTTGTCCTGAAGGCTATGTAACATCTCACATTTCTCAGCTGTGTATCATATTTCTAAATTTCATCTGTCAATTTAATAGCTTCTGCCATATGTGAGGCCAAAGTTCTACATAGACAAGAGTCTCCTTCACTTTTTTCTGCTTTCTGGGAAGTTTCAATACTTCTTTAGCTACATTTCCTCATGTAAACTTATAGAAAAGGGAAAAAAACTCCACCATCTTTTGAGTGAATTCCACTGGAAGTTAGTTTTCAAGCGTAAGTCTGGTAGGAATAAAGCGCATGATGACCTGGAATCTCTGCTGATTTCAGGTGAGCATAGCTGGTGTCAGTCTTTAGCTATACAATTAGTAAGATGTCAATGAGAAGACAAATGTGGTTAAATTGGTTCAGAACTTTGTAACAGCACATACCAAAAATATTAACTTATCAAAAAACAAGGAAAGAGGAAAAAAACAAGATACAGAATCTCTATCCTCTCATTATCATTTAGAAATATAATTTGCTGCATTTTAAATACTGTGGTTCTATCAAGATTCAAGAAATCAAAAACTGGACTTTTTGATCTTTTTCTCCATTAAAACAGTATTTATTCACTTGTAGAAACCCAGCACTTTCAGTGCTGTTTCACTCAGATAAGGTACAAAAGAGAGGCAAAGCACCTAATTTTATGGAGCTTGTGATGTTTCTACTCTTGTACAAAGTAAGAAACTATAAAAAGACTCATCAATCCATGACTTGGAAGTTGAAGATTTTATAACTATTCACAAACTGCAGATCTGGAAAAACCTGCATATAAATAGTGATTCAATATTTACAGATCCACATTTTACCCTGGAATTTAATATAGGAAATTTCTGACTCACCAAGAGTATTGCTTTATGATAACTTGTGAATAATAGTGAATAATACAGTTAAATCAAGGTCACCTGAAAGATGTTTAACATATTAGTCATAAGATCCATGGTGGAGTTCATTAAATGCATTTATGAACTGTGCCAAATGTGTTCTCTTCACAATGCTCCCTTGAAGAATTACTTCCTTGTTAATGAAAAAAAACACAGGACTTGCTAATTATAGCATTTTCCCATTTTTGTTTTTTTCTTAGTCTTTATGGTCATACATATTATACATAAATTCATCTCAGATAGCTTAGGAAGCTTAGGATAGCTTTGAAAAATCAAACCCCAGAACTTCGATAGCCATTAAAATTATTAGCTTTCATAGGGTCTGGAAAAAAAAAATGGTTCCTGTATCTGTTTTGTTGTAGTACTCTAGATCAAGGATAAATGCAAGTGACAGTTCATTCTATAAAGAACAGTGCAAGATAAAATATTGTAAATTAGCTATATAGTACAGTGGTGATATACCACTATTGTGATGCATTGGTAACAAGGAGTTTATGCATCTCCAGATTAAAAAGTGTGGCAGGGGACTTCTCAAAGGTGAGAAGTGGGTACCAAACCCTGTTTTAATTCATTTTAATTTTTATTCAGTGTCCATCTAAATGTGTAAATCTTAAATATTTCCAAACCCAAAAAATCAAACCTGGGCTTCTCCATTCTTAGGGTGATGCTCCGAGATGAGGCTCGGGTTTCCTGTGGCTGCAGAGTCAGGTTCTCTGCGGCTTACTTGAACTACTGGCTCCGTGTGTGGAGTGGGTGAGCATTAGTTCTTTTCAGACAAAACTGGAATAGCTATTTTAGAGGAGAGTGGCTGAGGGATGAAAAAACTGAATTTGAATCCTGCCAAGTTGAAGCAAGAATAGGACCCCAGCCTCCCACATAGTCTGAGTGTTGTAACCAATAGGCTATTATGCAAATACCCAACAGCACTGAGATATAAAGTGACTGTGATTACGGTGCTTTGTGCTGCTATCAGTGTGTGGGAGGCATGTTTAAAGTAGACAAATCAGGTCCAGTTGTGGTGTTTAGGTTGTAAATCCCCCAAAACCTTGGCTGTTCAGATGCTGTCTTCAGTGAAGGTGGCTGATCTTCTGGGAATGTACACTAATGCACCTTTTGGTGTCAAGGAAAGAGATGTGATGAAAAGTTAAGCACAAACAAACCCACAGGCATCAGAGTTAGGACTTTTTCTGAGTATGTCTTAAATTCAGTTTCCTAGATTTTACATTGGGTTGCTTCAGTCTTTTTTTGGGCCTCAGTGGTTCATAACAGTTTACAGTTTAGCAAAAGATTTTCATTTTAAAGCAAAGACTGAATATAAAAAGTTGGTTTTTCTGGTGATTATTACTGCTGCAGATAATTTCTTTGTAAGTATCGCTGTGCTAGTCGGACTTAAGTTACCTGGTCTGTCTGAGGATGGCCTGCTGGGGAAATGGTAGTGGAAGAAAGGAAGTAGGGAATGATCTCCCTGGAATATTCTCCTCCTTGCAACAACCTGAAAGGTCCAAAGTTTTTGTTTCATAGCCTTTCCTGGGTTCTTTGTTACAAATTTGACCCTTATTAATTTCCTCTTTCCCCCACTCCACTTTTTCCTTTTTTTTCTTTTTTTAGTAAAGTGTTGGGTTTTTGTGGTGCTCCGGGGGAGTGTGTCTTTGTGATCACTAATGGCCCAAAACAGTGGAAACAGTAAAATAGAGCTGGCTGTGGTTAACATTATGTTAATTGAGTTTCTCAATTAAGTCTTGATAAATGCATGTAACTTGTGTTGGCTTTTAGTTAGTCAGTGAACAAACTAAATTTTAGTTAATCAGTTTAACAAATTCAATTTAAAATGACAGTAAAGGTGAGGAAATGAAGACTCTAAACTGGATTTGCTACAATGTCTAGGATTACATGAGCTGTCAAGTGAACTATTACTCAAATTACCTTGTCTGCAGTGCTGTTTTACTTAGCCTAAGTAATTAGCCTAACTAATGAGGCTAGTGAACATTAGCTTTTAAGAGCACACTTTTTCATGTATCTTTTTTCCCCCCACTCAGATAGGTCCTGGGATCCTGAAAAAAAACAGAACAACATAAAGATTATTATATTTGTGTGATGTGTAACTGATAAGCCTTGGTGTTGCTGAACATAACTTACACAGAGTTATCAGTTTATGATAATTGGTTCATTACTTCCATTGATAAACTGAAACAGCCTGTAATTATAGCAGAGAAACCTTCAGAACCCTGGTGTATGTTTTGTCTTCAGAGTGACATGTTGAGCTTTCCATGAATATCCAATATACTTTACACAACTTCCACTGGATCAAAATGGGATTATTCCAGCATTTCCCAAACTTTAGGACAGGAGGTAGTGCAGGAAGCATTTGGAAGGGCATGAACAGGGCATGCAAATTATTTCTTCTCGTAACTTTTGGAAGAAGGGAGTTAACAGGATACAAAAATTAGCATTCACTTGGGAAGGATGTGCCAGGAAAAATAATTAGATTGTCTCCAGTAGTTAAAAGCCTGGTAATTTTTGAACATGAGCATCTGCAATGCATGTTAACACCCAGTCATTACATTAAGAAATATGTATTCTGCATCTTCCAGGTTCATTATTTAAAGAAATATTTTCATGGACATATCATCTTCCAAAAAGGCATATTGGTTTATCCAAATTGCCCAGGCAGCTCTGAGGAGAATTCAGTCCTGTGAGTTTTATGCGACTTTCTTTTATTTTGGTAATAGAGGAAATAATAGTGCTTCACAGGGTTTAACAAAACACATTCTCAGCTTTTAATGCATGGCACTTCACATGTACTGGTAGCATTTTTACTAAGTGGAACAAAAAAGCTACAAAAAAGCTTAACAAGCAGATGACAATTGCACATGCACACACACATATATATCTCTCCTTATAATGGATTTGTGCAGGAACATGATTTTCTATCCAATGGTCAACAGTAGAAAAAAGTCATAAGCATCTACAAGGCATTCATTTAAAGGCGTGTTACAGTAAATGTTTCAGGCTGATTGAATTGATTCCCTGGGCAATAATGTTACCAAATAACCATTAATAATATGCTATTAAAATTAATAAAACACTGTAAGCCAGTTTAACTTCTGTCAGTTCTGTGTTTTGAGGCCTTTAAATTTTCCTCAGGAAAAGAAGTGCAAGTTGCTACTTAAAAGTAGTTTTGTTCAGATTTAGTAATGTTGTTCTGGAAATGCATGTATCAGTACCTACTTTATATCAGTATTTATTCTGACATAGATAAAACACTTCTGTAACAGTTATACACAGAAAACAGCTTACTTAGGTATAGGCTGGCAGTGAAACACTTGGTGTGTAGAACAGATGTGTATACAGACATGCATAATTTAATGTGCTCTTATAGGGTACTCTGGACACTGATCCTTTTCTCGGGCTGAGTTAGAAGGCGTAGGAAAACTATGTTCTTCCACTGAAAAATAAGAAATGAGTATTGCCAACTTAGGTTCTCTAGTATCATTATATTAAGGCCCATAATACCATGCTGACTTTATCCTGTTTTGTAGCATCGTCCACAGCATGCTGCACTTTTTATTCATCCACACAGTCAGTTGAATGCAGGCCATACACTTTTCTCTTAAACATACACCAGCTTTCATTTAACAATGACTCTAAATGACTGCTAAGTAGAACTACTATAATGTTATTAATATGTTGCTAATTAGTATGTTTTGACAGAACAAATTAAGGAAATGTTAAGACTATAAAATTAATTCAATTTAACAAATTATTCTCTTGTGAACAAAATAAAAATAAATTATTTTATTCTGATCATAAAGTAATTTTAATATGCCTTCATATGAATTTTTTTTGGATAAAGTTTCAGTGAGTTTAAATTTAATACATAGGACAATTGCATAATAGTGATAAACAGACTATAGAATCAGTCTAGGGAGGCAAGTCTTGTTTTATCTTCTCCCATTAACTATGCTGCAAGCACAAGGGAGCTCAAAATATGTTTGCACTGTTGATTTAAACACTTAAAAGTCTGTGCATTGTCTAGTCAATACTATCTGAAACCATTAATGAAAAGAGGCCACTTTATCAGGTATAAGAGCTTGGGAGTTTTTTTTCTTTTTCAATAGATAGTGCTGATTTTCCATGTACAAATAGAGAGATCTGATTCAAAAATAATTTTGGGTGAGTATTTGTATATGTTTCTTTTGGTGGGAGCAATAAACCTCTACTTCCCAGCCCCTTCATCGTGCTGCTAAAAGCATTTGTGAATTTACCCTGGGAGTTGACTTGAAGTACTGATTAGATTAAAAGTAGAATTGGTTTCTTAGGTTCCGTTTAATTTGAATTAAGGAATTAATTCAGCTTACAATGTTACAAAATCCGTATTGATGTGGACAGGCATACTACCTCTAGGAGAAATGATTGAGAATTCATGTTTCCAAACTGATGAAAAAAATGGATATTCTCATAAAATGTAGCAATTTCTTAAGCTGAGTTTTGGGGTGGAAATACTTTCAGTGACGCCTGTATTCTGACAAGTCAGATAAACTCTGTTTTCTATACCTATGATCAGGAAGTTGTTTGAATATAAAATTGTTTAAAAGATTTTTTTCACCTTTTAATTTGCATGTCTTTTTTCTAATTGTTGTTAATATGAGAGAAAGTCTTCAGCATGTTCATACAGGATTTACATGCTATATGGCATGTAAATGTAATGGCAGATTTTCTGGGTGAAAACTGGATCTTTATTTGTAAATGAAAAACAATGCCTCTTTTTTAGGAAGGTCTCACTTTTTTCTTTTTTTTTTTTAATGACTTGAAACTATTCCAACTGATTCTGCTGTGCCACTCATCAAACTGACATCTCAATTCACTTCTGACCTCTTACAGATTTCTTTATATATTTATTTTGGAAAAGCTTCAAAAAGCAGCTTTGGATTAAAGTAGTTCTTGCCATTTCATATGCAAACTGACTTCAGTTGCCAGAGGAGGTTTTTGGACCCAGTGATGTATTATAAATATGTAGAATGAAACCAATATATGTAAACTTGAGAACTATAGTGAGCGAAAGGAGTTTATACTGCCGACAGACTAAAGATGGAAATACACACTTACTAGTATGACGTTGTTATTATTTTACAAAATAATCATCCCTAACCTGTCAATCCTTTTCTTTGAGTGAAGCTTACCAAGTGCATTTCAAAATATGGAAAATCAAAACTCATAACTGTTGGACACTAAAATCCACAGTTTCAGTACCCAGGTTGGTTTTGCGTCCTATTCCTAATTTTTCCTGTTTCCTGCCTCTCCCCCCTGCACTCTAGAGGCGTTCATAGTCTTAGCAGTCTTCCATCTGCTTCATAGAGAATGACTCCTTTTCTCTCAACTTTCTAAATAATTGTTATAACTATCTTAAACTGAAAATGCAACTTCACATTATGCTCAACACAGTCTCAGTGCAAAGCCACACTGTAGCAGCCTCTGCTGCTTTTCCTGTGCTTGATCATGAGGCCGAGGGTCAAATTTCATTAGTTCTGTGACGTGGTGGGAAATTTGTTGACTGAAAAATGTTGTTAGCTTTTCCATGGATTGACAAGGCAATGGGTTCTCTAGAAACTGTGTGAAAGAGGTGGTTAAGGAAAGAAAGGAGGAGGAAAACAGGCCTGCCGTTCTACCAGTAGTCTTTTCTTATACTAAGTTAAACATAACATTTGCATCTAGGAAGAAAAGTAATTTCCAACCTGCATTTAGCTTGAAGTTTCTTTTTTTTTTTTTTTAAATTTAAGTTCTGACCCATTTAAAGAGATCTATAGTCGAAAAGCTTGCCTGCATGTTCCAGCTGTAACTAAGCATAATTAAAAATATTACTCCTCCCTACAAAAATTGCTTTTCTTACATTGGAAATACCTATGTCTGCCATATCTGTGTGCAGAGATAGGAAAAATATTTTATGACTCAACACATAAGTGACCCTAGGTTATTTGGCCTTGTGCTTTAGTCTGAAACCAGCACACTTCATGACTAGAAAAGTATTTGCTTAAAGAAGGAAATGTGTATTTATTCAGGCATAAAGGAAATATAAAATTTCCCTACATGTAAGAAACTTTAGAAACATGCCAACAAATCAACTTGAAAATTCAAGCCCAGGGGTCTGCCAAAACTCTGCTTCTCTTTGGAAGTTCTGGGACTGATTCGGGGCTTTGAATTCCCCCTCCCTTGATTCCAGATCCAGAGGTTCAGTTTTGGGTAGGGGTTTTTTAATGTTGGGGGTTTTTTTCCCCCTTTACACACAGTTTGATAGTTTCTTCTTAGCAAGTCACAGCTTCAAAGCTTCGCAGGTGTTGATAGTAAGCCCTATATGCTGTAGAAACAGTATGTTTTATTTAGGATAGTGAAGAAGAAGGACCTGAAACTAGCAAAAGGATCCAGTCCTTTCTGTGAAGGGTTCTGTTGCAAGCAGAATGCACTCAGACAACCGCCACCTCCGCAGCAGTGAAAGGGAACTATAGTTCTTTGTTGCCAGCTGTGCAGGCTCCTCAGAGAGTAGAATACATGGTCCTATCAAATGAACCTGTGTAAATTTATGAAATTATTGTGAATTCCTGCATATCATCTGGAGTATGACTAACCCCCATGCCTAGGTGTATTGCTCTCTCAGGTTCTTACCTGATAATCGTCCACTTTTGGTTATCAGAGGGGCAAGGAATGAACTATGACATTCTACTGGCAAGCACACAATTAGAGACAAATCCTTTTTCCTGCATAGATGAGTAACTCACACTGCTGCTTCAGATATCAAAAAAGTTATATGCATGATAATTTTATTGTTAACATTTGGTCTGAGACACCACAATATTCATTACATAGACACTGCTGTTATGTGAAATTCCATGCAGTCTGCAAAGCCATGGCTTGTGTGACTGAAAAGAGGGATGTGTAATATATTACCTTTACCTTCTGTTTTTCACTGCATTTTACAACAGTCAGATGGTCATTATATTTATGGAGTTTGGAGAGGGGGAAAAAAAGCTTGGAAAGCTCTTTTAAATCTGGAAGACATACAGCATGCTTGCACCGTTTTATCATTAATGGGACAGCAGGACTCTATTTTTCCTATAGGCATCACTACTTTAAAGACTTGAGTATTCATAAGGGATTTTCACATTACTATTTTTGTAAATAACATATTTATGCAGGTTTTGTGAGGCATGGAATAATTTTCAAACCAAGAATAGTGAGGTACAGTTGAGGTAAAAACTCTAACTTAAACAACTTGATCAGAATCTCTCTATACAAAAAGTGGTTGATATACAGAACAATAGAAATGAATATATAAAGTCAAAGTGAACACAAGAAAGGCCTTTTATATCATCTTACAACTCAAAATTAATTGTTTCCTTTTGTTAAAATAAAGACTGATTTGCAATTTTTGCAACCTTAAAGGATGCACAGTGAATAATCACTTCCTCGTCCTTGTGTCTCTGCTTAGTTTTATTTACTTTCATTAATATGGAGAAAAGAAATGGTCAAGTTCTTTCTGTTCTGCTTTTTCCTGGGCTTTCAGAGACTTTGTTCTTAATGATACTTTTCTCTCAGCTGTAGAAATTGATGCACTTCTCATACTGTCACAATAAATACACTTGCCCAGAATTGGAGTGATCTTAATGTCTAACTGTAGTATATAGTGCTGGCAATAAAATTTAATGAAAAATTTGTTTTTGCAGGCAATTAGAAAGTATTTCTACAAAAAAAAAGAGTGGGAATAATTTCCTTTATGAAAAGTCTATAGAACTCTTTTACATGTGAAAACCATTTTATAAATGTAATTTTTGCTTTCAACATTTTTGTCCTGAAAATGTGTGTATATATAAATATTATACTACTACTACTTCTACTTAAAATATTAAAAAGTTAGATTGCTCAGAATAATGACTGTAGCTGTGGTATGCCTTCACATAGCTGAAGCCGAGACATAAAGCTGTTTTTTCTTTTAAGAAATATAGACTAGAAAAAACAGTAATTTAAAATACAATTAATACAGACTTTCAACTTCTCCCATCAATGGAGAACTTCTTGTTTAGTTCATTAGCCTGTCTATCAGGCTATATAAGAGCAAATATTATTCTTCTTCTTTCTCGACATTAAAGAACATTTCTTTACATGTGCAATCTTCTAAACGGTGTTTTGTCTGTTTATTTAGATTAAGGTGATTTAAAATTCTAAAGTTAGAATTTAAAATATTTTTTTCCTTTAAATTAAATCCTATTATTACTAGTTTCCCAGCAAAGAAGGATTTGTAAGGATTTACCTTTCAAATTTAATGTAAATAGCAATCATTTTTATCTTAATAATTTAGGAAAATAATACCTAATCTTTCGTTATTAATTCCTTTTGTTAGAACGTTTATAATTTCTGGTAAAAAAGTGAATTATAGAAAATTCCCATCAGGGTTTGTATATTAGATCAAATTAATTCATTGTATCAATTTTACAGAGCCCAGAGAAGTGCTACAATATTTTTCAACAGTAATGGATCAATCTCATTCCCAAATTAAGCATATGTGGTTTCCCAGAGAAGGCAATGGAATGAATTCTAAGTTCAATGCATAGTTAAATGTATTGCTGAGTTGGAAAGGTGAGGTGGTATTTAGCATCTTGTCAGGTAGCCATGTAAGAGTTAGACACCTAGCTCAATGTCAGTTTGCTAAATAGACAATGGAGAATGACATTTATAGGTGACTCATATCTTCATAAAGTTTATATCTAAGGTAAAATGGAATGAATCACACTACTAAAATACTCCACTATCTCTAAAATGGGAGCCTTGATGACTAGTTTAGATTACATGACTAACCTTGGGTGGTTAAAGTTAAGTGAGAGTAATCCCATCCACCGTGGTTTTACAGTCAAACATAATCTGACATCATTAAGGCTTCTAGAAAACTGCACTACTGAGTTCAGAGGAAGAATCAAATCTGTATTGAAGTGTGATGTATATATAGATGACCACTGCTCTTTTAGTGAAGTTTGGAGAATGTTCTACAAAGCCATGATGGGAAATGGACAATATGTAGAACAGGTCTGTATATTGAGGAAGGCTTTAAGGAAGTGTTGTGGGATGCGGTCAATTTGTTGGGTACCTATAGAATTTTCAGCTTGAAGCAGATTGAAGTAATTTTGAAACAATGTCTTTAAATTATGTTGCAGATGATGAAAAAATGTTGTTTTCAGATTAAATTATACTTGACAAAGAGAAAAAAGTAATCATGGGAAAGTTTGAATTTTGAGAAATAAACCAGTGATGTTAAGTTTGAAATGTGATTTTTTATATTTTCCAGTGTTGCATATTTGCATATGATCTATTTTCATTAGAAAACAAAACCAAAACCAAAACAAATCAAAAGCAAAAACCTGACATATTTCAGTCTCTCAAGTATGGATGATAAGTACAACAGAGAAAAAAATAGAGGATACAGTTTGCTAACTAATAATATATATTTGGGTTTTGTTTCTAAAGCTTTTTGTCTAGGTGGCTATGAAAAATGTGAGGTTAAATACTGAAATTGTACTTTAAAGGACATCATTAAACATGTAAACATGTTTGTGAAAGAGGGGTATACTTCATATTGAGAATTAATTTATATTGGGCTGCATATACATTACAGACATGAAGGGTAGCTCTGTGAAATCCTTTAATACTGGAAATGTTAGATAGTTCTGTGCCACACTCTTCTCACACAGAAGTACAGACACTTTGTCTTATAGCAGTGGAGGTGTTCTGAGCATTTTACGCTTTTGTAGAGGCTGATTTGTTCCCAACTTGATTCAGCTGAAACCCTGCTAGTGGGGCAAAGGCCTATATTTTAGTCCTGGATCTCAGATCTTCTGCATTCTGTGCTGGATAATCATTAGCCAAAACTCAAAAATTAATCGGAAAGTAGACTTGAATCCAGATCTGCCAACTGGGTGATGAAAAAGCAGCCCTGCAGACTTGAGGATGCTGGTGGATGAAAAGCTGGACATGAGCCCACAATGTGCATTTGCAGACCAGAAAGTCAATCGTATCCTTGGCTGCATCAAAAGAAGTGTGGCCAGCAGGTCAAGGGAGGTGATTCTGCCCCTCTACACCACTCTGGTGAGAGCCCACCTGGAGTCCTGTGTCCAGCTCTGGAGACTTCAGCACAGGGGAGACATGGACCTGTTGCAGCAGGTCCAGGAGGGCCACAAAAATGATCAAAAGGTTAGAACATCTCTCCTACTGAGAGATGCTGAGAGAGTTGGGGTTGTTCAGCGTGGAGAAGGGAAGGCTCTGAGGAGACCTTATTATGGCCTTAAGCCCTCTTAAAGCCTTAAGCCCCCTTAAAGGGGGCTTATAAGAAAGAGAAAGACTTTTCACTAGGGCCTGTACTGACAGGACAAGGGGTGATGGTTTGAACTGAATGAGGGTAGGTTTAGATTAGACATAAAAAAGAAATTTTTTATGATAAGGGTGGTGAGACACTGGAACAGGTTGTCCAGAGAAGTTGTGGATGCCCCATCAATGGAAGTGTTTAAGGTCAGGTTGGAAGGGGCTTTGAGCAACCTGATCTAGTGAAAGATGTCCCTGCCCATGGCAGGGGGTTCGAATTAGATCATCTTTAAAAGTCCCTTCCAACCTCAACCATTCTACAAACTTAAACTGGTGTTTAATTGTGACTAGAGCTGTTGCCCCATGGTTGTTTTCCTCTAGTACAATACTTTGAAAAAGTATGAGATCTGTTTAGTTATGCAACTTTCGTCAGCTAAACCTCATATGTTTTTTGAGGCAGTTACCTAAAGTCTAAAGAGGAGAAGAAATTGTTGCATCCTTTTCCATAGTATTTACTGAGTGCTAAATTCCAGACAGATTTCTGTTTGTGTGGAATTTCATTCCCTCTTGAGAGCTGACTGAATATGTAATAAGTCTACTTGTCTGCATTTTCTATCAAAGTAAGGATTAGAATTCGGAGGAACTGAAGCAGCAAAATTGCAATGGCCTAACTAAATATTCTAGAATTTATTTTTGATCACCTGTTAGTCTTCTAAGTTAAGTTGTTCATTTGTGTGAAGAAGAAGAAACATGCTTTTTTGAGGAGAGGACTGTAAGGACATTGAACTGGAGAGTGGTTGCGAAGGAAGAGGAGTGGTTAAGTAGTGGATGAAGACTAGATGTGAAGGAGAGAATTAAAAAAAATATGAATATGTGATCACATAACTGAAGACTATGTCAGAGTGCATAATTAAGGAAACATCATTTGAGTTTGTGGATTCTTTTATGGTTTGAATTTTTAATGGTTTAAGGCATATATTTATGAATTTTCTCAGAGTTTTAAAAACAAGAAACAAAAAGCCCTAACAAATATTTTGCCGTTCCTTGCTCCAGCCTTTGCCTCTGTGATTCTAGGCCTTCCACCTTCTTGTGAAATCTCCCTCTGTTTGTGAAAGTTTAGTGTTTCTTTGTTTTCGTTAATCTCTGTGTGTGTATAGCACCCATGAACATTATGGGGATTTTTGGACAAGCAAAATCTCTCTTCTTATTTATGATACCATACTCCACTCTAGTCCAAAGCAACTGGAAGCAGCCAGCACAGAGAAGTAACTGACCTTCATAGGGCTGGGCTGGAATATGTACTATTAATGTGTGAGGATGAGGTGCACACACTCGCTGTTCAGTCCCAGAAACTGCATGAAGCTTGACCACCCTCACTGAGAAAGGAATCAGTGGAGATATTGTCTATTTTAAAACTAGAATCCAAATGCAAAATATTGTGTCATAACAGACTCTATTTTAGCTATATTTTCATGCAGATAGCAGAGACGTACAGTGTCTGACATACAGAGACAACTCCCAAACTCATTTTAACACAGAAAAGATAGTATTTTCCTCTAGTTTTGAATTTTTTCTAAAGAAGAACTAGATAAAGAAATATATATTATATTTACATATTCAAGTGAAATATTAAATTTTAATATTGGTCTAGGAATTGGAAGAAAACAGTCTTAAAACATGTCATGACACTCTCTTAAGAAATGGTGCTATTCAACAAAGTCATGAGTAACAGCAACAAGTGCAAAAAAACGTTATCATTGCAGATATCCTTGATGAATACCACACCAACTCAAATCAAAATATTTGTATGTATGGAATTTCACTGGAAATGCTTTTATTGGCAATCAGTTTTAATGTTAAACACAGAGGACCAGAAAATATCTCTATGCTGTTAGAAAAACTCACCCGGCAGGTTAGTAAGAACATCACACTGTTATCCCAGAAAGGAAATCAGGACCTTCTCACCTGAAACATTAAAAATTACTCAAACTGAAAAAAACTCCAAATATTACATTTAATAAAGTTATCTTTGTTTTCAATCTGAAATCTAAACAGTTTTGTTACAAATGATACACAGGTTATCAGCTCTTACATATAAGCTAAACCTGCAGGAATATGTTACCATCAGATGTTTTCTTTATTTTAGAAACACTGTGTATTGGGTTTTTGTTGCAAGGTTTTTGCGGGGGGGGGGCAGGTGTGGCTCCTGTGAGAAGCTCCTAGAAGCTTCCCCTATGTCTGATAGAGCCAATGCCAGCCATCTCCAAGATGGACGCACTGCTGGCCAAGGCAGAGCCCATCAGTGATTGTGGTAGTGCCTGTGGGATAACATATGCAAGAAGTGGGGCAGGGCAGATATGGATGGCAAGAGCAATTGCATCAGAGAGAGAGAGGAGTGAGACTATGTGAGAGGAATGGCTCTGCAGACACCAAGGTCAGTGAAGAAGGAGGGGCAGGAGGTGCTCCAAGTGCCAGAGCAGAGGTTCCCCTGCAGCCCATGGTGTAGACCATGTGGAGGCAGGCTGTCCCTCCACCATGGAGGTCCACAGTGGAGGAGATATCCACCTGCATCCGCTGGAGAACACCACACCAGAGGAGGTGGATGCCCAAAGGAGGCTGTGACCCCGTGGGAAGCCCACACTGGAACAGGCTCCTGGCAGGACCTGTGGCCCCGTGGAGAAAGAAGCACATCCTGGAGCAGGTTTGCTGGCAAGACTTGTGACCCCGTGGGGCACTCATGCTGAAGCAGTCTGTTCCTGAAGGATGGCACCCTGTGGAAGTGACCCAGGCTGGAACAGTTCGTGAAGAACTGCATCCCATGAGAAGGACTCACATTGGAGAAGTTTGTGGAGAACTGTCTCCTGTGGGAGGGACAACACGCTGGAGCAGGGGTCCAGCGTGTCCTTTCACTTGCCTCCCATTGGGACAAATAATAATAAAAATATTTAATGCAAATATTAGCTCTGTCAAAGCTCACTTAGTATGAATGCTTCATAGGAAGCTTGAAAATCCTCTTTATTATAAATGTGCAGTTCAAGACATTCAATAATACCTACTATCACTATTAATATTGATCAGCTACTCTGACTGTTCATCAGCTTGGTTATTAAGAATACCTTTTTTGGGGCTGTTAAAAAAAAGCAAAGAAAGGTCTGGCAAAGAAAGGGAAGCCACTGTATGTTAGATCTATAAATATTTTCCATGAAGGCTATAATATCTAAAGGTTAAGAATGGTTGATATTCTCATAATAATGTGCAACTTTTTAGTGTCATTCAAAGAAGAAGAATGAACATTCCCTTTTTAACATAAAGCATAAAACTTATTCATTTTATTTTATTAAAAATCTGACTTGGACAAACTTAGATTCTTTAACAGTGCTATGCGGTATTCCCTTTTCAGTCGTAGCTCCAGAAGAGTAACATGAACAGCATGGTGGGTCTGACTGAAGACCGTCAAGTCTTCTATCTATGTCATTGGCTAATACCAGATGCCTAGAAAAACTTTAAGGAGAGTATAAGCTTACTTTCCAAGATACACCTTCGTTCTTCTAGATATGTGCACCTGGGAGACTTTCTAAGCCAGAGGTTGTATTTTTCTTTTTAAAATGCTCTGATGGAATTTTTTTTTTCTTTTACTAATTTGTCTTTTGTTGCAGTCTAAGTGCTTTTTTGTTGGAATGAGTTCCACTGTTTAGTTCTGCAGTAGATGAAAATGTATCTCCTTTAGTTTGGAACTTATCATCAGAAGGAGAGTTTTGAATAATGAAAACAGAGGAAAGAAAAATAGAACAGAAGAACACTTTTTCTTAGCCTTGTGATCACAGAATCATAGAATCTTTAGGTTGCAAGGGACGTTTAAAGGTCATCTAGTCCAACACCCCTGCAATGAGCAGGGACATTATCAACTAGATCACATTGCTCAGAGCCCCATCCAACCTGACCTTGATTATTTCCAGGCATGGGGCATCTACCACTGCTCTGGGCAACATGTGCCAGTGTTTCACCACCCTCACTGTGAAAAATTTCTCCCCTAGATCTAGGCTAAATCTACCCTCTTTTAGTTTAAAACCATTACCCCTTGTCCTGTTGCAACAGGCCCTGCTGAAATGTCTGTCCCCATCTTTCTTATAAACCCCCTTTAGGTACTGGGAGGCTGCAAAAAGGTCTCCCTGGAGCCTTCTCTTCTCCACACTGAACAACCCCAGCTCTCTCAGCCTGTCATCACAGGAGAGGTGTTCCATCCTTCGGATCATTTTTGTGGCCCTCCTCTGGATCTTCTCCAACAGGTCCATATCTTTCCTGTGCTGAGGGCTCCAGAGCTGGGTGGAGTCCAGGTGGGGTCTCACCAGAGCACAGTAGAGAGGCAGAATTGCCTCTCTCGACCTGCTGACCACGCTTCTTTGGATGCAGCCCAGGATATGGTTGGTCTTCTGGGCTGTGAGCGCACGTTGTGGGCTCATGTCTGGTTTTTCATCCACTAGTACCCCCAAATCTTCCTTCTGGGCAGAGCTGCTGTCAATCCCTTCATCACCCAGCCTGTACTGATGCTGGCAGTTGCCCTGACCCATGTGCAGGACCCTGCACGTGGCCTTGTTGAACCTTATGAGGTTCACATGGGCCCATTCTTCGAGCTTGTCCAGGTCCCTCTGGACGGCATCCCATCCCTCAGGTGTGTCAACCGCACCACTCAGCTTGGTGTCATCTGCAAACATGTTGAGGGTGCACTTGCTCCCACTGTCTAGGTCATTGATGAAGATATTAAAGAGTACTGGTACTAATGCAGACCTATGAGGGATACCACTCATCACCGATCTCCATCTGGACATTGAAACATTGACTACTACCCTCTGGGTGCGACCATCCAACCAGTTCCTCAATCCACCTAACAGTCCACCCATCAAATCCATCTCTCTCCAATTGAGAGAGAAGGATGTTGTGGGGGACCGTGTCAAAGTCTATTTAGTCTCCCTGTATGGAAGCTATTTCATACCTTCAGTCAACCTTCTAGTTCTTATCTACACCTCTTCTGATAAGATTGGGGGTTTGAACTTGCATGCAGAACTCAGATTAGACAGTGAGTGTATGTACCGCTTAATGATGCTTCTTATTTGTTTCCTCTAACTTTAATAGTTTTAAACATTCTCTTCAGTTTTTTTACTCTTACAGTTTTATGAACACATTGCTTCAACAGTCCAGCTGGGTAGCTTAGAGCCCATTGCTGTGTGTAAAACTGTGCTTCACTTGGGCATGGTGTAACTGTACCTGTGTCAACACGGAATTTCTCAGTATCACAAAGTCTTTCTGCAGCTCTTCACAAAGCCTTCCTGTAAAGCAAAGTAAAATGGCAGCTGAAATTCAGTATGTATTGCACCCATCATGCAACTGAACAGCCAAAGAATCTGGAAAAAGGTTTAGCAAATATAGTAAGCAGACCTTTTCCTTGCACTTTCTTTGATTACTAATTGTGGATACAGTTTTTTGCCTTGGAACCATAGAAATATCAAAGTAATTAATAGAGTATCATTAAGAAGATCAGATTCAAGAGTAAATAATAAAATGCCTTTACCAAATAAGCAGTTGAAAACTGAAGGAAAGATGGAAGGAAGGAAGGAAGAAAGGATGAAGGGAGGGAAGAAAGTTGGGTGGTAGAATCAGTGTATGTGTTGGAAATGCAACTAGTATTATATATAGATAACTATCTGATGTGATGTAGCTAGTGAAGACACACTGGCTTATATCAACTGAATATCCTCAAAGTGTGACACAAAGCCATCTGGCTTGAAGAGGGCAATGCTGAGATAAAACAAAGATATTTAATAATATACCTGTTTTGTTGATGAATTTTTCTTTTAGAAATGGCACCAACAGATTTGGGAAGTGTGTGTGGGGGTGTCTCATGTTCTCCAAGTGCTGTGGTTGTAACATGGTTATATTTTTTACATGACCTTTGATATTCTTTTTCCTGGCTCTAGTTGTTTAAGTAGCCTACAGAATCAGCACTTTATAAATGCAAACATGCAAAAATACCTGTTATGTCAAATGGAAAGAATCACAAACAATATTTTCTTACATTTTTAATATTTTATTTATAAGAAGTGTGGTCATTCATCACCAGATTGTGATTATAAACTATACAATGCAGTGAACCTTACATTTATTTTCAAAGTATGCAAATACTTCAGATTTCCCTGTGACATTGTAAGAACTTTGCTTATATGGACTGGATGACTCCAACTGACAACCATACCATGAATTATACAGCTTCTTCAAGTATAACTGAAGTTACAACGGGGTTGTAACAACTGGGTTACAATGACACAAAGAAGGTATTATAGTTACCATGTTATCGCTGAAGTATGAAACAATATTTGGCTGCAAACCACTGTGGAAAATTTAATTTTACAGTTTCTGCCACAAAAGCCATATGTCCAGTGTTTTTCATATACAGATGATCATGTTGCTCCCTGAAAAAGGCAAATTGTAGATAGCAGGGTAAACTGGGAATCAGGTGTGCTAAGGGCATGATAGAAGTAAGCGCTTTCCAAATTTCAAGAGTAAATCATGCGGCTGTAGCCTAATAACTAGGACAATGTGGATTGAATTAATAATTTATAGTTGGTTGTATAAAAATTGTGGTATTGGCAAGGTTATTTACTCGTAGGGACAAGAATAATTCTAAAGTAGTTAAAGGTTGTTTTATCATAACTGCTAATTGACTAGTCAACTAAAATAAACACATTGTTTTCAGATCACTGCTGTTCTCTCTGTCTTTTTATGTTTTGTAACAGAAATGTGCCTGTCAGATGAGATGTATGACAGCATGACATAATGCAGTCTGATGTAACATGAGTGAAAGCTAACATTTTACGGTCTTATCCTGCTCTTATTGATGGCCATGTGCAGTCTTCCAAAGGCATGTCCACTTCTATTGGCCATGCTAATCATTTCCTTCTCAGATTTTGTCTCCTTCTGGAAGCAAGCCAGATACGTAATGAAACTGAACCTCTGTACAAAGTTGATCCTTCTCTTACTGAAGTCTATAGAATCCTTATCACTGACTTCAACGGAAGTATGATCCCATTCCTGGACACTTCAATAGTCAGATACATTGTGTTATTGTTCAGAAAGGCTATGATCTCGTATTCAGCCCCTTCCACCACCCATCATCCCCATACCTAAACTATTTTAAAGTTAGATCCCTTGATTATCACAAATATCAACGCTTTTATTTTAGGCCTAGATAAAGAACAGGTAATGTTGTATTTGTACTTTGCCCAGAAAATTATTGTCATTAGAATACTTATGGAGGAAGACACATAAGGATATCTCTCATGAATGGTAACTTTAAAATGTCCTAGAGAAACCCATCTCCATGTTGTTTCATGGAAGCAGTGACTACAGACATCAGAATAGCTCGCAGGTCTGAGGGCAGCTCTGCACCACAGACCTGGTACTCATACAGCAGATCAGCCCACATTTCATCCACCGTGGCACAACCGGTTTTAGCATTGCCAGCTACTTGCTGTGCTGCTTCTGGGTCTCTCTTTCCTGTCAGTCACACAGGCTCCTGAGGATGTCAGTGATGCATACGGCTTTTTTTTTTTTGTACGGTATTTCATGTAAAAGGAACATAATAGGGTATTGCTTGTAATGTTCCCGCAAAGGGTAGATCTATTCTACCTATTTCAAAAATGCCTTAATCAAGTATTAAAAATTCCTTTGAGCAATCCACTTCAGAACTAGTCCCTGAGATAGTACTTGTGTGTTGTGATGGACAGGCAGTATGTGACAGCAGAGGCTGAACGAAAAGGCCTGCAAGAGCCTAAGTTCACTTCCTGCAATTTCATGTGCATCGCCTCTCATAAAAAGATGCATATTTCAATCTGGTATTTCAAAAGAGCCTCCACAGTAATTCTGTAAGAAATAATTATGTAGAATGATTAAATTATTGAATAGTTTGGGTTGGAAGGGACGTTTAAAAGTCATCTAGTCCAACACCCCTGCAATGAGCAGGGACATTATCAACTAGATCACATTGCTCAGAGCCCCATCCAACCTGACCTTGATTATTTCCAGGCATGGGGCATCTACCACTGCTCTGGGCAACATGTGCCAGTGTTTCACCACCCTCACTGTGAAAAATTTCTCCCCTAGATCTAGGCTAAATCTACCCTCTTTTAGTTTAAAACCATTACCCCTTGTCCTGTTGCAACAGGCCCTGCTGAAATGTCTGTCCCCATCTTTCTTATAAGCCCCTTTTAAGTACTGGAAGGCTGCAAAATGGTCTCCCTGGAGCCTTCTCTTCTCCACACTGAACAACCCCAGCTCTCTCAGCCTGTCGTCACAGGAGAGGTGTTCCATCCTTCGGATCATTTTTGTGGCCCTCCTCTGGACCTTCTCCAACAGGTCCATGTCTTTCCTGTGCTGAGGGCTCCAGAGCTGGATGCAGGACTGCAGGTGGGGTCTCACCAGAGCACAGTAGAGGGGCAGAATCGCCTCCTTCGACCTGCTGACCATGCTTCTTTGGATGCAGCCCAAGATATGGTTGGCCTTCTGGGCTATGAGTGCACGTTGTGGGCTCATGTCTGGCTTTTCATCCACTAGTACCCCCAAGTCCTCCTTCTGGGCAGGACTGCTCTCAATCTCTTCATCCCACAGCCAATTGTTCAGCCAATTGCCTCAGGACTCTGGGATGCATCTGATCAGGTCCCCATAGACTTGTGCATTTGTGTAGGCAAACCAGCTCTGGGAAGTACAGTATATCTCATGAAGTATTACCTAGTTAGGAGAAAACATTTCTTTATGTAGGTAACATCATAAATATCCTCTTGCATGTTTTACAGTTCCAGTGTGTACTAAGTTTCCTAATTTATATGAATTTTATTTATTGAGTAAACTTTTGTTTGAATAATCTATCTGAATCATGTGCATGGGCATGGGCGGAATGTGTTTAATTAGTAAATAGATATACTATATACGCTATTTAGAAAGTATTATTCTAGTCAGCTGTACATTAAAGCAAATGTTAATTGCATTTTTGTCACAGTTCACAACATTACTTGCCATCATTTACAAATCTAAATAATTTCTTGAGATCTACACAATGGAAAACATAAAACTGAAACACTGTATTTAGTATGAGACAATAAAACCTGATCTTTCGTACACACAGGGAAGTATCTTATTCTTTAGTCGTTTACTCCCGTATGAACTGGGGGCACCAAATCAGACTGGCAGCATTTTAGCACCTATTTGAATTGGTGTAGATAAGGCCAAAGGATTCAGAACAATGCTGAATCACACCTATATGAATTCACACAATTCTGTCTGTTATTGATGCTGCAAGATGGTGGTTAGCTATCCCGTTCTGGATATTGCTCTGCAGAAATGTCAGCTACTGACATCATGACTCAGGCTCAGGAGCTGCATCACCCTCCATTCCATCCCATTGCCCCATTAAAATCAGTAATTATGTTAATACTGTGCAAACATATCAGTAAGATACAAAACATAAGGTACTAAATTTCCTGTGGTTAAGATTATAACACCACATCATTTCAGTTCCAGTCATGAATGTCTCAGGCAGCTGTACTTTGAATTTATAATATCCAGAGAATATGTGTCTGTTGCGCCATTCCCACCCTGGTAATATTAATGAATGTCATAGACTGTATATATTTTGTCTATGTAAGTTTATTAACATCAAAAGTGCAAAGTAATTTGTACTTTACACATACACATGTTGTCATGTTACCTATATTTGATTATATTTAACTTTGTTAATGCAGTAATATTGTTTGCTATATTACATTGTTAATTTTTCGTAGGAGAATTCTTCTTTCTTATATGTGCATTGCACAGGACAGTAGTGCCCATATTCTGATTTATATTAAATACAAATCTGACTAAGAAGCACAATTATGTGTGTGGAAATAATATACCTGTCAAGAGGAATGGTTCATGATTTCATGCAGTAGATCCATAAAATATAATTTTTTTTCATGTGAAAGCTAAAATTCTTCCTGCAAAATGCATTTGTATTAAAAAAGGTGATTGTTTTAACACTAAAATCTACTGTAATGTAATCTGATCTTTGCAAATTCAATTTTAAAAATAACTGTTCCATCTTTGAAAATGGAACTTCTCTAATGACTGTTGAAGAATTATTGTCACTCATTCTTTTTCCTCAAGTTATGACTTAGCAATCTAATTTGGAAGATAGTATTTCTCCTTCTCGGTTGATGTCAGTTGGCTCTGCACCGGTAATTAAAGCACACTGAACTAAAAGGTTCTGTTTTAAATGCAAAGAAAGCATGAATTAAAGTAACAGAGATGAAAAAATTTGAAACCTTTTCTGGACTGATTCTGGACTGGTCACACACGGACAAAAAATGCTGGAAAGCCTGGTGGATAACAGGAGTGATGCACAGAGTACTAACTGTCAGGGAAGAAAATGTAGTTAAAGTAGACAATGCTCATGGAGCAGTTACAATGAGACAAATGGATTTTTCCCAGTTTTCAGAACCGGGCTTTTTGACAATACGCTCTTTTAGTAGTAGTATAAAAACAAAGTGCTTGAGCTGCGTTACACTACTCAACCTCATGATGTAGGCATCCAGTGACAAAGATGGTAATAAAAAAACCTGCTCTAAGATCCTGATATGTGAGTAAGGCCATCAATGTAGTGGTCTGGGAGACCATGAAAGTCAAAGTGGCAAAACCGAAATGATCAGATGTGGTACAGACAGTTACCCTATATGTTGCATGAGTCTGGCAGAAGGGAAATAAAGAAGTCCTTGTCAATGTAGCTTGCCTACCATTGAGTTGTTCCTATTCCAGTGAAACTCAGAAGACAATTTGAATTATTGTCTCAGTATTTCACAAACAATGAAATCAGCACTTTCCTTTAATTTACCTGAGCTATACCACACTCTCTCATTCTACCGGCTGTTGCTAAGCAACTGTAACAGTAATAATGATGTTTACCTAAAGCCTCAATTTATTCTACTTTATTTTATAAAAGTAAACAAATAAAATCCACCATGTCCTCAGTGATCTCCATCTGCAGAATGAGTTTGCATCTATGAAGAATAGTCTCGTTTTATAAGGCATTAAATGTCTTTAGCTCAGCGTTTTACAATATAGGATCTTACCCTCTGTAAAAAAACTTTTTCCAACACCATCTCCTACGTATTTCAAATCTGGTGTACAACTTGCATTGTTTTCCTCTCTTTTTAGTACATTTTCTTTCTTCATTGTGTTGAAACTTAAAAACAATTGGAGTAAATGCAAAGGAAGAACAAAAATAATTTGGATAACTTTGCTTTACTGGGCTAAAAACATTACTTTTGAAGGAAAAGGGATAAAACAACTTCATATAATCTAGTTGCTTTTAACTAAGAACTTATTGCTTTGTCAGAAAGAAGGACTGTGAAGTTGTAGCCTTGAGATAGTGATTCTGGTATTTTTATTTTTTTTGTCTCTATTAGCCAGTAGCACTGAACTGATGGTGGTGTAGAGTCGATGTTTAAAAAAGCATTAAAAGCCCTTTTAAAAAAAACGTTTTCCTGCAGAGAAACATATTTTGCTCATTTTATTTCCCCATTAACTTGTGTGAATAATGATTTATTGGTCTTTTTGGACATTCCAGTATTAAGAAGGGAACATGAAATATCTTTTTTTCAATTTGTAATGGCAACGTAATCTGGCTGATGTATAATATGTGTTTCAGTATTGAGAACTTCATTAAAATAAAGAAAAAACTTCCACACACCAGCAATTAAGATGTTTTGCTCTGGTACACAGCAAAGCTACCATTATGGCAGGATTTGTTTCGGAACTTCTTGCTGAATAATAATATTAATCTTTAACCTTCAGGACAATTTTGAGTTGGGTGCTGGATAAGGGCTTAAATATATATAGGAAATGGTGTACAAAGCTATTGCCTGACTCTCAGAGAGCTAATCTCAGACTTTAAAAACATTAACTTTTCTGTTTCATCAACACAATCAATGAATATATATCCTGCAGCTAAAAGTAAGATCTGAATTTTAAATGTTTTATAGACTGATGAAGTTGCAGTCATTTTGTTAGTGTCTGCATCAGAATTTAAGGTTATTACATGCATTCTAGCATTTACCAACCATTCATCTCATGTGAGATGGACCTAATGAAGGTTCTAGACTGGTCACAGTTAAAAATTGCAGGGTTTGAACGGATCTGTTTTTAAAGGAAATCAATCTAAATTTTGCAATTTAGCTGCCATTTTTTTTCTCTATTTGTAGCTTTAGGTGCCAAGCTACAGAATATTTAATGATTCAGAGGCAATTGATTGTATTAGGAAAGGTTGAATCTGGCAGCTGGCAGAGGTGAGGCTGCCCCATCTCTGTGCCCCAGATGCAGGCAGGGGCAAGGCTGAGCAGCTTTTCCTGGTAGGTGTATGCACACAGAGCACACTTATACACCACATACATATGTACAGATGCGGTCGGCTACATAGATTAACCGAGGCAGACGCACTCAGCACTTATATGAACTCAGGCAGCACAATTGCCTCATCCTGTTTCCCATCTCCGGCTCAGCAGGATAGAGATCTATCCACACACACAGAGCTGACCAGGATTCCCCTGGTCCTCAGGACCCATCCCCTGTGGTCTCATCCTTGGAGAAAACCCCCTGGTTCCCCATCCGCATCACCTGCTCACCGGCTCATCCAGCCAGACCATCTCCAGAACTCACACACTCACCCATACACCCATGTTGACTCCCAGTGCTGCACTGCAGCCAGACAGGGTCGGATGCACTCACCTCAGGCTGGCACCACCCCCCCACAGGCCCCTACAACCCCTGTGGGGGCATGGCCAGACAGGCCACTATTTACACGCAACCAGCTCCATTTGTCCACTAGCTCCTCTATTTTCTTGTTTTGTTCTGTCCCAAATCATCTAAACCCATCCCTTTCTCCCACTCTGGTTCCTCCCCTAAAGAAGCCGTAAGTCTTGTGCAATCCCAAAATGCTCTTCCCAGAGTCCCATAACATGTCCCACACCTCAGGCAGCAACCCTCCCTGGTCCGGAAGGGGATTTGGAGCTGCTTCTCTTGGACCACTGTGGTGGGCATCGTAGCTGTACAGTGGGGCTGAGGATGCCCTGGGACAGCCCTGGGTGACCCCGGACAAGGATATCCCATCCTCTGAGTCCTTACTTTGTGTTCTGACCTGCCCTGGGCCTCCTGTGTTCCTCTGGGCATATGGAGATGGGCTCGTGATGGGCTGCTGGCTCCTAGGATGGGCTTGGGAGAAGTTGGGGCAGTGTGGTGCTTGGGCTTCACCATCTGCTGTTGTTTCTCTGTGTTCCTTTGTGGGTGCACAGATGAGCTTTTTATCATATAGCCTAACAGATCATTAGCAATAGGACAAGAGGAAATGGCCTCAAGTTGTGGCAGGGGAGGTTTAGATTGGATATTAGGAAAAATTTCTTCACCGAGAGGGTGATCAAGCATTGGAACAGGCTGCCCAGGAAGGTGGTGGAGTCGCCGTCACTGGAGGTGTTCAAAAAATGTGTAGACATGGCACTTCAGGACATGGTTTAGTGGGCATGGTGGTGTTGGGTTAGTGGTTGGACTTGATGATCTTAAAGGTCTTTTCCAACCTTAATGATTCTGTGATTCTATTATTAATTATTTGAGATTAACCAAGTTTTAAACAATTTCTCACTAATTCTCTTGAAATATTTTTGCCTGGGTCTTGCAAAAACATATCATGAGTAAATTTACATGTTCTCCTTTCACATTGGGCTGGGACTGTCTTGATTATATTTAAATATCTGTAGTATTGAAGCTTTGCAGCGCTAATTTTCCCTGACGTTGAAAAACAATGCTGGACACAGTATAAGCACATGCTAGCATGGTGTAGGTGGCCACTTCATGAGACCTTCGTGCTGTCACTGCCAGTCCGGGTATACTTCAGTTTTGCCAGCAAAAATGGTGGCTTCCTGTTGTGAATAAATCTTCAGTGATACCTAAATTAAAAGGAACTTGGTACTTTCTGATTTAATTAATTACTTGGAAAGTGCCTTTTAAAGGTGTTGTGAAGTTTACTTATTAATTGATTTTTAAAGGACGCTTGAAGTAGCCAAATTCTGTTTAAAACAGTCCTCAGTAAATAGCGCCTTTGCCTCTCTGGCCATCTGACATTTCTGTTCTTGATTAAAGTTAATTTAGGAAACAACAGTTTTATTGGGTAGTAATACTGTCAGAAGATGGCTTCGGGATATACTAATGAAGAAGAATCAATAAAAGCCCAGTGCAGAACACAATCAGTCGTCAGCAGGGGCTGGAGTGGGCCTGCAGGCTTCGGCAGGGGCAGGAAGTGCCTGGAGCTTATAGGTGACGTCAGTGAAAGCAGCCTATTAAAATGCAAAACAAAAGACAAAGGGGTGGCTGCAACAAGGTATGCAACCACCTATTTGTGTCTTACAGCTATCTACTGCTCCACCATCTCAGTTGATAGTGGCAACAATTTAAATTTGTAGTTACCTGTTGTAGTTCAAGAGGAAATTTTTTTTTGTTCTATGTGAGTATAACACATATGTGCATTATCAGGAATATTTTTTTAACCTTTCTTGTTAAAAGTTGTATTTGCAAACTGTTGCTGTTACGAGCTTTTCTGCTCAAAGTCATTTAAGTTGTGGATAATACATACTGCAGTACCAAAGTACCTGGAAGTGTGCATGTACATGAGTTAGAGGAGTCATAACTGCAAGCCTGAGGTGCTCTGGGGATGTGAGATGTGCATTTGAATTTTCTGTGAAGAGAGATAATTTAAAATCTGTGAGGGCTTGAACCATTGACTCTTGTAATAAAGGCCTAACAAATAGGAATAAAAGAGAGATGATGGAGTCAGGGATTCATCCTGCTATACATGCAAAAAAGGTGATTAATGATATTTTGTGCAGAGGTAGTTAATCCCAAGGCAAGGTAGGTGAAGGCATGTGTATCACCAAGATCCCAGTAAGATTTAGGGCTGCTGCACACTCTCTGAAGGCTTTCCTGGAAATAAAACATTAATGTCCAAGACCATTGCAGGCCAACATGGTAAAACTAAAAATTATTCTTCTTTTGAACACAGCTGGAACAAGTAGCCTGCAAGTGAGCCCTGTTGGGCCTGTGGATATTCAGAATATAAAAAGAAGATTAATGAAGGTAGAAAAAAATACATATGTTTTGTAATTCCTATGCCTGAACTATTCTATGTGGAAAATTCCTCAGTGCATCTGTTTAAAGTTGAAAAGTTGATAGAACAGGTTATGAAACAAACTGACAAATTAAAAAGTAATGTCACAAGCACCATGTGTTATCCAGAATTTAAAAGACAATCAAGGAAAAAAATGTTGCACTGCTAATGTGATCTCCAGCTTCAATTCACCTGAGACAGAATCACAGAATCATTAAGGTTAGAAAAGACCTTCAAGATCATCAAGTCCAACCACCAACCCAACATCACCACACCCACTAAACCATGTCCTGAAGTGTCATGTCTTTCTGTTCAAATGTTTTTTGAACACTTCCAGTGATGGTGACTCCACCACCTCCCTGGGCAGCCTGTTCCAATGCTTGGCCACTCTCTCAGTAAAGAAATTTTTCCTAATATCCAATCTAAACCTCCCCTGGTGCAACTTGAGGCCATTTCCTCTCGTTCTATTGCTAGTTACTTGGGAGAAGGGACCAACATCGACCTCATCACAACCACCTTTCAGGTAATTGTAGAGAGCAATAGAGACACCCATATTTAAAAATGACCGAGGTGAGTTAAGGAACTAAATGCTGGAATACCTGAAAGTTGTGTTAGGAAACTGTCTTGAAGAAGGTAATTGACAGATGCTTAAATATGATATATTGAAGAAGAATTAAGTTTTTATTTTAAAATTATATGTTTTTCAAACCTGTTCGAGTTCTCTGAATGAGTCAGCCTGAACGTGGATGAAGGTGATTAGAATTTCCAAAAGACATTGAAAAAGGCCCACCAGTAAAGACCGTAAAGGAGACAAATTGGATATGGCATAAGTAAGTCTGTACATTGCTAAAATGTTGACTAAAATTTGTGCCTCAGGGGTAGGAGAAAATAGCCAGTTTTTTTACAATGGAGGGAGTCACCATGGTATCCCAGAGATATTTGTGCTGGCATCTGTGTTGTTCAGCACAGTCAGAAATGATCTGCAAAAGAGGGTAAGCAATGACGTGACCGTGATTATGGGAACTTACAAGTTAATGAACATGAGGACCAATTGTGAGGAATTCAAAAAAAGGCCTTATGTGGCCAAGTAAGGAAGCGTTGAAGTAGTTGATGAAATTCAGAGTAGATGAATGTGATGTGATGCACATAGGTATAACCTGTAAGAAATCTACAGGGGAAAAAAACATTATCATAAATTCTAATTTTCCATGTAAAATGGCAGGCTCTAGCATCACTGTAATTCTACAGGAAAAGAATCTTGGTTATAATACATAGTTCTATAAGAATGTCAAGTTAATACCTAAGCAATGCCTTGCCTAAGGAAGCTAATATGTTAGCAAAAGAACAGATCAAAATAGTAGGAGAACAAAAAAAGGATTAAAAATACAACTCTGTAAATGATGTGTACACATTTTCAATATTACAAGAAGCTCTGGTATCCCTATCTCATGAAGGATATAACAAAGCTGCAAAAGGTTCAGAGAAAGGTGATAAAATGGCTTTAGTACAAAGAACAGCTATATAAAGTAGAACTTTTGAACCTGGAAAAAAAAATAAGCTAGGACATGGTAAAGGTCAATAAGATAATAAGTGACATAGAAAGCATCAATAAGAATCTTCTGTACAGAAACTTAGCGGGGCATCAAATGAACCTAACAGATAGTAGCTGCTGAACAAACACAAAAAAGGGTTTTTCATGTTTTGGGATTCCCTGTACAATACATTAAAGATCCTAGAAGTTAGTATAGACTCACAGAATGACTGGATGAGTTCATGGAAAAGAAATCTATCAAGGTCTATTAAACAGAAAGACTAGGCTACTGGTATGTGTTCCTTTTAAGAAATCCCTGAGATGCAGATCTTGAAGGGGAGGGGAGTTTTCTGGCAAAGTCCTTTCTATGTACCTCCTTTGGCTTGCTGTTGCAGAAAATATACTGAGCTGAATGAGCCTTTGATCTGGCCAAGCACAGCTGTTTTTATTCACTTATTAAACTTATCGATAAAACTGTAACTTGTATTAGAATCTACTTTAAAGAATGGGGGAGATAACGATCTTGCTAGACATCTCTTCTCAGCCTTGCTACCAGTTGCTGCATTCCTCTAGCTGCAGAATGGAATGTGTTACTCAGTCACAAGAAGAATAAATGTGACTTCATTTTCATTACCATGATTGTTCAAAATATCTTTAGCATTACTGGCTTTACTATGGTTAGGTGTGCCATGTTTTATAGTTTGCTTGTTCAAAATACATACACCTTGCAAAAACAGCTTTCTACGTAAATACCTATATGTATGCATATACATATACATCTGTATATATGTATAAATATATCAGTCTTCCATAGAGTATCTTATGAATTGCAAGAAAAGAAGGGTTTTTTTGCTTGCTTTTTGGGAAAAAAAAAAAAAAATCAATGAATCTGTACTTTGCTAGTTCTAGTTATTAGATGCTGGTAAGTGGGAGGGGGTGATAAACATCATCATGATACATATAAAGGCCCAGGAAAATAAAAGTGCACTTACACTTTTTATATCATAAAGTTAAAATAGCTGTCCTGAAATATCTTATTACAGACAACATATGGCAGAAAATTAATGCTAGCAGCACAGTTTATATTCATATGAACAACGGTGTGGTGTCACACTAATAAAATTTTGGTAGTCTAATACACCTTTGATATTAAAATAATTTAGTGTACTGATATTGTACTCAATCAATGACTGCACATCTTGCGAAAAATGGCAACATTTGTTTTTTTATTTGACGCAAGGGCCAGAACTAAAGGGAATTGTATGTGTAGTTCTTCTTTTTAGGATGTGTTCAGTTGTATTCATCCTACATTCTCTTCTGTGTTTACATTCAGCCCAGCAGAACTACTTAAACTCTGCTGATATTCATGTTCTTTTAATATTTTCTTTTTGGTATGTTTCATTTCTTTACTTGTTCTTATGCTTTGTTTCTAAATCTCCTGGACTTTGTTGACACTTTCTGCTATTAAGGCACCCATAAGAAACAAAATGTTCTTAATTAATCTCATCAGTGTCCTCTTACTGGTTTGTGGTGTCTCTGCAGTCAGAAACTGCATTTTTTGTGGGATATTGCATTGCCGACTCCCGTGTAATGTGCTACCACCTGTTACCCACAGGTCTCTTCATTCCTGCTCTCCAAGTATATCCTCCTATTGAATCTCACTCAGGTGACTTGATGCTGAATTCACACCTTGGCAGAGGTGTAACATTTGACAGTTCTGAAGGTTTTAGACTTACTCATATTGACAAAACAGGTATTATACAGATAAGAGCTGATCCTTTTCCCCCCCTCTGTTAACATGCTTGATGTATTAACTGGGCAGGGACAGACCTAGAAGGACGTCAGTTTTCTGGGCCTCACAGCTTTTAAAGTCTCTTTGAGTATTGCTCAGTTCAGGAGAGAGATCCTCTTTGCAACTGTCAGTGTGCAGCAATGACATTTCTAGGAGTTAACTGTGTATTCAATTTCTTCTAGGATTTTTATTGGGGTTTTTACTGAACACTAAGTAAATAAGTATGTATTTATATATATGCATATAAAACTGAGAGCAAAACTAAACAGCATTTTGCAGTAATCATTTTCCTTTATGGTTCTCTTTTGCCTCATGTTTCTTGCATACAAAGTGAATAGACAGCATGTTTATGAATAGTTTCAGAACCAGAGGGATATATATACAGGAGAGCAAAAGCAAACTGAGAAAGAAAGGGCTATGGGTGGTAGGAAATGCTTAAGTCAAACAGGTATAAAACGTTGGCTGCCTCATTTATCATTAGACTTTGTTTATTTTCCAAGAGAATGATGCACAATAACTTGAATTGAACAATAAGGAGTACAAAACACCTGTTGGAAAAAAACTGGGAGCAATCACTGACAGCTGTAAAAACATCTGCAAGTAGGTAGCAAGCACCTCTGTAAGGATACTGCTGAATTATGACCATTTTGGGGGTGGGAGGGCTCCCTTACTATCTCAGCAATATTCATTTTTACGTTAAGCCAGCTGTAGGGTTCCCTAAGAGGTTGAGGAGCTAATTTGTTTGTCTACCTGGAAGTCAGAAATGTAGTTAATATGCTGCATTTGCATATGCAATTACATATGGTGTATTAAGTTCTTTATACACCAGAATTACAAATTTCCACTCCTAAGAGGTGGTTCTGTCTTAGATTTTAGAGGAATCGATAACTTGCACTTGATAGGTCTTCTCTTTCAAAGCAACCCTTTGACAGCAGAGTGGTAAGAAAGCTGCTATGCAGCTCAGCTTGCAAGAGGTACTTGATTTACACAAACCAATTTCTGGATGTTGGAGACATGAAGTATCTTGTTAAGACTATTAGGGTGATGGGCTGTCACTATAATCTTCCTTTTCTGTTTTCAGAGCATTATTTCTGTAGTAATTAAATTATTTTAAATTGCTTGTGACACTTGCATGACATTTCCCCTGTGGTTGTAGGATGAGGAATACAATGCAAAACATCTGCCAGAATGCTTACAAGTTACAGTGAACAGTACATAGCTGAAACTTTCATGCTAAGTTCATGGTATAATAGATTCCTTCTTCAGGAATGTTTAATAGTACCAATGTTTTATTACAGTAATGTGAATCAATTGGTAAATATATTAGAAAAGTTTTTTACTTTAAAGGCCTCCTGAATCCCTATAGCCCTTTTGTCTCTTCATTAGAGTATTTGTTATATTTGAAATTTAGTAGAAAATGATTACTTATTAGTTCTTCAGTTTTAGCAGCAAATCCCTTTTATTAAATCCATTTTATTAAGATTTAGAAGCCTCCCACAAGCATTTGACAGCACTGTTCTGAAAGATTCAGCCTCAGAGACCTACTGCTGGGAAGTTGAAAATAAAATTGCAGCCTGAAATACTTTTCTAGTTTAGGTATAATAATAAAATGCTGGGATTATGCTTGTTCTGAAATGCTTAAAATGCATGTAATAATCCAAGCGTTACAGTGCACAGAATGTCCTTAAACTTTTCTCTGTTCAAATATTTCATTACTGGTTCTCCTCAGCCCTGAGCCAATACAACTATTTTGTGTGGGATTAACAAAATCAAGTAGGAAATTAGCAAGTGTGCACTGTAAGTCAAGGTTTCTTGCTGAGGACTTCCCATTAAAGAGCTAACACAACTTCACAAGGTCTGTAGGATGTACAAACCAGACAATAACACCTGTTGAGTAAATCCCTGATGTTATTTTTTAAGAATCTTTAAAAAAAAAATTAACACTTTCCTGATCACAATACACATGGCACTAAAAATTTTATACCACAGAAATTTTGCTGTTTTCGAAGTATAAAAATCTTAATGTTGTTTGCAACAAAATGCTTAATAAATGTGTGTCTGCATTTTGCTCTCTGTGTCTGCATTTTGCTCTCTGTGTTAACTATCAAGTTAACAGCAAAAACTCTAATAATTATTATTTATATAAAAACTTCATAAATGGCATTCACCAAAAAACTCTGAACACTCTTCGGTATTAAAACTGTCAGTATTTTGAATTTATGGTATCAAGGCTAATGCTTAAATTTCACATTTGGATGAATAAGTCATACATTGTTAATACTACATCACCTCAAATAATGATTCATTGCATCAAAAGACGGTAGGTGTCTCAGAAAATCCAGCAATAGGGGTTTTGAATCCAAAGGGAAGAATGGTATAAATGTAATTTTATGTGGTGTTTGTAATCATTAAAAAAAAATTATAAAATTAAGTTTACTCATGTAAGAATATATATTGAGGGAGGAGAAAAACATCAAAATATATATGTTTGTTTCTTCTATTTCAGGCCAGAACTGTGGAGGTTTAGTACAGGGACCAAATGGTACTATAGAAAGCCCTGGATTTCCTCATGGTTACCCAAATTATGCCAACTGCACATGGATCATTATCACAGGAGAACGTAACAGGATACAACTGTCATTTCATACTTTTGCCCTCGAGGAGGATTTTGATATTTTGTCAATTTACGATGGACAGCCACAGCAAGGCAATTTAAAAGTGAGGTAAGGTACCTTTTTTTCTTTCGTAATTTCTTGCTGTGTGTGTCTCTCTCTTTACCTCTCTCTTTCTCTCCTGAATATACATTCTGATATCTTACAACTACATTGTGTTTCCTTAGGTCTTTCTCAGCCAAGGGCACAGCAATACCCCAAAATCTCACGGCAAATGACCTTAATCCAAGTTTCAGACGTTTATGTCCCTAGCTTGTGTACCAGTAGCATCCATTGTACTTAAAATTTGCAGAGTTCAACGCCAGCCTTGGTAAAAGCCTTGAGTACAGGAGTATCTCACATTGCAGTAGCTTGTTTTTATTTATCTGTCCCCTGATGGAATCCAGATTTGGCCCAGGGACCCTTTCCTGAAGGCAACTGTCCCCAATTTTTGAAAGAATTCTTACTGAGATCATGTTTTACTTTTCTACTATGCCTACAATATTTGAATCAGAGGATGGGTACGCTGCTTGTTCTAAGTGTCCCAGGGTCTCTCACTAGAACGTAGAAGAAATGTTGGGTGATACAGTAGTTTGTGAGAGGTACAATCTCACTAGTGAGTGTTAGGCAACCTCTGGAAATGCTTGCCAGATTAAATCCTTCAGGTGACTATTGCCTGCTTCGCAGATGAGTTGAGCTGTAAGTTGTTTGACATTGCCAAAATTGAAATTCTTCTGCCTCTCTAAGTAAATACAATTATTATGCAATTAAGGACATTTAAAGGTCAGAAACTGGGTTGTCTTATACATCTAAATACCACTGAGGTTACAAAGAGACTTTAAGGAATCTTTTTGATCTTGAAGCTTTCCACACCTTCAGATTTTGGCACATTAATTTCATTGGTGTCTTGTTTTGGGTTCCTTGGTCATTTGCTGGATCTGGATTGCAGAGCTGGAAAGCAAATATTGCTATTGGTGCTGCTCTGTCATTTTCTGTTCAGGCATAAGATTTATGGAGAGCTGCAAAACACTTCTGTCAGTGCTGTTGTCTGATTACTCTTTTACATGCTGCTGATTTATACTGTGCTGCTAAAACAAATGTGGGAACATCACCATTTGTTTCGCATTTTAGTGGGTATCATCACGCATTTTTGACAAGAACAATGTTCTGATTGATTGTTGACTCAGTTCAAAAAGTTTTGAAATCTGTGGAAGGTAGTACACAGCTACCGATACTTGAGTTCCACAGTGTATATGTGCTTTATTTACTGTACTTGTACTTGTGACCTTTAGTACTTGTACCACCTTTATACAAGGATTAATATTTCTTTTCCAATCAAATGTTTTCATTATCAATAGCTAACATGCCTGCCTGTTTTGCACTAATCTGAAAATTGTTTCAAGGAAGAGCACCAACTGTGTTGTGTGGTATGAACGTAGAAGACAGAAATTCCTAAGCATGATCTTGATCCCACTGAAGTCATTGTAATTGCCACTGATTTCAGTAAAACAAGGATTTCATTTCCAACTTGCAACAGTGAAGCAGATATGTTATATATCCTTGCTTATATTTGTTAATTAAATACCTTCATAAATAGTATTATAAGGAAAAAAGCATTTATTGGATTTTCAACATGCAGAGGTTAAAAAAGCAGTATTTGAATGACAGGTTTCTATTGACATGTTCCACACCCTGTGACATATGCTTTGTTGCACAAAGCACATTCACAGATGTGCCCCTCTACAATTGCATATTTCAAGACAATTCACTCAGCAGATATTGGAAAATTATAGTCTTGTTTTTTTAGCTGACAGCATGCAAATGCAAGAGAGCATCTTGGAACTTCTGCTTCAGGGTATGCTTTTTTTTTAATGGATAAAAATACCCTAGTAGATTTTGGGTATTTATATTTCTTTAGCCTTCATGCAAAATCTGGAGGTTTTCCTTAAAAATAGCTGTGTGTATAGCTCTCACAAACTATAATAATTAAGCAACATTCATCCCATATTTTGTATAGTATTTTTCATCTGCTAAAGGAAAATTGGATAAAAATGAATAGTATGTTCAACTAGTTTACTGTGCTGCCTGAAGGACCGTTTTGTATGCTAAATGTGCACCAGGATACTTTCACTACATATTGATTGTAAAATCCAAGAAAATAGAAACGTATATAGAATACATTGAAATGATAAGGGAAAGGAATAAATTGTTTTAAGCTGTTTGAGTGGAGGAAGAAAAGAGAAACAGGTGGTTGTAAGATGTATATGAACTTCTTTGGTTAATGCATTATTAAAGCATATATTGATTTAAGGAGTAAATCACACATGGTAGCTACCATAGTTTATTGTAAGCTATGTTATGAGGAGGTTGAGAAGTGAGACAGTAGAAGGAAGAATAATGTAAACAAAAGATAAGGCACTAAAAAATGCTATTTTACATCTTCCTATTTTTCTAGATAAAACCCAAATAACATTCTGTCATTCTGTATTAGTGAGATTTGCGGCCCAAAATTGTCCTTAAAAAAATTGGTACAGCTGCTTTATTTTTATCACTGTAAAGTTCATAAAACACAAAGCAGGATTTGATATGTGTGTGTGTATACATATATATATAAAAAAAAAGGAAAAGTGAAATTTTAAGTCTAATGCCACTTGTTATGATAATGCTTTGTAGGGTACTTTAGTCTTAATTGTATAAACAAATATAAAATTTGATAATTCATTTCACCATGCATTATAACCAAAACAGATGCCTCAGTTCCACGTTACTGAAAAAAAATTATTATAAAGCTTAAGTATTGCGTTATCAGTTGATGGGGAAAGATTTCAAAATACAACCAAGTTCTAATTCAGCCGGGAAAAGATGTGAAATGTATTTTTTATTTGCATTTTAAATTGTAAAGGAGTTGTCATTTGTTATACACAATTAACCATCGGCACACAGAATTCATATGGATGAAACTCTTGTGGAGAAGAGTTCCAAGTGTGGTACACTGAGACAACAAAGTTCTTATTCAGTTGCGTTCCTTGTAGATTGCTTCTCTAATTAAGAGGTGTGTTCAGCAGCTGAGTGTAGTTCAGGTGCTAGCAAATATTTGTTTTAACTTTTTTTCTTTGTTGAATGTATCAGATATAATAGTGAATGGTAATATTTTTAAATAGAAATGAGAAATGTATCAGCAGGATGTAGGGAGTGGGGGCACAGGCCAGGCCTGGAGAGCCGCAGCGTATAGGCAGGTGTGAACTGACAATATTGACCCGTGAACTTGTGTACTGCTGATAGATACTTTACGTTCCATGGGCAAGTGCATTCAAAACAGACATTTGAACAGGTGATAGATTTCAAAAGTAATTTCAGGAATTATCAGGAAGATAGGTTGTACTATATACCTATCTTCCACAGCTTGGAAAGAGAGAAATTCTCATTAATCTTAGCGTAAGTCTTGTTACAACGTATTTTTCCTATATGCAGAATTCTTTCATAGAGGTGCATAGGGAAACTGTAACAGGACTGGGTAAATAGAAGTGCCTGTATCAGAGCCTCTGTTGTGGAAAAGGTGAGGTGGGGTGGAAGTAAGTGGAGTGTTAATACTTTGAACTGCGAATATTACAAACATGGTGAACTCAGACTGTATGTATGATTGCCTTCATCTCAATTTAAGGCCTGAGATTACAGTTTTTTTTTTTTCCCATGTCATCGTCTGTGTTACAATGTTTGTCAGTAAAAGTTACTCTTTTAGTATCACACCCTCAGTTTACCTAAGAGTTAGTTACAGAAGATCTGTGCAATACACTCTGGAATAATCTTTTTCAAATAATCAATTCAATCTTTCAGGCAGTCCTAAAAAACTCTTAAAAATGGATTCCAAGCAATTTTGTTTTTTCTTACACAGAAAAGCTGCTAATTAAATTATATACACTTATGGGAAGACACAAATATACAGACATGAATATTTTTTGTTGTATGTATGCACAGATATCAGCAATAGTTATTTTGGACGTATATGATGTGTATTATTTGGAAAGTGATTTTAAAATGTCTGCTTGCCTTCATGGTTTCTCAGGCCTTCTAAGAATTATTTAAGCATTATTTAGTTTACCACAGCCTATGTAATAATATAATAGGTGCTTCTTATTATTACTCATAGTAGTTGGAATAAACATTTTTCTTTTAATGGAGCAATAATGCACGTGATGGAAGTTGCTAACAGAGCATGTAATAAAATACAGTTTACCAAAATTTTCTGACAAGCTTATCTACAATATATGTTAAATAGCAACATGTTCCCTCCGCTTTCTTGAACCAGGTAGAAATAATAGGAATTAAATAGAAATTCTTCACAGTATGCACTTGCTCCTGTCCCCAGCAAGCAGTAAACCATATGTATATTCTGCATTTCATAATCTGAGCATGGAGATAAAAAATATTCACTTGAAGTTAAGGTTTGGGCTCCTGTTTACTATTAAACCTCGTTTAACTTAACAAACCAAGATTTGTCGTGTATTCAACATGCTTTAGAGTTTTATTTTTGTTTGTTTGGTTTTTCCTTTGGAAAGCAATTTCTATCTTCCTTCTCTCCAGGATCAAAAGAACAATGAAGCTGTGAGGGTGTGATTGACTTTTCTACAGAACTGCTGGCACTGCAGCAGCAAGAGCTTTATGTAGTTTACAGCTCTTTACTTTTCCCTCCCTTCTTTGTGAAAATGTCATATGCAATTTTTTTAACTTTTTATTGCACATCATTTTGTACAAGTTGATTTCAACTTATAGGATTTTTTCTGTGTAAGCTGGAAATTTGAGAAGAAAACAGTATAGGAATGAGTACTGTAGCCATCCTTTTTCCAGCTGAAGCTTACCTAGAGCACAGCACCAAGTAACAGAAACTGAGTTGGTGTTCAAATTTGTAAAACAAGATTATTGAATAATTTCAGCAGGATATTGCGGTATTTTTTAAGAAAAGAAAAACTATTATTGTATGATTATGCAAATTGGTTACTGAGTTCCTGCCAATAGAGATGCCTGTCAATGACTATTTTTTCCCTTTTCTGTTAAATCAGATTTTTCCTGGCTTTTTCACCTACTAAAGTATTAAGAAGAAGGAATCATTTATTGTAGAGGACTAAAATGTGATTCATTGTATATCACATATAGCTATTTTAGGAAAGAAAGGAAACTATGACCTGATCAGCTAAATGCTGACAGATAGTTTCTGCCAACAGCAAAAAGCGCATGCAATGGAAGGAAGGATAATTTATGTGTGCAATACTGGCAGCTTCAAGCTCATATGTGGCAATTTTTCTTTCACAGACGTAGTAAAGGCAAAAATCCTATTCCCAAAATTTTTAGCTTCCCAGTTAAAAATCTTAAGTTTGCTAATTTTATTGTCAAGCCTACATACTAAAAAGATTTAATGAAAAATTTATTAAATATAAAGTCAAGTAAGAAATCTGCTTACTAACAACAAGCTACTTCTCCAAGAATTATAGGTCATATTAATTACATTTTTTTGACTGATACTAAATGATGGTCAACTATAAAAGAATATAATACTTCTTAAAAAAAAAAAAAAGGAATATTGTTTGAGTTCCCACCTAAGAAAATCTGTTTCACATTTAAGGAACTGTATTTCTTGCAAAAAAAGATTAGATTAATTTAACAAGTTAAAGCAATGCATGAATTTATACTGCAAAATTCTACATCTGTTGCTTAAAATTTTTATAATGTGTTTGTTTAAGTCATTATATTTTTCTTTAAAAAAATGAATGTGACAATCACCATAAAGAAAATGTAGCCGTGTCCAATTTCTTTGTCCTCTATGGAAGTAGAGATCTTTTTTTTGGTCTGAAACTGACCATAGTACATCTTCAGAGAATATACAAGTGTTCCTTCTTTGCCTCTTCTATAGTTTTCAAACTGGACCTGTATAAGTGACAGCAGTGATTTGGTGCATTTGTTTGTAGTGTTTCACCATCAAAAGTATTCCCAGAAAGGGACTCAGAAGGGGAGAGTTAGAATGTAGCTCCATAAAATGTTGATTTCTATATTTTTGAAACTTTAGCATGTGTTAGGTAATCTTACTGTTTCAAAGCTATATAAACAAATTTGATTTAAGGGGATAATAAAAAAAAATTGATATAGAAACACCTTTCTAACAAAGTAGAGAAACATTACTCAATATTTAAAAATACCTCATAATAACCTGCTGAGAAAGGTTATTCTTTATGAATAACTTCTAAGTGTTTCGCATGACAGTGTTTTACAGTAGAACTTTGATTTTAGATAAAAGGTGCACATTTACCCCCCTTGTTATTTGTTATTGCATATGGATATATTACAAATAATTGTTAATTCAGCTTGAAAGAATCATATTTATGATCATACTCAGCCAAACACCTATACATTCCTTGATTAGTGAACAGAACACCTTGGGTAGCCATTATCCAGTATTTAAGCTACAAAATCACAGAAAACTGCAAGTTGTGAGTGTACGGATGTATAAGTACCTGGGTTCTGAAGAGCTCAGTTTACATCTTTGTTTTACCTGAAATCTCAGAATAAGGTTTAAATGTTACTTCAGTACTGGCCAAGTATAAGCAAATTATCTTCACCGGTATGACGTCTGCTTGATGTGGACAGGGAACTCGCATGACCGACAATATTTTATGGACAGCCTCTTTGATTCTGTCAGACTGATGAGTTTGTAATCTGAAGATGTACAAATACTTTAAAGATCTTTTTGAACAGTACTCAGTACACAATTTAGCATTTCATGCATTTTTGAGAGGGTTTTATTTTTTCATTTTCCCTTCATCTGTGATGGTTTCTCAAGCTCCTAAAACCCCCATGATTTGGCATAGTAACGATAAACACATATTTTGACACTTACTTAAATATGATAAACTCCTCTATGATCTCACATTCATTTTATTCTAAAAACTCCTTAGGAATAGGATACTAGAATCCATTAAGAAAGCAGATAAACACAGTTAGGGAATTATATCTCTTAAAACTTAGATGTACCTTAAAAAGCCTTCTAGTGTAGCTTGGTGATTCAACCGACACCAAAAATTTCAGACAAGGTTCCTACTAAACAGGTGATAAAATTAACTTGCTGTTTGTGTATGGAATTTTTACTCTGAAATACATCCATTTTTGAGAGTGAGGGCAATCTCTTACCTTTATTATCTGTCACCTAAACATGTTACACCTACAGTGTACATAAAGCAGTTCTGCATCTCCCATCTTGTTCCTTTTTATTTTAGATGATACATGTTGAATTGACATAATTATGTACAGAAGCCCTGCTGATCAGCATCCCTAAATGCTGTGTTTACAATGACTATTACAACAGCTATTGGTCAGAGATCAACCAGTTCCCTTTGCTTATATTCTGACTGCAAGCTAACAATTAATTTACAGACTTCAGAAAATTTGCAGCTGGACTCTTCAATGAGAAGAAAGTCCAGTTGTCAAAATCTGGCCCCTTTTGAGATTTCTTACTGTACATCCTTATTTTGGGATTTGTCAGAGTTCCTAAATGACCATGCTAGATAACTTTTTAATTAGTACATAAACTGCATCCTATGAAGAAGTTTTGGTTGCTGCTTTGTTTTAGAGAGGAAAAGCATATTTTATCTGTTAACTGGGTGGCACATTAAAGGAGAAAAATCTTTATAAAATGTGATTCGTCATTTTTCTGATGCTTGTAATTAAGTTAAACTGTGAATCATGTTCTCTTACTGTCATCTGGTAATTAACCACCTGTCTTAGAACTGAGTCTTGTGATTATTGACTGTATGAGCATAGTCTACTTTTGGGACATCTTGTGCTGGACCAGGATGTTGTGATCATGGGACAGACACAGCATAACAAGTGTTCAGGCATTGGAGAGGAACTCTGCAGTCCCTCTGCTCTGAATTGCTTCAATGGAAATTCAGCATCCTCTCCTCTGTGAGCCAGTCACACACAGTCAATTCCACTTGTAAAACAAATTTTGTAGACAAACGTTCTCATAATCTTGCAAATCTTGATATTAATTAGAGACTTTCCTCAGTTTTCATCCTGTTTGTGTTCACCAGAGCATCTACTGACATTTTTAGGGGCTTTGGTTCTTGACAGTGATATTTTTCCCATTTAATGGAAACTATAATATACATCTGTTAAGTTCCAGACTATTCCTGTGTTCATACTTTCATCTCAGTGAAAACTATGTATGCTTATCTCCATTCAACTCAATGAATTTATTAAGAAGACTAACTGGTGAGTGGCTGACTAGAAGTGCATATAATGAGAGTGACACTGATCATAAGGGAAGTGAAGGAAAATTTCGATAATAGGCTCAGTACCAACTTGGCAGGGAACAGCACCCTTAGAAGACTTCTTACTGTTGAACTGTCCAGTCTTTTAATTGATTTATCAATGTTCTCTTCCATCTGCAGACCTCATTTATATGTTGTTGTCTTTCAGAAAAAGGATAATTTAAAAAAAATTATTTACTTACCTACCAACTCACATCTATGCACTGTGGTTTTCTTTGCAGAATCTAGTGTGATCATGAAAGAAAAGAAAAATGGCAAAGAAAAGAAAACAACAGATGCCAATATTAGACTGCGTGTTTGTCTTATTTCTTAAGGCAAGCTAGTTCTCCAGGCTTCTGAAGTTAAATATGCATAATAAGTCCATAAATAATAAAATTATGATGAATTTTAATACAAATTAGTAGGCATTATTTAAACATCTCTTTAATATTTTTAATTTCTTTAGATAATTCTTTAATTCATTAATTAGAGAGAGGAAAAAGTATGTTAGAGGACTGGTTGGTGAATACACTAAAGTTGTCTAATAAAAACCACACAAAAGCTGTTCTTAAAACTTGTATTTTTAACAGTTAAATTTAAATACTGGTTAACAGTCCCAAAGGTATATATTTTTTTTTAAATGACTACTTTTAGCAGATATTGTTTAGAGTATTGGATTACAGCACAGGAAAGCACTGTCTAAATTGTTAATTAATGAAAGAAAGGGGGCACAATAATCCTATTGATCCAGAATAATTCTTTGAAATACACCTATAGGAATTAAACTTTCCATTACTCAAAACATAACCTCCTACATACTGCTGCAAAAACGTACTCAAAGTATGTGTGCGTATCCATGTTAATCTTTCGACACAACTTTTAGCTGATCATACTTGTCTCAAAGTAGTACAATGAGAGATTAATTTATTTTATTTTTCCCATTGATTTTTAAAGAAACTTTCAGCATGTTCTGTGGTTTACACTGCGTTATTTTGCTGGAAGTGAATTTTCTCTCTCACTTTCCACAAGGACAGAATGACATTAAGATTTTCTCAATTACCCTTTCCTCCTAGAACTGAGCTATGTTATTTACTGTTTGTGAAGGAAAATCTTTTATGTTCATAGGGCTCACAAACAGAATAGCAGGAACATTGCGGGGTGCATCTGGTGAGGAGGTGAGTACCGAGGAATAATGGTGGGAGGGAAAAGAAAGTGGGGAATACTAGAGGCAATGTGTTAAAAAGACTGTAGATATGATAAACTGTGCATTTAGGCACAATATACCTGGTTTGACTCCTGCACTGAAAGACTAATTTAGTATAGAAATTGTCTCTCCACCATGCCTACTGTATATGTCAGATAGCTCAGGACTGGTTTTGTCCTATGTCATTGCAGGATATATGGCTGAGCTATTAGAATCATAGAATCACAGAATCACAGAATAGTTGGGGTTAGAAAGGACAATTAACAGTAATCTAGTCCAACACCTCTGTAGTAAGCAGGGACACCTTCAACCAGATCAGGTTGCCCAGATCTCTGTCCAACCTGACTTTGAATGTTTCCAGGGATGGGGCTACTACTACTCTCTGTGTTTTCTTCCTTAGATCTAATCTAAATCTGCCCTCTGTTACTTTAAAACCATTACCCCTTGTCCTATTGCTACAGGCCTTGCTGAAATGTCTGTCCCCATCTTTCTTACAAGCCTCCTTTGAGTACTGAAAGGCTGTAATAAGGTCTCCCCAGAGACTTATCCAGGATGAACAACCCCAACTCTCTGTCTCAGGAGCCTGTCTTCACAGGAGAGGTGTTCTATCCCTTGAATCATTTTTGTGGTCCTCCTCTGGACCCGATCCAGCAGGTCCATGTCTTTCCTGTGCTGAGGGCTCCAGAGCTGGATGCAGGACTCCAGGTGGGTCTCACCAGAGCGCAGTAGAGGGTCAGAATCACCTCGCTCAACCTGCTGACCACGTTTCTGTGGATGCAATCCGGGATGCGGTTGACCCTTCTGGGCTGCGAGCGCACATTGCTGGCTCATGTCCAACTTTTCATCCACCAATACCCCCAAGTCCTCCTTCTGGGTAGGACTGCTCTCAGTCCCTTCATCCCCCAGCCTGTACTGATACAGGGCCTTGGCCCAGGTGCAGGACCCTGCAGTTGGCCTTGTTGAACCTCATGAGGTTCACACGGGCCCATTCCTCGAGCTTGTCCAGGTCCCTCTGGATGGCATCCTGTCCCTCAGGTGTGTCAACCACACCACTCAGCTTGGTGTCATCTGCAAACATGCTGAGGGTGCACTCATGCCCACTGTCAAGGTCATTGATGAAGATATTAAACAGTACTGGTACTAATACAGACCTATGAGGGATGCCACTCATCACCGATCTCCATCTGGACATTGAACAATTGACCACTACCCTCTGTGATGTGACCATCCAACCAATTCTTCATCCAATGAACAGTCTACCCATCAAATCCCTATCTTTCCAATTGAGAGAGAAGGATATCGTGGGGGATCATTTCAAAGGCCTTACACAAGTCCAGATCGATGACATCCATAGCTCTTCCCTTGTCCACTGATGTGATCACTCCGTCATAGAAGGCCACAAGGTTGATCAGGCACGACTTGCCCTTGGTGAAGCTACGCTGGCTGTCTCAGATCACCTCCCTGTCGTCCATGTGCTGTAGTGTAGTTTCCAGGAGGATCTGTTCCATGGTCTTCTCAGGCACAGAATTGAGGCCGACAGGTCAGTAGTTCCCAGGGTCCTCCTTGCTACCATTTTTAAAGGTGGCTGCAGTGTTACCCTTTTTTCAGTCTCCAGACACTTCACCTGACTGCCAGGACTTTTCAGATATCATAGAGAGTGGCTTGGCAACTCCATCAGCCAAGAGAGATCTGAACAAATGCCATGTCTAGAAAGTATATATTTATATATATTGTAGGTAAAGAGCTGGCTTCATTACTGCTTGTTATAGCTTTGTGATACATTTCTTTTTTAATGTGATACATTTCTCTTACAGAAACAGAAAGCAGGTAGCAACATAACCTGGGCAGCTGTTTTCTTCTGTATCTCCTGCATGCTTAATTCATTACATTCATTATTACTTCAGTTAGGTGAATCACCTTCCTAATTTCCATCAAATTTTATTTTATTTTAATTTAATTTATGTTATTTTAGTAGAAAACTATGTAAAAGTCAATTATACCTTTTCCAGGAACGTTTGTGCTCCTTTTCATGCCAGACCCAGCCAGATCCATTGGTGCGGTCAAAATTATATGAGCTTCTTAAGGCAAGAATCTTGTATTCTGACATCTTTGTTAAATTTTACGTCTGCTTCCATTGGTGGTACTACCTTGTAATGTGTTTCATGAAGAAGAAACAGAAGATGGTTTGTTTAATGTGAGACCACTGGTCTTATGTTTGGCGGATTTCTGTATGATAAAAGAGAGTTTTTAATAGATGGATATGCAAGTTTTGTGTCTGGTGGCCTACTAACACACATGTTTTTAAGGAGCAAAATCTGGGGCAGGTGCTGAGTGTTTCAGATCTATACTGTCCTTTACTATGCTTAAAAATTGTAACAGTTTTGAGAGCTTCCCTCAGAACTTTTATCAGAAAGGAAAGTAAGACAAGATCCTTGCTTCATCCATGATGATGAAGTAATGAGGTAGGGACTGTCATTGGACTCCCTGTACCATTTTTCACAGATTTAAGGTAAAGAGGAGAGACATCCTCTTGTCTCATAGTTTATGAATTAGCCATCATAAAATTGATTAAAATTCCCAATTAAAAATATGTGGGTTCTTTTACATTTAAGCTGACCTATGTCAGAAAATTAAATCAGAAATACTTTTGAGACAACGAATGCAAACATTTTTATACTTTATTTGAAAATCTGCCTTAGCATTTTCACTAAGTGGAAGATGGTTACACATTATCTAACAACAGAAATTAGAAAAATTATTTACCTTATGATGGCGGGGGAATACTGTGGAAATCATTGATTAGTAGCTTAACTTCATGTAGCAAGAGATGAACAGCTATAGGGAAATTATGGAAAGCATTCATAGTTAAAATGTATAAAACAGAAAATTGTTTTAAAAGGTAAATATTCTTTCTTTTTATTTTGACATAAGTGCTGCCTAGAGAAAACAGTGATACTTAAAAAACATTTTTAAAATAAGCTCCAATACATTATTACTTTGAGGGATTCATTCCACTGGGTTTTGATTAGAGTAGAGTACAATTCATCTGTGATATTAGATATGTGAGACAAACATGTGCAGCGAAATTAGAAAATAACAAGGGAAATGGTAAAGTGACCATCCTTTCATACAAGTTAGCCAAACCACAGAATTGGGAAATAAACATTTTAGTCCATATTTGTCACGTTTTTATACGTTATGTCTTTCAAAAGCTGATATCAGCCAACAAATAACATAGTAAATGAATTAGATTGCTAACTTTTGTTTGAAAATGTATTTGCATGAATCTATGAAACCAAATAATGTCGCTATTGTGCATATATCAAACATTGCAACAATCACTTCTATGCTGCACATAATTTTATTTATTAATTATACTAGGAAAGAGTTAATAAAACAATGTATACCTTTTTCTTAGTTTTGCTTTTTCTTGAAAGAAGTAAGATACTGAAAAAGATTGTTTTTAAATTGCAAAGTAAGCTTGACATTTCAAACATAGTCACTGACTAAGGTTAGCATCTCTCTGTTCAGTAAAAGACGAATATGTTGTTTAGAGGTTAAAAAATACAGTGTGGAGTCCTTCAATAAGTGTTCCACAGAACACAGTCTCTGCCTGGCATCCAAGAAGAAAACCTCTTCTCCCACAACCATAGCTTTATCTGTTTTTCTTGTAGAAATCATGGAAAATGGATGAAACTGAGAAAAAGCTCCATTTCTTTATGAAGATAAAACACCAAGCCATCAAAATTTCCTTTGTGTGTTACAAGCATGAAAGAGCAAATTGAATGTAACAAGTAAACACAAAGATCATGAATAAGATCCTTCCTTCCTTTCTTTCTTCCTTTCTTTCTTTCTTCCTTTCTTTCTTCCTTCCTTTCTTTCTTTCTTTCTTTCTTTCTTTCTTTCTTTCTTTCTTTCTTTCTTTCTTTCTTTCTTTCTTTCTTTCTTTCTTTCTTTCTTTCTTTCTTTCTTTCTTTCTTTCTTTCTTTCTTTCTTTCTTTCTTTCTTTCTTTCTTTCTTTCTTTCTTTCTTTCTTTCTTTCTTTCTTTCTTTCTTTCTTTCTTTCTTTCTTTCTTTCTTCCTTCCTTCCTTCCTTCCTTCCTTCCTTCCTTCCTTCCTTCCTTCCTTCCTTCCTCCCTTCCTCCCTTCCTCCCTTCCTCCCTTCCTCCCTTCCTCCCTCCCTCCCTCCCTCCCTCCCTCCCTCCCTCCCTTCCTCCCTTCCTTCCTTCCTTCCTTCCTTCCTTCCTTCCTTCCTTCCTTCCTTCCTTCCTTCCTTCCTTCCTTCCTTCCTTCCTTCCTTCCTTCCTCCCTTCCTCCCTTCCTCCCTTCCTCCCTTCCTCCCTTCCTCCCTTCCTCCCTTCCTCCCTTCCTCCCTTCCTCCCTTCCTCCCTTCCTCCCTTCCTTCCTTCCTTCCTTCCTTCCTCCCTCCCTCCCTCCCTCCCTCCCTTCCTCCCTTCCTTCCTTCCTTCCTTCCTTCCTTCCTCCCTTCCTTCCTCCCTTCCTCCCTTCCTCCCTCCCTTCCTTCCTCCCTTCCTTCCTTCCTTCCTTCCTTCCTTCCTTCCTTCCTTCCTTCCTTCCTTCCTTCCTTCCTTCCTTCCTTCCTTCCTTCCTTCCTTCCTTCCTTCCTTCCTTCCTTCCTTCCTTCCTTCCTTCCTTCCTTCCTTCCTTCCTTCCTTCCTTCCTTCCTTCCTTCCTTCCTTCCTTCCTTCCTTCCTTCCTTCCTTCCTTCCTTCCTTCCTTCCTTCCTTCCTTCCTTTTTAATGTTTTAGGACCCTTAGCCAAATATTCTAACGTCATACTGTGTGAAAAAGATGTTAGTTTCTCTGCTTGCTGTGAGATGTTCTAAGTTTGGAAGAGGTTGCCACTAAGAAAAAAAGTGATGAAAGAATACATTAGCATGAATAACTCAACATTCTCTAGTGAGGAAAGAAAAGCAAGTTATTTACATATAAAATAAAGAAATTACACTTCAGCAATGAGCGAGTACCTTAATATCAGATTGAATAGGGACCAATTTTAGGCTCGTGCATGCGAAGTCTGCGTGTGATGAAGGCAGTTGATCTCAGTATTCAGTGCACAGTGACCTAGCAGTGCGTACATTGACATCTGTGAATAGAAGCAAAATTATGCAGTTGTCTAGCAAATCGAATTTTAAACTTGATATCAGTTAATCATCTTATTAATAAAGACTAAGATAGTGGATATCCAGTGCCATTTTAGAAGAGGTGTAAATAAGACCTTGTAACAAGCATAGAAACTCTGGCTTCAAGGAGATGTTCCCAGCTCGAGTTTTGGATTACATTAGTGGCTGCACAGCAGTGACCAAAGTCGGAAAGGTCTAAAGAGCAGTGTGACTGACAGTGCCACTGTCTGCCCATTGTCCAGAGGCTGCACAGTTGGTCTGTGTCTGGCTTTTTTAAAAAATACAAGTTTCCTGAAGGTTTTGTCTCCATCTACCTGAAGAAACTACTTTTGTCTCAACTTGAGGCTTAGATGGCCCCTTGTATGTTTTATTTGTCTTTTTTTCTTGGTCTTATTTCATATTTCCCACCTATCATCTTCCCACATCTGCCAAAATAAAACTTGCCTTATGCACTTATACTGATTTGTCCTTTTTTTTTTTTGTTAAGAGAGAGCATCTTTTAAATATGAGTATTGTGAGTCAGCAACTGAGAAGATGTAGACCTGGAGAAAAACTGAAAGATAATGCATTTAAGTGAACACAAACTAGGTCTGTGAAACTCTGAAAATTATAGACAATTATCTTCTTTTTTTAATTCCAAGAAGCTTAGGATTCAACAACCAAAACCAAACAAACTCCATAGGCTTACAGGATTTGTCTTGCAAAGAGTTAGACAAGAAAAATATCCACAAACTTGTCTTCCAGAATCTGTCTTTCTTCAGATGTTTACTGCAATTATGACACTCAGGAGGAAATGGAAAAGCACAAAACTTATATGAAAGGGGCAGTTAATTAACTAATATGAATTCAAATATATGTTGATGTGGATCTTAGGGAAGTTCTAAGTTCTAGCTCAAAGTACACAAAACATTCAAAGAACACTTTTTCTGTATTCAAATGCTGCCCTTCTCCCACTCCTAAGGTGAGAAAGAGCAGAAGAACAGTATGTTATATTTGTTATAGGACTATATTACAACACAGATCACCAAAAATATACAAAGCCAAAGAAACTAGGAAGAGGAGATGCAGTTCATATGGATTTAGTTGAATAAATAAATATTGAATTATCTATTTTAAATTTTAAAATAAAGAACTAATTTCTAACATTATAATAAGGAACACAGTGGTTTGTTTTATAAAAACCAGTTTTCAAAGCTATTCAGCATATTTGGCAGCTTTTTCCTAACTGTTCAAGCTTACTTTCACAGCATAGTCTTGTCCTAATTTATTTTTTGTTACTGCATCCATTGATCCTAGGTTCTCTCATTCTTTTCATAAAGGCTTTGCTAAAAGGAAAGCTTGTCAACTTTAGCGTTTCAAGATATAAAACACAGAAAGGAAAAGTTATTTTAATATCATACTTTCTTTAGTTGTTAGTACTGTTCCACTATTTTCTCTTTGTCTGTGTTTCAAATCCTCTGTCTTGTCTCTGGTGGAAAGAGAGGATTTTTTCTCCACCCCATCTGAATAAGTCTTTGCAAGCTTATAAGCTCAAGATAGAGCTGATAATATCTTCTCAAGAGGAATGTGTTAACACATTCTTGCCTATAAACTTTGATTTCCTATGCTCAGAGATGTTGCTCATGTGTAGGAAGACTCTGTCTAAAAAGGATGAATACGCTTAGCTAAAGCTTTAGCTAAAAATATCTATCTTGTTTCACGGCAATGATATTTTACTGATCAATTTATGGCTTTAAAATTGCTTATTTTACTTATTTTACATTTTTAATATAACTAGAAGAATTTGACATCACATTGTGGAAGTGAATTATGATGTATACTGGTACAATATTGATATGAGCAGACAGAGTTTGAGTTATTGACTATATAATTTGAGGACTAATTATCTTAATAAATTTACATAATCACCTTATGCTTGATTTTTCAAATGGACAGCCACAAAGATGAATCCAATAAAATATTTTTTTCTGTTTTAACAGTCCTTACTGGCTGTATTTACATGCTGTATTAATATAAAGGTTTAATAAAGTTTATTCATTCCAGAATTGAATTAAAACTACTTCACTTGTTATTGCATTACTATTTTCAAATTTTATATTTAAAATCACTTAATTGGTTAAGCATTTCAGTAGTTCATAAAACTGTATTTAATTTGAGAAGAAAACATGTGGAGAAAATAATTCCATTACACAATGCATGCATCTGAAAAAATGGCGTGACATAAATGCATCTAAAAAGCCACATGTATCAGAAATCCAAATCTAAGTTGCCTGAAATATTCTGGGGACATTAGGGGTTAGAGACATTTTAACTCAATCTAACTCATTGTTTTCTTCAAAGAACGGAAATTTCACATTCATTCTACCGTACTTCAGTGTGAATGAGTTGAAGTAAAAACCTCATTCAGATAGCAGAAGCAGGAGACCTCCTAAGAGATTTTTCTACTTTTAAAAATACCTCTTAATCTCTCTTTTTTTGTTTGTGAGAAATAGTGTTTTCATTAATAGGTGTTCTCTTGCTAAATGTTTTAATGTTGCCAGAAGTCTTTGAGTGGAAACTGTAGAAGTATAAGATATTATTAGCACAGACAATAAACTAATTTTACTGTTCCTGTATCAGGATTTCCATCTCTCTAAGATGAAGTTGTTTTCCTTTGGCAAAAGTGTTCTGAGATCCTGTTTCCAGAGTGTTTGCATTCTTTTGTTGTTTTCAGAAAACTCTTTTCAAAATGCTATGTCTGCAAACCTGTATTTCCTGAACATCTTTCAACTTTATTTATGCTTAAAGGTTTTTAGAGCCTTGGGACCATAATCCAAGGGAAGCAAGCTGCCAGCACATGTGAAACTTCCACAGCTTGGCAGTAAGGCAGTCTAGTATGTGCTAAATCAAGTCTTTTGTTTGTAATTGTAAAGACAGATCCAATGAAGGCAGCTGTACTAACACTACAGTGACGTTTATGGGCAATAAAAGACACACTTTTGACGTAACACCACTTGGATCTTTGAATGGAGGAAATAAAGTGGATATAAAGCAGTAAGTACATTACCTCACAGCAAACAAACACATACAGCAGAGGCATTGGGGCAGGCTACAATGTATACTTATGTATAGGACGATGAAGAGACAAGCACGTCACTGGAAAATATTTTCCCATTGTCTCAATGAGTCATGGAAATGTTCTCTGTCCTGCTACCTCTCAGTGTTAGCAGTGCCCTGATATTACCAGAAGAAATACTTCATAGCAGAGCCAAAGCTTCTCAGATTTTCTGAGGCCATTAAGAAGATAAGTGAATATTTGCATCTCATGTTTCTCTTTTCCTCTACCCACAACTACTTTGACTGTTTGTGCTTCTTATGTCTTACCTAAGACTGCTGATTAGAAATAGTGGTGTTGGGAGACTGAATGAGCTCTCAGACATGCTGGATGTAGCCACACTGTCTTGGGATTTATTGTATGTCTTCTGTAATCTCAAAAGGGCAAGATCTTTATATTTTAGTTAATTGTGTCATGTTTATGTTAGAGTGAATTTCAGAGACAAGTTCAGAGTGGAACCGCAAAGTCAACTGACACAACTGAAGACAATGCAGATTTGTTTGAAACAGGTTTGAGTGAAACTTGGTAAGAAGCTGTCAGATCAGCTTCTGTGAGTGTTAGGGCCAAGAAGGAAACTGCACGCAGAGCATATGGTACAATGCTACCAAGGTTTTCACTCATGCAATAAGCACATCAGATTTAGGGATTAATTTTTGGACTGCATTATTGTGAAGACTGAAATAAGTTCAAGATACAAGGTAGTTTAATCATGCAAACTTCTGTAATCCATGACGGTTAAAACTGTAACATTCTAGATTAAAAATTTTTCTGGATAGATCCTTAAAGAAAGCAGAATGATCCCCCACTCCAAATAAAATAAGAAATCAACAGCCCAAAGCCAAAAACCTACTCAGAGAAATAAATGTTTTTTGATATTTTCTGTGTGGACTTTGTGTTACCAAGAAGAAAAGGGAGCCTTATATTTCTTGCAGATCAAGGTTATCTCCTGGCATTCTTCCATTGTGGGGAGGGGAAAGGCAGCCCGAGGTATAATGCAGGAATAAATAGAAAATACAGGACTAGTATTGGTGAAGTTCTAGCAACATCTGTTAGCCTTGCTTGATTTACATGATTATTGCTAATCACCTGTTAGGAAATCCTTTCAAATTCTCCATCAAGATCAGGAAGAAACTACTGGTTCCAAAAAAGTTTTATTAAGTTTTTTTTACTGGTTGCAAAACCAAATGCACCAGTCTTCTCTGAACTATGGACTAAGGGAAGTAATTTAGCTCAGTTGCAGTAGCACAAGAAATAACCCAAATGGGCAGATGGACTCCTGGGAGTTGTTGTGTCTTTTGTTCTCTTGGAGGAATATAATAAGCAACATTCATAAGTATTCAGATTTTGAGATTCAAGTTGCTTTCCTCTAACACTACAGCAGTGACAAATAAGTGATTTATTGATTCATGGTGGGTTTTTTTCCTGAAAGTTAGCATCCAATTCTTTTCAACTCATCATAACTTACCTTTTTTAGTAGACAAAGATCAATAAAAGTTTGAAACATTAGCCTCTTACCTGAATTGGATGAACACCACCAGGTGCATAAACAGGGTGACACAGCTAATACAAAGAGTTTGTGCATTGAATACCCAGACTAATAGGTTTATCTTTAATTGGAATGACAAGCGTTTCCACAGTGATTTTACTAGCTGATCATTTCCTGGATGAATCAGGAAACAAGACAGCTTATGTCCTCATCTCCTAATTTTTTTTTAAATCCATGTGTAAGATAAATAATGAAGTAAATTACATTTAACGTGTCCAATTTTAGCATGCAAAATTACATGCAGGAAAACTAAGTACATTTGCTGAATAAAGCAAATCCCCCTTTCCCATCTTCATCTATTTTACCGTAATCTTGATAATTCTTTCATTCCTCTGCTTGATGCTCTTTCAACTGTAACTGAGTTATTTTATGGTATGTAAATTGCTTTTTAAGTAACGAATCTAAACTAAATCCCAAAGTACTTTGTAAGCATTTATTTGTCTCCTTTACACTTGACTTCCTCTTACTTGGGGCAAATTTCAGGCTTTACTGATTCAAACAATCAATCTCCCTTGACCATCACAAAAAAGAACATGAAAGAAGTAGAGATTGATTGTATTAGGGCTGATCTGCCCAGAGAAATTAAGGTATGGTAAATCACGGTATGAATTCAGAGCATTCACTAGTCTGTACTAACTAGATGGGTAAGAACACTTGGTTTGCCCACAGGATATTGAACGTATCTGTTCATTCTGCCCACATTCAGCACTGGCAGCATCACATCCCCATGTTAGGAGTAGAGTCCAATCTGCTCCACACGGCTTGTCAGCAAGGGCAATTAAGTTGTGCTCAGCACGGCACTGTGTGCCTCTATAAAGATTCCTGCTGGTTCAGTGTGGGCAGACTACAGCTCTTATCTGTCTGCGAAATACCTTCATAGGCATAACCACACACCTTTAGGCAAAGGAACTTATTGTACTTGAAAAAAAGAGTATCTAACATTTGGTTTATAGTAAGAGTGAGAAATCAGTGAAGAATAGCTAGAGCTTAATTTTGTTGTGCATTGAAATTTATCAGCAGGTAAATAGGTCTTTAGCATATAGTTTCATAGTACGGTTCAGCTGTTACAACTCTGTGTTTAGACTTGAAAAAGTGGTCCCAGTCCTCCTCTGCCCTCAGTTCCCATGTGAATGCTTTACCACGCTGCTTTGCATCAGCACAGTGATGCATCTAACAAACCTGTGTAATTCCCTGCACCAACAAAAACCCTTTAGTGATTCTTTTGTCTTTGTTTAAATACTTAAACCAATTAATAATGGATTGAGTAGAATGCTGGTTACCAGTGTAAGGTAGGAAGGAGCACATGTCATGTGGTAGGTTGAAATTAGAGATATGAGACCATTCCTATCGGGAGCATTCTAGCTGTCTCAGTCGTATCCTCCATACTCTGTAACATCAGTTTTCATGTTTAACATTCTCATAAATTCAAAGAAAGTGGCATTAGGATAAGGAATAGAAGTATCAGAAATTATCTGCTGAACATATTCTCATTGGAAAATACTGAAAGACGTATTCTTTGAACTGCTAAATGAACTTTGTAGAAAAATAACAGAGTTTTCTTGCATGTTTATTATGGTTCCAAGACAACCTTTGAAGATACTGTTTTAGGACAACCTGAGGCAAATGTCATATTTCAACTTTCAGACAATTCTTACCCAATGAAATTGGTGAGTAAAGAAGTGGGTAAATTGGTGCAGTAGTCAGAAGCAAAAGGAACAAACTATCATACCCAGGAAATCCCTTCTATACAAGCTTCCCTCCCTACATATTCTAATTGAAAGGAAAAGATTGAATTGTCTCCTTACCTGGTAGGCTTCTTCAGTTTAAAAAAAAGTTTGCATTTTCATGCAAAAAGAAAATGAAAGTTCTTTTGCATTTTCATTTCTACAGAAAATTTTAGGTAATGGAATAATTTAAATTTCCATACAGACTAGAAGCACATTCACTTCTTTTGCAGGTTTATCTCAGTTGGTCTTACGCAAACGTTTCCACTGCTCTTGCTCAAAAATATAAGTGGTAAGTGGTTTACACTGCTGAGAGGTGCAGATCATATACGTAACAAAAATGTCTTAATTTGTCATTTTAATGATCTTTCCTTTTTGTAGTTAAATTCTTTATTGTGAAAGTTTATCAACTCACTTAAAACATTTCTAAAAAGTTAATGCTAATTGTAAACAACACAGTCAAATAAAATATGACAAGTAGACTACCTCAAAACTGAAAGATCTCACTATAATGAGAGACGGGGAAACATTTAAGTTGTACCAGATAATACATAACGTGAGGCTCTCTCTTTAGGTCCTAGTTACTACTAATTGTTGTTTTTTGTGGAGGGACCTGTCTGACTTTTCTCAGAAGTCCCAGATCCATCACTGTGAAGTGCTTTGAACAGAAATGAATTGCTAACCATGTTGAAATTCTCATTTTCTGATATATGACATGGAAACTTTTGTTCTCCACTCTCTTCGTGTGTGTAGAGGAGTAAAAGTGTGTGTAGGAGTAAAAGAAGCACCTTCTTTCTTCAGCTTTTGGTTTTGCTTCAAATCTTTGAAGTGTAAACAAAAACTACTTTGAAGTAAATGCTAAAACCTACCTCTTCAAAACAAGTAGATCCCCTAAGCTTTGGTTTTCCTTATTAGTAATATAGAAGAGATTATCAGGTCTCACTGATGTAAGGTTTGCAGTGTCTCACACAGCTAATGCCCTATTTTATTTATAACTGAAGTTAAGCCAAACTGGTATCTTTCATGTCTTATAGCAGTTTCTTTACCTGACAGTTAAAATTGTTTTGCAAGTCCACTCTTTCATTTAGTATACCAGTCTTTCATGACAGCATTAATTTTCATAAAACATCATCATAGAGAGGAAAAAAATCCGAGAAGACATGTGTGTGTCAGCATTCTTCTGTATTGTACTGCAAGTGGGTTTCTGTGGTCGGTTTTTTTCAGTCTGGTTTTCCTTTACTTTCGTACTGAAGTTTTGCAACTATTCTTGGTTTAAAAATAATAAATACATTACTTTTGGTCAGTCATAGTTAGCATCAGATTTATAGGACTGCCATCTGGCAGTCTTCCCTCCCACACCAGCTGTGAAGACCTAGAAGAAATATCATCAATGTAATAGTCTATTTGTGGCTCACTGGACTTTGAAAGACAAATTTGAAGAAAATTACTTGTAGATGATTATCTTTTATCTTCAACGATACCTGAAAGCTTACTGCTTTTGTTAGCTGCCAAGAATGACTAAAAGGAAAGACAAAAATGTCAGAAATGAGAGGAGCATGTAAATACAGGAACTAGAAACCAGGAAATTTGAGTTTTATTTCTGATTCTTTCTCTAAAATCTTGTGTGACTTGAAAGGTATCACAAAAACTTTTTTTTCCCCAATATGAAAAAATACTTTCCCAATATAGTATTGGGATTTAAAACATTGATTAACCTTTTGTAAAATACCTTAAAGAATTGAAAGACACAGATATATAACATAGCTTTCATTTAGTCTTTTCAATATATCTATGTATTTTCAGTGTAGCACAGGTATGTAAAGGCTCTGCATGGGCAAGGATCACCTTGAAAAATCTGATGCATATTCACAGTTGAACCGTATGTAGTCTCTTACTCGAGGAAGTCAGAGATAGTAAGTGACAGCAGCAAAAGAGTGTCATACAGAGAAGTGATGAAATATCACCAATGTTCCTGAATCAAAACGTTTTTCCTTCCTACATTGTTGTATAGGGTTTGTGTGGCAAGGTTTACTAGTGGTGGGGGCAGCAGGGGTGGCTTCCGTGAAAAGCTGCTAGAAGCTTCCCCGATGTGCAATAGAGCTAAAACCATCTGGTTCTAAGATGCACCTGCTGCTGTACAAGGAGGCCAAGTCCATCAGTAATGGTGGTAGCACCTCTGGGATAACATAGTTAAGAAGCGGGGTAAAAAACCTGTGCAACAGCAGCTGGAGAGAGAAGTGAGAATGCATGAGCGAAACAATTCTGCTGTCACCAAGGTCAGTGAAGAAGGAGGGGAAGGAGGAGCTCCAGGAGCTGGAGCGGAGGTTCTGCTGCAGCCTGTGAAGCCCATGGTGAGGCAGGCTGTCCCCCTGCAGCCCATGGAACTCCACAGTGGAGCAGATATCCACCCCATGGATGGAGGACCCTACACCAGAATAGGTGGATGCCTGAAGGAGGCTGTGACCCTGTGGGAAGCCCACACTGGAGCAGTCTGTTCCTGAAGGACTGCACCCCATGGGAAAGACTCATGTTGGATAATTCTGTGGAGAACTGTCTTCTGTGGGAGGGACCCCATGCTGGAGCAGGGCAAGAGTGTGAGGAGTCCTCCTCCTGAGGAGGAAGGAGTGGCAGAGAAAACATGTGATGAACTGACCACAACTCTCATTATCCATCCCCCTGTACTGCTCAGGGGGAAGAGGTAGAGGAAATCAGGAGTAAAATTAAGCCTGGGAAGAAGGGAGGGTTGTGAGGAAGGTATTTTAAGATTTGGTTTTATTTCTCACTACCCTACTCTGTTTCGATTGGTAATAAATTAAACTAATTTCCCCAAGCTGAGTCTGTTTTGCCCATGACAATAATTGGTGAGTGATCTCTCTGTGTCCTTATTTCGACCCACAAGTGTTTTGTTATACTTTCTGTCCCCTGTCCAGCTGAGGCGGGGAGTGATAGACTGGCTTTAGTGGGCACTTGGCATCCAGCCAAGGTCAACCCACCACAGTTGTTTGCTCCTCTGCAGTCCTCCCAAGGGTATACCGAGAATTTAATTACTTGTGGAAAGAGAGAGGAAGTTCATGGAACACAAAATGGTCATTGTTCTTTAAAAGCAGGGTATTCTTTAAAATATGGCCTTTCGTTACTTGTTACTTGATCTATACAACTCTGAAGGGCCAGCCTGGAAATCATCCAGAAGTATCTATGCTATAGTAGAATCTTCTCATGTTAGCTTAATGAAAAAGAAACCTATTTAAAGATCCCAGTGCCATAACTCATAAAATTATTGGTGAGATTTATAAGTAATAAGTTTGGATTAAAACCATAAATATATCCTGTTTTATGAGGACACAGAATACATCTATTGAGAAGGGATTTTATGGAAAATTTTAGACTTCTGATTTTTTGAGACATAATTCTGTTACCACTTGTAGACCTCAGGTGCTTTTAAGTGGGTTCACATACACCTTGAGACGAGTTGTAAATACTGTTGTAACTTCTGGACATGTTTTTGGATCCTGACAGAGAATAAGAAAGCAGGTTTCAATTCTATGTTCTAATGTAAAGGTCTTTCATGTCTGTTGGGAACTTTTTAGGGATGATGGTATCATGGCTACTAAATTTATATGATTAAATATTAAGTATTTAGCTATCCTTAGTTTACTCTGCAACACAGCAGTATGGATTCATCTCACTTTAATTGTACACATTTCCTATAGGAGAAACTGCTTTCTGAAATTGATTAACTCCACCAATTAAAAAGGAAATCTCAGTGTCAAGCTTTTATTTTTTGTCTGATATAAACAGCTAAATTTGGGTAAGATGAATCTTACCAGAAGGAACACTGAAGGAAAGAACAGTAACTTCAAACATAAGTTTTATCTTTAAATCTACTGTTTGGAGCAGTGTGGGATCCTGAGACAGAGATTTCTTGTACCTTTCAAATTATTCAACAATACTAAAACTGCAGAAAATATTTAAGTAGTTCCATGCCCAAGGCACGTTAGACAATATTTTAAGTTGTCTGCATTTAGGTTATCCACCTCTAAGGCTGGCAAAATGTTTTTTTCAGGTATCAAATATTCCTGTAATGGAGGACACAGAGCTACGTCTGGGTGAGGAGCTACTCGGTCAAACTTCTTGAACCTGTTAGAAGATATAATTTTCTTCCCTATAAGTAGTAGTCATCCTTGAACTTGAGAGAGAGCTAAGTGTACAGATGTTGCAATAAAGAAGCATGTAACCAGTTTCTTTTCTTAATATTTCTGAAATACGAGCAAGCATTGCTAATTATCAAGGATCCACATAGTGTACCATTGGTCACTTCTTCTGAGTTCTCCTGAAGAAGCCAACATAGGTTCTGGCTTGAATTGAATTTTCCATTCTTAGATAAAAATAAAACTATTTGGAAAATTTGATTTGATTTCTTATTACCAGGATGAAAAAGAAAAGGAAGAACATCTTTTTAAGATAGTTCAATAGGTATATGTTTATTAGATCAAAAAGTGATCTAAGAGGACAATAATGTGTTTCTATATCATCTAGTTCCAACAGGAGTTTAAATTTTGTGGCTTTTGTCCCAGTTTTAGTCCTTTTACAGCTAAGCAAAAAAAGCCTACATAAACCCATCTTTTTTACAAGTACCTTTTTCAATAACAACAAAAAAAGAATTTATGGCACTAAAATTAGCTCTCAGCTCATGAGTTTATGTTTCCAGTGTGAAAAGCGATGTTAGATCACTGCCTATTTGTAATGTTGCTCTTTCCCAAAATAAAACCTATGCGATCTATACATTTATCTTGAGGTTTAGTAGGAGCTGTGAGAGCTGATATATGGGTTTGGACAGAGCTGTGTAGCAGTTTCCTTTTCTGCCATGTGAGCAAGAGAAGATGCTTCATCCGTGTGTGCTGGAATGTAGCCAAAGCCTTGCATCCCCTGGTAAACCTACCAGGAAAATCTGGTGCTCCTTTACTTTCCACAAACTGCATCCACTTTCTCCCATGTACTGGGAGGCACTGACTGCGTGTGGATGAAATTTTCTCACAAAGATGATGTCAGCACTAGAAGTGGTTTTCCACTTTGTCATACCCAGTAGTGACAATGAGCTTCTGGGTGATAACAGTAAAGGGACCATTTTGTCATATATGAGTCTGTTAGCAGAGGTACTGTCTGTGCACAGAGCCAGACCTGAAAAAGTGATGACGGTGTCCAGCTGGAGGGTTTTATGGCTTGGCTTTCTTTTTGTTTGCCCTTCATGTTGCCCATTTGCACTCAAGTGCAAGACTGTTTCATAAGGTCACGGGAAAATTTTTACTTTCAAACCCCATTTGAGCCAAAGCAATAAACTCTCCCACTATAAAATGTCTTCCTACGTCAACTGTAGAACTTTAGAAAATTGGTGGTTTTCTCAATAGGTACTCGGTCATACTGTTCATTTTATTCTTTGTGGAAATTGTATTCTTCATTAATCACTGTCCAGAATTCCGGGTGATGATAATGGGCCTGCCCAATTCTTAAGAAGCACCTGTGGTGCTGCCTGCACCGAGATTTACTAACAGCAAAGCGGTATTAAAGGGGATGTTATTCCTCCTGTGGCCTGTATTTGTGAACTGACTGCTTTGCAAATGGTTGCAGTCTGCAATGCTGATCTAGAATCAATGAATAGAGATGGAGAAGTGTTTTTGTTTTGATGATGAGTGCAAAGAAGAGAGGAAATACAGCACAGACAATACAGCATTGATTCAGAGATAGTGTTCATTGCTTTGCAGTTAATTTCTAATTGTTATTATTCATTTTGTATATTAGACTCAGTCGATGAATGCGCTTTAGAATCAGCTAATGAGTGATGAATATGGTATTTAGTAACAGTGTTTGCTATATAGCTGGCAGAAATGTCACGGTTCTGTTACAGTAATCAGAATTCATTTGTGACCTGGTTAATCTCATCTAGTGCCAAATGTCTTCGGGACATACACTTTGTACACAGAGCTGAAGTAGCTGGCTTTCTCTTACAACCCCACAGGATCAATTTTTGAGAGAAACAAAGTAGCTAGCTGCCGAGGGTGGCAGGTCTCCCAAGCACTACTGTTTGCACTTAGCTTAAGCCTCCAAGATTAAGTGAGTTTTCCGGTTGCAGAATTCCAATTTTGAGTCATTGCATGTTGAATCAAGAGTTCACCTGCTCACATATGCACAGAGGGAACTATGCCTGTAACAGCTAACCAGGTTAACTGGATGTTTTTAGGGAGAATGTGTTTTCTCTGGATTCCAGCAGCACCTATTTTGTATTTAGGTGACTAGATATTTAGGAATTATATTTCAGAATTAAAAATACCGTTTTCTAGTTAAGCTTGTGAAAGTAATAGGAGGAATGTGTCAATTCATATATGTCTTGTGAATGTTAGTACAATTATACATTTCTCCACTTAAAGTGGCTGTAAGTGATGGGAGAGATGAAATAGCACCTTTCAGGACCACCTTCTGTTATGATATTTAGAAGTTATGAAAAAAACCCCCAGATTTTGGAATTCAATTCTATTTCCAATACCAGATCTTACTTAGTCAAAAGAATAGTCCATAAATTTATTCATTACTAAGAGAGAATTCTCCACCTAGACAAAATGTAGATTTTCAACCAAACCTTTTTTGTTTCGGTCTGTGGCAATGAATGCTGCTTGTTTCTAACAAGTGACCGGCCTAGATTAATTTGTGACTGCTTGTTTTCGAACTGTGGCAATAGAAAATTTTATTTAGGAACCTCAAATCATGTAATTTTAATAACTGATTTTTCTTGCTCCCATTGCTCAGTTCTAGCTAGATCAGAACACTTACATTTCTATATACACAGTGAATCTATGGTAATGACAGATCTCTACAGTGGCAGAAGTAAAAAGATTCATGGAGATCTTTACCTACTTTAGGGATAGTTTAGCATGTTTTATTGGACATAATAACTTGAAAGTGATAAGTTTCATTAAAAAAAAAATTACTTAAAGGCAGTGTGCAGCTGTCCGTGTTCTTTTACTTTCTAAAGTGAATGTAGAAGTGTTTGGGAAAATGGTGAATTTATACACAATATTTTAATAAATAATATATTTCAGGCATAGCTGTTTTGTTCTAGTTTAACAAAAGTTCTATAGTTCAGGTTTTCATTATTTTTATTCCCCTTTCCCTTGGTAATTTTACAGTCCTTAAATGCAAGGCAAAGGTGCTTTAATCCAAATGTAACATTACATTACACTATTAAGGTGGCTTGGTAAAAGGGGCAATCTGATTGTACATGTTATAAAGAAATATATCTATATAGATAAGGAGCTGTAATAATTATAAAGAGCCTACAACAAATGTCATTATGCCACCTTTTATCACAATAACAAGAACAGAAACTCAGTAGTGCACAGTGTTTAATTAATTTGTTATGAACAAGTTAAAAATAAGAATATTAATACAGTGATGATCATAAAGATCATATTAACATTCAGGCTCCTGCAGAGACTCCATTAACCTTCCCTCAGAGCTGTAAAAGCATATGCCAAGTTCTCATCCCTCCTAGACAAAGGAACAGATTAGTTTTACTCTTGGACTAAGCACACTGCTGTTTATGTGGGCAAAAAACCCCCAAACCACAGCTGAAGAGTTTCATTTGGTGGTACAGATTAAGCACATTCTAGCAGATGGACATCTAGAATACCATGGGTATTTTAAGCAGCAGTTTCAGTAAGTGAATCTTAACTGCATGTTGCAATGGTTCTGAAGATACTCTCAGGGAGCAGTATTGTGCAAGGCTTTGAGCTATGTGTGGAAACAGAAAACTTCAGGATAAGAGTTTGTTCTTTAATACAGGGTAAGAGTGAAGTTGGGTAAATAAATACTAATAAGCTGAGTCTTAACTAAGGACCCAAGCTAGCAAGAAAAGAAATATTTCTCTTTGTTAGCCTGCAGAATAACAACTGGGATGAACTATAGCTGCCTTGGCAACCATATCTAACATATGCATTGGAATTAAAGCTAAACTTGTGCTAGATTTTGGATATTACTTGATGTTCTCTTTTTAATGTTTGTTTACCTTATAAGCTTTGTAACATCATAATTTCACAGAAAATGCCGTCACATCAAATAATTCTTGAATTGTCTAATTCCTCTTTAGATAGCGTAGCCATATGTGCTTTAGGGAATTTCAAACAATCTACCATTTTCAGAACCGATTTAATAATTCAAAATGGTGAAACCGATGAAAACCTTTTGCTTATTTTTTTATAAAATAACATCCTGAACAAACCAAACAAAACCATTCTTTTTGCTACTTCTGTTGTAAACCAAATGATATATTACCTCATTTTACCAACTTTTTTCTCAGTAGTTATGACCATTTCTCTTATATTGTTTGTAATTTCAAGCTATTAATAGATTAATCAAGACTTAGATGGCAAATCTGAGTTTATCTTATGAAAGATGGTTTTATAACAGGGATCTAGAATGTAGCATCATATTCTGAACAATTTTTATAAAATGCATAGTTTTGTGTGATTATAGATCTTCACACATTGAATAGCATCTTAATTTCTGAAAAAAGCAAGTACATGTTATGTGTGCAGAATTTTTCCTGAAATATTTTCAAAAAGGCAAAGTTTGATAAAAGGTGCATTTAAAAATAACTTTTAAGTGTATTAATTTAGGAGGCAGAAGAAACACTGGTATGCTGTGTTTATTTGAAAGAAGTTCCCTACAGTAGATTCTTCTGTGTTCAAAAAAGTTTACAAGAGAAGACTAAACACGGCACTGCTCACCAACCATTACGTCTCTCTTATTTCAGCTGCTAAAACATCTCTCCACAAAAGCTAGAAATGTGGAAATTATTCTTTAGCACATACCACACTTGCTGGAACATCAGCCACATGACATGACCTTTCTTTTAGTCTTCTGAATAGTTTTTGTCACCCATCCTCAGTGAGACTTCTGCTTTGCAGAATAAGCTTTAAATATTGCAACTTGTCATGACAAATGACAAATCATTTGCCTTTATACTGACAGTTATAGAAAGAATGAAATTCTAGACAGTTGGATGATGGGGTGAGAGCAAAGGATTAAATAGTTTTCTATCTCCTACTGGCAACCAGTTGCCTGTAGTGAAGGGCACACATTTTTTACTCTAAGACACATATTCCCCACTTATTTGAGATTCTCGATGCTTACCCATCTTTCTAACCTCATGAAATATTTGAGTGATGTTGATTAGGACACGTATCTCAATAAAAGCAGAAACAATGATGGACATGACTACCAAGCTAAAAATCTTACAGTGCTTGCAAGTGTTTTCCAACTCTCTCCTTTCACATATTGGGTACATAAATATGTCTAGAGCTAGAAATAATTAATCATCTTCTTAGGTTACACTGTATATTCCTAGGTCTAAGCTTTTAGTTCAGAAATTTTTTGCACTTAATCTGCCAACATACAACAAGAAGCAGATAGATCCATACAGATGTTCTGGTTTGTGTTGGTTTCTCAGGATCATCTGGTAATGTCACAGCTGTTTTCTGCATGCAGGTGCCAGTCCTTTTTACCTTCTTCTATATCATTTTCCAGACCTCATACAGCCCTGCCTGGTCTGAGTGTTGACTCTGAAACTCAAGATATGCTCTTTGCCATTTCTGAACTGGTTTACAATACCTATGTCTCACCATCCTTACATATGACCATGGCATCCAAAACAAGTTGAACTATTAAAAATCAAATTTCTTCCTCTCTCTCCATACTGGCTGGATTAATCATGCTTCTAATCAAAACATATAAGCATTTCTGTTCAGGCTAATCTTATGTTTGACTGAAACTATGTAAACAATCATGTATTACTCTGAATCCTCTCTTAATTTTCGTTTAGATCATTTCATGCTGCTGAATAGACTGGACATTATACAGTTATAGTTTATTTATCAGCAGTACTGAAATATATCTGGTTGCTAGACCATATTAGCAGCTGCAGTCCAACTTATCACCCTAGTCTTGAGGGTGTGATTCATGAGCAAAGACTACCCCAAAATCCTGCTAGTGACTTTGCTTATATTGTCATTTGTAATCACAGATGGATTTACCTTCTTGCTTATCTAAGCAAGCCAATGTATCTATAATTCAGTTTTCTGCTCAGCGCCCTCTTCCATGCAATCCTTGGTGGTGAAAGCTCCAGATACGGTTATGGTTCTTCAGGAATGTTTGCTGTGGGGCATTTCTTTTTCAGAGGATTATTCTTCTGCAGATTGTTGAAAATCACAAAGTGAACGGATAGAAATTTAGAAACTATTAGCTTGCTTTTGCCAACCAGCCTGTGGTTCACAAGCAAGTTGAGAGTCCACAGTCTGCTCAGGTAACAAGGCTAATAAAATCATTCCAGTGTCTTCTGTTTAACATCCTTTCCCACACAGTCCATGCTTCTGGCTTGTCTCATTTTCAATACACAAGTTTAGGGAGTGTGAACATTTTCTGGAAGAGATCTGTGCATGGCCCCTCACCAGTTTTGGAACAGTGGCTCTCATCAGATTAAGATTACTTGACCATAATTTGCCCCAAGAATATTCAGATTGAGAACACTCAATGTAATGAGTCAAAGAAATATGCAGTCAGGGAAGATCTTCAGGTTTTTTATTTGTATACATGAATAAAGTGATGATAGATGTGCCAGATTTCAGCAAAAGTAGATTAAACTCATCTGTTATATTGTTTTACCTAAACAGTCTTTCTTTTTAACTTGACTGGATTTGTGATTTCATTGCAAGAGATTCTGAATAATCAGGTGCTGGGAAGGGTAGTCTGGAAATGGAGAAAACAGGAGAAAAAGACACATTTCACCTGCTCATAAAGATGCTTAAAGTTACTGATAATATTCTAGGCAGTTGTGGGAGTAAAGCAGGTTTTTTTAAACAGCAAATGTTATGGCCATTTCGGTGCTTTTGGGGATACTAAGCTGGAGCCATAAAGCTCTGAAAACACATCTGAATGTGTATTAGCATTACGCTTTATATTGTGCATATGGATCAAATGCCTGGGAAACGCGGCACACTGGAGACTGCAGAACCGGGCTTCTCTTTGGGGGCCTTCCAGAGGACAAGAGAATACATGAGTGAGCCCAAGTTGGAGCTGGCAGAGGAGACCATTTGGGAAGATCTGGCTTGGTAGTGGGTGCTGTGAAAGCCCTGTACGAGGTCCACTGAGGCACTTGAGTCGTGGAGTCAAGGAAACCAGTACAGATGAAGCCCTGTTGCATTTCACAGTGTCCCCTCCTGGAGGTCAGCCTGATGAAAAATGTGGGTGGTGGTTCAATACCTCTCTTCACCAGTACGTCCTAGTCAACAGCCGCTGCCGTCCATTGGGAGGGAGAGAGCATTTTCAGATTGTGCTTTATTGATAATAATAAAACAATGCATTTTAATGTTGAAAGTTGTCATTTGTGACAATTGTTTTTTTCTATGCTTCACTTAGGTCACTAATGTATACCATCAGGCTGATAATTGTCAAAACTTATAAACTGATTGTGGTGCTTCATTATCCAATACTTTATGGAATAGAAAAAAGTCTGCAAACATTATGTGCACACAGCAGGTTCTCTGTGAAGAAACAAATTTGCATTTATGAGTGTTAAAACTTAGTAATGTTAAAACTTAGCAGTATTTTGTGTTCCTAAAAATAAGACTGTGTGGACTAGCTGCAGTCTTTTCAGTGCTGTAATTGCACAATTTTTTCTATTTATATATAAAAAAGTCCCAAGAAATGTTTGTCAATAGTAATATTTTTAGAAATACATCTGGCTTTCTTAAGTTTTTTTGTTATTTTTGTGATTGCTTATATTTAACAGGACTTGGAAGTTGAAAACAATGTTTCTTTTTCCACCATTGAAATTTCTAATGGACACATAAAATTAGCTTTTTTTTGTTTGTTTCTTTCCCTGTTTATGCATTCCTATATTTGATGACAGCAGAACACCGGGAATGGCCTTATTAGTTTACTCCTGCAGCAGATCTGGCTGTCTAAAAACAAAACAGGGAACCACATATCACTTGTACTGAAATTGTGGGAGTTTTTCCATTAATTTCTGAGGAAACAAAACAGATATACTCTAATTTTAAACATTATATACTTTTGTACTTTTTTCAGTAAGCTTTTCAATTATTATGGAGAAAAGGAACAGACGTAATCTTCAGTATTGAAGATGAGTAACTTGTAGGAGGATCCTGAGAAATCACTTCTATAAATGCCTTTAAAAAGCATTTAAAATGTGTGAGCTGTTCCTTAAAACTATCTTTGTGAAAAGACAAAAACAATTCTGAGAAATGGTTTAACAGCTTTTAAATAAAGAAATGAAAACTAAAGGCAAGGCAATATAAAATAATAGAAAGATGGACATTTTCACTGAATATGTCTCTCCCAACTGAAAAAATTTCTTTTCTTTGAAATACCCTATTAAACCCTATTTTAGTCAGTGACGGTACCTCTTGATCACAGCTTAATCAACAAAATCACCTGTCAAATGTGAAATGTGGCTCTGAAGTGGCATCTTTTAACACTCTTTTTCATCTCTTTGTCATGGATAGGATATTTACTTACTGTTAAGGAGACCTTGTTTTTCCCTTTGTTATTAGCCATGAAAAGAGCTGGATTTTACTATTATTGTGCATTATTAACAGCACCATTTGCTAAATTCTGTGGAAAAGAAATTAATTTGCAGACATGATTATATCACTAGTAGTGATACTGGGCAAATCATAAAAAAAACCCCAAATAGTTCCACATGCATTTCAGATGTATATCCCTTTGTTGTGTGACTTGAGGAATGGTTTCTGAAAATATTTCCTGCATATTCCTGTTTGCAGACATCACATCTGCTGCTATCAAAAATTACTGGGGAAATCTGTATGCTTGAACATTATCTCTCCACATCTTAAAAAACTTGAACCGTCTGTCATAGCCAGATTAATACAAAATTCAGCAGCAGATTCAAAGCACAGGTACAGAGTCATCTATATTGAAAGAATTTCTTATAAGCATTGGTTCCACAGGAAAACACAGGAGTAGATAAAAAAAAAAACAAATTCAAAGCCAGGTTGTTTTCTGGGAGAAACAATGTATATGAGATGCTCAGGGTCATGAGACGAAAGTCATTAGAAGTCCAATTAGAGAAACAGATGACTAAACCCAACTGAGCTCAAATGACATTTCTCATCTAGATCAGTCTTACATGCTTGCATTGGTAGGGCAATGTTGGCATTCTGGGGATTTAGGGCTATCCTGGGCTTCTCACAGACATGCAGTCAGGGATAGCTTATGAACACTAATCTCATTCCTTGGCCCCTAAGCACCCAGTAGCCCCATTTTTTTCCAAATTAAGGACCTTGTAAAGCACGGAACATGATTAGTGCCTCCTACAACCAGAAACACAGGTGAGATATCGATCTATTTTCTTTCATATTTGGACCCTCTGGTATCTAAGGAGAGGTGTTGACTAAGCAGTAGAATTTATAATGTTTTTACCATCATCTCTTCTTTTAGTAGCCTGGAGTTCATGGCAAAATCAGCTTCTTAGTTGGGGCACGCATATCTCAAAATTTCTAGCTTTGTGTCAAGTTTAACTGAAACCAGCCAGTATTTTCAGAAGGTATTAAGAAGGGAGCGGTTTTCTAAATCTTTCCTTTCAATATATTTAAATTCTACACATTTAAACTTGGAGAAGGATCTTAGATATGTTAATATGTCTAATGACAACAACAACAAAAAATGAACAGTAATTGCTGTAAGTGTGACTTTATAACCAAAACATAGAGCATTTAGTTTTGCTAATATTGTGATTTGTATGTAAAGTCTCATTTCAGCCATACTTCATTCTTCTTCACCTTGACTTTTTGGTAGAACAACATGTTTCATGTTGAACTTTTTTAGCTTTTGGTGACAATTCTTGACAAATAAAAACCTAAACCATTTCTAGCTACTCATAAAATGGAAGTGATCATTCCTGTTCCCCTGTTATTCTGTTGTATTGGGGCAGCCTTGTTATGATCTGTCAATATAAAACTTTTTAAAAGTTGATTTCAGAATTAGTCTCAGAAATACCTTCAATAAAAGTTGGTGGATGGTAGTTATCATTACGTATACATTATTCTTATTACATCCTGTGGACAAAAAACATCTAATTTACGTTATCTTTCTCTGATGCTTGTCAAGCTTGAAACATAAACATTTGGATAATATTCCATTCACTTTGCTCTGATGTCTCTTCAGATAGCTGAAGGTCTGCTTAAATATGTTGTTAAATTCTGTCTTTAGAAAATACATTATTTGATTTATCAATTTTATTTCTATAATTACTTAAAAGGCACTGATATTTCAAATGTATAATCTTACTTCATGTACAGTGTAAATTGCAATTGTACCCATAAGATACCATTGAGGTACAAATTCTGGGGGGTAACTTTGTTTCCACAGAACATCACATCAGACTGTTCCTCAACCACTGCACTGTGATCCCTACGCATCTCTCAGAACTCATTATGGTTGGGGCATAAGATATTAAGAGGTGTGGTGTGCTCTGAAAAACCTAAAGCCTCTCCCTCACTTGACACAATTTTCAAATGCATCCACCTTCTTCTAAAGCCACTCAAAAGAGAACGAAAAACAAAAAGGAAAAAACAAATTAGATGGGTTTATCACTGTCAGAAATGATACTTCTTTTATTAGAAGTACCAGAGGGGCTGAAGTAAAGAATCCCTTTTCAGTTTCTGTACAACGAAAGTTTATCAGCCTTACATGAGTAAATGCACACACACTGAACAAAAAATTAAAGCCCTTACCCTGGAATGAAAATTATTTTCATGTACAATATTAAGAAATAGTTTAAAAACTGAGAAGAAATAAATACATGGATGTTTAATTCTTTTAATACTACCCTTGGTATATATTAGTCATGTATTATTTGAATGTTGTCTTACTTTGAGAAATTGCAAAGAAGTAATTAATATCTCTATTAAAGAAATTAATAGCTGTTGCATGAGAATGCTTCTAAAGCAGTCCCTAATTTTACCTGGGTGTTTCAACTGAGGCATGAAGAAACTGCTATTTATAACTATCTCCTAAACTATTTCTTAAGGCAGTCCAAACCTGTTTTTAACATAGTTATAAAATCGCTTCTCTATTGGAAATACATAAGAACAAAATACATAGAGTTTATGGATTGGATTATTTCCTAACATGATTTCAGCACTTCAGGTCTGATTCTGAGGTCAAAGAGAATTATTTTGGTTGAAATGACAGATTCAATATGCATCTTTTTGGGTTGTCCCATGCTGGTTAATTCAATAGCTGAGCTGTTAATGAAGAACAGCTTTGAATAGAAATACAGTAATAGGAGATTAAATTATGTATAACTTTTGCATTTTTCCTGGTCCAATTTAGAAGCAAGAATTAAATTCAAGCTTGATTAAAGAATCAAGTCAGCTTCAAAACCAAAGATTTATTGTGGACTGAGAGCTATACAAATCTAATAAGCACCATTTCAACCTATTCATTTAAGAGAAACCCCCTTTTTTATTTATTGTTGTTACTCTTGGGTTTGATTATTGAAAATATGGGGAGAGAGAATACAAGGAGAAATAGTCAAATGTACTATTAAATTTGTCTCACCTCCCTGGTTATTGTGATGCATACTTTAAAAACTGTGTGACCTTACATATAACATTTTTTTAATACATGAATCTCAATATCCTTACAAAGATTGTTAAGCGTTACTACCTCCATTCTATAGATGAAGAGTATTATTGTAAACTGTTATCAGAACCACATATACAATCAAAGACTTCAGTTTCCTGGTCTTATCTCCTGCTCTCTAAATTGTGTACTGTTTGTGTTGTACAACATAAAATGTTGTATACCTAATGGTATAGCTTTAAACTGCTGTGTTTTGATGTTTTGTTTATGGTCTCCGTCAATTCCATACAGTGAAATATCACTTTATACATAAACAGTAGAATATAATAGAGAGTAAATTATGGAGTACCAAAGGTGGCTTGCTGTTAATTGATATAATTAGACAGAATTACCAGATATATTCATATCAAGGGAAAATAAGGCTTTAAAAAATCCGTTTTTTTGACTGAGTATGGAAAAATTATTTTAACTATACAAGTTTATTGATTACATGCAGAGGAATTTCACTTATAAGAATATACAGTCCAAAAATAAGGAACCAGATTTGGGGTTTTTTGAAACCCTGTCAGCCAGTTCTGTTTTTCTAGAAACTGAAGACTCTCTGCACATTTTTGGATGTAAAATGAATAGGTATTTATTGAAATGTGTATTTCAAAACAGCTCTGTTCTTCACCTGAGTTGTTAAAATAACCTCTCTGTCTAAAAAAACCTGACTGTCCTTTGAAACAAAGTATTTCTTGTAAAGCATAAGATTGGAGAGGTGGATGTAAAAGGAAAACAATGAGTGAAATGTCTAAAATTTCCCAAGACTGTTGCAGTTCCAAAAGTCTAATCAACTAAATCAAAATAGCGCAAAAAGAAAAAGTAACCCACAAATCTTACGTGTTTGGATAATGCTTATCTGAAATATTTCTTGTGCATATAAAATCACTTATCAGGGTTATTGTTGTCAACTTATGTTCTTGCAATTTCAAGGACTGGTGAACGCATGAGAAGTACAAAATAATGTAGCTAATTAATTTTAACCACTAAATTATGTTCCTCTCATTTCCTGTCTTAGAATTGTTGAATCACTCAATCAGCTGTTATTGTACTTATGTTGATTTTTATTTTTTTACAATTTATTTTAGAGATGTAAGAACAACCTGACCTGCATATTCCCATTTCTCATTTTACTGAACATTTATATTTTTGTGTCTTATTTTGAACACTTTTTCTAATAGAGCTATACTTGTAATAAACAGAAAATTTCAGTGTAAACTGAAAAAAGTGGTCTGTATTCTATTTACTAAAGCATTATAAATGGTGGGGTTCATCCAAGTTCAGAGTTCACACTGATCCCTCTGTATAATCATTGCCTTGGTAAATATGGGTAAGACCACTTAAAAATGCAAAAATAGTGCATCTGATCAAACTAGGTTTCTGTAAGAGACTAAAAGATATCACTGTACTCAAATGATGATTTCTGTTTCATATCAAGCACAGAATATATTGTGGTTATGTGCTGAGATGAGCACATAACCAAATACGACACTGATATTTTTACTCCTAAAAAAGTGCTTACTGGCATAACATAAATGTCTCTTTGTTCATGACTTCTGTAATAGCTCTCTCAATCCTTAAGATTTGCCACACATTTTATGTTAATCCCCGAAGCTTAGAAAACAAAATGTATGCATGGAAATGGATGTTTTCTGAGAGGAGTTTAGCATATTACAAATGTTTAGAATGTGACTGTGGTGTAAGAACAAAGTCTCTTTAATCAGCTACTTGTAGTCCAGGAATGTATTTGACCACTCGATCCAAATCCTGACCCTAAGAATTTTGCAAGCAATGTAATTGACTTGTTCAATTAGAACAAAGTTTTTCCACACCCTTAGCAAAGAATGAACCAGAGAAAAGATTACAGGTACTGCAAATGAGTTATTTTAATATAGTGATAGCAACATATTTGATTCCCTGGAAGAACAAACTTTGTTAAATAGTGGGATTTTTTAGATGTTTTCTAGATGTCTGGTTGATTGGAAGATTATGGAACAATTTATTGTAAGAGACAACTGTGGAAAGATCCTAAAATAAATTCTTAACATGCAATTTAATTTTAAAAATAAAAATAGAGTTTAAAATATCCTGGTATCAACAGAATGTAATTTTGAAAAGTAATTTAAGAGTTTCTTAGATTAAGATTAAGAATATGAAGATTTCTTAGATTAAGGTTAAGATTTCTTAGACTAAGAAAAACATTAAGACTGCTGGTCCACTCTTTATATTTAAATAATTCCCATATTTGTCAGAGAAATATTCTGTAAAAGGCATTATCATCTGGAATGAAATATCATGCAATCTGCTGTCTTTCCTGACTATTTATAGCACTGAATATGACACTTTCTGTTTAGTAACACAGGAGAAAAGATTCAAGACAGGAGAAAGGTTCATTTAACCAGCTTGCTCTTTAAAAATCTCCCTAATAAAAAAGTAAATATTGAAAAATGGTGCTCAGAATTAAATCACTTAAAAAGCAAATTTAAGTTCGGACTTTCAAGTGAAAAGATTTATTCTCAAAAAGCTGAAATATAGCGCCAATGATTTTTGCATGAAAATTTCATATTTTAAAATTTTATTTTCCAATTTAAAAAATATCAAAATGCTTTCCAGATATTGAAAAGAGCTAATGAAATTAAAAAGCTGATTTGTCAGTTTGTCCAAAAAACTAAAAAATCAATTACTCAATCACCTTTTCCAAAAGTACATAATACTAAACATTAGAACAATGGGTATATTCCTCAGTGCTGACAAAAGGTTTCATCTCACTTGTTATCATGTCACTGTATGCACTTCAGTCTGTAACATCAAAAAATCATGTCATTTTATCAGGTGACAGGAAAGAAAGAAAAATCTGTAAAATTTATATATAAGAAAACTATAATCAAAAGGCTATAAATAGTGAAATTGAATAGACTGCAGTCTCAGAGACAGTATCCGGTAATGTGAGTTAGAAAACTGTCAATTAATTGTCATCAGTAAAGACACTAGTGTTGATCCTTAGAATTACAGAACAGTATATCCTCCTGCCATATTAGGAAACCAATTAAGATTGTAATTTATATGCATCGTCTAAAGGTCATCTAAAGACCATCCTTCTGGCCTTTTTTAACTCCTCAGGAAATTAATAGGAAGGTAGAAAAAGGTAATGTGAGATAATCCATTTACCTTAGAGTTTCCAGAACAAGAGCTTAGTAAGGAAAATGAACAATCATGAAGTATAAAAATCTTGTCAAGATTCTAAACTTGGTTCTTATCATAAAATATGCTTAAGAAATGTCTGGTCACTGGAATATTTTTCTCATCTCACAATTCTTCTCTATAACCTATTTCGGGATACTAATTTCAAAGTGTGGGATGTAATTTTTTTTCATTGTAACTTAACATCTCAGCTGGTACAGAATTTCTTGCTTCACACTAACTCTTTCCTCCTCCACCATCACCTGAATTTTTATTTTCTTCCTACTTTTCTTCCTGGCACTTTGTCTCATATTCTGATAGCCTCTGTCAGCCTTAATCACATACTTAATTTTCTTCTCATCCATTTTTCATTTCCTCCTCTCAGAGATGAGGGGAACTTGTGTATATATTGTCTTATCAATTATTTTTCTGCTTTTACTTATGTATAGACTAAGCATCATGTGGCCCCAAATGCCCTAAATTCAGGGAAGTTCAGTTAGTTATATGTGTTTTAGGTACATCAACCCAATTCTTACCATGAAGAAGTTTCTATTTGTGGCTGTTCTGTAGGAATAAACAGACTCAAAGTCTATGTGGTGAGGTAGACAGGTGACTTTGGGTCTCTCCAGGCATGACATGCACTTTGAAGATCAGATTTCAGATTTTTTTTCCTTCCAGAAGGGTTTGTACTAACATTTGCTATCAGAAAAAGTCTTGTAATTTTATACAAGAGTAAAGTCTTGCTTATCTGCAAGACTACCCTGCAATAGGCCGCAAAATTACAGAATTTCCCTTACATATATGCATATTGTGGGTAAAACCCAGAAAGCTGCTATACACAGCTGTTTCCAGAATGTGGCCATAGGGAGTTCTCTTTCTTAATATACTATTATATAGAGGTTTAATATAAGAAGCTGACTATGATAATTAACTGAATTGTTAGTATTTTCTAGATGCTAACAGTTTTCAAAACTATGTAACACTTTGTTGTGGTTTAGCCCCAGCCGGCAACTAAGCCCCACGCAGCCGCTTTCTCACTCCCCCACGGTGGGAGGGGGGAGAGAATTAGAAGAGTAAAAGTGAGGAAACCCGTGGGCTGAGATAAAGGCAGTTTAATAGGCAAAGCAAAAGCCGCCCACACAAGCAGAGCAAAACAAGGAATTCATTCACCACTCCCCATGGGCAGGCAGGTGTTCAGCCATCTCCAGGGAAGCAGGGCTGCATCACGTGTAATGGTTTCTTGGGAAGACAGATGCCATCGCTCCAAATATCCCTCCACCCCCTCCTTCTTCGTCCCAACTTTATATACCGAGCATGATGTCATATAGTATGGAGTATCTCTTTGGCCAGCCTGGGTCAGCCGTCTGCCTGTGCCCCCTCCCAGCTCCCCGGGCACCCCCAGCCTGCTCGCTGGCAGCCCAGCATGAGAAGCTGGACTGTCCTTGACTGTTCAGCAACAACTCAAAACATCAGCACGTTATCAACATTTTCTCATCCCAAATCCAAAACATAACCTCACACTAGCTTCTATGAAGAAAATTAACTCTATCCCAGATGGAACGAGGACATACTTTTTTATTTTGAATTTTTAGATGCTCTTCCAAACAGACGGATGCTGTGTTTTTTTCTTTTCCATTAAAATCTGATTATAAAGATGAATAATAACATAGGATAAATCTTCACACATGAAAAAAGCTCTTTGTTCCAAGAAATAGGCAAATTACGGTTCTATATTGCCTACCAGTAATCTCCATTTAGACTAATGCATTTAATGATTAATGAGAATTTCATAACGAATTAGTGAAATTAAAATAAAAGTTTCTTGTGTTGTGGATTCTTTTTAGAAAAAACTTTCAAAAACTCTCTTAAGCCTCTTGTAAACAACAATAATATGGGCATATAAAAACTCATGCATATCTTTTAAAAAAGAGATCATTATTTCAGCTTACTGAATTTAACTTGGGTAATAGCAACTTATTACATGCTTACTGCACTTCAAAATGATTCTAAAATCTTTGTACATTTAGATGACATAGCTAGCAACATTCTCAGAAATGAAAGATTTGGTACTGGACTGGAGCTCAGTCTGCAGGTATATGGTGGTGTTAAGCAGTTGTTAAAAAGTGAATAGGATAACCTTATGTTGTAAAAGAAAAAAGCCTTGACATCGGCATAATCTCCTTTGAACCTGATAACAGGGAATAAAGGGACTCTAAAAGACCACTGTAAATGTCAAAACTATTTATACTAGAACAATCAAAAACCCAAAACAACCCAAAACAAAATGGGTAGAAACTAGTACCATGGGAATTCAGAGGAAAGTTTCCTGTTTCTTAGTATTTACAGTTAGTAGTCTAGTATCACCTTCCTATTAAATGATCTGCTGGCTTAATTTTCTTTTGCAAGCAATGGGAAGCTGAACATCAAAATATGCTTTTGGCATCTCTTCCTTTCTTTTGCTTTGTACTCGTGGTGAATTGCTAAAAAGTAAAGGAAATATGAAATATGATGTCTTTTCTATGTATTCTTAGGGAACCGGTCAAGTGAATGACCTAGTATTGGATTAATTGTTAATGTTTCACCTAGACGATCTTAATAGATTTGACACTTCTTATGATTTTATCTTCCTTAGTTTTGAGTGAAGGAGGAAATTGCTGAATGACATTAATGAAGAAGATACAATTATATTAAAATATTTGTCACTGTCCTCAGCACTCTGTCACATGAGATGTCAATACAGAAAGAAAGGAAGATGGCTATTTGGTTATTGTTGAAAAAGTTAAAAATCTCCAAGCAGTATTTTAAAAGACTGTGTTGGTTTTAGTTCTTTTTTTCTTGAAAATGTACAGGGTCTTGTCAACATATATAGTACACCTGTAAAAAATTTTCCACTATTCAGTAGCTAATTCCATTTCTAAGGGATCACTGGCATCCCTATAGTAAGATATCTTGCAATCTTAGAATTTCCTTTGTCTTACCTTTAAAGTTACATTAAAAAAAAAAAGAAAAAAAAAGATAAAGCTCTAACAGAACCTGTCATAGATGGCAAAATGTCTTGAATATCCAAATAATCATTACAATGCAACTGTTAGCGTAGTCAGACACCTGAGTTATAAACCAATCCAGCTGTGGCTTTCAGTACAGAAGTAGCAGTAACACTGTTCTCTTTTTCTCACCAAGGGAAGAAAAAGAGAAAGTAAATGTCTGATGTTGTCCTCTGTTCTGCGCAGGCATGGGCTTTTCAGATGTTTCTCCCAGCATGAAATACTGTTTAACCCTGAGGGAGGGAAAAAACTGGTGTACAGAAAGACAGACTGTAGTAGCCTGTAATCTAATGAAAGTATTGCTGTATTTAACTGCAAAATGGAAAAAGACCTCCTAAAACAGGATGGAAAATAATTCCTTTCCACAATTCATGAGGTAAAGTAGGCTATGATTAAATTAGCAAGTAATGTGGCATAGTAGGAGCAGGTCTGTGAAGGGAGATAGTTGGCTTTCAAGCCCCCTATTGCACGCTTTTTGTTGGGAGAGAGTACTCCAGACTGGTTCTAGCCTGGTCCTGTGAACTGATGGAAATGCCCCTTTGTGGGCGGAACATGTCTGATGGCTTCACAAGGCTCATCTTCAAGTTCAGTTTTGCCCAAAAGCAATCTAGTAGCACACTGAGACCTCCCTGCTGTGTTGAATCCAAGACTGGTAAGTGGGCATGATCAGATTTGCTTTAGAAGCACATTTCTGATCCAAGTCAAAACATTAATGTAGGCATGGACCTGTATATCACTTAAATACATGGGGTGGCAAGTTCAATCCAGCAAAAAGATGTAACTTTTCAAAGTGTGCATAGTTAAACTATGAAACTCATGGTCACAAGATATAAAGGATGCCAAAATCTTACAGGGTTCAAAAACTTTGTGTACAAATTAATTGAAGAAAAATGTATCTGAGACAATTAAACATAAAGACATTACCTCTAACTTCAAATGTTCCAGAGGAACAAATGATGGGGAGACTTAAACGTAGAAATACTGCTTTAAATTTGTTCTGTTCTTGCACCATTTTCTAGTTACCTGCTATTGATCACTCCCAGAAACTAATGGGCAAGGTGTGACCTGATACAAAAAGTCTTACGTTGACTAACCCCCACAGTAATGATCTTACACAGCATATAGAGTGTAAGCGAAAGTCCAGAAACATCCAGAAAGATTACTTGCTCCGTCATTATTTTCAATTTGTCCTTTGGAGATAAATGTCCATATCCACTGATGAGCTACAGAGCCTAAGCTTCTGCCTTGGAAATTCAGGTGCTTGAAGGGATAAATGTAGTTCAGGCTGTGGTCTTTGAGAGGCAATAAATACATCATTTTTGTGTGTAGAACTTATGTTGTTGTATGTTAATGGAGACAGCAGTAACGAAGATCTGCGTTTAATTCTTAAGTATTGCTGTGATACTAGAACACGCTTCTGTCTTCTACTTCTTGAGTTTCAACAGCAATGTGTAGGATTTGGATTTGTAAATGTCTAGGTCTGATACAATACCTGACAGTAAATGTATAAATAATAGTTGATGCTAAAGACTGCTTTCCTCCCATATGATTCAGTGTTTTGTTTATTTATTTGGAAATCCTGCAGTTCAGACTACTCTCTATGGATATTAACTTATAAATATTATGCTTATACTTGAAAAAAACCAAATCAAAACAAAACAAAAAACAAAACAACAAAAAAAGCAAAATTGTTCTTCTCAGGAAATCTGTAAAAATCCTTACAGCTATAGAATGCACTATGGATATGCTAGACTGTGTGACTGAGGATAAGATTGCATAAGAATGAGGCATATTCAGTCCAATTTAAGGGTCAATTGGGGCATTTAAAGAAAAAAAAAGTCTGTAATAGTATGGGGTAATTAATATTTAGTGTAGATGGGAAGTTTTACTGAAAATTACCCTTTGGATGTACCAAGAAGTTCCTTTAAATCAATTACCTATAAATAGGACAATTATTAATAGAACAGATTTAATGGTAATCATCTGTGCTTTACTGTACCGAGAATTAAATATTTTTAAACCATCAACCTCATTTTAAGGACATAATATGCTATCTTGAAATGTTAAATTTGTAAAATATGAAACAAAGTGGACAAAGGAATTCAGAGAAAGCGAAAAGATTATATAATATATATTTGTGTGTTGCAATAATATTTGGGAACATGTAAGCAGAAATTTATTCCAAGGGTTAATTGCTTCCCATGGAAGCAGACGGGACATTCTGATTTTTGCTACTATTTAAACTTTTTCTTGTGAAACCAGAAGTTGTCTAATTATATTCAGGATGTTTGGACTTATTTTGCAGAACAGAAAATTAAATATCTGTAATAGTGAGACAGTGGTCTCTGTGATGTAGATGGTGCTGGTAGAAGTGATGGAGACCACTTTAATTAATATTTATTGTCTTTCTGTAGAGAATCTTCTGCCTGGCTTCTGCACCAGCATATTACACAATAACTGCTTTAAACACTTAAAAATAATTTGAATATAACTATATAAAAATTTTTTACTAATTTCTCTGGAGCCTTTTTGAGCAGTTTCTCATTTATTACAATGTAATAAAGACAACAGGTGAGATTATTCCATTTTTCAATACAGGTGGAGCTCTTTTGAAATGAGAAGGCTTACAGGCAAAATACAGTATTTCTGCAAAAGAAAAAATTTCAAAAATATTTCTGACCATAAATTTGCATGTAAAAAGCTGACGAAGTGCGTGGGTGTATTTCAGATGCAATTACTTCCAAAATTTGAAAGGATCAAATACATGGGACAAATCTAGAATCCTTACACAGTATTATTAAAATTTAATACAAAATGCTGTTAATATTTTGTAACTGAAATTGCATATGCTGAAAGTCATAAATCGTGGAGACCATTTTTTCCAACTATGGATTAACATTCTAAACTCATATAATGTTGGTATAAGAACTGCTATATTACTGCTGTTAAACCCCATTTTTTTATGTTGCCACATGTTGTAAGTAACATCTTAGACAACTAATAATAGTGTTAAAAAAAGTCTTCCTTTCTTTGTGTTAATCCAGGGTGTGCAACATTTTTCATAAACCCATAAAAGATATTCAACTAAGTGATAAAGAATACCTTTGTTTGTACTCTTGTAGGTCTTACTAAATCTGCAGACAAGTAATGGGTAACAGGGTGAGGCTGAATGAGAATTCATCAATTATCTGATTATACAGTTTTGATAATCACCTCCCCCCAAGTCAGTATGCATTTTCAGTCATAATGATGCATATTCACACAAGAACTGATATGATGTTTTTATAAGAAAGATTTCCAAAATCAATTTCCTTTATTAGAGGATATTTAGGAAGTTTTGGAAACTTTGTTTTTAAGCATTGTTAACTCCCAACAGCACCCACTTTATTTCCTTATATTCATTTTAGATAAAATATACTCAAGATATTTCTCAGACTCTGGGGAAAACGTTTGTTACTGAAGCTTAAAATAAGAACAAAAAAAGACCCCAGAAATGTGATAGAAGAATGTTACTGAATTAAGCACCAGAAATTAAGATTACATGTTATTAAGAGGGTGAAAGACAACGTCTTCCTATATAACCAGCTATAATAAAACCAGCTATATGAAACCAAGTAACAGATACATATATTCACAGATCTTATGGTCCGATATAGCAGTTGCAGAGTTTGGTTTTTAATTAGTTTATGACAGCCTTTTAAAGGTGACACACAGTCACATGAGATATATTGGCAAAGCTCCACAGAAGTCTGTAACTGCATATTTTATAGGTATAACTTTCTCTATTGGAATTTGCATATGAAAACATTTCGCTAAATTTTAATATATTCATTTGAAACATGTTTCTTCATAACAAGAGAAAGATTTATTTAGGTATATAGATTCAAAATGTTTTTTAACTGTAGAGGCTCTTATGTTTATTCTCATTGTTGTGAAGGTAGTGGCTGGAAACTGATTCAGAATTGTCTTTACCTAGATTCGATCATATCTTGCTTCTTGAGTCAGCTTTCACAAATATATACATTAGCAATCTTCCACACACGGTTTTCTTCCAAAATACAGTGAAGATAGTCATTTGCCTGGAATTGCCATCTGAATAATATTTAAAAACCAAAAAAAGGGAGTTCCTTGCCATTAAATAAAAGGAATATAAGACAGGAATCGTATAATAAATTTAATAGGAATAGAGAATTTATATAGTGAAATAAGAGGTAAAAATCTTTAGTTGGTTACCTTAAAGCATTTTAATAGGCCAGAGTACTTCAGAACAGCATTGCAAATATTGCATTAAAAGACTTCTCAAAGTGATATTAAACTTCTTTTTTTCACAGACAAAAAGGACAGGTGAAGGTAATTATTTGTTTATTCTTAGAGGAATGGAGATTTAATGGTACAGTTATTTGAGTAGTCATGGTAAAAAACACTTACCTTCTAATGCACCTGTGAAACACTATGAAATGAAATATAAGTCCAATTATTCTGTTGGTAATAGTAGTCTTTGCACTGATTTCTATAGGCTGTGGATCATGTCTCAGTCATTCATATAATACACATTTACAGACTTTTTTTGACCTGGTACTGTCCTCTTAATGAGGTGCTTTAATCATGACAGAAATATTAACTGTGCATAACAAAGATATCTTTACATAATTTCCTAATATCAATTAATATTTCCATATAAAGAGAAGATCTGGCATCTGCTGGATAAAAAATTTCAAAAGCAAAATTAAATATATTCATCACCCAAATTTATGTAGCACGGAAAAACTGACATCTGTATCCACTTACATGCATAATAAACAGCTTACTAATAAACACGTATTAAAATATCTCCATGTTTCAAGTTCTTGTTGGATGCTCTTCCTTTTACACCGCACTGATTGCAGTGGTATTCAGGGTGAGATGCCGAAATGGCAGGATGAGCTTTCTTCCCACTAAGCTGTATGGTAGAATAAGAGCGTTCAGAAAAATATTTTATAATTAATGCTGCCTGCACAGAAAGGGCATCACGTCACTGTTCAAGATGACAGACCCTATTTCACTGGCTAGACCACACATCTATTATTGTGTACAGTCCTAAGCACCTCAGTACCAGAAATATCTGAATCGGTTGGAAGGAAATAGGAAAAAAGGGGAGAAATATGCAAGTACTCCACCGATTAAGGAGGATAGGCTGTAGCTACAAAGATTGTTATGTGTGATAGAAAAGATTTCCACAGGCTGGGCAGATTTTCTGTCATTGTAACTGTATTATACCAATATTCTTTGAATTCAGTGGTTGAAACAGGATTAAATAAAATACCTATTTTCCAGACATCTTCCTAACTGCCTCTCTTCAGTCAATATGTAGTTCCAGTGCCCATTACCTACTGTTTATTACCAGTTTCTCCTGTCCTCTCAATAATTCCATATCTAACATGGTCAATGCTCTGCTAATATAAAGTAAACCAGTGTCTAGCTTAAGTAGAATGCATTTATTTTGCAGTACTGACAGTAAGGGTTCATGTATGTATTTATAAAGATACAAAAATGCACATATATGTTATAATTATTTTTTTCCTGAAAACAAAATTCTAGAAAGTCATATGGAACAAACAAAACACAAGAAAACTCTAAAAAAAACGTAGTGAAAGAATGTGTGGGAAAAGCAGCCCCCCAAAAAATTTAAATTATGAAAAGAAATCTGCCTAAACCCAAACCCACAACCACACAAATACTTGGGGGAATCAATCTGATAGAGCATTCAATCAGCATTCATGTTTTTGTGGTTTTTTTGTTTGTTTTTTTTTTTGTTTTAAATATGGTCCCTGATACATTTAGTGAAATATAGACACGTAAGAGACAACTGTGTGTAAATCACAGTTCCTCAGTTTGTATATTTGATTTTGCAATCAAAACATCATTTTTCTAGCATAGGTTTTATCCTACTAATTGTAATTATATCATAGCTAAACTTTAAGTCCCTTTGCAGTAGAAGGATATTTAAAATTAGTCCCCTAATTTCTGTTCTATGTTCATTATTACCCAATCATTGTAACTATCATGTCCTTTTTTTTTTTGTTCCCTCCCCGCGTTTCCAGCTTTTGCTTGCATTTGTCCTTTTTTTCATTTATGCTTGACCATGAATGGCTATTGGCTCTGGCTGTGTGTCTTACGCTCAGTTGCTGTTTTTTCATTTTAAGTATCTTTCTGTTCAGCTTCACTTGGCTATTTGTTTATTCTGCTGATTGCCAGCATTTGGTAATATTCTTTAGTCCACTGCCTCACTCAAATCCTTTGCCTGCTAGTATCTTTTTAATCTGTTCCTCAGAGATTGGCATTCTTCTTTAAAAACTGGGCAAATAAAGAAGCCCAGCTATGCAATCGTCCTGTTTTATTTCGTGATCTCTCAGCAGAGTGTTCTATCTAAACTGTTACAGATCTCTAATGGCAACCTGCTGTGACTATCCTCTTTCATTTCCTTTCATTTATTGTTTATTTAATCTAAGCATACAGAGAATAATAGACATATTGTACTTTGTTCCTTTTTCAATAATTTTTCCTTTTTCTTCTGAATGATTATTGATTATATAATACTCACTTTTATGACATTCATCGCTAGGCTCATTTGCCAGCTTCCATGCCTGAACAGTCTACAGAAATGCAATATTTATTGACTTCTATTATCCAGTACTTTCACTTAACATAAATGGCCTGTGGGAGAGAAGTCTTATCAGGGGGTGTAATCAAGGTTATAGGATGCCTGCCCTTTATCAAATTAGAAAGGGAGAAGAGACCATTCTATCTCCTGTCTAACTTTAACTGATGCCTCCCTTAACATTTTCAAAGGTTGATACCTTGAAGGAAAGTAAAGAAACAGGAGGTAAACTTAAAAACTCAGAACTTGTCCCTTTTATTTCTCTGTGGAGAACATGAGGATGAATTTTATTTATTCAAAGTAAGAAAAATGAAAAAGAGTACTCTGAAGGCATCTTGGTGGTCATTCTGTACCCTGACTAGTCAGTCACCGTTAAGTGGATGTTTAAGCTTGAAGAAATGTACTGGCAAGAAACCCTGTCAGCAGTTCCAGCCGGAGGCTTCCAGGCAGAATGTTATCCAGCCGTAAGACAGCTACAGTCTTTTGGGAACAACATTTACAAGCTGTTCATACTGGTAAGATCAAAAAACCAAGTCTGATTTGTGGTAAAAGCTCTAGGGCATGTTTATACTATCTGCTTTACTGCCACTAAAGTATTAATCTGGGTGTTCAGGTTCAAAAAAGTGACCTAGTGCCTTGAGTTATGAAATTAATCTGAAATAACTAGAATAAGATAGTTTCTGGATGTTTTTTCCCTATCCACAACTATGTGATGTACTGGAATCATTATATAGGTTTTAAATAGCAAAGTGGATTTCAGTGTAAATGAAAAACATATAGAACTGTTTGAGAGTTTCAACTCTGCCTGATCTACTGGTTTGAAAAAGTTGAATCAAAAGTTGTGTTTTTCTGAAGAGCACAGGTGTACCTTTGCTCCATGTTCTTGTCCCCTCATATTATTTTCCATCCTTTCAAGCAGTGTAGGCTCCATTTAAGGATTCCCAAAATGTATTTCATGGGTTGCAAGCGATCCGTGAAGTGTTTGAATAGTCTGCAGAGGACCGGTTCTTTATTCATGGTCAACCTCAAGTGATCCATCTGATTGCCAACAGTGTAATGAACATTCATAATCACATTCTGCTGGAAAAGCTTGAGAGACTGACGATAGGAGCAGATCAGAGCTCAGTGCGTCCTTCTGCTATGGCACCAAGACACAGGCAAAATTTAGAAAACCCTAAATTATGTCCTAAATGTTCTTTCCATCCTTCTCACTGTTCTGCACAGGAACAAGTTTCCTTTGTTAAGCTTTCTTCAGGGACACCTCAGAGTTTTTCCCTGAGTTTTGAGAGATAGGGAATTCCCAGTTTAAGATGTACAATCTTAAAGCTTTGGGGAGCTGGAGGTGCAGAGCTACCACAGCATAGTGCCCCAGTACCTAAGTTCTGCTTATGGCTTCTTGTATATGCAAAACTATTTTGTATACAAGCATTGGGAAGAAAATTTGAGTTTATGTTTTAATTCCAAAGCTTAAATCTTTTAAAATGACCATTTAATCTATTTGTCTTTGAAATTTTGTATTTTCATGTGTTCACATAAACATTTGTAAATGCTAGATTCAATACCCTTATATATTCCTTCTCTTTTTTTCCTCTTTAGCAGCAAGTAGATTAGCTTTTGAGTTTTTATAAATTAGCTTTTAATTCTTAGGCTACCATCTCATATGATTTCTGATTTTTCTAATTCATTAACTCACTTTTTATGTTACAGTCATTTAATCAAACAAATGTTCATGTTATCTCAATTCTGTTTGTAATGAAAATCTTTTTTTCCTAGTTGCAGAAAGGATTTCTGTCTAAGACCTAAGTGTGTGTTTAGGTATTTTCTGAAACAGCACTTATTTTGCAACAAGTGCCCATATACTTTATGCTGAGCTTTCTTCTTACTTTAGTTCCTTTCCTTTACAAATCGAAAGGTAAAGAGCACTTTCTTTAGCAAGTAAAGCAACTACCCCAGTACCATAGTGGAAGAAGTTTAATAAGGAGCCCATGTAAGCTCATTAATAGCTCAAGGCACAAAAGAAGCATCAAGGTATTTCCATTCTTGGTGAGAGACCTACAAGCACTGACGTGACACCCTTATTCTCCAAAGATGTGTATAGAAGTCACCTGATGACCAGTGATCAAAAGGGAAATTTAAAAACTAAAGGATATCAGCCTGACAGCCATGAGTGTTTTTTCCACTGACCAATTCCATAAAACTTGCATTGAATTGCGTGTGGGCAGGCAGTGTTCCTACAAAGGCTGCTTCACTACACGACTGAGACTGTTCCATCGCCAGGTGCCTCAGGCAAAGTCTCTTATTCCAGACAATTCTTGCCCTATTTCTAAATACCTTTTTGTTGCATGTTACTTACTATGCTTTGAAGTCTGAGAGACTTGAAGCACAGAAGTCATTATACATGGTTTATTTTCAACTATAATTGCACACTACAGAGAATATTCTTACGAGTCAAGCACATCTGCTTTTCTCATTTGAATGTTTTTGAATAATATTCCGCTAAGGACTGGCACAATAAAGTTGCCCCTTCTTTCCACCCATTTAGCAGGTTTTTGGCAAAGCATAAAAAAGTGAAATGAAGAAAGGTCTGTGAAATTATGTATGAAAATAATGTCTTATCTGTGGGATGGTATATTTTCTTTGGCTTGCTTTGTTCCTGCAACAAAGAATCCTGTGTTTTACAGTTGTCTTCGGATTCTTTCATGAAGCAGGGCTAAAGTACTGGAGTACAGGAGGAAAGGGTATTAAAAATAGGAATTTCAGGTATATTTTTCTTGTGGACAGAAGGTGTTAGAGTTACAATATTATATCTGTTCCTGTTCCTAGGAAGACTAAAGCCTGTGTTAAAGCAGAACGGTCACATGTTACTTTCTTTTGTAAGTATGTGCAACCAGTGAATCATTTGCCTCTACATAGTTTAGTTTATTTTAGTACACAGAAATGAAGATGCTTAGTAGTATATTTTAGCAGTTTCATAGACCCTTCCCCATGATCTTTTAGGCAATTATTAGATTTTCTCTCTTTCTATGAATTTTAATGTTCTATGTGCTGATTTGCCCTCTGAAACACGACTAATCTGAAAAACATACCTAAAATAGTTCTTGATGAAAGCTCAGCTTTCATCCAACAATGATTAATTAGAAATCTTTTTGATCTTCACATCATTTAGAGATATTAGATGAGAGATTTTTATTTTTAAACTACTTGTTAAAATACATTTTGGTATGCTGCAGGGTAGTTATCCACATTATAGAGGTCTTATGCCTTGTTGAAAATACTTTTATCACATTTCTCAAAAAAGATGGATGCATTTCAGTTGTGTTATCTGACTTAGCCTAAAAAGTGAGAAGACATTTTTTGTCTCTAAGAAACAAGGCCGTTTTTCAACTCAGCAATAGAGCTTTTCCAATTTACATTTACTGTAGATTTCTCATATTATATCTGTAATTCATAGGCTTAAAACAGTGACCTGCTAGTATATGATACATTTTTTCAGTTGGTTATGTACGTTATATTCGTGCTTACAAAATGGTGTCTACTTTAATGGAAATACTCTTGAATTAGAATCCAGATTTTAAAGAAATGCCTATGTGTTTTTAAATGGAGTCTGACAACATAATTAGTATTTTCCATAATTATAGAAAACTGTTATGTTGTAATATTTAACTTCTAAATTGCATAGTTCAGGTGGGTTATTTTAGGTGTTTAAAAATTTGTAGTAGTTAAGGGGATTTATATTCAACCTGTAAATACATTCTTGAAAATTCTTTTTGAAATCAGAGGAATTACTCAAGAGGTACATGATATGCTGTGTGAAATCTCTGATTTTACAGTAATATTTTACAAACAATAAATAATAAAAATACCAAATATCAACCTTTATTGCAAGGTCATTCTTGTTTGGGTAAGATGTTTTCATTTAGCATTTTGACTCCTTTAAAATCTTGTGAACCTAATTTAAATTCACTGCAAATAGTTGAGGCTTTTACTCTGGAGACATAGAATATGTTTGCAAATAGTTTGCTGCTTTTCATTGTAAGTTAATGATATGAGTTGCTGAAAGCTGTCTTCATATAATTAATCTAGTTTGTGTAGCCAATTATTATTCAAGGGTGCTGAGCATTTCTGGTTTATGTTAACCATCTCTGAGAAGGTGATGACATATGAATTTGATAGCCAGCAATTTGGGAAAACCATCTGTTTATAATTTTTAATGCAATTTTGCAATGACTGCCAGGTGAGTTTCTAGGAAGTATATTAAAAAAAAATCAAGTAAATAAAATTACCACTACAGAGGTGAGCTGTAAAATCATTATTATTGAATCATAGGTTATATGAAAGAAATCTGAAGGTCAGTTTGTTCAAACATACTCTCCAAGGATATTGTTTCCTAAGAATATGTTGGAAACATTTAATAATCACTGGAATTATATGTTCTTGGTGACACAGCTCTGGTGAAAGCTAACATGGCAAATGTTGCAAACTCTTAGAAATGTCTCAAATCTACTCTCAGACATAAAGAATTGGGGAAAAAAAAAGCGCCAAACAAAAAATCCCCCTCCCCAGCCAAAAATCCCAACCAGCTGATAATTCCCCACTGCTTGAAACAAAACAGGAATTCAGACACTCTGCATGAAGAGAGAAAAGGAGAGAAATTTAGTAATACCTACATGTCTGAAAGTAAAGTCCTGTTAGATGATAGCTGTTAGCTAATGCACCTTAAGGCTGGGTGAGATGACTGTTGAGTGTGTAGGCAAAACAGGGTAAGGTTGACAACACCCTGTTCATTGACTGGGAGATGCCCTCTGTCAGTGTGCTTGGGAAGCAAGCCAGGGAGATGCTGAAAATAAGGGTAAGCTCTAAGTCTGCCAATAAGTTGCACCACTGAGAGTGCAAGAAGGTTCTTCCGTGGGTTTAGGAAGACTTGTATGCTGAAGCAGAATGCATGTCACCTAGCTGCATTCTAGGGTTTAGTAAATGCTAAATACGTCTGTTACCTACAGGCTTGAGGAATAAAAGGAGAGACTATATTTTAAAGGCCCCTGGAGGGAGATTCAGTCTAAGTTCAGAGGACTAAGGTAATTAGGCAGTAGCTTTAGGAGGACTGCTTCATGAAGGGAAGGTTACATTGACTTTTTCTTTCCAAGTATTATTCAGGGCTCATTTATCTCATCCATAGAGGAAAAGTTGTGATGTCCAGGCAGTCTCACTCCCCTCTCCCTCATCCCCACATGCATTCCTGCTCTTCTCTATAGCCTGGGGTGAGGGTACAGGAGTTCTGTATTCACCTCATTTAACTGATGGGGGCATTTCAGGAGAATATCCTAACCATGGTGGTTGTAGGTTAGTCTTGATGAGGAGGTGGTTTACCTTCTCTGTTGATGCTGTCCCATAGATTAGCAAAGATTTTAAGGTTAACCTGGTCAAAGACTGCATAAGTAAATAAATGCCTGCCTTCAGATTATTATAGTCCATAATATGATTGGCTTTCCCAGCTCTTTTAAGTATTTACATGTAGAAGTAACTGGATAAAATGCATCAACTCTTTCTGAAGAAAAGTGAGGGGGAAGGGCAAGCATATGAGAAATCCAAAAAACCTGAAGAACACTTCCAATCTCTGCCAATTAAGAAGGAAACAATTCCACTAATGGTGCCTTGTATACAGTGTAAGACATTTTCTGTGTTTCTGAAAGTACCAAGTAATTGACGGCTGTAATTATATTTAGCCATATGATTCAAATGAATAAAACCCCATGACTGCAGTACAAGGTGTCTTGCAAAGAGTGTAGCTGTTAAAAACAAATTGGCCTGCCAGTGAGAGTTATTGAATTTAAGACCTCTCTTACAAAGATGGAATAGCTAATGAGAAAATGGGTGTTCTGGATCCAAGGTGATGTGCCCACACCATTTGAACACTGTGGTCCTGGCTGGAAATGTTTTGTCCTGAAAAAGGTGCATGTTTTTGTCTTTTGTTCAGCACTTTCCTGATGAAAGTACAGATAAAGTAAACATATATGCATGTATGAAGGCAGCCCCCCCGCCCCGATCTCGAGTCATTGAATTTACACGTACATGTTGAGATCTAAAAATGTGCTTTAATATATTATTAAGCTATTCATGTGGGAAAAAAAAGATACATCTGTTTATGTTAGTTACTGTCTAACTGTTAGCACTAAATAAAATAATGTGTAGATTGTGGGAGAAGCATTATATTCTTCTCAATAATACAACAATAGCACAACATTTATGACAAAATTTCAAATGTTTTATACTATGCAAATATGCATGCATAAATATATGTGTGTATATACACATATTTATATTTATCATTTATCTCTATATCAATCTTTGCATCTGTCTATATCTATACTTATGCAACCACTTATAGTTGAATTTAGGAATTCCCTTTTCCAAAACATTTTAGCCGAAATAGATTGCTGTGTCCTTTATTATGGTGGTGAAAGTAGTACTAAATTCAAGGGAATTATATCTACAAAGAAATCCCAGAACATTTCACCTTTGTAAGAGTCTTGCTTTAGTGAAACTCGTTTTCTTTCTCCCTCTCTCATTTTCTGGTGTGACATTCTCCGTTTTCAAAGAAACGTTCCTCTCCTGAGCCCTTTTTAAGATGAGCTTCAAACTGATTGCTATTTTGACTCTTTGACAAGGGCAATTTTCAACTGTCATTTTGTCCAATCCAAAATCCAGCTTCTGTGAAAACTTTGCATCATTTTTTATGTTACCTTGAAGAATTATCATTTTTATGGTCTTTACATCTCCATCTTCTCTTGTAGTTTCAACAGCAATCACGTAGACATTACTAAACTATCCTTGCAGACACACCAAATGTCTGATTAGTGCTGTTAAAATGAAGAATTATTTGCCCTCATGGGTAGTCTGAGTGTCACAGTTCCTCTTCAACCCATACCTCTCATTAGGAAAAGAAAATTTAAAAAATAGACCAAACTGAATTTATTCAAATAGAAAAGATGAAATCCCAACATGGGAGTGAGGGTAGCCCTTGGCACTGTGTGCAGATGTGTGTCTGCATGACATAGCAGTGAGCCTGCCGTTTTACAACACTTTGGACAAACAATGTAGAATACTTCTGTGCAGCACATGCATGCTTGATGTGAAGGAACCCACACATACGATGCTGCAGGACTCCTTTCACGTTAAGAACCCAAGAATTGAGTCCAGTAGCTTTTTGCCTGAATATATGCTGAACTCCCGCTGAGGAAAAGCATTCTAGTAAAATAAAAATATCTAAGGTTAAGACAGATTAAGAACGATAATTACAAAAACAAGCATTTAACTTTCATAATGAAATTATTTTGATCTGAAAAAAAACCCACAGCGTATTGGATTAGCACTATATATATCTTAATGCTGGAATTTTTATGATAACAATTTGAAAATATATTTAAAACAAAGACACTTTGATAGCCTTTGTTTTCTTTAAGTTGTATTAGAGAAAATTCCTTGTCTCTGTTATATTGTTTGCTGTTTCTATTGACTTTGGGTTATCCATATTCATTTTAGAATACAATAGTTCCAGTTGGAACGAACCTACAATGATCACCTAGACCAGTTTAAGGAATTCAGCAAAATTAAAGTATTTTTTAATTTTTTCTTTCTAGTTCCTTTATTAATTTGGATTCATTTTACTGTTATTTTGATTTTTTTCCTGAAGAGGTGTTGAAGGTTATTCACCAAGGAGTTGTGGTCAATGGAGTTAAATCCAGTTGGCAGACAGTTACAAGCGGCGTTCCCCAGTTCTGGGGCCGGTCTTGTTCAATATCTTTATTGATGATCTGGATAAGGGGATCGAGTGCTCCCTCAGTACGTTTGCAGATGACACCAAGTTGGGTGGAGTGCTGCTCTGGTGGAGGGAAGGAACGCTCTGAAGAGGGACCTGGACAGGCTGGATCGATGGGCCAAGGTCAACTGTATGAGGTTCAACAAGGCCAAGTGCTGGGTCCTGCACTTGGGACACAACAACCCCATGCAATGCTACAGGCTGGGGGAGGAGTGGCTGGAGAGGTGCCCGGCAGAAAAGGACCTGGGGGTGCTGGTTGACATCCGGCTGAATATGAGCCGGCAGTGTGCCCAGGTGGCCAAGGCGGCCAACAGCGTCCTGGCCTGTATCAGAAATAATGTGGCCAGCAGGAGTAGGGAAGTGATTGTGCCCCTGTACTCGGCACTGGTGAGGCCACACCTCGAATCCTGTGTTCAGTGTTGGGCCCCTCTACTACAAGAAGGACACTGAGGTGCTTGGGCATGTCCAAAGAAGGGCAACGAAGCTGGTGAAGGGTCTAGAGCACAGGTCTTATGGGGATCGGCTGAGTTGTTTAACCTGGAGGAGAGGAGGCTGAGGGAGACCATACCATTCTCTACAACTAACTGAAAGGAAATTGTAGCGAGGTGGGTGTTGGTCTCTTCTCCCAAGTAACTAGCAATAGGAAAAGAGGCCTCAAGTTATGCCAGAGGAGGTTTAGGATGGATATTAAGTAAAATTTCTTCACCAAAAGGGTTGTCAGGCATTGGAACAGGCTGCCCAGGGAAGCAGTAGAGTCACCAACCCTGCAGGTATGTAAAAGATGTGTAGATGCGGTGCTTAAGAACATGGTTTATTTCTGGACTTGGCAATGCTAGGTTAATGGCTGGACTTGATGATCTTAAAGGTCTTTTCCAACCTAAATGATTCTGTGATTCTAAAATTATATTTTATGGTAAGAATTCAAAAATACTTCTCTAACAAACATTTAAATTATTTCAGAACTGAAAATCATTATTAGTGTGCTGTCTATAAAATGGACCCAGTTATATTTTTGTACTAATATAATGCTAGTTACTGCAATGTAATATCAGACTGATAATTCCTATGAAATTCAGAAAAAATAGTGGTATAAAACCAAACTGAATTTTTTAAGGATCACATAAATAGCCACACAGCATGTAATTTTCAATTGCTTTTCTTTCCTCTTCCCATCTGACTCAGTTATTCTTGGGCCAAGTGCTGATTAACATAATTTCCAAAAGTACAATGTACAAAATTATAGCACTTTGCTAAAACAGTGATCAATGTGCTGAAGGATACAAGCTGGCAGAAAGCAATAATAGTGGGAATGAGAAAACATTCTGAAAGTGGAACATGATTTGGATTTGCTGTCATTGACTTCAGACAGTTACCTAAACAATGTAAAATTCTGCCATAGGGGTTGTTGTATATGTCAAATCCAGGAACTTTAAAACAGATGTTCAAAAGGACTGAAGATAATGGAGAAAAGAGAAGACGACAAGCCTTCTTCTGTAATGCTTTGCTCCATATAGGCAGGGAAAACTGCTTTAGTTGTGGAAATATAAAAAATTGAAAACAATATAAAAAGAATAATTAGTTTTGAAAGAAATTAGATGCATCTTACTCCAACTGGTACATCAGTAACATAATGTTTATCATCTGGGTTTATCCTTGATAAGTACAAAAGCTCATAAAGACAAGTTTTATAATTCAGCCTATGAATTTCATAGTTTTCTGTATTCTTAAGTCCTCCCAGTTTTTATCTGGCACTAAATGGACTCGACATCTGTAGGGCAGCTACTGACTTTCTGTGATTCTCTTTGTGAGGCCAAAGAGTACACAAGTTTTGGGAAGGAGGGACAAAGGGAAGAGGGGGGAGAGGAAGAGGGAAGAAGGAAGAAAGAGAGGAAAAGGAAGGAAGGATGGAACATAGGAAGGAAGATCTGAGTAGCACTCACTCACAGAACAACAGGCTACTATCTCAGATACTTTTTGTAGTTTTTTTTCCAAAATCATAGACAGTGCAAACAAATAAATCGGGCAAATAAATCAAGGTTAACTGGAGCAGGATGTCGACTTGACAAACTAAGTATTTTAAACCAGAATGCAGATGACCTTAACTGTATTAAAATCAAATGAAAAACACTCCACTGGAACACACAAGAGCCAGAATGCAGAAGGCAGTCAGGTCACAGTATGTGCTGTTTAAAATGTACTACCAGGTTTCAAGAAGAATAGCTCATTTGTGAAACCTAAGAATTTCTCATCCATTCAACTCTCTACCCTCATATTGGCATCTCCTAGGGTTGCCTCCAGCAGGAGGTTTGGGATATACTTCTTGACCTCTATCATATCTGGTGAATAGCTAGCATTTCTCCTAGTATAAATTCCAGTCTGAAGGACTTTCCATTTCAAATCATAAAAGCTGTAGATTTGTTTTCATTTACCCTCCATTGAAACAAAGCCAGACAAAAATTAATTCCCTGTGTTACCAATGCCATTTCTCTGTGGTGTCTACTACAGCAGTTGGAATGTGTTTTTTAACTGGTTTCAGAGGAAACATTTCTGAAAAAAAAAAAATTGAGATGTTCACATGTGGAATCCATGTGCCACAGGTTTTCACAAAACATAAGAAATACTCTGTAGCTTGTATTTTTCATTTACTCATTCAGATACATAAAACATAACAAAAAATGGCTATATTACTTCTATGTCTATAAATTATGCTTCAGCTATCCTAAGTCAGAGAATAACTAGCCAGGGTTTCAAGCAATGCCAAAACCATTTTCATTTGCCTTGCAGAGAGTAGTTCTTATCATTTCATTTTTCGTGAAAAATCTGGGCAAATCAAATGTATCTTTTGCACCTTATGGGACATATGAAAAATCAACAGGTTGTTGCATGATTAAGTTGCATATAGATAAAGAACAGTAAATCCTAACTACTAAACTTCTGAAGTCATTAAAAAAGAGAAATGAAATATTGAAAAATTTCATTAAGAGTTTGCCTCAGAAGTATTGCTTATGTTACGTTCATAAAACAAGATAAAATATTATTTTTGTAAATAATATTTCTCCAGAATTTACATATGATTATCCATGCAAGTATACTGTAAAACAGTTATGTACTTAGGAAAATATCGACATTATTTTATTTTTATTCCATAGATGTATTTCTAAAACAAAATCATAAATGTACCAAGTAAACATAGGTACATGTAAGTAAACAAATGAGTCAAAGCAAAAAATTAGCTGAATAATGAACTAATTCATTTGTATACAGTATCCTACCTTATATACTACATTGAATAATGGGATCTATTTTTTGGAAATTGAATATTGTAGTTGCAAAGTGGAGAAAATTGTGATTCATACTACTCTTATAGACAGAGGAAAACTAGAAATTTTGAAAAAAAAAGTTTTTAAGTTCAAAAGCTTATTAGGTTAGGTGGCATGGAATAAATGGACCAGATCAAACAAAATTCGCTCTAAATTTCCCTTAACAACTGTGAAAAAAAAAGTTTCTCAAATAGTTTAACTAAAGTAGTGTGGAATCCCTTGTGGTTTTGTTATATGTGTTGATAGGAGTAATTTCTCCATGTAATCTATACAATAGTGTTGTGATGTGTTCTTGATGTGAACTTCTGTTTCTAAAATTTAAACTGAAAATATTTCAGTTGGTTCTGCTTTTATGCATGGAAGTTATTTTAAAAGTCAAATATTTAAAATGATTGATTAAACATAAACTATCCTAATCCTTCACTCTCATTTTTACAGTTGGGAAAAATCTCATAACATTTCTATTTTAAAAAAATCACATTTGTGAAGAGGCAAGGATTTAGGATAGCTTACAGAACTACATGCTAGAATATGAATATTGCCCTGGCGTCTTTTTTTGTTTAATATAATCTATTTAGACTTTGACTCTGAAACAGCTGCAATTTTCTGCTTGATTTCTGAAGTATCAAACAGGATCTCCAAGCCCATTTTAATAAAAAAGTCACATATTAAATATTCAATACACATTCATCCTTCAGACTGTGATACCTTTTGCCTCTCTAAGACATTTATTTTAAGGTAGGGTAAATTGTTGCCAGGGAAGCATCTGTCTTTTAATGCTGAATATGGAAGGATCTCGGACATTCATCTTTAATCAGATACCTTGTTCAGACAGTGATGTTCTATGGCATTATTTTCACTGTGAAATGCCACAGTTTTAATTTTTAGGATTTTTCGTAGAAGTGAATTATTGGTGTTTTTCAGGAGTCGAAAGGCTATATTTAGTGGATAAGCATTGTTTTTGGAGGGTTCAAAGTTGCACCCCATTATATTGTCTAAGGATTGAGATATTCAGGTCTCCATATTGAAAGAAAAATACTGTTCTTCTCAGCTTCTGATATTTTGTCATCCTCCTCATTTTTTGCCTTACTAAATGACTAAATATTGGAGTGTCATGGGCAAACATAAATTATTTTGCTTCTGAGTGGAGAAAAATAATGATGAAGCAGCTAATGGAAATGAAGAGGTTACAGTTTAAACTCAGATGTGACATAAAAAGAGGAGAAAATAAACAAAAAAAGATAGAAATATGACTGTAAGTTTTGTAAAGGATTATGCAATTAGCTGTCAGACATGCATGCATTTTTGATTTCCAAGTGCATTAGACTGTTCCTTTAATGGAAGATTTTAGGAGAAAGGTTTTAGAAGTAATTTGAAGGATGAGAGAATAAGGTCTGTAAGTAGGGATTCAGAAGACATTCCATGAATGTGAGACAGCTGGAAAGAGAGCATGAAGATCAAATGGTAGAAGGAAATTAAAGCAGTGCTGAACTAAAGTTCTTAGCGCATAGAAGAAGACAAGGTCAAAGTTATAGGTTAAGACTGAGTAATTTGGGTCACTGAATGCCAAGAAAAAGGAATTTGAACTTGTCCTAACAGAAGGATATAGTTACGGATGATGTAATTGTAACACCACACGAACTGTGGAGTTGGCCACATTTTATGCCATAAATTACAGTAGTATGTTCCAAATCTGTTGACTGAGGTTGAAGATGAAGGGAAACTATATGGCTCACTTTTAATAAGTGGGTTTTCATTTATATAAAAAAAAATCAATATGAGATAAAGTTGTTGATGTTGATTGACATTTGGAAATTTTTGTCATCTTTAGATATTTTATTGCCTATTTTCTTCTCATCATGAGCTCATTATGCCAATGGATATGAATCACTGTTTCCTGCCCAGTGAACAAAATGACTAGCTAAAAAGTAAAACTGAACTAGTAATTTTTATGTGTTTTTCTCCTTTCTGCATTTTTAGTTGGACCCAGTTTCTCAACACCATTTTCTCTGCTCCAGTGAAAAAACTGGACAGCTTTTGCTAATAAATGAAAAATTGTTATAACCTATTGAGACTTGCTAGTTAGGTTTCTGACTTCCTCAGTACAGTGGTTCTTAATAGATCAAGATTTCCACTTTACAGTTCAATGTTTTATCACGCAGTTGAGAGAATAAAATAAGTAAAATGGTATATCACAGCTTATTAAGGCTTATTGTTTTCTTCATTTGCATCTCAAGCTTAGCCTAGAGAGGGCAAGTTCAAAATCAGATTTCTTTGCTACTTAGTATTATTTACCAATACACATCAGTGTATTTTCTTCAAGCATAATTTATCTAATATAGTTTAAGTGTTTCTGCCTACCTTTAGAGCATTCCTAAGACAAACTGAAACAGTCATCTGTTTTACACATCTGAAAGTTTGAATGTATTTTACCACTGGTATGTGGTGCCTTGACAGCATATTGGATGCTGCTATTTTATGTCTGTGGGAGTGAGAAATGAAAATGCCACTTTTATGACAACATGATGCATTGATTCTACTCACATGAATATCATTAATGTCATACTCTGCTTTCTTGTCTTGTGCCAAGTTACGTTTTCAGCAAAAACATAATAGTGTAATTCAGAATATTTTTTATTTGAATCTTGCATGATTTTTTTTTCCTGAAATCCTGATAAAATCTGCAATGGGTGTTAAAGAATGAAGACTACTATTCAAGGGTATGTATGAGTGTAATAGGAATTGTTTTCCATGTAGTATTAATGTTAAAACCATATGCACATGAAACAAATTAGAATTTTCTTGACTGTTTATTTTGTAAACATACGTAGATTTGTCAGTCTCAAAAATGTGCCCACCAATATTTTTTAGGAAAATATGCAAGTCCATGTTGAACTTGACAGGAGAACCTAGCTAGAAATATAAAAATATCCAGCTGACAAGATCTGTTCACCTGGTAACTGGGGTACTCAGAATAGGTTCAGAGGAGTTATTTAAGTTTGGGATTACTCCCTCATATCAAACAGCAGCACTACAAGGTGGCAATTGCATCTCACAGACATCCCTTGCCTAACACTACATATACACTGCAATAGAAGATGCAAACCCTCTTGGACCTCACAACCCCACAGGAGACAAAGAAAGTCAATGGACCCAAGAAATATTGCAGCAAGGATTTCAAAATTTAGTATTGAATCATCTAAGAATAAACATCCTATATAAGCCAGTGATAAATATTCAGACTAGGAATATTTAAATAATTTTTCTTTAAATCAGAAGACATCAAAGTGATTTTTTTTTGCATTTTGGACTGATGTTTTCTACTTTTCAATGAAAAGTGTGCCATTTTAATTTTTTCACCCACTGACTTCAGAATAGGAAAAATTTGCTGACAAAATCTCTTATGGGATCTCTCCTCTTTTCAATGAGATCTAGTTGAATATTTATTATAATAATAATAATGATGATGATGATCATGATCATGATGCAACCATTGATTCAGAATAGATATATTTGTGACATTGCATTTTTAGTGTTCTGTTGCTTAAGAAATAAAGTTTTACATGAGAAGCTTCAGAATATCTTCATAGAATGTCTTTTGAGTTCCTAATTTTAGCAGTCTCTCAACTTCTAGGGCCTCATCAGCATTTTAAAACATCTAATTTTCTTCAAGCATAACAGAAATAACTAAAAAAAAAGCTGTGTCTAGTTGCATTTTGGTCCAGAACTTTCAATATGCACAAGAGCAATTGACCAAATACTGCCAGATCATCTGAATACATGGGGATATTGCAGGCTAGTCTATCCTATAACAATTTTCATTGACTGATGCTTATTAACTTTTGATCTTCAGATTGTTCATCCAATAGCTTGTTGATGAAGTTATTCTGGCATTTCCCAGGGTTTTGCATTGATAAGAGATACTGAAGAAAGAAGGCAGTACTCAATCCGAAAGCGGAAAGGTTTTAAGGGATTTTGCTGTACAGGATATCCACGCATTTTCGGGTACTGATCCTTGGCACAGCCAAGTCTGCTAAAATAAATGCCTTTTCTATGCTGTTTTGTAGTTTCACTTTATAATATATCCTTTTATTTTGAAAGCTGCCTTTATAAAGGTAATCAAAGTTTCAAATGACTTGTGGTTCCCAGTTGTTTCACAGCTGAGCACTTAAGCAGGAACACAGTAAAACAACTGTTCTTCACATCTTCAGCTCATATTTATTTCTGAGTTGTGAGTTAAGCATATTTATATCCAAGCAATTTAGCCATCTATGCATACTTTAAAAATATATATTTAAGCTACACTCAATGGCTTTTCTCTCACATTTTTTCAACACATAATATTTCATCTGGTCTTCTTACACAGAATCATAGAATCATAGAATCCCTTGGGTTGAAAGGTATCTTTAAAGGTCATCTAGTCCAACCCCCCTGCAATGAGCAGGGACATCTGCAACTAGACCAGGTTGCTCAGAGCCCCGTCCAACCTGACCTGGAATGTTTCCAGGGATGGGGCATCTACCACCTTTCTGGGCAACCTGTGACAGCATTTCACCACCCTCATTGTGAAAAATTTCTTCCTTCAATCTAGTCTAAATCTGCCCTCTTTTAGTTTAAAACCATTACCCCTTGTCCTATTGCAACAGGCCCTGCTAAAACGTCCCCATCTTTCTTGTATGTGGATGAAGAAATCAATGAACAAAAGTAACGATCATTACTATATCCAAATAAAATAACAAGAGTGGAAAATTTCACTATGACTCAATGATAATATGAAACTTCATTTTGAAAAAGGGAGAGTTTCTTTTTTACAGAAAAAAAACCAGAGCCTCTGGTGTAGCTGTTCAGTTACTTTTTCAAAATACATCTTCTGAGAAGCACTGGTACTTTTGAATAGGCTACTACAAGAAGTGGTATGTGAACGTGTGTATATACATATCATTAAGAAAATCCTAATTTTAATAATTGTCTATTTGAGACTACCAGTTAGTTTATGTGCAATTTTATATTTCTTGGAATTAATATTTAACTTTCTGATGTACCATGTTGCATTTAATTTGAAAATATGTTTTGTATTTTACCTCTTCATTCTCTTTTCAGAATTGTTAATTCTTAAATTTGCCTTCTAATTAAAGTTAATAAAATAAACAGAGACCATCACAGTCTCAAGATGATTTACCATTTGTATATTCATATTCTCCTGTGCTTAGTTGGTGTCTGCCCTGATGTTTGTCAGTGAAACTGCAGGATGCAGTTTTCTTCTTTGTGCCATACCTCAGTGGTGAAAGCGAGTGTACTCTCAGGATTTAAGTTGTCTACTGTGGAAAGATTGGAATAGGATATGAAGAGGACCAGACTACTCTGATACATCAAAGAGCAGCACTGCACTGAAGAATGTCCCTTGTGCTGTAACTCGCAAGTTCTCAGATGTTATAGTATACAATATTATTTCAGTATATCTGAGAGTTCAGAGCAATTCTGGAAAACAAATCATGTTCTAAGAGGTAAAGCTTTTGAGTCTAGTTCCCATTTCAGCTTCAAATTTGTAAACCCTTCCTTATTAGCAAGTGGACAATGAAAGACATTTGGTGATTTGGTGCTTGTCTAAAACTCAAAACTTCAGTTTCCTATTTGCTATGGGTCTGTTTATGATCTAAGGACAGTCCCTTGAAGGTAGAACCAGACAAAGATTTAGGAACCTGCATTTAGGCAATGTGGTACCTAATTTTTCCAGCACCCAGGATGAGACCAGAATTTTGAGACAGATTTGAGGCCATCCTGTATGGTGGATGGGAGGATTTAGGGAAAACACTGCTGAAGCCTTGTCACTGGAAGAAAAAGTAAGATTCTTAAGGCAGGGAAGGAAGTATAACTATGTAAGTTAAGATACTAAGAAGTATCCTGTGTTTGGATACTTCAGTCTTTGTGAGAGAAACCTGAATTCAAGTTCTGCCTCTGAAAGTCTCTGTCATATTTTACATGAAATAGTCATCACAAAACAAACAATCTTCAGAGCAGGAGTAGAGTTGTGCCTTCCAGCTGCGCTCCTACTGGGCTACAAAATCTACTTACTTTTGTCCATACGCATATTACACTAGCCCTATAAATTTGCATGTTGTTGCACAAAGCTCATACTTTACAAAAAACATGAATCGTTTGTTTCTAACACTTGAGTGATCTTAGAGCTTGAGGTAATGTGTTCCTTCAGAAGGTAGGAGAGGTTGGTTTCAATCTTGGTTGATACAATAGGGTATTATAATAAGATGAGTGCACTATCTTCCAGCTCCTTTAAAGTTAAAGGAATCTCTTATAGCTTGATTTTAAAGAAAGCAATTGCTATTCCATATCAGCAGGAGCCCCATTCTTTCTTATATACTCTGATTACTCTGATTGTGAAATACAAAGTAATGCTGTAAAGTAGATATTTCTTTCTCTGGCAAGTAGTTGCTGCAGATGTAGGTTTTCAAATTTTCTTGCTTCTGCTTAAACAGGGATATCACACGAACACTCAGCAGTGGAGACAGTAAGTGGAATCTTGCAAAGAGAGGCTGAAAGAACACGGGGTCTAGAGCAACAAATGGGTTTCCTAAGACTTTGTGAAAGAAAGATTGTGGGAAAGATCAGAGAATTCAGGTGGGTGTGGGAAATGTCATTTACTTTTGAGTGCCAGGAGAAGGGGAAAGCTGGAGAAAGAAGGAGAGAAGCCTTGCTCTGCTTATGCTCCTGACCATTTTCCTGAACTTTTCTTCCATCACTGTTGGGGGTGTGGGATCAGGGAAGCACAATCTGTGCTTCCTCCTAGGGTCCAAAAGCTGCAAAAGTTGAGTGCTGTGTGAACTTGAGACAAAGACTGGCTTTTCAGACTGGAATAATGTACCCCTCTCTTCTATGACGTTGGCCAAAGAGGCAGTTGGCTGACCTGAGATGCTGCTTACTTTGCCAATTACCTTCCTCCAGCTTTCCAGCTAGATCTGTGGATGACATTACTGAAAGTGTTCCTTAGTGACCTGGTCTTCCATCTGTAAAATCTCCAAACTAAGTAATCCTCTGAGGAAGTTAAATACAATGAGGTTTTGAAGGTATAAGAAATAGTAATGAATGAGGGTCCATATGAATAGTAGTGAGATAAAAGGAGAGGGAGAAGTAGCTCCTCTTCTTTTTTGGAGGAGAAAATTGGTTTGTAGTATATCTGATGGAATTTGGTTTAAAATTAAAACTTTATATTTGGAAAGTATAAAAATACACAGTTCAACTTCCTGTAGTTTCTTTCCTTCTGTTTTTCCATTAACAGTTCAAAAAAATTTCAAGACATTCCCAAAGTGGGTTAAATCTTCATTGTTCCTGAGAGTGTTATGGCTGAAAACTGTTGCGTATCTCTTAAGGGGCACCTAGCTGAGGATCACCCAATTAGCTTACCCTGATAGTTCCTTTACTGGAACACATATATTTTGGACATCAACAGTAGAGTGCTGTGTCTGGCCTGAATGTCTGTGCACTCCGTACAAAGTGAGAGTGAGCTATGCCTTTCAACAGCTGCTGTATCTGCTGACAGGGTCTCAAGACCTCATGCCATGGATTTTTTCCACACCACATGACTCCTTTCTCTGTGGGGTTCCCATGCACAGAAAGTTGCATCAATTGAGAAATCAGTCTATATCTTATCCAGAAGTGGTACTAAGAAGGTATGACGTTCTTGGACAAAACATGCACAGAGCTATCAATCCACAAAATACCAAGCTAATTATTCTGCCTACTGTAATTGCTCTCAAATATGCTTTCATAATGGAAATGTTTTAAGATGTATTGCTAGGTTTTTTTCTAACAGCAGTATTCCAGTTCCTGTAAGAGAGATGTATGTTGGTGGGTTTTTAATTTTTTCCCCCTCTCTCTCTTTTTGTGATCATGTCGTAGCCATTATATGGATCCTATGTGCCAAAACATATGCAGCACAGATTGAATACAGAATGTCCTAATTTTGCCTACAAGCATCTCATTAAACTTATTCCATTCTGTTTTTGATCACAGTCATTACAATTTTGCACTTACCAAGTTGTACTCCTCTAACATCGTTAAGAAAGTAGGTGGTGTGCTTAGTTTGTGTCCTGTATGCCAACAATGTTTCTTTTTTTTTTTTTTTTAATCCTTTTATATTGCTGGAAGAAAACAAGCAACACCTTTATTTCCTGAATATCTGTCTTCCTTAGCCCCGTGACCTTTTTGTCAGACAAAAAGTTCAGGGCTATAACTGTGATGTGAAGCATTTTGTGTCATTCTTCCTCTTTTACCTTTCTTCTTTAGAGCATTCTGAAGAATTCCTTATGCCATAGCCTGTGATCATTATTAGTGTTAGAGGCCAGGAAGAGTATTTTAATGCATCCAGGCTGACAGGTCAAGGTCACATCACTGGAGATCTGATACCTGACAGGTAAATCATTCTGAAGTCGTAAATTGGAAAATAATCTGTTTTACAGCTGTAGCATGTCGCCACCTAGCTTTACTTCTGTTCCCTTTTCTCCTTTAAAATTTAGTAGTTCAAAAGCCATAGGTAATTCACAGGACTTTTTTTTTTCCGATAAGTATCTTGCTATCCATCAAATATCTGCTTTTTTTATCTTATGCTAACAGCCACTCTTTAATCTTTTAACTTATTTGGCTGATTCTGTCAATCCTGAGTTCAACTCACTCTCCCTTTAAAGACACTGCACCCAATGCAGTTATTCCTATATGAGGTATACATTACTAACAAATTAACAGTGATCTGTTAAGGTTGCTTTTCTGAATGCCTGCTTAGGAACAAAGAAGGAATGTGTACAGGCTACTATGAGAGAAAACTCTATTGTCTTAGATGACTTCTATGGAAGTTCTCTTCTAATATCTGCCTCAGCCTGCTCAGGATGGATTAGTGTGGAGACTAATGCATTTTGGAATTACAATAAGACAAAAACATTAGACTTTTTTTAAAATCATATTTATATTGTTGGATAGAACTCAAGAGAGCTGGCTCTGCTCTCTCCCTAATTGTTAAAATGTAGTGACAGTCTTCTCAGATCACCATTTATATCCTGTGATAGATCAGCATTTTTGTAGAATGATCTCAGCTTAATATTCAAATAACTTCAAGATGATCCAAAATTATGAAAATTGTAATATCTTATTTTTCATTATTGATTTTTATCTTAATAGAAGATTACCATTACACATAGAAAAAAAAATCAAATGTGATTGGAAGACAGAATCATTTTATAAAATATAATACTAAACTCAAACTTCTGTCTAATTTGAGAAGGTTAAAAACTGGGGAATTAATTTTATGCCATCCAATTTTTCAACAGCTGTGTTGGAAATAGTATGTTCATATCTATTTTATATTATGTTGTATTGTGTTATAAATTAATGGTGAATTTTCTTTTTAAACCACAGTAATTAAATCAAGATTGGACTCACAAAATGCACTAGGCATATTTAAAACAATGGTGGTTTAACCATATATAGCATTTCTATATTTGGGTATTCTAGAGGATTTGCCTCCTTTTCTCTTGTCTGTTTTAATTGTTATATAACTTTTGTGGTTTGCCCTACAGACTTCAAGGTTAGCTGGAGAGCAGGCAAATCCTTTCTTTGCTTCTTTGCTTTTCTAAGATTATGTAAACAGAGTTTCAGAAAATACATCCCCTTTTGCTCTGTCTCACTCCAAGGAGCTAACAGTTCAGCAGGTCAGTTCTGGGGAGAATGTTTCAAGGATAGCTAATAACTAGACATCTTTTAGAAAAATAGGAGACTTAGTATAGCGGGAGCTTACATGAACCACTTCAGTGCTTTGCTCAAGGAAATTTCTCAGCCTTTCTCCCCAGCATGTAAAAAGAGGCAGGGTCTTAATTCTTTACTCTCATGGGCTCCTCAGCTGAAATCAGAGCATTGGAAAAATTCATAAGAATGTGAAATGGCTGCAAATTTAGTTTAGAAACTTAGAACTACTTCAGTCAGCATTAGATGTAGCAGTATTATACCTGGTAAATGGAATCGTCTATTTTTGTTTCCATAGACTTTGGTTTAGCATGAAATGAAGAAAGAGTGTTTAGTTCTTTCTGAGAGTCCCTAAGAATCAACATTGCATCCCCAGTTCACCTATTTGTGCTATCAAAAGGTGACAGTTTTCCAGTGCTTGAAAGTGGAAATGATGATGTTTATGTTTGCAGCCAAGTAACATTGAGTGAGACGCTAATGTTTAACACACAATGTAAAAAAAGGCGTTTATCAGGTTACATAGCTGTACAAAAAAAAATAAACTGTCACAACTAAAGACATAAACAACTGTAAATTTTGAATAAATTTAAAAGTTACAGAATAATTTAAGTTTCCTCTTATCAGTGAGATAAAATGCATTTTCTTATTTTGTTCTATCAAACCACCACATTATTGTGTTGACTCTTATTATTTGATTATGTTAATCAGAAATGTACACACACATTTTGAAAAAATGTGTTTCATGCCAAAGGGAAATTGTTTCTTCTTATGAGCAATTATAATTGTTTTTCCTTCACTTGTAACCTTAACTAAGATCAATTAATTAATTAATTCATCATGTGGCTGGTTTGAATTTATGACTGAAATTTTGAGGACGACAGAAGATATGAGGCATCCTCATCTCAGTATGGTATTAATAAAGGTATCAGTCTGACAGAGGTCATAGGAGGAAATTCATATGTGTGAGAAACACATTCTCCAATGTGGAGGACAAATTTAGACCTTAGTCATCTATGATATATTTTTTGGCAGGGTGATAGATAGTTAAACTGATGTAGAGTAACTACATGTTGTAACTGTCTATTGGGTACAAAATACATATAACAATATGTGCGACACCACACAATTGTACTAAGCTAACCAAAACCCAAAAGAAATCTCTAGGCAGGCCAAGACTAGGGTGAATAAGGGTGGATCAGTCAGCCCCATGCATTACAACTACCTCTGTTAAGAAAAAAATGAGGGTAATTGTGGTAGGTGATTCCCTTCTGAGGGGAACAGAGAGACCAATATACCAACCAGACCCAACCCAGAGGGAAGGCTGCTGCCTCCCTGGGGCCCAGGTTAGGACCATTACTAGGAAACTCTCTGGTCTGGTACAGCCCACTGATAACTACCCACTGTTGTTTATGCAGGTTGGCAGTGATGAGGTTGCATAAAAAAGTCTAAAGGCGATCAAAAGGGGGTGACTCGTTGATGGATCAGGAGCACAAGGCAGTGTTTTCCTCAATCCCTTCAGCGTCAGGGAGGAACACTGAAAGTAGCAGGAAAACACACCTGATTAACATGTGGCTCAGAAGCTGGTGCCATTGGTGGGATTTTGGCTTTTTTGACCATGGGGAGGTTTAGACAGCACCAGGCCTGCTGGCAGCAGATGGAGTTCAGCTATTTCCAAGGAGGAAAAGGATTCTCGTTTACAAGCTGGCAGGCATCATCGAGGCGGCTTTAAACTAGATTTAAAGGGGCAAGGGAATAAAATCAGGCTCACTAGAGATGAGCCTAGGGGTGGTGTTGGGGGTGAAATCGATAGCCCAGCTCAAATGCATCTACACCAATGCACACAGCACGGGCACCAAACAGGAGGAGCTGGAAGCCATTGTGCAGCAGGACAGCTATTACTTAGTCACCATCACAGAAACATGGTGGGATGCTTCTCATGACTGGAGTGCTGCAATGGGTGGCTATAAGCTCTTCTGAAGGGATAGGCAAGAAAGGAGACACAGTGTGGTGGCTCTGCATGTTAGGGAGTGTTTTGATTGTATAGAAATGAAAAGGTAATGCTAATTAAATGCTTAGGGGTAAAGATGTGAGGGAAAGCAAACAAGGCAGATATCCTGCTGGGTGTCTGTTATAGACCACACAGCCAGGATGAAGAGGCAGATGAAGCATTTTACAGGTGACTGACAGAAGTCTCACAGTCGCTAGCCCTTGTTCTTGCAGGGGACTTCAACTTACCGGACATCTGCTGGAAGTATAACACAGCAGAGAGGAAACAGTCTAGGAGGTTCCTGGAGTGTGTGGAGGATAACTTCCTGACACAGCTGGTGAGTGAGCCCACCAGGGGAGGTACCTTGCTTGACCTGCTGTGTACAAACAAAAAATGACTGGTGAGAGATGTGGTGGTCGGAGGTCGTCTTGGGCTTAGTGACCATGGAATGGCAGAATTCTTGTTTCTGAGTGAAGCAAGGAGAGGGTCAGCAAAACCACTACCACAGACTTCAGGAGGGCAGACTTTGGCCTGTTCAGGACACTAGTCGAAAGAGTCCCTTGGGAGATGGTCCTGAAGGGCAAAAGGGTCCCGGAAGGCTGGACAGTCTTCAAGAAGGAAATCTTAAAGGCACAGGAGCAGGTGGTCCCCATGTGCCATAAGATGAGCTGGCGGGGAAGATGACCAGACGGGATGAACAGGGAGCTTTTTCTGAGACTCAGGAAGAAAAGGAGAGTTTATCACCTTTGGAAGAAGGGACAGGCAGCTCAAGAAGAGTACAAGGATCTCGTTAGGTCATACAGAGAGAAAATTAGAAAGGCAAAAGCCCAGCTAGAACTTGATCTGGCCACAGTCATATGGGGTAAGAAAAAATGTTTTTACAAATATATTAACAACAAAAAGAGAGCCAAGGAGCATCTCCATCCTTTACTGGGTGCAGGAAGGAGGAACATTGCCACTAAGGATGAGGGAAAGGATGAGGTACTTAATGCCTTCTTTGCCTCAGTCTTTAATAGCCGGACCAGTTATACTCAGGGTATTCAGCTCCCTGAGCTGGAAGACAGGGATAGAGAGCAGAATAAACTCCCCATAATCAAGGAGGAAGAAGTTAACGACCTGCTACACCACCTGGACACTCAAGAGTCCATGGGACTTGATGGGATCCACTCACGAATACTGAGGGAGCTGGCCGAGGAGCTTGCCAAACCACTCTCCATCATTTATCAGCAGTCCTGGTTAACAGGGGAGGTCCCAGGCGACTGGAGGCTTGCCAATGTGACACCCATCTTCAAGAAAGGCTGGAAGGAGGATCCTGGGAACTACTGTCAGCCTGACCTCCGTACCGGGAAAGATCATGGAGCGGTTCATCTTATGGGCACTTACAGGACATGTGCAGGACAACTGAGGGATCAGGCCCAGCCAGCACGGGTTCATGAAAGGCAGGTCCTGCTTGACCAACCTGATCTCCTTCTATGACCAGGTGACCCACCTAACGGATAAGGGAAAGGCTGTGGATGTTGTCTACCTGGACTTTAGTAAAGCCTTTGACAACATCTCCCATAGCTTTCTCCTAGAGAAACTGGTGGCTCGTGGCTTAGACAGGTTTACTCTTTGCTGGGTAAAGAACTGGTTGGATGGCCGAGCTCAGAGAGTCGTGGTGAAGAGAGTTAAATCCAGCTGGTGGCTGGTCACAAATGGTGCTCCCCATGGCTCAGTTTTGGGGCCAGTCTTTTTTAATATCTTTATTGATGATCTGGATGAGGGGATCGAGTGCTCCCTCAGTAAGTTTGAAGATGACACCAAGCTGGGCGGGAGTGTTGGTCTGCTTTAAGGGAATGAAGGCTCTGCAGAGAGATTTGGACAGGCTGGATCCATGGGCTGAGATAAATTCTATGACGTTTAAGAAGGCCACGTGCTGGTTCTTGCACTTCAGTCATAATAACCTGTTGTGGCTTGTGGTTGTCAGCAACCAATCACCATGCAGCCGCTCACTCACTCCCCCCACGGTGGGATGGGGGAGAGAATCAGAAAAATGAGGAAAGTCGTGGTTTGAGATAAAGACAGTTTAATAGGTAAAGCAAAAGGCGCATACGCAAGCAAAGCAAAACACAGAATTCATTCGCTACTTCACACAGGCAGGCAGGTGTTCAGCCATGTCTAGGGAAGCTGGGCTCGATCATGTGTAATGGTTTCTTGGGAAGACAGACACCGCAACTCTGAACGTCCCTCCACCCCTTCCTTCTTCTTCCCAACTTTATATACCAAGCATGACATCATATGCTATGGAGTATCTCTTGGATCAGCTGTCCCAGCTGTGTCCCCTCCCAGCTTCCTGTGTACCCGCAGTCTTCTTGCTAACAGGCCAGCACGAGAAGCTGGACTGTCCTTGACTGCTTAGCAACAACCCAAAACATCAGCACTTTCTCAACATTTTCTCATCCCAAATCCAAAATATAGCCTCACACTATCTTCTATAAAGAAAATTACCTCTACCTTGGCTGAAACCAGGACACAACCCCATGCAACACTACAGGCTTGGGGAGGAGTGGCTGGAGAGGTGCCCGGCAGAAAAGGACCTGGAGGTGCTGGTTGACAGCCGGCTGAATATGAGCCGGCAGTGTGCCCAGGTGGCCAAGAAGGCCAACAGCGTCCTGGCCTGTATCAGAACTAGTGTGGCCAGCAGGAGTAGGGAAGTGATTGTCCCCCAGTACTCGGCACCTCGAATCCTGTGTTCAGTGTTGGGCCCCTCACTACAAGAAGGACGTTGAGGTGCTTGAGCAGGTCCAAAGAATGGCAGTGAATCTGGTGAGTGGTCTGGAGCATAAGTCTTATGAAGAGCAACTGAGGGAACTGGGGTGGTTTAGTCTGGAGAAGAGGAGGCCGAGAGGAGACCTTATCACTCTCTACAACTACCTGAAAGGGGGTTGTGGTGAGGTGGGTGTTGGTCTCTTCTCCCAAGTAACTAGTGATAGGATGAGAGGAAATGGCCTCAAGTTGTGCCAGGAGAGGTTTAGATTGGATATTAAGAAAAAATTCTTTATATAGAGAGTGGTCAAACATTGGAACAGGCTGCCCAGGGAAGTGGTGGAGTCACCATCACTGGAATTGTTCAAAAAATGTGTGGACATGGCGCTTTGGGCACCATGATTCTATGATTCTATGATTGTATTCTATTCTATGATTCCATGAGTAATCCACAGAAAGCCTGAATCATCTGGAGACCTGTGGTGATAACATTGGTCTATAAGGCCCAGTAAAGAAGTTGTTGGATGTTTTATTCTCTACCGAGGCTGAGCAAAAGTAAGATTGCAATTAAATGTAAACTGTTACTGGCTTTCAGCAGCCACAGTTCAACAGGTCCTAGAGTCTTAGTCAGTAATAGTGTGAAATACTAGGACTTCTTTTGTTCCCTATTTCCAGCTTAAATTGTCACCAACATCAGTAGAAGTCTCCTTCAGTGATATATCATACATATTGCTTGTTGTCATGGAATTGAACAAGTGTTATGCTTATACATCACCAAGTTGTATCTTGCCAGGCGAAACACGTCATACATTATCTTGTTTCATTTGGCCACTCTTAGTGAAAATAACTGAAAGTTTGTTGGGAAAAAAAAAAATTAGGCTGGGAGCTTTGTTTTTCTGTGTTTCTTTACCTGGTCATTTTACCTGCCTACTTCATATTTTCAAGAGGAAACTTTTGCTTTCTTTGGCCATAACACAACTTTTGTAGATCCTTTAAGTAGTAAAAAACTTTTAAAGGAATACAAATCAGCATTCTGCTATAAACATATAAACATAGCTAGATATACATTGTATTCCAACACTGTATTTGGCAATCTGGTATTTTTAACATTAAAAAAAAGAAAAAGACAAAAGTTCATTAAAGAAGTCTCCTCTTGCTGCTTATTTGGCTTTTATAGACAGTTGCTTCTTACAAGAACCACTGAAAAACAAGCATTAAAAAACAACCAGCAGCCTTTGCCTCGGCCACAGGATGCCTGCCAAATATTTAGCTAAGTAAGATCTTATACAAGGTGGGCAACAGACATTATAAAAATGGTATTTCCAGTTTTTTCATTTATTGAATAGGATAAATCAGACTGAAGGTGATTTTGAAATATTCTACCATACTTTTGGTAGGATTCAAAAGTTACTTCAGATAAGGCATACTGTTTTATTGTTACATATACTATAATACTGATTGGCAATTTTTCTAAACATGAGTTTAGATTTACCAATACGTTAAACTGTCAAATTCTGTTGTGCATTATGTTGCCATATTTCTTCTTATATTAAGCATATATTTATTGATGAAAGGCTTATGTTGAAACATTGTCAAGCTCAGTATTTTTTTTTCAGAAAATTAGTAATAATAATCATGAAGCAGAGCTCTACTCTAAGCAAAGTTGCCTCAATCATAGTTTCAAAAATCATAGCTCAGAAACAAAGTTTCCATATCAGAAAAACATGGAGATAGTGTTTACAAAAAAAGTAACTCAAAAAACCAGACCTTATGTGAATATTAGCAACCCATTCCATGTGTAATTTTCCTAACCATTTGATTCACTTCGTCAGTCCCGTACCTTCAGCATAACATTCCTAAAATCTCAACTTCCTTTTTTTTATTCTTAGAAAAGAGACTTAGCACTTGTCTTTGCTGCCATTGTTTGGATAGATCATATACTTGGTTCCTTTCTTGAACAAAATTTTATCCATAAATAGGAAATTGAGTTTAAGTAACTGATGTCCTGCAGAAAAAAGTTACTTGCTTTTGTCTCATAACTTGTTTTTGTTTCATTCTTTTAACATATAAATGTATTTTGTTGTTTTCTGTATGGTTTTGTCAAAGGGTCATTCAGGTTGTTTCTATCTGGTTATCTTGAAAAAGCAATTTAAACCTCTCTTGCATGTTCAAATTAATTTTATTTGGAGCAATGTATATACTTTGGTTGGGTTGTTCTCATTAACAAGAATGCAAAGCCCTTTTCCTTGATTGCCTTTAGTTGCTGGAATATAAGCAAAGGTCCATATAATTATTAAATATGCTTAATTTAAAAAGAATAAAATCCGTGTATCTATTGCTATTATTTTTTGTTGTTTTTCACGTGTTCATATCTGTCCTTAAATTTTGGGAGTCAGCCACCTTTTGAACACGTCTAACACTGACTGAGCACACTTTTCAATTCAATATTAAATTATATTTTTTTTTAGAGTCATTTCTAAAACTGTATGAGAAGTTTCTTTTGTAATTAACCTGAGCCCAGAATATTCACTGTGCATTGTTTTTTAATGTCAGATGATGAGAGAACTCATGTGTCTTTAACAAAAGCAAATTGTTCACTCATTCAAGGATTCTGTTCAAGGCTCTGTGTTTGAATGAATTCCAAATCAGCAGTTCTATTGAGTTGCATGGCAATCGATTGCCTTTTATGTTAGATGAATGGTCATGTTCAACCCCCCCCTTCTCCCCCATCCTTTTTTTTTTTTTTTTCTGGCCCACTGCCTTAGATGCCATCACCCAAAGCTGTTAGTCCCAAACAAGATTCTGTTAGTGGCTATCAGCCACTTCCAGCTTTTCACTGCATATAAATGACTGTATTAAGAATTGGAGATGTGATGTGGCGTTATAAACATGAGCTGTGAAAGAGAAAAAATGTCTAAATGTGTAGAGGAATAATTTCAAATGGGGCATGTGAAAGGATGATTAGCAGAACTTTTTTCTGTTTACAGCTATAGGAATGTTACTAACTGGAAAACAGATTTTCTTTCATGTGACGTTTATTATCCAGCTTAGGAAGATGTCTGCCCTTTAGAAATGCATACCTTTCCATTTATTAATAATATGCCTTTATATGAGCTTGTTTAATTGCATTGGACAAAGCTTATAGCAGTTCCATCATGCACGTTTTGGAAGGCATGGAAATCGTTAATGTTACAGTTTATTTTATGGTAGTTTCAGGAGACAGGCTATATGTCTTTCACATAATGTCAAGAGTCCTCATTTTTCAATGTTTGCCACTTACTAGAATCCTTTCAGTGCTCCCATCAGCCCCTCAGGAACACAGTGAAATCCTCTAAAGCGTTCACTTTGTGGCCAAACACCGGCATTCAAAAAAGACTGTAAGTGGGTGCATAAGGCATCCACAAACAGGATATTGTACTTGAGTAACTTCCACTTTAAGCAACATTGCAAAGCGTTATGTAAATATCACCTTTGCATTATCTCACAATAAGATGACTTGGTGTTAACATCACAGTTTCTACAGTTTCTGTGGTGTTGCCCCCTCTTCTGCATGGAGACTGCTTGTGTTAATGGTAACACATTCTCTTTAGCTATAGACATACCAAGTATCTTGCTGGGACCTTTTGGGAGCACTCCAAGTTTTAATCATAGGAATAGTTGTGCAAGGTGATTCTTCTTGGAAATGATAGTTGTTCCATGTTGGTGTACAAAGAAAAATCTTCATTCTTGACCACAGGCATTCAAAAACCTCTAGATGTCCTTCTATGATGAATGTTTACATTTTTCTGAGAAAAAAAACAACAAAATACTAAGATTCATTGTCTTTTAAGAGTTGTTCTGACCTGACCAATGATTTCGGTTTCTGGTACTGTTATGAATCTGTTTATCTGAAAATAAATGGATATCTATGTTAGTGGCACTGTTGTCTGTTGCACTTCCATATAACTCCTAGTATCTACTCTGTTTCTTGACAGTTTACAATTCCTTCTTTTCACTGGTAGGCTAAGATCTCTTTCCTGCACTGCTCAAACGCAGGTGTTTCTCAAATGGATGCATAGCCCTATGTGTAAAAATCAGCACTTCATTCTTCCCTTTAAACCCTGAAAAATCTCTTCCCTTGATAAAGTACTTCAGATTTCAGAAGTATTGGAAAGGGCTACAGTCCTGGCCTAGGGTTTCTTCAGATGATGTAACTAATCTTCTCCTCCATTCTTCCCCCCTTATAAAATTTTCCGCTCTTCGCTTTCTAGTGTGTCACTGCTCCCCATGGAAACTTCACTGACTTCACCTTTGTTCCTATATGTGAAATGTGAACCTTCGTTCTCATGTTTAAAGTCAGGTGCTGTTCCTCAGTGCATATAATTTCTGTTAAAGGGCCTTTGGTCTGCCTGGTCATCTTTCCTCTGTGCTCCGTTTGTTCTCTTCACCCCCAACCCTCTTTCTACTCTGCTTTTGATAGTCCCACTCCACAATGTAGGAATGGCAGCCTCCTTCCTGTGTGTCAAGCACTCTCTCTCTTTAAACTCACTTTTTTCACTTCACTTCTTACTTCCTACTGTAATGGACTTCACCATCTCTGCCTGACCCAACTCATACCTCATTATCCCTTAGGCAATTGCAGACGCCTCAGTCCCTAGTGTTTTAAAATCATTAATAAGTGCATTAGAGATCATTAAACTAGTTTAAAATAGTGATTTGTAGACATAGAGAGAGACATAAATAAGTTTAAAGAGCCCTATGTTGGCTTTAAGAATGGAACTAGATTTACTTGTGGGATGAGACCTTAGCCAAGTGTGAGCCTCTATGTCAGCACTACCTAGTTTAACATGCACACGGCACAATTACCTGGGATTAGCTATCTGGCTTTCCTCTTCCTTCAGTAGATAATGTTTGATTTGGTCATAAAGCCCATCATTGCCAAAAAATCACTTCCAGTTGACAGTAAATCTGTTCTCTTTAGGAGAAAAGACTTACTACTGTAGAAGGTGAGCTCCCATGTTCACAGTAAGTTCTACAATTCTGGTATACACACAATAAGTCAAATTTTCATTCAAGTTCTTGCTAGACTTGAGGCTCCCAGTAAGGCTGTAACTTGACATGCCAGCATAGGCAAACCCAGAACTTGCTTTTTTTATGGTAGTTAACATATAACAGAGGAAAAAAATAGCACAAATAAAACATGAATTATAAAACATGAATTATGGATACATAATTGTTTTTGTTATGCCCAACTAGTCTGGAGCAGGTCATTTGTTTGTGAGCTTTGCAAAATGCCATGCAATTAGAGTGTTAAGGATTATTAACAAGAAAAATGTCTGACAGAAACTGAAATTCACTGTTAATACAGCTTTTTTTGGTTCCATTGTGTGTCAGAATTCTTCAGGCAAACTTGCAAATCATCTTTTTTTGAGTCAGTGTTGTACTGTGGTTATACTCATTCTTTGCAATCTTTTTGGTCACATCCTATTACAGAATCACAGAATCATTAAGGTTGGAAAACACCTTTAAGATCACCAAGTCCAACCATCAACCCAACACCACCATGCCCAAAGTGCCACATCCACACATTTTTTTAATACTTCCAGTGATGGTGACTCCACCACATGATTGATATAAACCACAAAGATCTGCAATCAGGTGCAATCTTTTGCAAATGTTCCTATTTCACTCAGAATTTATGCTAATCTTTCTGTCTCAATGCCAACACACTTTTCAGACAATTTTTAAAAACTTATCAGGTCAAGACTAGAAATTCTTGCTAAATTAATATGTTTATCATATGAATGAGATGAATACAAGAGGCATAAAGAATGTATCAACTGAGATAAGTGATGAGCTAGAAAACACTTATTATGGTCTCTTGTGTGTATATCTATATATATGTGTATATATATTTTAAAACCACACACAGCTGTGTATGTTTATGTGCATGTGCATGTGTATGTGTATGTGGCTGCTATTTCGCTAACAGGCCAGAGTAGCACCAAAGTACCATAAATTTCAGTTGAAAAATACATATTTAGGCTTAAAAAAAAGCAAATAAAATTGCCCATTTACAACATAACGGTTCCTTTCAAGCCATTGCACAGAACAGTGACATGAGTGGTTACAGGTTGTTATAGAAATCTTTCTCTTATACATAATGATGTGGTTATTCATGTTAAACATTATAACAAACCTACTATGTAGATGCTGATTTCTTAACGTTACTGCTCTTGATCTTTCCCACATAAATGAGTAGATAATGGAGGGGACTACTTTAAAAATTACTAATTGAAAAACATTTCTTCAAGCGAGCTGCCAAAGCACAACACATGTGCTTTGAATTAGTCAAGCTGGAAATCATATCAGGTTGTTAATATTAAATAAAAGAAACTGGTAACACCTATATTTTAAATTCAGTTGAACAATGTTGAGATTTTGCCAGAGTAAATCTGGTGCTTTACATTTTGGCCTTTGGAATGTTGTGATATTTTTTAAGGATTTCCCAGAGTTTACAATCTTGATAAGGCAGTTTCAGAGGTTATTGAAAACAGTGTGCATTACGTATACATTTTAGAATGGGTTTTAACCTGCTAAATCAATGTCATAATTAACTTTTGAAAAACCTTTAAAGTAGGAGACTTAGGACACAAGTCCTCAAGAGTTGTATTCTGTCAAACACATGACCTATAAAGCATTGCAAGGGTTTTTATTATATTTTGAATCATTATCATGGAAACCACTATCAAGTGAATGAGGAAGAGGATTTTCCTTTATAAGTTTGACATTAAATAATGATGAAAGTGCCAATCTTCTTGTAGTTTTCAATTCACAAAAGGCCCCCAAATCCAGGAAGATTCTGATACAATTACTTCCTATGCACTGGGTTTGGCAAAATACCTTTCCTGCCTTTTGATAATCAATTCTTCTTATTCCTTTCAAGTAGAGAATGATGAGAACTTAATGAGAACTTAAAATTTCCAAAGAGTGGTCATACAATCAATATGTGTTATGTGCTTAGGAGTCCCCTTTTATATGCAGGGATCACCATTTTCATGGCAAGTTTTCTAGAGCTTCCTCAAGAGTTTCATTACTGTACAGAAATCCATCTGAAGAAGGAAATGTTTGTCATTGTCTTTTCCAGTTCCTGCTGCTAGAAGTCCAAAATAATTCAGTAGAGTTCATTTAAACATCTTGTTTTGTTTTTATCAGTATAGCTTTTGTTTTTATGCATCATCAATACATTTTACAGAATGCTGGACAGAACTACTTACTACTCAGCTGAAAAAAGAAATAAAAGACACTATCTTTAGGCATGTCTCCTCTACCACTGTTTTAAGATCTATAATAATTTCAGGTAGTTTCAATGCTCGTGAATAAAGTTCCAAGCTGTGTCTTTATGTGAAGATTTTCAGAAATACCTAACTTAAGGGTTTGTCCAACTGTCTTGAGTATCTATATAAGGTCCATTTATAAAGTCACCCAAGGTCAGGCAATGCATTTCTAGCTAAGACATCCCCAAATGCTTGTGTATTAATAACAACTCTATTTTGGTTTCAAATTCTGACAATTAAAATTTTATGATAAAACCAATATGCAAGCACAGCTAATAAAAGAGATTGAATCTATCCCATATAAACCTGAAATAGTGTTTCCTACTCAGGAGTGACAACTGGATTTTGTTCATTTGAATATTGTAAAAGTGAATAAACTTTGAAAAAAAAGAAGTCTTTGCTTTTGTGAGGGTAATTAGCCCATTAATGCAGTGGTGGAGAGGAAACTTTACACAGATGCAAAATGTTTTAATTTTAGCAATTTAAGTCCACTCATATATGCCTAAATACATTCATGGTTAAGTATCACTATGAATCACATTTAAAGCCTTGGAATGAAAAGACAAAGTTGGGATGATTATTGCATGATGTAAATTCCAGGGTAGATTCACATCTTTAACTAGTTGTAGGTTTTTCTGTTAAGACAGTTCAACAACTAAAGGAAGGAAAATGCAATTGCAAAGGCATCTGGATACAACTTTGTAAGAAAGACATGTGTTTGATACAAGCATGCTAAGCAGTTAAACATGTCACCTGAAGAACTACAGTGCTGGTGTTTTATTTACCTCTGCAGCATTTCATGTTTACAATGTCCATGTATATAGCTGGGTGGTTCCTTGAAGTGAGTAAAAGGAATGTTACTTGCTCAAGAGAATATAATATCCAGCTGACCATTTATTTAATGTATATGATGCATTCTTTGGAAACAATGTGTAAAACCTGAAGTGTATATAGTCCATGGACTGCTCAGGACTTCCTAGGCTGTAAGACCTACCTCATATGAAATACCCTTTTCTTCACTTGTGTGTGTGTATGAAAGGCCTTCACCTCATTAATGATTTTTTGGGTAAGAATCCTCAAGTGTGTCAAAACCTTTCTGCTGAATACAGAAGCTGTTGCACTAGATTTTTGGTGTTTAAAAACAGAGAGGTTAATCTTGCACTTACAGTACATAAAAGCATTAAGTTTTCCTGTTTCAGTGTACCAGAAGTTAAAATAAATGGAGTAAACAGAAACCAAGTTTCACAGTGTTTATAGATAAATGCAGCTGCATGTCCTTCATACTTGTGAGATTTAAATTGGATTTAACTCCTTGTATGCAGTATTAAAATAGTTAATGTTATCTCATGATAGTTTGTTGATTTTCTCAACATTTTACTATGTTGGTATCAGCAAACATTAGCTTCAGCTCTCAGATACCTGATACTGATTGTTCTGACATTTGACCTTGAGATTAAGACTCTTGTTAAGTTTTGATGTCTAGGTACATGTAAATAAATTCTTAATATTACCATTACTCAGCTCTATGCTAGTTACTTTGATATTAATTCCTCCCAAGAGAAGAAGCAGGTTTTTTAATCAGTAAAAAAAAATCAGTTTTGTAATACAGGGGAACTTCTTGAATCAGAGGGTGAGAACTGTACATTCTGTGTATTGAAGTTAATGGATTTTCTTTTTTTCCTGTAATGTTGGATCCTACTGGTGATTTTTATTTATTGTAGACTAGCCAGATAGTATACATGCATTCTGGAGGCTTCAGAATGCAAGAATTGAGGATTTTTTTCTATTCTTTCCCCTGAAATTCATAAAACAAAGTAAAAAATTAGAAAGAGTTTTAAACTAATCCATCCAGAACAAAGTGTTTAATCTGCGTTTATTTGTTAGTTTGTGTGGGTTTCATGCATACTTATTTATTTGAACAGGGAAAACATCTTAAAGTTTATATTGAATTTGGCACAAATATATAAGCTGTAGAACTGGCAAGGCCAACCCCAACTATTCTAAGGTTCAGAGTGAGCATGGAAGCTCATGTGTAAAGATAGCTACTATGGGAACATCTTCCTGTGGTTCTGCAACAGAAACTTTGTCTAGTTTTGTTATTCACAGGAAAAAAGTAATTAGTTATTATGAAATAAATGTAAGTTCTTTGGGAAAGAACAATTTAAAAATCAAAATCATAATCTATACTAGGCATTATTTTTAAAAAGTTTTATCAGTGCTAGTGCACCTACCTAATAGCAGGTAGGGAATACATATGGTATTTAATTTTTTTTTTGGTGGACAGAATAAGCTAAGTAAAATGTTACCTCATGTATTCCCAACCAGCTGTGCCCATTGCAGCTTTGCAGTTTGTACTTCAAGAGCTGGTAGAACGGATGAATTGTTACAGATTATAATCAGAGCAGTTTGAAAAAACAAATGATTCTCCTTACTGGGGTGTTTCAGCTTAGGTTTCTCATGGTTGTTTGAAAGACAGTCACATGTTTTATTCTTTCATTACCCCTATAGTTCTTGACTATATGTGTATGTATACACTGGTTTTAGGTATTGTTGCTCACATATGTGAAATCTTTGTTTTCCAGCAAACTGCTGTCCCAAAGCTCTTAGTTGAACAGTGTTGAGGAAAGATTGTAGTTTTGAGTCTTTACTGCTTAATTTTAAGCTCCAGCTGTGCAGGAAGATGTCAGCTTTTCCTGGTCTAGTTTTGATGATAAAGCAGGAGGCAGAGGTGGCTAGTATTCAGTATCTTCCATGTGGAAAATAACTGGGAACTCTTATGTCTTCTCATTAGAAATTCCATAAAAGCCATTTTAAACTAACAGAACACTTCCTTTCAGTTCTGGTACACCTACTCCTACTCAGGAGTCCTACTCAGGACCTTCTGCTGTGATTTAAAACACCATATGTTCATATATGCTTGTTCTGAAATTTGCCCAAATTATCCAAGATTAAAAATGGGAATGAAAAGCAACCAGCTTCTGTTAGGTATCCTCCAAATCCAAGGAGCTCTGTAAAGCATCCAGTACTTGACATCCTCATTGATATTTACATCCCTATATAGTCCAGGTTGGCATCACATCAGTCATTAACACAGTAAAGGATCCATCATTACTACTTGAAACAACTGGAATTAAGAAAGGGAAACTCATCTGCCTAAGCCAGATAACAAAATCAACGAATTAATGCTATTCTGCTGTATATCTCGTAGGAAGCTGATGCTGTAGTGGTGCTCTGCTTAAGTCCATTGATTGTGTTGTTTTATGTGCAGAATCACTTTGTTCTGTAGTTTCTGCATCATAAAACTTCTTTAATTTGATGTAAACAATAGTTTAATGTTCCCCTAATTACCTCTTATTTTAGCTCAAGACCTGGACATATAAGTGGAAACACTGAATTTCCAGAAGCCAGCAGCAACAGTGGGGGAGGTTTTTTAATGACACACAATTTAAGCCTGACTATTTGGAGTACATTAATTAAATAATTTCTAATTTTCCCTTTAGACTGACTCTGAAGTTTTTAGGAGTGAACTGGTGAGATTATTTCATAATTAGTAGCAACAACTTCAAGCGTTTTAAATTACTTCAGCAAAAGAAAATAAGATAAATAATGTGGTTCATCCTTTGGCCTCTTTTCAGCTGCACTGCATTTTATTTTGGTCTGGTTATTTCATTGTTCATTTGCTTCACAAAATAGCTTTATAATTATGTGTTGATAATATCAGACAGTATTAACACTTTTCTAACTTTCTTTTGTTAACTGATCATTGTTCTTGCCTTAGAAGACACATTTTTGGTTAGCTATCGTGCATATGTAGTATTGCATGAACATAGAAAAGTTGTTAATGGCAATGGGAACCAGAAGGCTCTTTATCCTTGATGCTGATGCTGGATCTTGGCCTGAAGAAATTGCATATTCTAACCTAGAGAAAGAATAGAAAAGGCTGAACAGAATCAGTAGCTATCTTGTGTCTTTTGTATTGTCCTTTTACTTAGTGAATAGGTATGCGTAACTTTTTGCTGTAGAATGTACAATGTGCAAAACTTTTCATGACACAATTTTGAGGAAAACTCTGTTTTTCAGTAAATTCAATCAAATTCCTAGTGCAATGACTGACAGTACTGACTGTTATAGATCTCCTCAGGGCAAATCTATTGTTTATTAACATTTTTATTGATTTCTGAATTATGCAACAGAAATCGCAGAACCTTTCTCATGATTTAATGTTTCCTAGGTAGTATGTCTCACAGATTGCTAACAGGAGACACCCCAAAATTATTATTTTTTACATTGTACATTTTAAATGACAATTGCATTAAAAAGATGAGCTTCTGAAAGAAGTAGAACAACAAACACCACCCGCAAAAAAATAGGAAAAAAATTACTTTTCCTTTTCAGACTCTCTTTATTCACATCCTGTCATGTCTCCTTCCCTTAATTTTGTTTCTCTGAGGATGGGGAAATTGAAACAGAGATATAAGTGACTTGTTGAAGTTCACAAAATTGGTTGATCGCAAAATCAAGGTATAAATCTGAGAGGCCTGTTTCTTAGTCCTGACTCTCAAGTATTAAACCACAAGTAACACATAACATTATTTAGATATCTGAGAGTCTGCTCTCCTTACCAAAAGAAGGCTGTGACCTCTCAGGAGCACACAGTGCTGAACTTTTATTCCCTGCAAAGGAAAGGCAACTTCAATTTCATCCTGAAATCATAAAGGCATGATTCAGTCAGACATTGTTCAAAACTTTTCAAAATATTGCATCTCATAAATACACTTTCCTTTTTTTTTCCTGACCACATTGATATCTGTCAGCATTCAGTAGTCCTCAACAATAGTCCAGCGTAGGAACAGCTGTCATTCAAATAATCCAAGCTTTACATTTTATATCACCCCTAACAGGTAAAAAACAAATAAAACATGGAATGAAATACTGCCTTTTTTCATGAACCATTTATCACTTTCCTGATAGCGTAACCATCAAATTGTGCAATGCATTTTCCACATCCAAAAGAAGACAGCCACCTGCCAGCGTGCACTTTTGAAAGAGAAGAATTTCCCCGAGACGCCTGCCCTGCTTTTTTGGATAACGGCAGCCCGAGCCCGTTTGCAACACTGACATCTAGTGACGCCCGGTCACATTTATAGAACCCCCTTCACCAGCGTTAGCTTTTTGCAGCACTGTACTCACTCATAGACAAAGATTTGCAGGTGAACTAGCAGGTATGTCCTTTTGCTTCCCTGAAGACACTGGAAGAGGCAGGAAACAATTTCACTAGAACAATGACCAGCTTAAAGAAACAAATATTTAATCTCATTGATTATAATGGTACGATTTTCTAGCCTTGTGAATCAAGCTATATTTAACACTTGCAGTAAAATGAGCAGAAGAACAATTTTAGTGTTTTACCTGTTACTGAATTATCTTATCATTATTAGGATGATGGCATAAAGACAGTATAAGCCTGTAGGCATTATGAAGCAAAAAAGTGACAGTATTTTATTTTAAAGAAATAATTTAAAATGTTCCAAAACTGTCCCGTAATTATGAGGTGTGGGCTACATGGTACACTGTTAGACTGGCTTCTTTTCCCAGTGAAATGTTTTATCATGATGCTGCAGTGTATCAGTGGATATATTTATTACCTCAACAACCTTTGTTTGTTTTTTTTTTAACATACTGCTTAGCATCCACTTATCTTTTCAGGTCATGATAATATATGGGAATGCAGTAAATGGATTCCTATATAGGAATAATATATAGGAATGCAGAAAGAGCTGTAACACAAGTTTCTTCATGATTTATAATCAGCATCATTATGATATTTGAATGTAAGGTATAGTTATTTATATTACATGAAACTAGATTTTGTCTGGCCAAATGTTTTTTAGTTGACTTACTTATAGTCCACTGCTTTTCAGCTCATACCGCCATGATCTAATATTTCTTCTAGGTATGCTGCAGTTCACAAAAACTCAAGGCACTCTGACATCCTCAAAGTACTACATCTGTTCTTTGACAAGAGCCATTGTGTCACTCAACTCTGTGTACCGTGTCACCACGTGTTGTTCAATGGCATTAGCAAAAGGGACCCTGATCCAGGCTATTATGTCAGTCTCTTCTCTGATATTATTTTTATAAAGATGTGATTTCTCTGTTGATGGAAACAATGTTTTTAATTAAGTTTGTTTTTCAATTATGGATTAATTAAGGAAAAGATATTACCAGTTGTAAATCAACAGAATTTTTCCTAATAGTCCATATCTAATTGCTTCTTTTAATAATTTAGATCAAAATGATTTATGGATTACCTGAGCTTTTTCAACACCAAAGAAATTTGTTGGGCTTGTCATGTAAAAAATCTGCAGGTCTTTCATCTAAAATTGTCATGAGACAACAATGTCAAACCACAGTTTCCCAGAATCGCATCTGAGGAGAAGTTTGGAGGAAAGAAGGGAATCTGGACATCTTTTAATACATACAAAACAATGTTTTGTCATACCTGTTTCTTCAGCCTTTTGAAATCTCTAAAGACGAACTTGAAGTGACTTACAAAAACAAAGCTACCAGCCATTGCATCTTGGTAGGTACATTTTGCTTACCATCTGTAGTCAAGTCAGAGCAAGAAATTAGTGAAGAATTTGGGTGTTCTTTGTTTTTATTTTTATTTTAAGAAAAAAATGCAGAAGAATAATTCTGGCCATTATATGAATTGATATGGTCATACTTATTTTGTATCACATTCCAGGAAAATCTTGTTGACTTGTCATGCTGTTGACAACGAGTAGCCAAAGTTTTTCTTTCCAGTTTCAGAACTTGAATTTTATATTGGCACATGCAAATATAAACTTCAGATATATTTGCAATTATTACTATCAGAAGGGTTCCCTCCAGATGGTTAATTTAGCTAATCACAACTCATCGTTCACAACTCACACAAAAGTGAATGTGTAATATATGTAGAAAAGTGTGATCAATCCAAAGAGTGATTTTAAAGTTTAAACATTTGCTTATTTTAATATATACGAACAATAAGTTAGCAGCTGGAGAAGCAAACAATGTAAAGTTGAGTAATTAGTTTCTATTGAGTTATTTGCTTAATTCTAGTAATTTTTACCATGGCTTTCAAAGGTTAAAAAAACACCTACTTTTTAAAGTGTTTGTATAATTTCATTACACTTTTTCAATACATTTTTATGTCCATTATATTTCTTTGAAAAATCCCTCATCCCCATATGAAAAAGCAAGTGCAAATTTACCAAATCATAAAAATTAAATTTAATTAAAAGTAGGCTAAAATGGGCCATAGATTATTTGATTTTACAATTATTTGACTCCACAGTCATATTTTAATGGGCACTTAAAGAGTAATCTTATTATAGTTGGAATCAACAGGAACTGTGGAAACTCAGTTTGATATGAAAATCAAAATGAAGATATTATGATCATTCCCAAATGTATGTAGATATAAAAACATAAACACAATGTGCATCAGTTTATGCATATGAAGTGATCTTCCCCACATTAAAAAAAAAGTCAAAACCTTTGAAGAGGATTGAAAGTAAGCAAGTAATTGGGAATAAGAAAAGGCTGTGAATTAAGTGCTATCAGGAGAAATGCAAAAAACCCCCTCAGGAAGCAACAGAGAAGCTATTAGTGCACACTGGCAAAGTGTGCACTCCCTGTGCTGCAAAAGATGGACCACCACGTCCAGGCTTCTCACAAGTAACGAGCAGGTTCTCCAAGGGTAATGAAGGAGCTTGTGACACTGCAGCAAGCCACGCGCTCCAAGTCCAGATGTTAGCAGACACACACAGGCTATTGAAAGAGTAGAATAGGGAAATAGGGATCAACAGATGCTCCGTTTTGAGAAATCGCCCAGAAACACAGACTTAGAGTGTGGCAATTGTGGGACTCTGCTCTCCAAGGTGAAGTGTGCCCTGTGAAGCCAATACCAAAAAGTTGCCTTGAGAATACAGAATACATCATTTCACTCACTACCAAACAAGACAGAGCTATAGCTATATTTTAAGGACTGACAGTTGCAAAGTGCTAAATACCTTTGGAGAAGTATTTGGCACTTTCAGCTTCCCATTTTTAATTGGGTTTGAGCATGTCTAATATGTTACAACTCTATTATAATATAGCAATTTGTTAAACAAAATGAATGAAATATTTCTAAGTTGTATATTTATGTTTAACAAAAATCAAATCAAGTCAGCATTTTGAATTGCCAATTTATGTGTTTGTTGTTGGAATTGTTAATATCATGCTAATTATATTTAAATTGAAAATATATTTAAATAAATGTTCTCCCATGGGATGTTTTAGGTAATAATGAAGAGTAATTTCTTCATCTTAAATTCCCAAATTAACTTTTTGATTTTTTTTCTCTGTGTAGAAACATGAGTTATATGTATATATCTTTGCTTTAAAATCATTTGGTTTCCTCTGAAAGACACTTCAGAGGATTGTGCTGTGGAATTGTTAATTCTTTATGAGGGTGCTTATGTGTAAGATCCCATAAAGTTTGAGCTTATCATTTCCCCTGTTCATATTCTATGCAAAGCTGCTCTGAGTTTTTTTTTTTTTTTTGCATTATCATTCATATAGAGCTTATATTCCACTACTTCTTTTTACAAGGTCTGTATTTTACAATTTCATTATCATCCCCACATTTAAAATATTTGCTCCTAATCTAATCTTAAAAAAGAAGTAATACTTGTCCAGATGTGAAGCATTTGGACAAATAAATTAAAGAAGATCCAGGGATTTGGAAGGTGTTTGACCCTATTTTTTTCTGTTTTAAGTGGTCAGGTTGCCCCTGTTTTTCCAATGCAAGATGAACAGCATCTTTCTTTTTCCGTCTACAGCTTGTGATGAAGATGCATGCTTTGCTTTCTGATGATGGGGTTGCCTGTATTTGTCATTATAACAAACTCAGTTGAAATTAGTCCATGAAGACCTCCTAAAACTTTCAAAACCACAACTTCTATCCATTTGTTTCCAGGGTTTACATGATCCTTAACTTGCCTCTAGTGCATGATGCTATTACCACTCTGGTTCCGTTTTCATAGCTCACTGCAAATGACGTGCAGTGACAATCCTCAAAACCATGATAATCCCAACTTGATAAAGAGTGTTTTTTCAATCCAGGAAACAACTGTTCCTGTTAGCTGCCCTGTATGACAATTTCGGTATATGTAGCACTTCTGAGATCACTTGTGTTATTTTTTTACGGCAGAATTGTGAGGATTAAAGATAGTGCATTTCAGGGATTTTTATCTGGGATCTTGCTTTTGGAATTCTCTATCTGGGAAAATTCACCACAGCAAAATGTGGTTAGCTTAACACTCTACAACAGTGCTTTTGATATTATTATTATTATTATTATTATTATTATTATTATTATTATTATTATTATTATTATTACAGGAGGAATCCTGGAATAATTGTTTAGAGTGTTTATTATAAGTATTTTTTTGGCTTACAGCTTAGTTCTGTGTAAAGGTGCATATAGATGATTGTGATAATTGCTGTAAATACACTTGCATGCATGTTTATCCAGATTACTTTATCTGCAGTGTCTTATTCATTAAAAGACCGTGTTGTGTCAAACTTGTTTCTTTTAAGTACTCATTTGCAAGATAACCAAAGTGAGACTGAAACTGTGGTATCAAAGTACAGAAATACTGCTTACATATTAATCACTAGAAGAATAATATTCATTGTATTTAATACGGTATGTACTATATTAGATACAAGTATATCTGTGAAGTGTACATTTTATTAACAGCATAATTTCACAGTAATAGAAAGAAACATGAACCACGTTTTCAATTCTTTATCTTAGTATCTTTATGTGTGTCTTTTTTTTTACATTTAGAACTAATTAGGTTTTGCTATTTTAATTAAAAAATATAAAAAATAAAAGCTAAATGCAAGTGTTCTTTGTCCAGTGGAACCCTTCTGTAAACTTTTGTATTACTGAGGTTAACAGAAACTGTTACCTTGAAAACTTGCTCATTCCCTTGTGCTGGTATAAGTTGAAATAGAGCCCAACGGAAACAGAAGTCACAGAGTAAAACTTCATAACTGCTGTGTGAAAATGTAGACAGTATAAAAGACTTGTTACTACAGATAAAACAGAACCAATTACTAGAGGACTTTTTATAACAGTTTTGAGCAATTGTATTAGAAAGTTGGTCTGTATATCAAGATGTTGTGACTTTTATATTAATGGAGGGCATTAAGGAGATTCTAATTGTGGTGTCTGGTCTGAAAAATTAATCTAAGATTTAAAAATCTGAGACGTTTGAAGTAAGCGTGACTGTAGCCTCTAGTCATTCAGGCAAGATGGTGACTAAACTTTTTTGTTAAAAGAACTGTTACGGATGCTACTGCATTTCATTATTGAGGCTGTGAAATGCCATGTGTGTTCAGGAGGTCTTGTTAACTCTCTGCAAGTACATAAATTGTTTTACTAAATGGATACTCCAATTATGCATAATTCTAATTATAAGCTCTGTGTCCTTGCACCTCTTTTTCTTTATCATCAAGCCAAGAAATTCTTCCACAGAAGGGCTTATTCTAAGGTTATGATAAAATTATCATAGTTCTCCAGTACAGCTTTTAAAAAGTTTTAAAATACTATTTGACTAGTGGGATTCTCTGGGTAAGGGTATGCAATTTGTATCAGAGATGAATCCACTGACCCATCACATATTCTGTGGGGCTGAACTGAATCCCTTTCCTGCTCCACTGGCATGATCACCACTGACTCTTATGGGAAGGTAAAAACCTACGTTCAGACCCTGTATGCTTTGGTGTCTTAACCATGAGCCAAATCCTGCTCTAATCTCTCTTACCAACACGACATTTTCTTTTGTTTTCACTTCACAACATTTCCTGTCAACCACTGGGCTGTGTCAGTGCCATTTCTTACTGATAACACTGATAAGAACTAAAATTGGGAGGTTTTTACAAGGGAAATATAAAAGGCATTAACAGTATGCAAGCAAAATGATTTTAAAGAAATTTGTAGGAACTTAACAACTTCTCTCCTACACATTTCTTTATCAAATTTAGCTGCCAGATTTAGCTGACACTTCTCAGAGGAGTGTTCCAGGCAGACAAACAGACAAGTATAATTTTGTGTGCTTCATTTCCTTAGGAAATCAACTTAAACATATTGTTCTCATTTCTTTACTCTTCTTATCTACTAGCCCTACTTTCCATTTCTACCTGACAAGTGGGTATTATGTATTCATGTATGCTGTTATGTTGTTATTTTGCTAAAGTGTTCATAGATTTGCAACTATTCCTCTTCAGTAAACCTCACTGAGAGCAACTGATCTTGGGAAACAAATGTATCTGTTCACCTTGATGAAAACGTTTATGTTACAATTTTGCCTTGTAGAATTTCCCTAATTCTATTAGTGACAGCACAATCTTCAGTGAAAAAAAAATGGAGCAAAAGGCAATGGAAAAAAAGTCATTGAAGAAGATGTGGGCTAATATTATTTTCAGGAATTACTTATTGATGTCTCATGTCTGTTGTTTGTTATTGACAAGCCCATGGAACAAAAGAAAATAATTTCTTGAAAATATTTTTCTGAGCCAGGTACAACTCTGCCTGTCTAGAAATATACAGAGATGTTGAAATATGCTATAGGTAAGGACATCTTTAATTCATATTAGATAGGATGTAATAAACATTTATTACTTTTGCTGGTTTATTTTTTTCCTTATGTCAGGTATCATTCAACAGAAACTTAGGCTTCTGTTTTCTTATTGTTAAAATCAAAGCAGTTGTCTCCAACTTGGGCATAAGGAACGTAACTCAGAGCAGCAGGACAAAAACAATTTAACTTGTTATTTCTAGCCAGGAAGTTCCAGTAAAGTTATTTGTCAGAATTTATAAATACTGTTTTCTTTATGTGTTCACTGTCTCAGCATTTCTCTCTTCCTTGATGCTACAAAATTACTTTTTTTTTATTTCTAATTGGCTATGCCAATCACATCTGTATATTTATTTCAATTCTACATCAATAAAATAGGAATTGTTGTATTATTATTACAATTTAATCCTGTGAGTGACTTATCAAAATGATTGATACTAAGTCAGTCCTGGTACTTGTCTATAGATTCCAGCCAAGCAAATTATCATGTTTTATGCTCAATTCCCCAATTAATTATAGCTTCTTCTGGGTAAAAGGTCTACACCTATAACTCAGTTGCTTATGCCAACTTGGAAAACTCCTAACTAGATAGACCTCTCATGAGCCTAATTTTCCCTACTTGTATATCTGCAAAGTTAAATATTCAGTGGGATCAACACTATCATTTCAGCCTGCTGTTTGATATCTGTTTTGAAAAACATACTGCAACAGGCTTTTTTCAATGCATCAATAAACAATGGGTAATGAAAGAACAGAATAGTTTAATCATTGTGTTGTATTAATTTACCTATAAATTACTTGACATCTCATTTTAATTACTTTTTTAGAATTTAAGTCTAATTACAAGTTTGTCAAGCTCTAAAGGCACCATTCATCCTTACTGTCTCTGCTCAGCTTCCCCTGGGGCCTCCATCCAGCACAGCCACTTGAGCCAGCAGCCCCATTTCAGCTCAGTCTGGAGCCATCAGTTTTTGCCCAAGCTATATTTTAGGTGTGCTGTTCTCCAGCCCTTTCTCTGACCCATTTTGTATGGCCATAGGACTTGTGCTGTTAGAGGTCTGTCTCCTAGATGGGCCTTTCGGACGTAAGTTGCGGCTTATCCCCAGCCTTTTGCTCTTGGGTGTACTGCCTGGCCCTAGTTCACTGAGGTCCCAAAAGACTGGAGGCTTGCCAATGTGACGCCCATCTACAACAAAGGCCGGAAGGAGGATCCTGGGAACTACAGGCCTGTCAGCCTGACCTAAGTACCAGGAAAGATTATGGAGTGCTTCATCTTAGGGGTGCTCACAGGGCATGTGCAGGACAACCAAGGGATCAGGCCCAGCCAGCAGAGGATCATGAAAGGCAGGTCCTGCTTGACCAACCTGATCTCCTTCCATGACCAGGTGACCCGCCTAATGGATGAAGGGAAAGGCTGTGGATGTTGTCTACCTGGACTTTAGTAAGCCTTTGACAGCATCTCCCACAGCATTCTCCTGGAGAAACTGGCAGCTCATGGCTTAGAAGGTGTACTCTTCGCTGGGTAGAGAACTGGTTGGATGGCCAATCTCAGAGAGTTGTGGTGAATGGAGTTAAATACAGTTGGCAGCTGCTCTTGTTCAATATCTTTATTGATGATCTGGATGAGGGGATTGAGTGCTCCCTCAGTAAGTTTACAGACCCACAAAAATGAGTGGGAGTGTTGATCTGCTGGAGGGTAGGAGGGTTCTGCAGAGGCATCTGGACAGGCTGGACCGATGGGCAGAGGCCAACTGTACGAGGTTTAATAAGGCCAAGTGCAGGGTCCTGCACTTTGGCCACAACAACCCCATGCAACGCTACAGGCTTGGGGAGGAGTGGCTAGAGAGCAGCCCGGCGGAAAGGGACCTTGGGGTGCTGGTTGACAGCCGGCTGAACATGAGCCAGCAGTGTGCCCAGGTGGCCAAGAAGGCCAACAGCGTCCTGGCCTGTATCAGAAATAGTGTGGCCAGCAGGAGTAGGGAAGTGATCGTGCCCCTGTACTCGGCACTGGTGAGGCCACACCTTGAATCCTGTGTTCAGTTTTGGGCCCATCACTACAAGAAGGATGTTGAGGTGTTGGAGCGTGTCCAGAGAAGGGCAATGAATCTGGTGAGGGGTCTGGAGCACAAGTCTTCTGAGGAGCTACTGAGGGAACTGGAGTTGTTCAGTCTGGAGAAGAGGAGGCTGAGAGGAGACCTTATTGCTCTCTACAACTACCTGAAAGGGGGTTGTGGTGAGGTGGGTGTTGGTCTCTTCTCCCAGGTAACTAGCGATAGGACAAGAGGAAATGGCCTCAAGTTGCGCCGGGGCAGTTTAGATTGTATATTAGGAAAAATTTCTTCACAGAGAGAGTGGTCAGGCATTGGAACCAGCTGCCCAGGGAGGTAGTGGAGTCGCCATTTCTGGAAGTGTTCAAAAAATGTGTGGATGTGGCGCTTCAAGACATGGTTTAGGGGACATGGTGGCGCTGGATTAATGGTTGGACTTGATGATCTTGAAGGTCCTTTCCAGCCTAGTGATTCTGTGATTCTGTGATTCTGTGATTCTGTGATCCATAGGAATCCAGAAGCTGTCTGCCCTAGTCCAGCATATATCTTTCAAGGCATAGAAGACCCTACGTTATGTGCCAATGATGCGTTCACACTTTCATGCATGATGTTCTTCCTCAAAAACTCTATTACATTGATACTTTACAGACAGAGAATATTTCTGATTTATTTGGCTGTTCACATATGTACCCAAAGTCATCACAATTACTGGGTATCTGAAAGAATTTTCCCTGTACTGAAGTGGAATCCTAAGAGATTCTTACTCTAAGAGATCTATGTACATGTCCAAGAATAGTTGTTGAGGTGGCAAATGAGCTTAGTTAACACCCACACCCTCCCAACTCTGGTTTTCAAAAACAGCATGTCTAGTCCCTTTTTCCAACATGGCTGATGGGGATTTTCAGGTGACCCAAATCTTTGTAGAAACTGGATTTATCAGATCTCTGGGCCAACAACAGCTAATGACAGAATGCCTTGTCAACTAGTATAAAATATATGTGTGATTTTGCCCTTAGTACGTCTCTTGGAAAATACCATGTACATGTTAGAAACTGAATTTAGAAGTGTCTGGACTGCTTCAAAATTCATAGTCCCACCCCAACACGGAGAATGCAAGATGCTGTTCTGTTGCCTCTCACACACACTCTGCCATAACTCAAGCCATCTGCATGATTTCCTGTATGATATCTGCTATTTCTTCATTTTCCTGTATGTCCACATCCATTGCAGAATGTTTCCAGGAATCACTGTAAAGCTAGTGAACCAGTATCTTTGTGCGAGGTGGGCTGTCTATGTGTTTTTCTGTAACCAGTTACTTGAGTACCTCAAAGGAACAATAACCAGCCCTGATTTGAAAACCAAAGTGGGTTGTTGCTTTCTTAGTGGAATTCAGTGTTGATTTAAGCTGGGTGTTGTCGTTATATGTACCATGACTAATTAATTTAATGGGCTTTTGTGGAGAGCTGTGGGTAGAGGTGCTTTTCCTTATGTTGACTGACTTGACTCTTTGATTCAAGTAGTTTAAGTCTGCTTTCCCAATGGGTGTGTGATTTTAGGGCATTCCAGCATTGTCCAGACAGTGTCCTCTCTGTTAAACCTTCAGGACAATAAGTAGATGACTGAGAGGCAGGAAAGTCTGCTCTCTTTGTAATTGTGAGGGATAAGAATAAACTCTTTCAATTCCAGACAAATTAAAGATTTTTGGAGAGGAAATAAACTTTATGGTTTTTGAGTCAATTGTCTTATCCTGACTGGCCTGTCCAACAAAACTTAGTTCCCTGCTTTAGTTTACTCTTACATCAGCCCATATATAGAAAAAACCACACAAACACAACAAACCCCAATAGTCTATCTTATGTCTCTATGTGAGACATGAATTCCAAGAAGTAGCTGTTGGCCCCTAGGTGGAGCATCAAAACGGAAAGGCCACAGAGCAGGCAGGGCGAGAGGCTTGGGAGGCAAGGGAAGGACTCATTTGCTCAAACACGCCAAGCTTGCAGAAGTAAACACTTGTTTTCTGGTGGTGTTGGCTGCGTATAAAGGTAGAAACTAATCTTGGAAGAGTGATGCAAGGTTTGTGAGCCCAGAAGTTCAATCCTCATTCCTTCCTGCAAGATATATATGATGACATTTTCTTATGGGTAGTATTAACATTGATCAGAATGTTTTGCAGACAGCATAGGGATGGGGCAAGTGCTAGAAGTGCCTTCCTTGCCAGGGGGCCTGAAGGGCCCTGTTGAATGTCCAAGGATAGTCCATCTATATTGCAGAAGACTGCAAACACAGCCCTCTGGAAATATACTCAGGACCCACAACACGAACATGAGTAGAGCACTGCCAGAGGCTGCACTGCTGCCTCTGTTGAAACAGTCTGTACATCAACGTTTGTCTCTGTGTTAGTGACACATTGTCTACAAATTCCCTAGGTCATGCTATGGTGTAGATACACTGATTTACTATAAAATGTTAAACAAATAATTATTCAGATAGTTTGTCATTTACAGAGATTTCTTTTGTTCCGGTACTGTATATACCAATGTTTCCCAATATTTTCCACACATAATTCTTCCTTGTGAGCAGAAATCTTTACTAAACAAAAATAAATTATTTAATTTTTAAAAAGCTTTATTTTTTAATTTTCTTCTACATCTTCTAGGGTCTTCTATGTTTTTTTTCTTTTTACTCCTTAAAGCTATAAAGGTACACCATTATCCACTAACTTCTTGCTGAAGATCACCAACATTGCAATAAGCCTTTCCTAAAGCAAAAGCTGTAATGTCAATCAGTAACATATTTCTTTTGCTTGTCAAACAATGCAGGTTCACTGACGTATTTTTGTCTGTCATTTTTTCCCTTGGAAGTGATCTGTTCTGAAGACATTCTTTATACCAGTGTTGTGGCAAGAGTGATGCACTTCACTCACAGGAGAGAAGAAACCGATATATTTTGTTGATATAGATAGTACATGTGACAGGGGTTTAACATGATTTGATGGCAAGGTACACTTGATTATTTACTGCATAGATGACAGGGTCAGACAAAACTGTTAGGGAGACCCTCCTGTTGAGTCATGAGGTTCAGAGAGGACCCCCTTGTGTTCTAAACTCCTTCACAGAGAGGAGTCTAGGTGCAGCTGGATCCAGACTTAGTCCCAGACTTAGTCAATTGTTTATTACTGAAGGATCATATATGCACAAACTTAGCTAAGATTACTAGTTTCAATGTTCTTCTTCCCAATAATTCCCAATTTACCAAGTATCCAATGTGATAAGGATTCTCTCAGCCGTGGGGAGTACCTTGAGACATGTCCCTACTCAAGGGAAAATCCTGGAGTGCAGCCCACTGCTATGAGCTCAGTGAGCTCTGGGCTGTCCACTATTTATGGAATAAGATGAATGACTTAAAGCTATTCATATTTGCATACCAGCCGTAACTTTGGTTGGCGCATGCTCAACTAGCCCTCCACTGTTGAGCAAGATTCATAGCCCTTACATATTGTGTTGTTATCTGTCTCTCCAGAGTCCAATTTAAGCTGGATGCAGCCATCATGACTGCCTCTGGTGGCTATTGCTTAAGCAGAAGAGATGGAGGGGAACACACCACCACAATCAGATAAATTACAGTCAAGGAACCTTCTGTCTTCCCCACTAGCAGTCAAAAACTGCATAACTACAGTAGAAAAATCAATGACTCATTTTAATCTGTATATTTTCACTTAAGAATGTCTTTATGCTAGATTCAAATTCTGCTAAGGCTAGTTAGAAAGAAACCTGCTATAATCAACCTCTGTATAACAGTAACATATTTTTCTTTGCTAACACCATTATTTGAAAAAATGTAATATAATCTAGGCTACATAAGAGTTTTGAAATCTATTTAAAATCGAGATTTCTTCAAGGTGTGTTTTCATGCTGAGTCGTGTTCTGTTGTGATTAAAAAGGCCTCAATGTGCATATAGTAGGAAAATTAAACTTTATTGAAAGATGAAAAATGGACTTTCTTGTTATGCTTCTAGAGGTCTTTAATTTCATTCATTGAAGCATGGACAGGAAATAATGGGCAGTATTTAAAAGCCCAAAGTGTTTTATTCATCATCACCTTTGCATTTCTAATTTGCACTGAAACTGGTGTTGCAATGTTTTAGTGATAGCAGCTAATGATAACTATTTTAATCTTATTGACCATGTTTACTTTCTGATACTACAACGTGCTTAACATGTCTTTGGTTTTTGTGAATTGTTTTGCTGTACACACAGCTTGTTGACAAAAGGTACCAACTGACATCCTTACACTTACTACCTACGAACATCTCACAACTAGAGTGTACTTTGCCAGTCTAACTCGTCACAACAGATATAACAGTGGATGACAGGAAGGACTTCAGCTTGTGCAATCAGAAAGATAACTGTTGCATTCAAAAGTTTATATTCTGGAGGTCTTGTGGAAAATACTGCACAACCAATATTGCATACTTATGTAGCATAATTGCCATAATGTAACAAAGCCTGTCTTATTTGTCTTACAGTTTAATTTCTAGATACTTGTCTTTGAATTCTACAATACATATATTCAGTGAAATAATCATGTCTTTTTTAAGAATTAGAAAATCAATCACTGAACAATATTGTTAGTTTTAAGCTAATACTTTTAAAAATGCAGTAGTTAGGAGAAAAGTAGAACAGAATAATATCACATTTGATGTTAAAATCAAGTACAATCAATATTTCAAAGAAGATTAAAAAGTATTATATACATTATTAAATTTCAGAATTAAAATGTAAAATACACAAACTAAAGACTAGGATAGTCAGTTCTTAAGTGCTGCAATCTAGTGGTATGATATATATGCCTTATGTCGTTAAACAGAAATTCAAAGGGCTGACAAGGTCAAGAGGCTGAAAGAAATACAAATCTGTTTTCACTGGCAAAGGCAGCTCTTGAACATATAGATTGTCTTCCAGCAGAACTCTGCACTGTGGTTTGTTTTCATGAAATATTCCCATCTGGTGAAATATTGCTTTTCTGAGAGGTCACACAGGAGATTTTATTACGTTAAATAACATTTAAGCACTTATCTGTACAGTTTAAATTGTCAGGCATTTTATAAACTATAAGATGAGTTATTTTGAAAACCTCCTTTCTGGCTCAGTATCTTTAACTTATTCCAGTTAAATAGAAGACAAATAGCTTCTCTTCTAATAATATATATTATTATATAATAATAATAATTATTATAATAAATATAATTTATTATAAATAATAAATTCCATCTATTTATGGAATAGATAAAAGAGGAATCAAACAGGATAGTAAAAAATCTTCTCTCTCTCAAGTAATTTCTCTCTCTTTCTGTCCTCTCCCCTTGATTCCTCTCTTTTCAGGGGAAAAAACCACACCCAAAACCACACCTTAAAAATCATTATTCAGTATCACATAAATAAGAGCCAGTTCTGACACTACTGAATGCTATCAACTCTCCTGGCAGAAGACTTCTTTCAGTGATCAAGATAACAATGACTTCAAAGAAATTCCCTCTTTCTTCTTTAAATAGTAAAATAAATTTAACCATCTTTTATCTGAAGAATCAGGTACATTACTGCCATGATGCATCAAATATAGACTTTTTCAAAAAGCATAAGAGCCAAGCATACATCTTATTAACTTTTCAGGTATTTCATAGGATCTTGTTACAATGCACAGAGTTTTAAAAAATTACTCAGAAGGTTTATCTATAAATCTCCAATATATCCAGTACTTAGAATGTGTCTAAGAACTTAATGTTCTGATTCACACCTGCTGAAACAAAGAAAATGACATATTAACTTTGATATAGGCAAAAAATACACCCTGCAGCAGATTTTCAACACTGGTTCACTGCAGACTGTGACTTCTTTTCTATCTGAGTAAAACTGAAGAACATACAACTGTGTAGTGGACTCAGGTCCACGTCAGAAAACACTGCAGGTGCCCAAAAGCAGGATTTAGTCGAACATTAAATGCCAGAGTTGCAAAAATGCCTACCCAGCTGCTGCCTGAACCCAACAAACAAAATTCAAATCTTCTTGTCTGACCTGAAAATTTGTCATACAGCTATGGTTCAAATTAGTCCACATAATCTGGTCTGATCTTTTTATACTTTGAGATGCTGTCTTCCTAAACTAAGAGCCTATTTTCTATTTACAGCCAATGAGAGTGAGTAATTTGCTTATGAAAACCTTCAAAGGGTGATCACTTCTACCTGAATTCAGACCTGCAGGAATGCTCTCTTGGTTTCTCAGTTGCTTACTTTTCCCTATAAACCATATAAGCATCCATCTCCCCTCATTCTACATGTTGAAGCTTTATCACTACATAGGAAGGAAGGCAGTGTTTGTGGGTCTACAGCCTTTTGTAAATTAAAGTTATTGTTTACTGAACTGAACAGTCCTTATTTGCAATAAACTTTGTGAATTGGGAATTTGGGGATCTAGCCTTTACTTCAAGACTTCTGTTGATTTTTATGCAAACTTTCTTTATTGAACCTCTTTTCATATAAAGATATACAGGAAGAACTCTTCAAGCTGTGAATGTAAGCCACTCACTGCCAGATGGGCTACTAGCCTCAGGGTTATTGCAGAAAAGATGGGCATTAATTTTCTGGCTAATTCTGTGTAAAGTTCTCAGGGAGTGGGGATTTCTGGATTCCTGTGTTGAGGAATGTTGATGAATTTCACATGAAACTGTAGCTGTATACTGTAGATATAATTTGTCTGGAAGAAAGGATGGAAGTCAGAATACCTTCAGCTGGCTTGCTCCAGTGGTTACTGGCATACAAAAAACATACCTCTTCAGATCCATTCTGAGCAGTGCTACAGTTTTATCTGGAAGCAATAAAAAATGTTTCTGACTAGTTCAGAACTTTGTTGATGGAGTTTCACCTAAGAAATAGAGAGAATGGGGTTTAAAACACCAAAGGCAAAAGAAAGACAAGAACAGGTCTCACACCAAGATTAGTGCATTGAGTTATTGAGTACATCACTAAGCTTCTAGAGAAACAGTCTTTCTACAAGAAATCTACAAGAAATATTATATTCTCTACTGGAGATTTTGGCATCTAATTTAGTTACTTCAGTAGAAAGGATATTCTTTTGGAGTGTGTACCCATTCTTATCACATGACATTGCAGGGATCCTAGGCTAGGAGAAGGTTTTGGACTATGAATCCTTAGTAGAAAGCTATACTAGTCTGCAGTAAGTTATTTAAGGTCTGATCAACCTTTCCCAGATGGTTAAACTTACTGCACTGTTTTCTGTCACCTTCAGGTTTGAGGCATTTGACTTTCCCTGTGCAGTGCATAAGAAGCTTAAATGCCTAATGCAGCTGAATTTTACCTTAGACACCCAAAACCACATCTTGCAAACCTAAGAAATTGCTATCTATGTGTCATGGTTTAGCCCCAGCCAGCAATTAAGTACCACACAGCCACTCACTCTTTTTCCGAGAGTCAGAAAAAAACATGTGGGTTGAGATAAAAACAGTTTAATAGGGCAGCAAGAGAGGAGGAGACAATAATAAGAATAAGAATAAGAATAAGAATAAGAATAAGAATAAGAATAAGAATAAGAATAAGAATAAGAATAAGAATAAGAATAAGAATAAGAATAAGAATAAGAATAAGAATAAGAATAACAACAACACTGGTGAAGTAATGTACAAGAAAAAGTGATGCCCAATGCAGCAATTGCTCACCACCTGGTGATTGATAGCCTGTCTCCAAGCAGCGATTCCTGCCCCCCGGCCAACTCCAGTTCATGTACTGGGCATGATGTTATGTGGTAGGGAATATCTCTTTGGCCAGTCTGGGTCAGCTGTCCCAGCTGTTCCCCCTCCTAGCTTCTTGTGCACGTCCTCACTGACAGAGCATGGGAATCTGAAAAGTCCTTGACTTAGTATAAGCACTACAACTACTTAGCCACAACTAAAAACTTCAGTGTGTCATCAACATTCTCATACCAACTCCAAAGCACAGCACTATACCAGCTATCAGGAAGAAAAAAGAACTCTCTCCCAGCTGAAACCAGGACACTATGTCTCTACTGTACATGACCCAACAGCTAAATATTCTAAAACAGAATAATTTTGAAAAAAATATTTTTGTAAAGAAAAAAATATTGTCACTTAATAGTTTAGGATTTTCTTATTACGAACCTATCGGAAAATGCTTTATATATGTATAAAGGAACTAAAAGCTAGTTCTAATAAAAACTGAAGTAACAAAAGCAGTCCAAGCTAACTTACGCTGTTTAGGTGAGTTCATGCTTGACCTACAAATTCCTTAGGACACTCTGCTCCTTTATGCCTATAGAAATGTTTAGATGGTGTGAATGATTCAGTAAACTGAGGGCGATAAAAGACTATTCCTGCATTAGCAAGTAATTAGGTGCAATAGGGACAGACCATTAGACAGAAGTGGCTGATGCTGAGAGTCCTGCACCGCTGTACTGAATAGGGTCAGGGGCTTTGATTCACATTAGATTTAGTTTGGCTCCTGGGCAAAAAGCTTCCACTAAATATGACGCAAAGTTCACTGAAGACAAAAAGTGTTGTATGCACACTGCATGACTCAGTGTCGGTGTAGCTAATGGGCTGGTTTTTAACATAATGCCCCCTTGAGGCACTGGGAATATCTAGTCCATGTACATCAAAACTGCACAGAGATCCAAACCGGCACACAGTAAGTGGAGACAATGACAAGCTCACAGCAAAATCACACTATTTCTCTGACCCAATTTGGTAATACAGCCAGCAATATAAAACACAGCTGGGCAGCATCAGATTCCTCACTAAATACTGCTGCATTTGCTTTTAAATCTTGGGGATTTCTGGTACATCAGAGAAAAGTGAAATCCACAGTGCCACAAAATACATAGAAAGTTACTGGGAAAAAGTTCTTTATAATCTTTAGAGAAATCTGTTCACACTCTGAAAAGTTAAACAGATGAGCTTTATCTTTGCTTGTGGATTGTATACCATCCACACAGATTATTGGTCTATCTCACATTTGTTGCAAATTTTTTGTACAAGAGCTATATAGTATAACTATATAGATACTAGTCACAATTATGTCAACATCCATAATGTTTCATTCCAAGGCATCTCATATTATCACAGTCCTTGACTGAAAAAAATTGTGTTATTTTGTTTTGAAAACTGTATATGCATTTGTTTAGATTTACTCACAGCTTATTTTCAGTGGAGGTATCAGAGTTCAGTTGTAAAAGTGCTAATCTCTAATTGTTCTTGATATACCTCTCACTGAAATCAACACTGGTTATCAAGTAGTAGCAGATACTTTTATTGTAAGTCCATGTAAATAATAAAATAGCAATAGTCTCAAAGATAACTCAGGAAGATCACGGGGGGGAAAGAAAGCATAATATTAGCCTGCCTCAAAATTAATTATGAATTAATATTCAATGGCTCAGCCACCTACACAAAATAGTGCAAAGGCCTTAGTAATAAAAAGGTTAGAGAAAATCACGGACAGAGTATTAATATTTAACAAAGCTGCAAAACAAACTAACTTAAGAGATCATTATCAATTGTGAAAATTACAACCTTCCTGCAAATTATGCATAGATGTATAGAGGAATGATTGATGCTAGAAACTTGGAAAGATTAGATAAACCTTAGTGCACTGCTTTATTGGCAGACAAAAGCTATTCAGTTTTGGAGGTAAAGCATGTTCTAATAAAAAAAAAAATCCATAGAATCAGCAGTATTAACAATGTCTTTCATAGTAAACAACTAGGAACATTTCCAACCCACTGCCTACAATGAGACCCCACAATAGTAATGACAACTGAATCTATGAATGAAATACCTTAGTCAGACACTTCACTTTCAGAGTTAGATGAAATGTCAAATCTTTAACATACTACTAAGCCATGCTGAATCTAGGTTGGGGTTCACCATTCACATTCCAATTTTAAAAAAATTTCTTCTATAGTGATACTTTGCAAAACCACTCATTTTTGCCTCTCTACCTCCTGGAGTGCATTCATGGGAGTTATTCCGAACAGATCAAAGGATTAATGGGATAAAGGGAGTAATTTATCTTGATTGTAAAATAGAGCAGTGTTTTAGCAATACACTAAACAAATATTTATGATTTTCTATTTATTGAGAGAAAATATTGCACTATTATGTAAAAGGGATATATCAAAGTGAGTAGCGATACTGACTACACTGACATATTAAGACAACATAGATCTGAATATCTTGAAGAATGAGCAATTAAGGAATCTATTGGCTGGTTGATATTTATTGCTGCTGCTTTTATACCTTGCCAACAAGTAGGCTAATAAAAAGAATATGACAAGGTGGTCTCTGCAGACTTATCAAAATGCTTAAAGAATTTTTTAATGTTGTTTGTGATGCGGCTTTTCAATGGATGTATTAAAACAAAACCAAATCAATACACAAGAAGAAATTAAACTAAGCAGCGCAAGTGCTCTTCTGGTGCTACTGTCTTCTTGGGTAGTTTTTCAAAATATTCTGTGATTCCAAAACCTATGAAGACCTGTATTTTAAGCTTTATTAAACATCCCTAAACTAACAATATCTAAGTAACTAGTTCAGAAGGAACAACGTAGATGTTCTGGAAAAAGACTTACAGGGTTCTTGAGGTTTATGGTTTCAATTCATATCAACAACTGTCAAATTGCTGCATAGGATAAAAGAAGATAAAACTCCATATTGGGATGTATAAACAGGAAAACAGACTTCTGTAAGCAATGTGAAACAGACTTTCCCTTCTGTTTAGCACTGGAAATACCTTACCTGATGCATGGTATCCAGTTTTGAATACCGTACCTCAAATTCAGTATGTAGTCACTGGAGGGAAGCCAGTTTTAAAAAAAATAGATTGATCTGAGATTAAAAATTCAAGGCCTATAGAGAAGAAAAGAATGAAGTTGATGTAGTAAAAAAGAATAGAAATAATAAAACCATAAAAGTTTTACTTGGTGGGATTAAATTTCCATATACCATATTTATTAACACTAATCCTTGTCTATAGAAGAATGTGGGAGAAAGTAAGAATCTGTGCAAAATATATGACTGGAAAAAAATTATCCTCTTTTTTCCCCTCACCATCACTGGCTGTGGTGATGGCTAGTGTTAACTGAGTATCTAGTTTGGGTTATCTGCCTCTTGGTGAGAAGAATTGATATAACGGTGATCTTAATTGTTCTTTTTTGTAATTTGTAATTCATGGTTTGCTTTGCGTGTGCTTTTGGCAAGCTAAGCTTGAACAGAAATGCCTTACATTTATTTAGCACTTTATTTTCATCTGGGCTAGATTTTTTTTTTAAATTTTTTTTTGAACTATGGTGATACATGTTGGATATTGCCAGTATATATTTGAAGACCTTTGGTACAAGTGAGAGGTCAGTTGATTGCATTTTTGTTACATATTAATAGGATATATATATAGGATATAGGAAATATATCAGATATTAAGCATGATATTTATAAGTAACACCTAAAAGGTTTTATTGGAAATAACTATTACTACTTCATTTCATTATTAGTATTTCTTAAATCTAATTAGTTAATTATTTTGCTGAGCATATGAGCTTTCCTGTATTCTTCTCTTGACAAGGCAGCTGCCAAAGAGATTTCTTTTTCAGCCTGTTGTAGGGGCTTAGGTTAATAGTTTGGCCAAACTTGTCCAACTGATACGATATGCAGCATGGTGTTTTCAGCTGCTATTTTTTCTGCTAAATTTCCAGTGTTACAAGAATAGTGTTTACTCAAAGAGCATGTGTTTATTATGAAAATACTCCACAGTACCAGTATTGTTAGCCTAAAATAGAGGGGTTGGTACCTCTCAGAAAAAAAATAGGATGATCAAAGATGTTCAGGAAGGATGAACTGAGGAAATGGCCCTAAAAAGATCACTATAACTCAAGCAGAAGCATCCGTTTCTGGCAGCTTGTGGCATTAGCAGCTAACTATGCAACCCATGGTTTAAAGTTTGAATTGGGTAGCACTGTATAGTATTGTGTAGTATTGTGTACTAGGCCATATTATTTTCCCAAATGCAAATTCCAGTCTAATATTTTCCCATATTTTATTTCCTATATTCAAAGGGGAATTTTCCTTTTAACTCCAGACTGTTTTATCTCACCCTTTCCCTGGGCACCTCAGAGAATAGCATTTCTCCATCTTCTTTATTTACCCCTTCCCTCTGATTAGGTCATAAAGCACTTCTTTAGGTCATCTTTTTGCTGCCTTGTGCCTGATATGGGTCATGTCCTTACACGCCCAAGCATTTTAATGGCTTCTTGCTGTTCTTGCTGGAGTCAGTCATTGGACTTTGTCAATATTTTTTTTTTTTTTCCAAATTCCTTTTTATTAGTTTCTGGAAGTATTATTCCCCTCAACTAATTTTATCTGTGTAAAATTAGGGAAGAGGTCAGGCCAGTTTTCTTCAGAATCAATGAAAGAAGAATGATTCATCCTATATGAAGAGACGTCTACCTTACTTTACAGTCTATTCTTTTTTTTACTCCAGCCCCCAATGCTATCTCATAATTTAAATCATTATATCTGGATTTTATAAACTATTCTAATCCTCTTTCTTGTCAACATTTTTTTCTAATTTTGTTTCATTATCATGCTCCTGCTATTTTGTTCAGCTATCAGTAAAAATTTCTGTCAAGACTAGTCCAAAAACCTGGACTTGAACACACTGCAAGTAGTTTCCCTCCTGTCTGACACTTCCCTTTCATGTAGTCAAATCATTAGGGAATTAGGTCTGCTGACTTCTGAATTTTGTCAGTGTATTATCTGATGTGGATCTTTAAATTCTTTCTCTCTCCATCATCACACAGTTAATGTAAATCTAAGATGTTGTGATTTGAAAAATTATATGTATTATTTTGTTCTGTCATAACTGAATTTGTCTCCTAGACAAAGGATATGGTTAGAATTACTCCGGAGTCTTCCACTGAGAGTTCTTTTTCAATGGAAAAGGTACTCTATTATCAACATTTTATAAGCTTGTACTAAATTCAGTAAAATGTAGAAAAGGAAATAACTCACAACTTCAGGATCATTTTTTTCTTAAAATAAAAAAGACAATACTATTGCAGCTGCTACCACCTGTATCAAAACAGGCAATTTTTCAGGAATTGCCTCCTGAGATATCAGCGAGTTAAATCTGCCCATTTTTTATCTGTTATTCCTTGAAAAACCCCCAGTCACAGGAATAAGATGACATCCCACAAATTCTTGTTATTGTCAAGAAGTAAAAAAGGACTTCAAAAAAAAAAAGAGTATTTTCATAGAACAGAAAAAACATTTCCCAAGTATACGTATCCAGAAAGAAATCACGGTCTATCCGTCTCTTACCAGAGTCAATAAGGAGCAGCCAAAAATTAAATGTAGCTATAAAGAACACATTAAAATTGCTTTAGATATTCTAAATAAAATAAATGTTCCATGAGAACCTGTATTCTCACACCAGTTGTTCTTGTTTTTAATATGGTAATTGTTAAAACGGCAACAAAATAAAAAATACTTACAGAACAGATACTGATATGGAAGGAAAGGTGGCTTATTTTGATAGGTGGAGTTTCATCATCAAGTGATACATACCAGATCAAATGACACATAAAACATAAAAGCTTTTAATACTACCAAACATATGGAAATCAGAAGATGAAAGCACTCTCATTCTGCAGTACTGAATAACACTGTTCCATCAACAAATCAATAAAAGGTAGATTTTGTGTTTGGCCAGCAGGTAACAATAAAACTGCAGCTACAGATCTGTAGCAGATAAGGTTGAAACAAATTTATTAGGTTATTTAGTCCATCTACTTCTTTCATACCATGATCAAACAGAGGTTTGTAAAGAAAAGAGGGTGAATAATGACAGACTGCAAGCACTAGAGTCTGCTACTAAGGAAATGTAATATCATGCCACCGTCCCACACACCCCCAACATTAAAATAGTGATAGCGATCTGAAGAGAAAAAGAACAGAGAAAAGGGAAATCAAATCTTTTCATTGTTGTATGGAATTATGGGAATTACAAAGTAGTTGGCAGGAAAAAACAAAATCCACACCAAAGAAGTTTGTGGGGTTTTTTAATTATTATTTTTTAGGAAATATATAAAAAGCATAAAGAAGCATAAGTCTTCTTTTCCCATTTTTAGGGTGGTACTTCACTAAGTACATCCTCCTTTCCTCTTTTGCTTTCTCTTTCCTTATGAATTTTCATTTGGAACTTCAGGGCTCATTTTTGTTTAGTTGTTTGAAACAGGGACTCTGCATTCACATGGATAATCAAACTCTGAGCAAACTTTACTTCTCTGAACGATGATGGTTTTGTTAACAGCAATGTCAAGAAAGGCAGCATTCATACTTGGTTTGTGCTTCTTGGCTGGTATTCACCTTTTTATTCTAATTCACTTGCTGAGAGAATTACCATTAATCTTACAAGTTTTCTCAGCTGCTTTTCTCACCCCCATTTCATCTCTTAGTCCAGGCAGCTTTTTTTGTGAAGGGTATTTCAAAAAGGCAAACTTCAGTTGTGGTGGTTAAACTGTCTAGGCTTCTTTCTTAGTCATTAGACAGAAATAGGCTGGTGTACATGTTGATTCAATGTAGGAGCTGAATGCTGGAGAATGATTTACTTGTTCATTTGCTACAAGGTGCTTAACAGAATCTGGAACCTAAAATAGAAATTTTTTTTTTCCATTAAAAATAGATTCTTTTAATTTAGTTTAGTATTCAGCAGTCTCTAGTAATGTCCCATATAATCTTTTCCTGGAGAATTGGTGGGAGGGTCTGTCAGGTCATCTAAATTATCTCAGTGTTAACTAAGGCTAAATAATTCAAGCTACCTTTTTTTCCCATAAAACATGGCATTCCTTCCCATGACTTCTTTCTTCCTCATCTCTTTTGAACAATCAGTCTTCACTTGCATCTCCTGCTTTTCTTTCTCAGTTGCATACATGGCTCCCCTGAACCTTATTATTATTTTAATCTCAGTGGTTCTCTTGCTTTTTGTATTTGTTCTGTCATCCATCTGAATAGTAGTTCTTGCTTCTTAGCTATTTCATACTTCTCTTATACATTTCCCTACCAGCATTACTTGGAGAGATAAGTATTCCCCATATTAACACCTTGTCAGGGGAATAGCTAAGTACTACTGTAGCCCATGACATGACTGTTCCACTGGCAAGGAATTTTCCACAGTGATTTGTTCTTAAAACCTTTCTCTGGCCATGGAGTTCATCAGACACTTGGGAAGCTATTTCACCAAAGCCATCTTATTCCATATTAAAATAACAACAATTTGAACAAGTTGCCACTTTCATGAAACGAAGCTGAGCTTTACTAACCATTCTATGTAAACATGAGCCAGGGACAATAAAAATATACCTAAATACAAAGAAATTCTAAGCAATAGGTTTAATTATAATAATTAAATACCATTCATTAATTCAAATTAATGGACCCTGGGAACTACTGACCTATCAGCCTCACCTCTGTGCCTGAGAAGATCATGGAACAAATCCTCCTAGAAGAGATGCTAAGGTACATGGAGGACAGGGAGGTGATTTGAGACAGCCAGCATAGCTTCACCAAGGGCAAGTCCTGCCTGACCAACCTAATAGCCTTCTACAATGGAGTGACTACATCAGTGGACAAGGGAAGAGCTATGGATGTCACCTATCTGGACTTGTGTAAGGCTTTTGATACGGTCCCCCACAACATTCTTATCTTTAAATTGGAGAGATATGGATTTCATAGGTGGACTGTTGGATAAATGAGGGATTGGTTGGATGGTCACATCCAGAGGGTAGTGGTTAATGGCTCAATGTCCACATGGAGATCAGTGAGGAGTGGTGTCCCTCATAGGTCCATATTGGGACGAGTAGTGTTTAATATCTTCATCAATGACATAGACAGTGGGACAGAGTGCACCCTCAGCAAGTTTGCAGACAACATCAAGCTGAATGGTGCAGTTGACACACCTCAGGGATGGAACGGCATCCACAGGGAGCTGGACAAGCTTGAGGAATGGGCACATGTGAACTTCATGAGGTTCAACAAGGCCAAGTGCAGGGTCCTGCACCTGGGTCAGGGTAACCCCCCATATCAATCCAGGCTGGCGGATGAAGGGATTGAGAGCAGCACTACTGAGAAGGATGACTTGGGGGTACTGGTGAATGAAATGTTGGACATGAGCCAGGTGGCAAACCGATGCAGAGAGAAAGCTGCAGCAGAAACCTCATGGCTCTTTGTGCCTGGGACAAAGAGTTGGTCTGGACTTACAGGGGAAGGTGTTGTAAGATGGGTATTGGGACCTGGACATAGCAGGGGGTAGGCAAATGAGTCCGTAATGAGCAAATCTGTTAGTGGGGGTGTCTGAGGCTGCTGGCCTGGGGAGGGGGAGAAATCTTTCATCAGCCTGACAATGGTATGGATGCAATGTGCCCTCGCAGCCCAGAAGGCCAAATGTATCCTGGGCTGCATTCAAAGCAGTGTGGCCAGCAGGTCAAAGTATGTGATTCTGCCCCTCTGGTGACACCCACTTGGAGTCCTTCATCCAGCTCTGGAGGCCTCAGCACTGGAAAGACATGGACCTGTTGGAGTGAGTCCAGAGGAAGGCCACAAAAATGATCCAAGGAATGGAAAACCTCTCCTCTGAGGACAGGCTCAGAGGGTTGGGGTTGTTTAGCCTGGAGAAGAGAAGGCTCTGGGGAGACCTTATTGCAGCCTTCTAGTACTTACAAGAAAGGGGACTTATAAGAAAGATGGGGACAGACTTTTTAACAGGGCCTGTAACAACAGGCCAAGGCGTGATGGTTTTAAACTAAAAGAGGGTAGATTCGGACTAGATCTAAGGAGGAAATGTTTCACAGTGATGGTGGTGAAACACTGGCACAGGTTGCCCAGAGAGGTGGTAGATGCCCCATCCCTGGAAACATTCCAGGTCAGGTTGGACGGGGCTCTGAGCAACCTGATCTAGTTGCAGCTGTCCCTGCTCATTGCAGGGGGGTTGGACTAGATGACCTTTAAGGGCCCCTTCCAACCTAAACTATTCTTTGATTCTATGATTCTGTGATTCTATGATTAATGGAAAAAATTGACAATAAGATCCATCTTCTGAATGGGTTAAGATGGAAAACATAAAACGAAAAATTTCTCCTGCAATAGCAATTCCTTCAATATTGACTTCCTCCATATCAAACAATGTTATGTCTGCCCCCTACTTCTCTTCTTGTAGGTACTTACAGGCAGCCATAGGATGCCTGTATAAATGATGTCAGAGCATTGCAGACCACCTGAGTGTGCTGGTGGTATCAAATACTGTGTTAAAGGTAAATGAAACTAAAAGTATTACCTGTGTTCAGATATTCAAGATCCTGCATCATCTGGGAACACACGGGCAACTAAGAGTAGCTTCAGGCAGATCTCACAAGACCATCTGCAAGACTAAGTGAGATGCAAAAGCGTAGCAGATAATGCAGAGCATCACCACATTCCTGCAGAGATCTTACACATTGGTACTGTAATGGCAGAATTTGACTAATGTTCACCTTGCTTCAGGTAAGGAGTGTGAAGAGACAGCAGCCACTGTTTGGGGCTAATATATAAATATTACAATACAATGTTACAAGAAAGTTTACTGAAATTAAAAGTATGAGCAACAAAGACTTTGCATACATCCTTTCTTTGAAAGAAGCATTTAGAATGAGAACATTTTAAACTAGCAAAATATGACTCACCTAAACACTGTCGTTAGGGCAATTCATCCATAAGAAACAATTTGTTCCAAACTAAAAATGATATTACTATACATAATCTCAGTGATGATCATAAGCCCTGAAATGATATATTATATATGTAAGGATTAAAGGACAGGAGAACATGATAGAATATTCTGATAGGAGGAGCTCAAGCATCAAATTATACATCCTAGGGCAAACTTCTACTGAGCTGACTTAAAATATTAGCACAGAAAATGCTTAGAAAGAAAGGTAAAATATCTCTCAAGACATATTTCTGAACTTACTTTTGGGATGTGATATTTTAGGCTGAAGTTACTGAAATTTGTTCACTGTTAAACTTACCAGGATATTGTTCAGCTTCATTACTTCTGAATTTGTTGAAGATCTACTGATCAGAGGGTACATTGATAAGGTGGCACCATAAAGAGAGCAATCTGAGGGTAATCACTAAAATCTGTATGCATGCTAGCAATTTGATGTAGACCACAATGAGAATTCAGCATAGTAAACTATACTATATACTGCAATAGGGTATGTATGAGGCAAGGATATTCTGAAAAATAATGATAAGCTGACATTTTAAGATAATGATTTTTGCTCTAAAATTTATGAAATAATTCTGGTTATAAAAGTCAATGTACTCTGAGATTCATTAACGGCTATACCAAAGAAATACAATGGCTAGTCAATGCTAGTATGGCAAAATAAAGATATTGAAAATGTGGTTGTTAAATATTGTTAGCACAGGTAACAGTATCAGCAAAGATACAAAATTAAAAGGTTTCAGCATAGTCTGACAACCAGCACCAACTGTCATAGGTACCTACTAAGTGTGCATCTTTCTTAAGGGTTTTGGATCTTTGCCAAGGTATATGGTCCTGATTACAGGATAAGAAAGAAACTGCACCACCGTTTTGCCTTTCAGCCCCACCTATTTGCCCTGCAAATGGATCCACTGGTGAAAATCCATGTCTCTGTGTCTTGACTTGTTAGATATTCTTGTATATGCTGTGCCTCCCCCTTTCCTTTTACAGCCTACTCCTGCTCTACATAGGAATAGTATTTAAATTGAAGCACTGAACTACACAGACAACTTACCTTCCAGAAGGTTTTGAATATTGCAAAATATATACAAAGGAGATCATAAGTGATATAATGAAGGAAAATGTGAATATATGATATTTAATAAAATATAGTGTAGAGTTAGCCCAAAGCACTCACACAATTCTCAAAAAATTGTAGTATTGGCCGTTATTTCAGATTTGTACCAGTAGCAACTTCTTGTAAATGTCATTTGAAACTGTCAAAACTAGTTACTTGCAAAAGACTTTTGTGAATAGTAAAATTTAGATAAAATGACCTTTATGACCCACTGAAATACCCACTAGATTTCTTTCTTATAAAGGAAAAACAAGCCAGGCAGCAACTTTGCAGGAGGTATTCAAGTACTAAGTGATATACACTGTACTAAAATTCGAGTATGATGGGTAGAAATAATAGACTTCAAAGGTTTACATAGAAAAAAAAAGAATGTCATAGGTCTTGGGAGTAAAACATAGAAGCAGAAAGTTTATATAGTGAGCTTTGTGCAGATAGTCTAAAACTGTCAAAGCCTGACCTCTTTAAAATAGAGCTGTCAGAACAATTAACTTCAGAAAAAAAAAGTGAAATCATAATGAGGTGACAGTGAAGGAAAACCCTTTCCTCAGTTCTGAAACAGGATACATTATTTTACCGAGTGAAAAGCGTCATAGGAGCATATTTATTATAACATATAGTAACACCCTGAGAAGGTTCTTTAATTTGGAAAGACACAGAAGGTGAAGGAAAGGTCTCAACTGATTGCTCCAAAAGCTTTTGGTTTTGGAACTACTTCATCAGTTATTCTTCCTTAAGTACAGAATTTTTTGTCTTACAGTTCTAACACTTCCAGTCAAATTCCAAACAATCTGGAGATCCCCTATGTTTCATTTGCCAAAGTGATTTGCTTAAAATGAGACAATAACACATCATTTTATCTTTCTTTTGATATGAAGTACTTAAATACATCCATCTTATTCCCCAAATTCTGGATCTCTTTACAATTTGCAATGTACATGAATTCAAAAGAATCTTTTTAGTTTGTGATCTTATCCTTATTTTGCAAATGGGAAACTAAGGGAAAAATTAAGGAATCTGACTTCTAATATTTTGTATCTGATTGATTTACTGAGAACATGAATTTAGGTAAACAGAATTAAGCTCGAATCTTGCAAAACCATATAAAAGCCAGCTTTAAAGTTTAGCTTATGAGAGATGGATAAAAAAGGTGTGGGGTTTTTTTTAACTTAAGTTGTTTTTCAACTTTGTATAATATTTTCTTTCTCTTTTTTAAAAAATTCTGCTCAGCAACACGTGGGAAAAAAGTGCCATTTTAGCAAAAGCAGTTGAAAAATAATGACTAGAAAATGTTAAATAGAATATATTACTCTTTAGAAACATGTAAATATTTAATTAGCTGACCTATTTTATTCCATTAATCATGATTAATGAAATAATCACTAATAATAAAAAAGGTGTATCTCTCAAGAAAAAATATGAAGAACAGACAGACCGCAGATCACTAATGGGAATTACTTCAGTCATTGTTATGTTAGTAAGTATTTTGAACTGAACAATATGAAAAAGCCAGATAGTCTAGCCTGTGCAAAACAGATAATGGAAAAGCCATGTAAGTACTAAAAATTTTACTATGTACCATAGGCCACATTTGAAACTTCACACATTCCCAGAATAAAGTTCTAGACACAGATCTGTAGCCTTCCTTACAGAAGGAACATTGAGTACTATACAAACTGTTAAATGCACTCATTTTTGGACAGTCTCATATTTTTTTAGACACCAGCCTATTGCTGCAAAGGACAAACATGCTGTTTGTACTAAAATCTGATATATTCAAATATTTGCTAGCATATTTTCTTTTACCCTGAGGCCTTTGCTTAAAGTGGTGCCACCAAAAAAGCTAGAGTAGGTTTTTTTTCAGCTGGCAATACTACGGTAATCCAATTTGTAAAAACGCTAAAAGAAAGCTTCAGAAATTGATTTATTTCCCCCCTCGGGCAATTTTTGTGTGTTGCAGTTATCATTCCATTTCCATTTACACTGGCTTCATTTCACTGGGTTTTGTGGAGGTGCTCTGATCCTGTAATAAAAGGTGAGCCTGTAAAACCTAGGGAGGTGGAAATGTGAGTGATTTTTCAGTTATATAGTGGCTGGCCTGCAAAGAGAAAAAGAGTCTTCTTCACAGAATTTTTCCTCTGTAAATTCCATTTAATAGAGGCATAAAATACCATTTGTATTCCTACGATAGGGTTTTGAGGTTTTGGGTGTTTTGGTTTGCTTGCTTTCTTTTTCTTCAGATGAAGAGTTCTGTACATTTTTCATTGCTAAACAACGCACACATGGGAACACGAATATCATCTGCAGTATTATGGATGATTTATAACGGAATTGTAAAACAAAGATTTGAACAAAATTCATCCTCATTTATTCTGAAGTTGAATCAACTGTTCATTGTTCCCAATCTGATGTAGATCTCTCTCAAAAGCCTTGTGACACAGGAAATGCAAGCTAGCTTTACAACAGAAGTTGTGTAAAATAACATATTGCTATATACACTGTTGTGAATTAATGTGACATACCTACTGAAAAGGTGATTGAACGTGATGTGACATCCATAAGTGAGAGTAAACAGACAAAACTCATATAATGAAACTTAAACTGACTAATGCAAAAGTTTTCTAAGATTATGTCTTAAACTGTTTGACAAGGTACTCATTGCAAAATCACTCAGAGATCTTAGTTTTGCTGACTCAATTCCTGATTTTTTTAAAATTAAAAAATGTTAAATCTCACCTATAATCTATTACTAACAATGGTCTTACTACTATATTTTTTATTACTAAACTCGTTAGTGAGCTGACAGATATAGGGATATAGGTAACAGGCCTGAAGAAATAATTCAGCCTATGAAACCTGTTTACTTAATTTTCTAAAAATAAGATTTTTTTAAATAGAATTGTTGATTAATTTAATCAAATCACATTTTAATTTACATCTGTGTAATTTTACTTCTACTGGAGTCATACCAGTACACCTGAGAGGTGCCTTTGTTCTAAATATATAGTGTTAGAAGGCAGAAAAGTAGTCTGCTCATATAATTGTTGACCTGAAATATATGATCTTCCTTAAAGTTTCAGCATTTTTTCTTAAGCACAAAGAATCATTAGTTTTATAGTTTTATAGTAACTGGGAGTTGCCCTCTCTCAGATCTGCCGTGTGATCCCACCAAGCTGGAGCTGCCAGGCTTTGCCAGCAGCTGCAACCCTCTGGGAAGCCCTCAAGCCCACTGCTTTCCTAGGACCTGCCTCTGCTTCGCTTCCCTTCACAGCTGCATATTGGTTTGGCCTTGGCCAACTCATCTCATTTTTTCTTGCTCCCTTACTGGTGCCCGGGAACTGCTGCCGCAGGCTACCCCTTCGCAGCATCAGGGTTTCCTGCAGCAGATGCAAGCCTTGCTACTGTGGCTGTTTGGTGGCAACTAGAGAAACCAGCTGCTTTTTCTGAAGGCTAAATATGTCCAAATGATTAAGCTTGCAGCTTCCTTCTGCTTAGTGACTGAATGTGGTGAGTTTTGCCTAGAAGGGGCTTTCTGGACTTCACTGAGGGAACTTTTTGCATTGATTGCTTCTACCCTTCCCTTACTAGCAAAATATTAATTTTATAATTCCTGCAATTAACTCCTAGTTAAGCTAAAGTTACAAGAAACATGAAGGAGTTTTTACATGACCATACCATGGAAAAAATGTACAGGTACTTGGCTGTGTGAAAGGCTTGAATTAAAAATCTATTTCTTGCCTATTCAGAACTGTTTATTAATTTGAGATTATAAATCTTAAATTGCAGAAAAAAGACCACCCAGGTAGGAGATGAGCCTTTTGTGTACTGCTAGTACTAGTGCCCCTCTTAATGAGGTGTGCACACCTTAACTACCTCTAGTTAACAGGATGGAGGTGCATCTAATGTTAATCAATCAAATGAGGCATCAGGGAGCAGCTGAGGGGTTTGCAAAGAGTTTCCCGGGGTGTAGGGGAGATAGCTAGTGGAAGAAGTCTTGTAGCCATCTGATGGGAGGGTTTTGAAGTTAGTTACCTCGGGAGAGGGAGGGATTGGGAGAGCAGTGCTGGTGTGTCTTTGTGGGTCTATAACCTGGGATAACTTGAAGATGTAGAAAGCAGCACTTAGGAAGATTTGGCACTGCTGGAGTAAGAAAGGTGAGAACTGAGGGTTTGTGTTTGGGGTTTTTTTTCCTTAGGAAAGAAAGCTCAGTAATACTTATTGGTGTGAGGAGGTACTGCTGTGTGTTTTCTTTATGCTGGAGAGGCGGGGAAGAAAGTAAAGGTTAATTCCTGTGTGGAGGACTGGGTGTGCTGTCTGAGCTGGAGCATTGCTCATTGCAGTGTTTCTTGTACAATTTTTTAAGAGAACAGTCAGTGTTACCTTAATTTTGAGGAAAACCTACCAAATCGGAGCCTCTGAATGAAAAACTTGATCTTGAACAATTTGTTCTATATGTCTTCCCTTTTCCTGTGACTTAAAAAAAAAAAAAAGTTGAGGCTGGGAGTAGTGGGATTAAATATATATATTTAGCTTACCTCCTGTGATAGAAAATAAGTTATAAATTATAGATCTTGTACTAGTCTTACAGTAGCTCTTCATTCCTTTATGTATGAGATAGTATCTCAGGTTTTAAAACTTCACTTCCTTTTGGCAACAGAATGGATGTAAATTATTAAGATAAGGCTTTTGTGGTTTCACATGTGGGAGGTAACAGCCTGGTTTGTTGGAATGGATATGCTGGTCTCCTGGCTTTTTGTGCCATTAGGTGTCTTAACCTGTGGGTAACTCTTCTCATTGCTGATAGCAAGTCCAGGCAGGAGCTGGACCCCAGGGATGGAACCTTATAATGATGAGCAAAACAGGGTAAATCCCTATGTAAGTTTTAATAACGTGCTTTTCTGGCTCCTGCAGGTTGTAAAATTAAGCAGATAAGCCTGTGAGAACATGACCCATAGCAGTGGCTGCAACCAGCTTTCTTTGTGATTAAAAAAAAAAAGAAAAAAAAGCTTTTTTATTATCTCTGGCATTTGCAAGAGTGAGCTTTGCTGCAGAACAGCAGGTTATGGCAGTGGACAGGGGAGGTGAAAAATCTCCAAGATTTGCGAAATAATACTGCAAAAATCACTTTACATTTGCTTCTTTGCAATTATACCTTATTGGTGGCTAACATTAGTATGACTAAAACCATGCATAAGAATAGTTATAGGACATCATATATTCTTATTTTGGTGTATGAAATTTCACCATAAAACTTATTGCTACTTAACCTTAAAAAGCATCTTTTTACTGTGAGATGCAGTTCTATCTCTGAAATAAGTCTTATGGAATGGGGGGGCAAAATATGCAAACATAGGCTAGAAATCAATCCTATGGAAATATTTGAGTCTTGAGGCTGCCTTTACATGCATCTTTTCCAATTATACAAATAAATATTTATTGGACTGTTCTGAATTATCAATCTCTGGTTTGAACTGAGATTTATCCATAGAGAAACTTTGAATTAAACTCTTACAACTCTTCTGTTAAGCTTTTAAAAAAGTTTGAGAGAAGTTTTATTTTTAAATAATTGGTCTTTGGTAATAAAAAATAGGGTTTTTTTTTTTACCAGCTGTACTTTTGTCTCCTTACTGTCAACTTTCAACTCTGAACTCAATGCAGAAATGCTGGGTGTGGAGAGGACTTTAATTACACAACTGAAGTACTGTATGTGCTCATACACAACTAAGACGAAGTTGCTTTCAGAGATAATTTCAGTCGGCTAGTACCAGCTGTTTGGAAAGTTAACACGTTGTAACTGTTGCCTTTGGTTAGAGATGCACCTGTTCAGTCTTCCGGACTCAAAACCAGGAAGATGAGTGTTAATTTTTCTTTTTTTTGCACCTCTCAGTATCCCCTTTATTTGTAGAAGGGAGCTTCATAGCTTCATAAAAGGTCATGTTATGTGATACACGATATGTATCCTGTCATCACATTTGTTCTCACAGCGTTGCGGCTATTTTTTGTGGGATAACTGGAGTTACCGCATTCTTGTAAATTACTGTAGTAGCTTCTCTTCTGGCCAAATATGTTCAGGTAGCTTAAACAGATTCAAACTAGTTATTATTGAAATAATATTATTGAAGATTTGACTTTTTAATACCTAAAATTGAGGTGTACTTGAACAAATGATGCTTTTGTAGCATTCTGTGTTCATATCATCAAGGCTGTACTGCTGCAGGGTGGCCTCTGTGAGGCGAGGCTGGGGCTGCCCTGTGCCGGACACAGCCGGTTCCAGCCGGCTCCAACCCACCTACAGCTGAGTCCCGCAGCCAAGGTGGTGGTGCCTCAGGGAAAGATGTGTAAGAAAAGGGAGAAAGCACCACAGAGAGAGGAGAAGGGAACAGAAGGTGAGAGGAACAGCTCTGTGAGAACTGAGGTAAGAGAAGGACGAGGTGCTCCAGGCACGGGAGCAGAAATTCCCCTGCAGTGTGTGGAAGAGACCATGGTTGAGCAGGTAGATGTTTCCCGAAGAAACCACAGCCCTTAAAGATCCCATGCTGGAGCAGGATAAAAGTGTGAAGATGATGGAGCAGCAGTGAGGACCTGTTATGGACTGACTGCAGCCACCATTCCCCATCTCCCTGCATTGCCTGAGGGGAGGCTTAGAGGAGTTGGGAATGAAGGGATGAAGTTGAGCCTGGGAAGAAGGGGAGTGGGTGGAGGGTTTTGATTTAATTTGCCTTTGTTTCTCACTATCCAAAAATACTTTAACTAGCAATAAATTAAACTAATTTTCCCTAAGTCAAGTCTGTTTTGGCCATGATAATAATTTGTAAGTAATCTCCTTGTCTTTATCTTGACCCAGGAACGTTTCCATCTTATTTCCCCCACATCCTGTTGAGAGGGGCAATGAAGAGAGTGGTTGGGTGGGGGTCTGGCAGCCAACCAAGGTCAACCCACCACAAAGGATTTCATAAATAAGTTGTTAAAATCAGGAATAAGTGCCTGGAATCCATAGAGTCATATCTTCATTGCTTTTTCTTCAGGTCCCTAATGGTACATACATATTGTTAACTATTGGTGATGTTGGATACCTAAAAACATGGAAAGGGTTTGCCTGCTTTTTATTGACTGTATAGTTGTAGGATAATTCCCAGTTAAGCCAAATATGGGATACCATCTTTTGAACATTTTTAATGTGTTGTACTTAGTATTTGACTTCTGTGATGCAGTGAGGTATTTCTGGAGAACAACAGGTAGCCTAAAGCTTTAGTCCTTAAGGGTACACTTTGAACTTGCCTTGCATTCTGATCTGTGGTTGATCAGCACAATCCTTCAGGTAGCACCTGACAATAACTTTGTGTTTTCATGTGACATGGTGAGTTTGATATGGAATGAGTTTATGGATCTCCTCTACATAAAATGACAATTTTAAGAATAGTGTGTAAAAGTATGTAAAACCTGAAAAGATATGACACTGATGACAGACAACTCTCTGGTGTTTCTTATGGCAGTTAATGACCTATATCACTTTATGGTAAAATGGGAGGAATGTTAGGTTTTTTCCTTATACAGATTTTGATGGAGGGAAAAAAAAAAATCTCAGCTTTTGTCACTTCTCTATGGTTTGCTCAAAGCTGCTTTTGGGATAATTCATTGAAACTTATACTTTACCTTGTTATTAATAACATTGATCGTTTTGTCTAATAGCTTTCGCAGGAGACATCCAACAGCTGATTTCAGGCAAGAATGTTTTGTCTTTAGATTCTAGTTACTTCCTCTGAGAATGTTTCTGGGAACAAGCTGTACACATATACGAGCAGAGCTCATATATGTGCGCACACATATATATGTGTCAGGCACAGTGCTGAAAATGTTTAACAGATCTGATTCTCCTTCTAATTATAATGTGTCTTGCCTATAATCATTGTTCTGATTTGAAAAAAGAATCAGTCCTTATGGGTGCTGGGTCCCCCCTACCTTGAAGTATTGGTTATTGGGGTTTTTCTTTGCTCTTAAATTTCCCAAGAAAATTTGATAAACCATGACAAAATTTTTTCACATGTAGTAACCCTGAACACATCACTTTGTACTATAGGCAGCTGTAGGAATAAATAAGGTAACATAAAATGGAGAAAATGCTTCTATTTTTCCTTTGCAACTGCTGATTGGCTTTTGGCAGTTGTGAAATCAGTTCAAGTGGTCTGATCATCTGAGACTCTTCATGCTGGGTACCTGTTTCTGATAAAACTGTTTTCTAGAAAGCTTCATTTGACCATCTTAACAATGAGGGCAGTGCAAAATGTTTATTAGAAATAATCTAGTGACTCGGAACGAGAATGTGGTAGTTCTCATTGGAGGGGAGAGAAGCTGGTTTTGTGTTGAATATGTCTTCAAAATACCTGCAAAGTTCAGGTTAGCTTTAAGCATGTTTGAAGGCCTATCAGTTTCTATGTGAACAGCTGGGACTTGCTAAAATTTCATAACTACTCTCAGCAACTTACGTGAAGAACCTAAAACTTTTTAGGCTGATCTGCCATCTGTATTTCCTCAGAAACTGCTCAGTGTTCATTTTTCTTACAGCAGCTACTTGTGCTAGACTGTGCCCATGCCTTCCTTATGGGTCATTGATTCATTGTATAACTTGGGTTAGGAGAGACTACAGTTATTTGATGTTATCTCCTGCTGTTCAAGGCACTGTCAGGTTCCAGTATCTCCAAGGATGGTCATACCAGATCCTCTTTGGGCAGCAGTTCCAAATATCACCACCATCACGGTGGTGTGTTTTTCTAACACAAAACTGGAATTTCTCTTGCCTGTTGATTCCCATCCTTTCTGCACTTCCAAAAAGAACCTGGCTTTTTCTACGCCGCTCCAATAGGTAGCTGAAGACAGCAGTAAGGTTCACCCTTTAATGGTCATCTTTTAAGGGCTCGACAACTCTATTCCTTCAGCCACCTCTTGTACATCACTTGCTACAGACCCCTAAGCATATTGCCATCCTCCAGAAAACTTGATGCACTATCTGTTTAGTACAAGGAAGTCCCAAAATATGCCCTGAAAAGTGGAGGGTGGAGAAGTTCTGAGCAGAGCTAGCTGGACCTATTACTGTATTACAGAAAAATAAATATATATTTATACAGTTTATCACTAGAAATGGCTGAATGTCAAGATCTATGAAATGACAATGGAGAATGAAATGTGTGTGTTTGCTTTTTTTTTTCCTTCCTCCCCCCCTCCCCGAGGCTAAACTCAGTACTGGTTGTACTACTGTGTTTTCTATCACAGGTTCTGTTTCTTCTTTATAGACAAACCAAATATATTCGATCTGTGGTTAAAAAGTACTTTAACATGTGCATTTTGTGCAGATTAATGCTACTGAAAGTTAAGGAAGTAGCAATATTTTAAGCTTAAAGTATTGCCATATGCTCAATATGAAGTAGTGCAAGTTTATCAAATGACAGCTCTATTAGCAGAGGGACTTGAAATGATTCTGCTTTCCTAGCACACACAGTTGCCTGTCTAAACAGTTCTCTTTCTGGTTGCAGTAAAGGCCTACATATTAATTGTAAGATACATTTCCAAAGTAAAGCAACATGCAAAGGTGTGTGATTTTTCTGCATGATGAAATGAATGTGCAGAACACATCATGATTCAGGAGCTATAATGACCTAGGAAAAATGTTAGGAAAGGGGGAAAAATTACTTGGTAGGTTAGCAGTGTTTTAATTCTGTAAATGTCTGAAGAATAACACTGTAGATTTTCCTCTGCTGTCTAGTTTTTGTTTGCACTCAATTTCATGGCATTTGATGTCAGTGAATGTATTACAATACTATCAAAAGATGCTTTCAGAAATATTTCAGGCAACAAGGCTACTATAGAGGCACTCAGGTAGTCTGCTGAATGACTGACATGCAGATTTCTTCTATCCAAGAATTTTCCATAAACTTTTTTTAGAATTACTATAATGTAGATAACTTGAAAAATAGATTTCAAGTTGCTTTATTAATTCCTTTAAGTTTACTACACACTTGCCTTTTCCTATATCTGTAAAACCTCTAAGTGCACTGATTTCAGTTATAAAAGTATATATTTGTCATCTCTTAATGTGAATTGCAATGTCAGTTAGTCTAAAGAATGATCTTCTAGTATTTCAAGGGAGATACTATAGAAACAGTTTTATTTATTAAACAGATAAAGAATCCATATTGTAGGAGTGATACTTACTATTATAACAGAATCAAAGCAGGCAGGTCTAGAGGTCGTAACAAGAGATCAGGATGTCTAATCACTGCTCAAATGAGTTCATTTATATGAACCAAATCCATGCCAAGTGGAGCAAACGCTGATCAGGAATAAGGTAGCTAAAGCTCAATAGTTCCACATTGATATAACGTTTCTTTTTTATTGTGTTTTTTGGGTTTTGGTTCTGTGTGGTTTTTTCTGGTTTGTGTTTTTCTTTTCTTAGGTCTCCTATGTAGTGTGAAGTGTTCAGACTAACTGCTTCTATCTTTTTGTGTGTTTCAACTTGATTTTTCTTCCTACAATGCATGCTAGTTTCCTGTATTTCAGCAAAAAGTGTTAGATCCAGAAAATATTGTAGTGTTATTAAAAAAACAAACAACAAAACCCTTAAACCAGAAGTCTTTGAATCCTTTCTCAAAGAAGGAAGAGATATGTAAGTAGGACTAGAAAATACCTACCCTAAATTAAAAATGAACTGTCATACAGTACACTCCTGATGTAGGTCTATAGTGATAACCACTCTAATTTATTAAATAAAATAAGAGGCACATTTCCCAAAAAAATGAAACATCTAGTGAAGGTGAGAAAACATATGAAAGTCTGAACATAAGATGTGTCAAGCCTCATGGTAGTTCTGCAGTTTCAGGGTTGAAGAAAAAGTCAACCTGGTTATTTCTGGAGCTGGAGTAAATGAGGTGGAAAGGAATAGGAGTAATAGGTTGACAAGTACACAGGAGGTGAAAAGATTAAAGCAAACAGCTAATTAGCACGAGAGACAATGTTGTTTAAAAAGAAAGGAAGAAATTGCAGAAAGCTTTTTGCTGACTTATGCTGCCTTGACTATATGCCTTCATCTGTATTTAAAGCTCTCTTTGCTTTGATTTGTGACTCATCTGAGTCTATTTTCCAAAGCGCAAAATTGGAAAGAGATGGGGAACCACCTGCCTGGTGTAATTCAAGAATGGAGTTCCTCTTATACGTTTTAATATATGAGAGGGGTCTTAAATAAGCCTGGTTTTGCAAAGGAGTTCTTGTTCAGTGATACTGCTGAACTAGTATGTTGTTTACAGTTATTTATCTTCTGCAATTCAGATGCCAATTAATGAAATATAACATCATTCCACAATAAATCTCAAATGCAAGATTTTTTTTTTAAAGGCATAGATCATCTTAACCATCCAGATGAAAATTATATGAAAACATTTTTGGTGTTCAGGTTTGTCTGTTTGGTTGGTGTTTTTCTTTGGTTGGTTGGGGTTTTTTTAAGGTGTTCTGATGTCTGAATCCAAGAAGCTCTTTCAGGGTGAAATTTGAAGAAAAAGTGGCTTTTGGTGCATTGCCCTGTGACCAGTGGATCACATACCCCTGTTGCAAAATACAGAAATTAGTTAGTGATGTAAACTGACAGTATAGTTTTGGGTTTCTGGGACAGTAATGGTGTTTTATGTCTTACATTAAACTATTCTAATCATTAAGAAACCAACATCACACTAGTATTGGCGGGGTCTAATGGATTGTGTTTAGTGATGCTTCCATAGAGGATATAAATGTGGTGGTGGGTTTTTTTTTCCATCTGTTTTATCCTTGAAATGAATAAAAACATTTATTTGGGGAAATGATCTTAAAATCAATATTGCAATGTAATCATAGCTTATCCAAAATTCCAGTTCGTATGTAAAGGTAAGACTGCTAATAAGATGGGAAATGTAAGGTAATTTTTCTGAAGCTGTTAAATGGAAAGTTTTTGTTGTTTTCTGGTTGTGACATTATACGCCATTGAACATATGACATCCATGCTTTTTCTCAAGCATCAGCTGGAGGACAGGCAGGGTAGTCCACACTATCTCAAATAACACTAGGTATCTCTGTGTGAGTCAAGGCCTGGGTATCTAGTTCTAGGTGTCCTAAATTTGCCTGTGTCCATCTTGAAAGGAATCCTATAAAAAAATTCTTTGTCTTCCATAGATAAAAACAGGTCTTTTTTTCAGTGTTCTCTGGATAGTGCACAGATGTGTTAAAATAGGAGGGTTAAAAAGCTCAAGAACATGTTTGAAATTCTGCAGTGAATGTTTAGAGACTGCACCAGGGTAAAGAGCATATTGTGTTGGCAATTGTAGAAATGTGATGCTCATCCTAATGCTCATCACACCTACAGATGTGCTTTACTTTATTTTAAAGGCTATAATAATTTGTGCCTCTTATTGCACAGGTTATCTGGATTTCAACTTCCATCATCTATTGTGAGTACAGGATCTATCCTCACCCTCTGTTTCACCACAGATTTTGCTGTCAGTGCTCAAGGCTTCAAAGCTATCTATGAAGGTCAGAACTCTTTTCCTACAGTCTTTATTCTACTTGATACGTGTTTTTCATGTTGAAACATGCTGTTTCAATTTTAACTGTTTGGTGTTTGAATAATCAGTGAATATAGCATAAACTTTTTTTTATAGCGTACTTAAATGTTACTACATCATGGCCATAGTCTTGATTTTGAAATTTAATTTAAACTAATACTTTAATTTCTGCTGGAACTTTTAATTGCATTTGTCAGGCTTCTGAAGCTGGATTCAAAAATGATTATTTTTGAATATTTTTCTTATTTCCTAATGATTTCTTTTGACAACTTCTTTATGCTATAACAAAAAAGATGAGAGGAGATATGAATACTAACTGGTCTTGAAAATCAGTCACTAAACTTCTCCTTGTGGAAAATTAAAATAACAATGGCAACAAAAATATATGTATATATAAAATTAAAAACAAAATAAAAAAAAAAGGTTGAAAACTGGTTCCATGGGAGCTGTTAGACTACAATGACGACTGCACAGTTCTGGAGAAAAAAGGCCAAGCGTTTTGTGTCTTCTAGTGTCTACCAAGAATTAAGCTCATAAAACTGGTCTGGTGCCATTTCCTTAATACTTTGATTTGTACAAAAGTCTTTGAGCTCTGCAACCTTTGTTTGGGAATGTGACCAGATACAGTGGTAATAAGTCAGTTGCTTAGCTTTGGTTTTTGTTTTTGTCTTTTTTGATTGCGATGAGTAGCTTAACAGTATGTCTTTCCTTGCTAGCTATTCTTCCCTTTCTTTGTCCCCCAAAGCCTTATCACATAAGTCTGTTGATGAGTCTTTTTTTCTTTTTTAATTAACCTGAGATGAGGGCTGTGGGGAAAGGCTAGGGAAGTTTCATTTTAATAGTCTTGTAAGTTTTATTAGATAAGTCAAAAAGGAGTGTCAGACACCACGAACACACCAGGAACTGTTTTCGTTACCTCAATAGGAAGTTGCTTTCTACATATCTGTGTTTTTCTTTTCTAGCAGATGCATACAATAGCATATTTCATACTTTTATGCAATCTGAGCAGTTGTTTTTCATATGGAAAAGACAGTGAAGAACGCTAAAGGACGTCTCTTGACTGTTAACTTCGGAACACATGCACAGAGCCACAGGCTGTAATATAATGACGATTCTTGCTGGCCTACTTTCTTGTAAAAACCCCAGCAGGAGGAGCTGTAATTAACATTGACAGGTAGCACCACTCTGGTTAAAAAATACTGCCCCTTTTCAGATCTAGTGCTGTAAACCTGGCATTGTCTGTGAGCTTTTAAATTGACTTCAAAATATGACATGCAACTTGGGAAGAAATGGTGAATGTCATTCAGGTGACAGCCTCTTGGTGTACAGACAGGCAGTGGGGACTGATAGTTTGGCAAGGATTTGTAGCAGTGAGGGCTTAGATTTTTTTGTGAAGGCTTGGGGTGATTTCTGCTGCAATGGCCAACAGAATTACTGAAACCCCATAGTTTAAGAACCTCTGTAACTGTTCCCGAAATTACTTGTTTTATATAGTGACCCCTTCTGGCTCTTATGCCATATGTAATCTTATAAGTAGGCAGATGACCAGTTCCTCTGGGATGGGGGAACACAGCCCAGGTGTTACCAGTGACTGGAAGTCTTTATAACCACTCTTCTGTCCACCCACCTCTAAGTTAATTTGCTTTTACAAAAAAATATCTTGTTATCCCTGGTTTTAGCCAGCTCTTTCATTCTTCTCCAGAGGAGGTGAATTACTGTTTAGCTGGAAGTGTAGGGAGGATTGAAGTGGTACTGACTGCTGACATTTAAGAGTTTGGGACACTATGGTGTTGTAATGTACACTTTAAGAAACGCTGTTTTAAGCATCTTAATTGGAGAGAAGTTTTAACCGTGTGTCGGCTGTTTAAAAAAAAAATCTGTTTTTTTAAATGGTACATTTGGGAGTGATTAAGTAACTGATTTTTTTTTTTATAGAAGTAGAGAAGTCTACAACATTCAAAAGTTAAGGAATTCTAAGAGATTGGGAGCAGGGAAAAAAAGCTTTGCATTACTATGGAAAGGCGTGCAAAGGAATTGTTCTGGAGTTGTACCACTTGTCTCACAGTAGCAGATGAAGTACATCTGAAAAATTCAAATATTAGGACTAATGAAGGAACTAATTTACATAAACTTTCCATATTCTGAGAGGCTGCAAAACTAGCTTTTTTTTTTAGAATTCTTGTGACAGACCACTCTTTCTTCTGAATAGGAAAATTTCACCTAATTAGGATTGTAACCTTCATGCACTTAAAAAAAGATAACTTTGAAGACACTAATATTTTTTATCTCTGCTATTGAATGTCAGTATTGTAAATATGATCATGGGGGGAGAAAGCTAGTGTTTTGACAACAGTGACTCTTATCTCTCAAAAGACTTAATACTGGGCCAGATTCTCTGCTGTGGTGAGCTTCTGTTCTGCAGAGCAGAGAGGATGCTGTTGGGAGGTTTCACCACTACTGTCTGCAGGGTGCTCTTTTTAATTTAAACTCATTGGTGAACGAGGGTAGGGCATTGAACAAGGAAAGAAGGCATATGAACCACTTCAGGACCTACTGAACAGCCTCTGAAGGTACACTCACACTGATATGCCTAGCAGAGAGAGAACGCTACAACCCATTCCCTGGGCTGAGATTCTGATCTCTGTGTTTTATTGAGTATATTCTTGATTTATGACCTCAATTCTTGTACAGCAATGACATAATCAGATCCTTTGTGTTTTTACAATATATGAATACATTAACAATGAAGCTAGTGAGACCACATTCCAGTGCTCTAAGCCCTTAAAGATTATTTGTAGCTATCTGACAGCCTGCTGTCACCCATACATCACGTGAATATTAATACTTAACTAAATCTGATTTTGTGGCAGTAGACCAGCGATAGCCATCTAATTTTAACAAGACACTGATATAGCTGGGCAGTTGCCGAGTTCTTAGGCTGAAATGCATATTTCTTTATTATATCATTACTTCACAAGATTTATATATCCATTTCTGAGAATCTCTGCTATTTTAACTGGTAATACTTCTATCTTCCTCAGTGATCTCAACAGCACTTTAAACTTTTGGTACAGATGGAAGCTAGCTTGAATTATTCTTATTTTCTAGAAATTATCTATGGGATTTTTAAATACATGATTATATCAGTAAAAGAATTATAAATTTCAGAATTAGTAAATTCCGTTTATACAATTTGTCAATCTTTTAATCTCCTGAATGATTTATTGACCATTATCATCACTGTTGGGTAATAATTAAACCTAACTTTTAAGCAACAGGATTGGGGAGTTGAGGCATAGATTTTGTTTTTGTAATACGTGATTTTATTTCTTTGTTTTAATTGGCAGCGCCTTACTTCATATAAAGCATGTTTAGGCTTTGAAGGGGGTGCGTGGGGAGAATAACAAAATACTTGTGACTTGTGCAGTTTTGTTTAATTCCCTATTAAATCAGTTTGCTATTTTCTAGAATGAGATTAACAAACTTCAAAAATGTGCTTTAAGGGCTACAAATGGAAGTTCAACTTTACTACAATGATATAGTAATTTTCTTTGGAAAGTCAGAAGTATTCCTCCCATACAGGACACTTGCATATAGTTGGTAATACAGAAAAGCACGTTAAGTGATGGCACTATCGGAAGTGTTATACACATGTATTTTTACTTTGAGTAATGCATGGTAGAGTTGTTATATGATCTTTCTTCTACTAAACTAGTGTGTGCTGCCATTCAGGGAATCCAGCTGTAAAATGCCGAAAATTCAGTTAAAGTAGAGAAGCTTAATTCTAAGTATATTGTTAGTCATCAATGTAAAATTAAATGTTATGGTTCTCAGTTTATATTTTGCTACATTAGTGTCTACCACTAAAAATTAAACGGACCTCAGAGGTTAACAATCCTAGGTTAATCTTAAGCTATCTTGATTTTTTTTTTTGGTAGTGTGTTTTGTTGTTTTTAACCACATTTTATAATGTAGAATTTGTGAAGTGTCTAAACAAGAAGCCAGTTGTATTAGACCTGATGTGTGCTAGCATTTTTCCTTGACTTCTGTTCTACAGCAGCAGGTTTTCTTTGCCAAAGGAAGAGTTCTTGCACATCCCTCTACCCTACCTGCCCTCAGGGCATACTTCTTTTTTTCTTTTGGTATTTGAATTCTCAAAGTTTTCTGCTCACACCCACCAATAACATTTATACTGGCAGTCACCTTATCCTGCCTTATGTATCTTCTCTGAAGCTTCTTTTTAAATCCCTTTCAACATCAACAGCAGAAAGTAGTGGTACACTTCCATGGTGTAAGGTCTTTGAAAAAAATTTTTCTTTTTTCTCATCTTGCTATTCCTGTTCTCCCTGGGTATCTGTTATTTGATATGTTTTTCCTTTTTTTTTTTTGTTTTTGTTTAATACTTTGAACTATTTAAAACAAAAATACAAAAATTTTCAAAAAATTTGAAACATTTCCCTAACCAACTTGAAAACCTAATCTCTTGCATTGATTCCAAGAGTTTACCAAGATGATTTTCCCGATACTGTGATTTTTCCAGTCAACATGGACCCAGTCGAGATAACAGAACTCTGGGCTCAAGCTAACACTTCTGGTTCTCTCAGCTTCTCCAGTAGGTATCTTGTTTTTTTTTGTTTGTTTCCCTCAAGTACTAAAATACCTTTCCTGCACTCTTTTAAGAGTAAAAATCTCCTTTTCACTGGGTCGGCATTTGACAGTGCTTCCTACTTGTTGTCCATGAGTCTAACTGTATTAGATAATGGCTGTGTATTTCTCCCAGTGAACTGGTACAGTGATAAGAGTAGTTACTCCTTGGGAATGGGCATGTTCAAAACAAACTGAATAATCTGAGGCAAAGATTTCAAGTTGAGAGTAAGAAGCTGAGTTGGCAAGAAAATACCAACTTCTATGCAACTCATGCATAATGATCCCCTACTGTTCAGTGTGAGCTGAGTAGTTTCCTGAATCTTTAACTATTACTAGTTAATCTCTATGGTTTAGTTATAGATGCTGTTTTATCTATTAGATAATATTCCATTTTGAGTGTTCCAATGATCCGAGACTTTGAGTATGACTCCTGAACCTCAGTGGATTAACATGTCCAGCTCTGAAGAGGTCCAAAAGATTATAATGAAAATCTAATGATGACATTGAGAACTATACAGATCATTCTATATTCTGCTGTGAATTTTTTTTTGGAAGGATTCAGTTTGCTGCTCCCAAATCCATAACTATTCCCTCCTCTACTGTAATGTTTGGAGAAAGAAGCAGCGTAAATTTTAATCCTAGTTTAACAATTTTAAATGTTAAAGGCACAAACTGCCTTTATTTAGCATGTTTTTGGTAAGAAAACAAAACTAACATTAATACTATAGTAAAGGCTGGTATTCTTCTAAATGTAATCTTGCAGCTATACATCTTAACTAGCAATCTTACCATTGACTGTTAGTGTAATTGTCCATAACATCTGTTAATAAACTGATACATTTCTTTTTTTCATTAAATATTTCTTGCTTACTATTTTGGCAGTCTGTTCTTTTCAAACTGAGGTGTTTGTTAGAGCTTTAAGAAATGTCCACATGACCAAGTAAACTAAGAGCTTTAAGCAGTGAAAGCACAGACTGAAATAGGATCTTTTTAGGTTGAAGTTTGTAGTCACTTCTCTTTGGAGCAGAAGGAACTGTTTTCTGAGAAGGAATTTGGAAAGAGCTTTCCTTTGTCAACTGAAGTCCTTAAAAAGAAAAAAACTTTAGTAATTTTTTTAAGAAAATAACATCTCTTTGGAATGATACAATCGGAATGTTAATGATGACATACAGGAAAGAAATCATAATGCAGTTAAAAATAAAGCTGATATTTTGTGTGTCAAAATATGACATAATGTGTAGCAGCAGAATATCAGGGCAGAAGAGGTCTGGCAGTGCTGTGGGACTGTTCTATGGGACCTCCAATAGCTAATCTAGAATATCAATGATTTAGGCATCAAACGAGTTCACTTCAACAATAACAGCTAAAGAAAAATATTTTTAAGCTTACATGTATTCAGAAAACTTACGAAAACTACAATGGAGGTTATTTTGTGAGGGGAGATAGGTGAAGCAGTCTGCTTGTGCTCTGAAGTGTATGAATAGTTCTAAAAGTTGCTCAAAATGTTAAATTTATGGAGAAACAAATTTGGTCAGTAGAGGCAGGTAATGACTGTACTCTTATATGCCTTCTCTTTCCAATCTTTCATATATGAAGAGATTGTGCACAGAAGAAATTATAACAAGGTATGAACTGCTGACATTGGGTTTGTTACTGGTTCATGCACCAAAGACAACGAACACAATAGTTCTTATATGGATAAGTCACTAGAAGGCACAAAATAATCCCTTACTTCCAAAATCATAGGCAGTCAAAGAGACAGTTCCAGGAACATATTTTAAGATAGATAATCCCCTTTCTAAGGGTTACTAGCCACACAAAGGCTGTCTTTACATTAGGGACTGAGCTACTAGGGGTGAGAGCTGGAATGCAGAAAACAGCTGACAGCTTATAATTGGACTACTATAATGGTCAAGGACCTTACAGAATTATTCTTCCTTTATACAAAATTCATTGGTTGATAATGAGTTCTACAACATTTATTTTCTGCCAATTCATGTAGCGTTTATTCCATCACAACAACTTTCATTATGGTGCCTTTTTTTTTTCCAGGAAAGAATTTCCTAGAACCTCCAACTGGGACGTTTCTGTCCTTGGGCAGTTTAGGAAATAACATTCCAGAATTCTGACTCCTGGTCCTTCAAATATTGCTGAAATGCAAATTTAAATGTTTCACTGGTGTAAAGGAATATCACTTCTCTTTTTAACTGATGAAGTTACCATCATAAGTTCTCATGACTAAGCAAGCTCTGGAGTATACTTGTTTTAAATACAGTTATCACTTCTTCTATGCACAATCTCTTCATATATGAAAGATTTATTGGGCCTGTAACTTCCCTCCACAAAACTCTTACTTGTGCTCCTATTTGAGATCACAAACCCAATAGGAAAATGATTTGATAAAAGTGGGCTTCCTAGAGGAAAACATTAAGGAGTTGCTCCTCTGCTACTATGAGGTGCAAGTTCTAAACCAAAACAGCATATTCTAGTGTGGAAAACAGAAGTGGAAAGTCAAATTTATAACAGAATTGTTTCTCTCTGTACCCTAAATAACTTGATACAGTGCTTTCATTTCTCTGCTATTGAGTATTCAGATTCTGTAGAATCTAATCTGTACCCCAACTGTGCTGATACTAATACCCTGTTTCATGTTCGTTCTTATCTGCCATCATTAGTATGTTTTTGTATGACTAATACTAACCTGTGAAAAATACTTCAAAGAATTTTTTCAAAATGTCAAAATTCCTTTAGTGCAGTCATTGCCTGATCTGAATCAGTGTTAAGATGTTGTGGTTTAACCCCAGTAGGCAGTTAAGTACCACGCAGCCACTCGCTCACTCCCCTTCCCCCAGTGAGATGGGGGAGAGAATTAGAAGAGTAAAAGTGAGAAAGTTGTGGGGTGAGATAAAGATAGTTTAATAGGTAAAGCAAAAACTGCATGTGAAAGCAAAGCAAAAGAAAGAATCTATTCCCCACTTCACATCAGCAGGCAGTTGTTCAGCCATCTCCAGGAAAACAGAGCTCTATCATGCGTAACAGTTACTTGGGAAGATCAATGCCATCACTGTGAACATCCCTGAGCAATGGCAGCCCTGGCCAAACTCCACCCCTCCCAATTTTATTGCTGACCATGACATCATATGGTATGGGATATCCCTTAGGTCAGTTAGGGTCAGCTGTCATGTTGATGTCCCCTCCCAATTCCTTGTGCACCCCCAGCCAACTTGTTGGTATGACAGAAAAGGACTTTTCCTGTGTGAGACCTGCTCAGAGATTGCTAAAACATCTCTGTTATCAACACTGTTTTCAGCACAAATCTAAAACATAGCCCCATACTAGCTACTATGAAGAAATTTTAACACTTTTGCAGCCAAAACCAGTACAGATGTGCAGCATGATCTAAAAATCTTGCAAATCAGTGTTGCAGACAGCTTAAAAAAAAAAAAAAAAGCACTGAATAGAAAAAGGCTAGCTCTGCTTCTTCTCTTCAAAATGCTTTCGTTCTTCTGCTTGGACTTTAATTTTAAAAATTAAAATATATTCTCTTAATGTAGCAACTGTTTGAGAAAGAAACAAGGTCAAAATCCCCATAATGCTGGAATTGTGTTAGTTTGGGTTTTTTTTCCAGCCACTTAAGGAATAAGTGGAATGCAGCTTTTCTCCGTGCTTTTCTGAAACAAGCTGTGCAACATGACCCAACAGAGCTGACATTTTTGCTTGTTCCATTTTACAGCCAACTGGGATATTGGGGGAATAATTTTTCCTGTTCATAGCCTTACAGATTTGCTGGAGATAAGATTTCAATTCAGCAGCCTGTATCTTTCCCTGCCTCCACTCTAAATTTCTCTTAAACAGCAACTGCTCCCAAATAATAGGATGCCAAGAAAGAGCCTTTATTCTGTTCACCTCCATTTTGCCTGAACTTTCTGTTCTGGACATGGTCTTTTTCTCTTTATGAATGTGGAAATTAAAATATTGCCAGTGTCTTGTGCACGTTGCCAAATTACTCAGAAGAGTTTCTTGAAGCATTTAGCCCCAGAATTCTATCTGACTGAAGAGTTAAATCCTACTTCCTTTTCTAATTATCAGATATATTCAATAAGTGTTTACTTACCTCCAGAAAGGTCCCCATTAATGAGATGGTCCCAGATGAAATGCAACAGACACTTAACTATCTTTTAATGAATCTGAAAAAGCCTGATACTATGGCTTGCTTGATTTCTGATCTCATTTGTAAAGGAAGTTAGTTATTCCTTTAGCTGGTGCAAAGTAGAGAAAATTGTATTGGGCTTCTCATCTCTCGGATAATAAAAATGCATTTTCAGCCATACCAGTCTAATTTCTGATTTGTAGTAGTCTATATAGTGCTGCATTTTTTTAAGCTATTATCCTTAATTTAAAGGAGTATCACTTCTTATTATGAAAACTATATTTCTGCTTTTAAAAATGTTTCTGCAGCCTACTAAGAGTTACTGTTGATAACTACATTTATTACAAACCTGCTTGCAAATGGCAGAAGTAGCTTATGTCTTTTTATGTCTTCTCTTGAAAAATTTTTTAAAAATGAAAAAAACCTCTATTTCACCTGGAATTGTTGTCTGCATATTTTTATTCCTTTAAACTGCTGAAGCGTGTAGACTGTCACGGGGTGGAACCAGTATTTCCAGAATAAAACCTGTGGGTTAGTGGGCCAGAAAATAGAACTTTGGCTTTGCTATGTTGTTGTAGCCAGCAGCTGTTACTGTGATTAATTAAAGGTCATATAATTTGCTATGTTAGATGGATAGTATAGTTAGTATATAAACAGTCACGTATCTTGCTTTTCATTTTCTTTTGTATAATTTTAAACCATTAATAATTGTACTTTGAATTACTTTGTTATTCATATCCTTCCTGTATATTGAGGGCTTCATTAGCATAATCTTTCATGTTTTTCTTCTGTAATTGGGATAATAAGGCAGATATGTAGAATTTTGCGACAAAATACACTCATCAAAACAAGCATGTTTAAATTTTGACTAAGGCATTGATCTTGTTCAGTAATGAATAAAGGACCTGGTATGTCACTCACCTATTAATTGTGGAGAAAGGGAGTAAGTTGACTGCAGTACACATAACGTAGGCACTGCTTTTTAATTGAAACTTATGAGGTTTTTTAAAATCTATCATGTAAACCTGCACCTTGTGTATGTTAGAATTCCATGGGTTTTGTGTATTGCTTATCTAAATACCCTTTATTCAGCCAAATAATCTCTTTAACTTCATTAGGTATACATGTTGCTATAAATGAGTCTGCAAAACCACTTAGTACTTGTTAACTCTGTATTTTGTATTTGCATCCTTTAACTTACAACACTTTGAAATTTTTAATTTTTCATAATATTTATTGAATTATTCATGCATGGTGTATTTCCAAGAAATGTTGCTTTAAGGTTCTTTGAAGCTGACTTATTGGATTGACCTGAAAAAGGCCATAGGAGGAATGAAAGGTCACACAATCTCCTTGACTTTTAGATCTGTGCCTTTTGTATGCTTGTTTAACAAGACAAGACAAACCTGTGTGGTGTGAGTGGATTGTAAACCTGAAGTCATGAGAAATGTTAAAACGGCAGTCTTAGATGCATGAAATCTTATTTATGGGGGAAAAGGCAACACACTGTGTGTCTATGTATGTAAGCCCAAGAGCTGTTAGTGTAAGCAAAGTCTTAAGTGTCTAATCATTATTCGTCCAGATGAAATTTTTACAGAAAAAGAAAAAAATAACAACAGTGCACTTAAAATTGTTGCATGCACACTTCTTCATTTGTACCCCTTTTCCTAGTGCTATGTTTACCATTCCCCTGCTCCTCTGGGTCCAGTAGTGGATGGTTTCTTTCTCACTTCAAGATGCACTTGAGGTTATTCTTACTTACTAAGACAATATAATACTTTTGCTCTTTCTTCCTTGGTCTGAAGTTCCATATAACATTCATATTTTCTTTACGTGGTGTCCCATGCATGTAAGGTATTACTACTTTGTTCTTTGTTACTCCTAAAACCAATTTTGGCCAGGTCTGCATTTCTTTAACTGACCATGGGTGAGTTTATTGCTGTGCATTCTATATGCCAAGCCTTTGTCTCATCATTTTTAGTCCCTTTGCTGCATCCTGTATTTCTCTTCTTAAAGCCTCTGCAGTCCAATCAGACCTATATTTCTCTTAACTATGTCATTGTACCAGTTGTAAAATACTTCATTCTGCATAGAGTAATTGCTTGCTACAGCTATCCATATAACACTATGGTTGTACTATCAGAGAGAAAAAAGGGTGTTAAAAAAAAAAGTAAAACAAATTAGCCTTAGACAGCCAGTCAATTAGAGAAACTGCTATCACAGCTAAATCAAGAAAAGCAAAGCTACAGGCAAGTCTGGAGAATTTCAGACAAAGCGAGCCTGACTATAGCAAGCCTCAGTCCTGAGGCCTTGCAAGCACAATACAGATTTTATAGTCTGTTACTGAGAATGGCAGTATCAGATGACGGGTCTATGTGGTTACAAAACATGGCATGCATAAACTACTCCTGATACAGCTTTAGTTTCTGAAATTGCCTAGTTTAGTCAAAGTGACCATTAGAACTACCCAGGAAATTTTGACTGTAAAATCTTTGCTGCTCAGTGTACTACCAGGCAGCTAGGGTGGACCTCACCTGACTGTGTCCCTAAGTTTGTGATATCCAGTTGCAGAGCTAGTCATAAATGGTTATAACCGTTATGGACTTTCAAAAGCATGTTAACATGAGATAAATAATCTCAAAGCAGAGGTGCCTGTCTGTCTGCTTTGACTTTACAATGGAATCCAAAAGACTAACTTAGCTGTCTACAAGTAGAGCACTTTAATCATAGAACGGTTTGGGTTGGAAGGGACATTTAAAGGCCCATCTAGTCCAACCCAGCTGTGATGAGCAGGGACATCTGCAACTAGACCAGGTTGCTCAGAACCTCATCCAACCTGACCTTCAATGTTTCCAAGGATGGGGCATCTACCACTTCCCTGGGCAACCTATGCCAGCATTTCACCACCCTCATTGTGACAGTGATATCTACTCTAAATCTACTCTCTTTTAGTTTAAAACTGTTACCCCCTGTTCTGTCACAACAGGCCCTGCTAAAAAGTCTGTTCCCATCTTTCTTATAAGCCTTCTTTCTTGTAAGTACTAGAAGACTGCAATACAGTCTCCCTGGAACCTTCTCTTCTCCAGCTGAATAACTCCAACTCTCTCAACCTGTCCTCAGAGGAGAGGTGTTCCATCCTTCTGATCATTTTTGTGGCCCTCCTCTGGACCCGCTCCAACAGGTCCATGTCTTTCCTGTGCGGAGGGCTCCAGAGCTGGACAAATGACCCCAGGTGGGGTCTCACCAGAGCAGGGTAGAGGAGCAGAATTACCTCCCTCGACCTGCTGGCCATGCTTCTTTTGATGCAGTTCAGGATATAGTTGGCCTTCTGGGCTACAAGCGCACATTGCCAGCTCATGTCCAGCTTTTCACCCACCAGTATCTCCAAGTCCTCCTTGGTAGGGATGCTCTCAATCCCTTCATCCCCCAGCCCGGACAGATACAGGGGGTTGCCCCAACCCAGGTGCAGGATCCTGTACTTCTCCTTGTTGAACCCCATGAGGTTCACATGAGCCCATTCCTCAAGCTTGTCAAGGTCCTTCTGGATGGCATCCTGTCCCTCAGGTGTGTCAACCACACTACTCAGCTTGGTGTCATCTGCAAACTTGCTGAGGGTGCACTCTGTCCCACTATCCATGTCACTGATAAAGATCTATGAAAGAGTACTTGTCCCAGTATGGACCCCTGAGGGACACCACTTGTCTCTGATCTCCATGTGGACATTGAGCCATTGACCACTACCCACTGGGTGCGAACACCCAACCAATTCTTCAATTCACCCAACAGTCCACCCATCAAATCCATATCTTTCCAATTTAGAGAGAAGTATGTTGTGCAGGACTGTGTCAAGGGCCTTACAGAAGTCCAGGTAGATGACATCTGTAGCTCTTCCCTTTGTCCACTGATGTAGTCACTCCATCATAGAAGGTCCTTATATTAGTCAGGCATGACTTGCCCTTGGTGTAGCCATACTGTCTGTCTCAAATCACCTCCCTGTCCTCCAGGTACCTTACCATTTCTTCTAGGAGGATTTGCTCCATGATCTTCCCAGGCACAGAGGTGAGGCTGACAGGTCAGTAGTTCCCAGAGTCCTCCTTTATTTGCTTTTTAAAAATGGGTGTGGTGTTTCCATTTTTCAAGTCACTGACACCTCTGCCGGACTACCATGACTTTACAAATACTTTGGACAGTGGCTTGGCAACTACATCTGCCAGTTCCCTCAGCACCCTGGCATGCATCTCATTTGGTCCCATGGACTTGTGCATGTTCAGTTTCTTCAGGTGGTCTCAAATTTTACCTTCTCCTGTGATGGGAGGGACTTCATTCCTCTTCAATCCCTGCATTGAAGTTCAGGGACTTGAGACGTGAGGGAAGAGCAATTGCCAGTCAAAATGGAGGCAAAACCAGTAATTGAATATCTCATCCTTCTCCATATCAGTTTTCACCAGATCCCCTGTCTCCTTTATTAGGGGAGTACAATTTCTTTTGTCTTCCTTTGCTGACTAACGTACCTGTAGAAGATGCTCTTATTCTTCTCATTCTTTGCCAAATTCAGCTCCAGCTGTGCCTTAGCTTTCTTTATCCTATTCTTACACTCCCAGGCAGCATCTCTATAGTCTTCCTGGGGTGTGTCTTCCTGCTTCGTAATCTAAGGTTTAGATCATGTGTCCAGCTTTACAGAAAGTCAGTATATGAACTGAAAAGACCTGTAGTAGAAAAACATGCTTAATCTCAATGGAAATCACTCTTACTCAAAACATAGTTTGAGAATGTTATCTTCTTAGATTGCTTTTAATTATTCTACAGATTTGAGTCCTTTGATTCTTTGGGAATCTTTTATTTTGGAGGCTGCAGAGAAGTCATGAGACTTTCTAAAACAAAGTGGGGCAGCATCCCCCTCCCACTTCTGTTTTGAGGTGGAAAAACTGTTTTTTGGAAGCAGAAGCTTGTGAGAAAACTGAGCTTTCTGCTATAAAATGTGTGAGATTTTGCTTATTCCTTAAAAGATGCAGCCAACTTAGTGTACCCTGTATGTGTATCTCCCTGGTGGCAGCAGAGGAAAATTTGTCCGTGTCGTCTTTAACTTTCTTAGGTGACTCTGGGTACCAACAGGGAGACAGTCGATTCAGGTCTTGTGTTCTCTTAAGTGGAGTAGGCTTCTGAACTGACCAGCAATTAGGGGGTTTGTACCTGCATATTGGGGTTTTGTGGGGTTTTTTTTAGCTTCTGATATAGTGTGGCTGTAATAGAGAAGCGGGGGGGGGTTGTTTAGCAATAGCTTCCTTGTTTTTAAAACTTGATTCTGGATATTTTGATTTTAAAATGTCAATTGTAATAAAGCACTGAGGAGCTGCATTTTGGGGAGAAAATTAGGTAGTGGGTGATTGGACAGCTGTTATGTGTAGGATACTGAAGTTCTCTTTAATGCTGTCAAGTCAGCTCTGCTGTAGGAGTTTAGCAAGTGGCAACAGCAATGCGCTAAAACAAAGTGGAACATATTTCAGCACTGCCCACGTGATCAGGCTTTACCTTGGCAAAAAAAGAGTCTTTCCAGCATTATGTTTTGTTGTGGGTTTTTTTTTTATATTTTTTTGTCCTCAAAACTTTCACAGGTGCCCAAATCCTACCCACGTGCCATGATTTCCTGACTTAAATCATGATGAAGTCTGCATGCAGAATGGCTTATTTATCAAAATAAGCATTTAAATGAAATGAGAAAAAACCCTACCCCTGAATGTGAAAAGTAAAGTATAACTTGAGTTCAGACTGTTTGCAGGTTGAACAATGTTGTTACTGGGACCCTCTACCTGAATTCTGTAACAATGGCAAGTTTTAAAGAGAATACTTTGCACATTGCATACTTGTCAGTAGCAGGCTTTTTCATGTTTGAGATGTATCTTGTACAAGAAAATTGCAAATGAAACAGAAGGTAAAATAGATCTCTCGGCTGTTAGGTGTTTTGCAAAATTAAATGTCATAATCATCTTTTAAAGGATACAGCAGTGATGCTCTTTCCTGTTCTTAGATCATACTCAGCAGTTCAAAGTCATCTTGTTGCTTTAGATGCACCTAATTTCTTCTTTTGGTTATTTTTTAGACTTAGTTTATAACTAATGAAAATGCTAAATCTTTTCTTTTCCTTTAAAGATAAGCTCTATATGAAAGGCAATTTTACTTTCATTTTGGATTGTGGGTACTATGGTCTATGTGAGAGACGAGGGAGTATAAGTAGGAAGAAATACTCCTTGTAAGCTTAGTAATTTCAAGCTTTTCTTCATGGAACTTCACGATCAATTCAGAAATTAGTTAGTTATACCCAAGTTTTTCATTTTAATTTCTCCTGAAGTACTGATAAAAGCCCCAAAGGCCAAAGCAGTTTACTGTTTTTTCTGGGGTTTTTTTCTATTTTTTAATGATCGGTTGGGTTTGTTTTTTTGGTAGCAATGGAATTGATTCTTTTTCTAACAAGGACCTTTGAACCTCTGAACACTGGATGTTCTGAACTATTCACTCAGAAAAGTAAAAGTGATGGAGGCATTTCAAACAAACAAACAAAACAACACCAAAAAAACCCGCCACAAAATAAGTGAAAACAAAACAAGCCATAAAACCTATACAGTAATTTGCTAAAACCCACGGAGTAAATACAGGATACAATCTGAATACAACCTTAGCCAAAAACTAATAAAATGTGAGAAGAGATGTTGGGAGAACTATTGCTGCAAACTTGTGAGCTTTTTTTGACTGGTGGGGTTTTTTGTGTTTTTTTATTTCTTTTAAATTTATTTTATTCTGCTAGCCATTTGCTACTAGACATAGGCAAAAACAGGGCCCTGAAACACATGTATCCCCCCCCCTCCTCGCCTTGTGTCCCATTCTTACCATTCTTGAGTACAGATCTGAGTTTGTACTTTGGTCTGTAGATACAGTGCTGCAGTACTGTGTCAAAATAATACTGGGTTAACAGATATAGGAAAATGCTAATTGTTTAGCAGGCATCATGGTAATTAAATATACTGTTCCAATCTTGTTCAAACCATTAATGACCATAATTTCTAAGTATCAGGTACCAGGTAAAACTTAAGATCTCAAAGACATTAGCAGTTAGCAACTAAAAAAATTTTGCAAGACTGAGGTATCTGGTAAAACTGGAGTGCATTGGTGTAACTGGTGTGATTGGGCCCAGTCAGTTTAAAGTGTTCTCAGAGGTTTTGTGGAACTCACTGTCCCTACAGTATAATATGGTGTAAACTGCAAATTGTGAAGTGAGTGGAGTTACAACATGGAAAAATGTGAGTTCAGAGACTTCTGATATTACTGCCATCTTCAAAACACGAATTGGTGATTTCTTCAGAATTTTTTAAACTGCTGACCTATCTTACATCACAAATGACTGTTCTCAGTGATGGGCTAAAGCCACTACTCTAAGTTGTCTAAGAAATCTTTCAGATCAAACCTGACGTTATGTAAATCTTCAAGAAGAGAAGAACTAAGTTTTTCTGATCAGTGGACTACTTAAAGTAGTAGACTGGCCCATACTGATATAAGGGATAAAACATTCTTTTTCATTTGTGAATTGATGTGATGTAATCTGATGGTAGCCATGAGAATGATGGTCCAAAATGAGCATCTTATTTACTGTTTTGATACTTTGATATTTTTGTGCCGTGATAGGTAAATTTGAGTTCAGTGGAAGTACCATGCCAAAAACATAGACTAGTACTAGGAAGGTAAACTTGATGCCCCAGATATGATCATTAAACTGTGTATCATCATGCTTTTAAGTGTCAACAAAACTGGATAATAAGCTTACTTTGATTATAGCACAAAATTGAAGTGGTACAGGTATGGAAGATGAGGTGGTGAGACTGTAGGTGGCACTAAGGTGGTGTATTTTAACCAGTTTTGTAAATTGTAACCAGTATTGTAATCCAGTGCACTAAGAAATTTGGTTGAGATCCTAGGAATGGTCTTGGGCCTGAACCTATAATCACTGAAATGAACTGTTAAAATAGGTAGGTCTACCTCTGCAAGTTAGAATAACCCACAAGTAAAGCTGGTGTTAAGTTTACTTGGCGTGTGCTTATATGAATAATTTTAGGTTAAAAAGGGAAACTGTCTTCAACAAGTGTCCTACTCCATAGATGCACTGAAAAGACAAAATGTGTGTGAATTAAAAACATGAAGAACTGGAGACAAAAAAGTCTTCCTCTTTTGGTTGCAGACCTTATGCATCAGCTCTGGCTAAGCTCAGGGTTCTTCATCTGCAGCCTTTGGTTTCTGGTGAACAAGAATCATGCAGTATGCACGCTGGCCTAACACAACTTCCTTCTCATATTGACGTTCTCCAATATATTTTTCCCAAAATATATTGCTTTTGCCAAAAGTACTTACGTGAATCTGGAAACAGAAGTCCTGTTTTCTGGTAAGTTAGTGAAGCAGGGAGGTTTCCCTCCCAGGTTAACTCCAAACAAATCTGTTATAAGAACAGACTGGTCAAGGCAGAGAGGAAAAATCGTGTGGTTGACACAAAAAATACTAACAAAAGAGCATATTTGTCCATGTGAACTAGAAGGAAAAAAAAAAAAAAGTTGTCACCATGTGTGACAGCACCATCTACTGTCCGCTGCCGTAACACTTGCAACACTTCATACTAAACATCATTTGTATGTGCATACTGAATGCATTGTTCGTGGTTTGAATTTTTGTCCTGCTAAAAGTTTTAATCCATTTTTCCCTTTTGCTGTTGTGGTAGTTTGAAGATCTGAAGTATTATGAGCTATATTTAGTTATTTGATAGTTTAGTTTGCATTAGCATTCTATAAAATATTCCTTAAAACAAACAAACAAAAAATTCTTTGAACGGAAGAAGGTTACCTCCTCTGACTTCTTTCTCAACCAGGAAGTAATTCTTAGAAAGAGGTGTAACTGATGGTTGATTTTAATTCAGAATCCCATGGACCTATCATACTTTTAAGCCATGCTATATAAGACTTTACTGAAAAGGGAAGATTACTGAACCTGACTTTTTATAAAGTACCACGTCACTTGGAAGGTTCTTGCTCAGTGGTGAATTCTTTCCATTCTTCCTTCCTTTTTATTGGGGGGAACAAAAACCCAGAATATTGAATGTGTTATTAATTTACATCAACTATGCTGACTTTAGATAAAGTGACAGAGTTGTGGAGGTTACATTGTAGCAGCCTGGCTTACATAAAATTTAAGGACTTGTCTCCCAGTCACTCTAGACTGTAGCCATGGCACTCAATTTGAACAGCTCTAAAGAAAGTGATTGATGACGTTGCTGGTACTGAAGATGAGGCATGGTGAGGACAACTTATATTGATTGTCAGAACCTTTGATTGTGGTGTTTAAATGCTGTTTTATGTGTCATCTTCTCTAAGAATTCAAGCAAATAGCTGCACATTACATTTAGTTTAATGTAACTTATGGAACACTGATGAGAACAATGAGGTCATTCACTACTGTTGAGCTTCACTGACACACGAATTACCTGAAACATCTTCTGTTATTCTTTTAACAAGCAATAACTCTTTGTTATCTCCATGAATCACATAGATTTTAAAATGTGTATATAAGCAGAGCATTTCTACTGGAAATGAACATGTGAAACAACAGCACCACACTAATGTAGTCCTGTCTTCTTTCTATTTAAAAACTTAATCTCAAGTTATTTATCTACTCAAATTAAGCTTCTAAAAGAGTTCTACTGTAAAATTCTCATTCCAGGATTTTATTTCTTCAGAGAGTAATTGTGAATCAATGGTTGAGTGGCCAATTAGTGGTTAAATCCTGGATTTGGTTTCTGGATTAACCTCTATGTCATGTCACTCTGTCATCAGCTTCTTTCTGTGTATAAAAGTGCAATCAGTTTGACTCTTTTTACAGGGATTTTGAACTATTTTGTTAAAAAGTGCCAAGGGAGGAGAACCTTATTTTTATGTAATATATGGGGATATTTAATCTAAACTTAGACCCATAAGGAACTGTAAAAAAAAAAAAAAAAGAAGACATGTAACAGCATTTTTTTCTTGCAACTGAATTCTAAATGGTACACTTGAAACTTCTGAATGTTGGGTGGAAAATCTTAGTGGACGATGGTTACAAACTCCTCTCTAAACTTTATTGTCACTTCCTTCAGCCTTTGATTTTGTTTTTTGTTAATGGTCATATGTAAAGTTCTCATTCCCTTTTTTTTTTATTTTTGACTTATTTGTCCCTGATAACCTCAATTGACTTTATCTTGATGTCTTCATATCCAAGAAAAAAGTTAGTGTCTATAATCAGTTCCCATCTGAATATTTTCCTTTAAAGGGGCCTGATAAGTAATAGTTACCCGTACAGACAGGTTTCTGTACAGACAGAAACTTCACATAAACTGAATTATAATGTTTTTATATGGATTTTGTATGCACACTAAAACTTTATAGAATTTTATGAATTTACTATACTTAATTTTCAATACCTTTAATATTGAACCACATGTAAAATGTAGTGTATGTATAACGAAGAAATTATTTTAATCTTAAAATTAATATTCTTTCTCCTAGTTATTTCTACTATCAAAGATATTGAAAAGACAAACAAGGAGGTAAAGATGCTTGCTGTAAGCAATTGCATGGGCCATTGGTTAAAATGAGTGTTTAAATGGATAAATAATGCCCCTTCAGATTATAAGCACCGAACTAAATTAGTAAAAGTGCATAACTCAGCACACGTGCTTTATGATCACTAGTTGGGTGTTTCAACCCCTAGCTGAAACATGTAAACTGAAAATCTGTTAAAGTACGGTAGCATATAATTAAATTCCATTGTTATAACATTGGATACCTGATACCTGTCTGATTTTCCACATTTATACTGAAACATTCATAATTCAGAATGAGTAATATGTTACTCATTATATTTAGGGAAGTTAGGAAATAGCATAAAAATAGATGGAAATGTATGCCTGCCTTGTGTTGCTTCTCTTGCACACATGAAGTAGAAAGCCAGTACACAGCCATAGAAACACACCAGTAATGTGACATTAATAAAGAAATTAAGTCAGATCTTTTGAACTAAGTTCTTGTTGCAAAAAGTCTTTGATCAAACCCCCTATCAAACCTTCACTTACTGTTCTTCAGACCTTCATGTATTATTCACATAACCATAGGTCAGGCATTTCTGATTATGCAAACCTCATGACTGTTTACTGTAATGGAAACAAGATACTCTTATAAATTTTGGCCATTCTGTTTGTGCAGCCATTATGTGCTTAACTACAAAATGTGCTTCTCCAGAATAAATACATTCTCCATTAGTGTAATGCTCCGATTATCGCTGTAAATTTATTGTCTTCACCATTTTATTTCTTGTTGTTTGTTTACTGCCTTTTCTCCTGCATCTCAGCTTAAATTAGATTATAGTATTCTTGCTGCAGGATATTTGTTGTTGTTTTTGTGTTTTGTTAGAAAGTGTCTTTAGAACGTCAAGAGGTGAAAAAATTTAATTTATAATTAGATAGGTGGGTTGCTGTACCTCTTTCTGAATATTAAACCTGATACAACATTATTGACAGCTCTACCTTTATTGAGAGGCTATACAGATAGAAGTTAGAGCATTCTGACTTGCTGTGAAGACTCAGTCAAAATATTTAACAGTGGTACAGTTTCTGAAGTTAAAAATTTAGAACAAACTATGGACAATCTTAGAGGCCTTTATGGTTTGAACGATACAAAGGAAGCCCTTGTGCAACTGGTGATGTACAGTTCGCATTCTATCATGTAAGTGGACTTTTCCTTGGCTCCCTCCCACAATTTAACAGGCCAGAAACTAATGAAACGGATGATGATCCTCCCTTATTTCTACAGTAGCTTCACAGCAGCATCAGGCCACTGGGGAGTAGAAGAATGCTTCTGTTCCAGTGGAAGATTGTCCTTGAAATAATACAGAGAACATTCCTAAATTTCAGGCAGTGTTCCATTTTGAGGGGAAGATATCTCTTTTACCCCTCTATAAAGCTTTTTCAGGAAAAGGAGATTGTAGTCCATTAGATGTGTTTGTTGTAGATACTAAACAGAGGTGACTAGACAGAACTACTGTTAGGTGTCTAGTAGACAGCTACTATGACTACACTTTTCAAATCAGCTATGTAATTTGCCAACAAATGAAGTGATGGCGTCAGTGAAATCCCACAAGAACTGGTCTTGACTGAGCACTATTCAACAGTTTTGTAAGCAGCATGTGGAAGGAACAGGTAGCATTTAGTTGCAAATGGCTGTAAGAGCAGGATTCAAAGGTATAAGCATAAACCAAAGAAATTATGTGAAAGAAAATAAGCCTGCCCAGTATGTCAGTCACAAAAAGACAAAATTCCTTACTTGTATAGAAATAATAACCTTTGCATGTATATTACATATTTCAGGAGAGACTAGAAAGCATTACCCTAGGAATTGGTCTAGAAACTTGTAATGGAGGATGAGTGAACATCACTCCATTCTGTTTGGTGGGGGGCAGGGAGTCAGCGCTACAGTTAGAGATGTGAAGAGGGAAAAGGATTTAAAGACGTTAAAGAATTAAATTAAAAGACGTTAAAGAATTCTGAAATATTCTTCTATATGCTTCTGCTATGGGCTTGGGATAAATTTTGCATCTCAGTCTAGGCGCCACAGTTCCAGAAATATATAGACAAAAAATGTCCACAAAAGAGCAGTAGAAATAATGATAGAATGAAATGATTTAAGCACAACTGATAAAGGAATTAATTCTTAAATCCCAACAAGGGAAAAGGGTGATAGTATTTCTGTAAGTAAAGAAATAAGAATTATAAAAAAGAATGAGAATTAACTCTTTCACGAATCTGTAGCAGTCAAAGCAACCATCATTCAGATTTAGTATAGGTTTAGTTATAAAGTTCCTTTGAGCTCTGTTTTTGATTAGTATGATGGTTAAAATTAGCTTACCTTCATTCTTTAACTGTATCATTAGATAACTGTGTTGTTTCAAAGGAGCTGTACATGTATGCAGCTTCACTAAGAGATACAAGCTTATGTAGATTTTAAATGTTGAGTTTTTGTATAGTTAGATGCCAGAATTTTCTTACACAATTCAGTGTTTAATTTGTGCTGTTACAGTGAACTCTAATTAATAAATGAAACTTCATGAAATTATGAATCACTATTCAGAAAAGAATAAAACCAGGAAAATCTTAAAATTACCCTGTTTCTATCACAGTCCCAATATCCTGAACTTTCAATTTCTTGTGAAATGGAATTTGTTTCCTACAGCTTCAAGTCCTTGATAGTAGCTTGTTCAGTTTCACAGTGCCAGATGAAAGCCACTCCAAATTTTTTTTTTCTTGTTTATCTTACTTATTCAGAGCTTTAACTATCACACAACTATCCTATTTTGTTAGTATTACAGCTGTAGAACAAATAAGCTAAACACAAGAAACCAGTGGTGTAATGAGTAACAACATAATTGCTAGGTATTGTATTTACACAATTAAATGTGAAATTTATGCCTAAACATTGTCTTTGTTTAAAATATATAAACTTATTTTTGAGAGCCTTTATAAGCATGTCCATAACATCTCAGGTGTAGGATCTTTCACATGGCATGGAGTAAAAGTGTTACTAAGGACTTCCTGCAGTTACATGAAGTTAGTATATGAAAAAAAAAATCTAAAATTACAACCACCCTGTTAGTAATAATAAAAAAAGTTTTAAAATCTTATTTTAAAAACTCTTCCACTTGATTGGAATAATATAGAAAGCTTCTACTTGTTTTCTTTCTCAAGTAAAGGATTTGGAAAATGTGAATAAAATCTAATGACTTGCCTTTAAGTTGGCCCAAAAAGGAACACTATTCACTCCTATTTGTCTGTGCATGTCACAATAAAAGTTTAGTTTGGATAATACCAGATCACATTTAACTGTAATATAATTTTATATTACAAATATAACTAGTAAAATGATGATTCCCTACTCTAGACCTTGTTTTTAAACTCATCCTTCAAACTAGTTCTTCTGAAGAACTAATTCTTCATCAGATTGTCACAAAAGCTAGGCACAACTATGGCAAACTTCTGTAACTGAACTGATGTGATTTCTTGGAATACTGTTTGTCAAAGCGGTATAGTTGTATATTCCCAGTACAACAAATGCTCTCTGAAATGTGTAGGGATAGAGAGAAGTGGAGAACTTTAATTCTGTGAGAAAATCTGAGAAAACTGGTGATGCTGCTACTTGAAGTCCTTTTGCTTCAGTTTTTCAGACAGAACACTGACATCAAGATTTGTAAACGCACATAAATGACTTCAGGAAAAAGTGAACCTTTTAGCAGAAATTGTTTTGACTCATTCATCTTGCTTTATCCACTATACTTCAGATGCAGCAAGAACTTGAGACAAATTGTATTGTTTCTAAGTTGATCAATTAAGTATTAAAGTTTCAAAAACAGTATTAGCTTAATGTTACTCCCACTGATGTCAGTAGAAGTTCTCATGAGGAATAATGGTTAGTACTGTATTGAGCTTATTTGAAACTTACACTCTTAATCAGCTATGTTGTTTCTGAAGGAACTATTCATATGGTTACATTTAAGTCAATGTAGGTTACGTGGGTGGAAATTGTGCCTGCTAATGCAAAATCTTTTTTCTCCTTGGGATTGTAACTTTTTCATTCCAGTCTGTATAATCCTCGCATTTGGAATATCATGTGATATTATATGGTTAATCACAGAATAAAGGGAGATAGTATGGCAAAATGCTTCCCTAAACTGTCCAAGAAAAAAAAGGCAAAAAAAATTTCCTTAACTTCATACTTCTATTTGGTTCTGAAGATAATGCACATGTGCTACTTTTAACATGTCTTATGAACATACTCAACTAAGAGCAAGTTGCTGTAGGGTTGTTTTTCTTTAATTTAGTGGTAACTTCCATGACTTGATTTCATGGTAAAACTCTTGTTTGTTTTCTTACAAAGACTTAAGAGTTAACATACAATAGTTATCCTGTTGTAAGAATGTCTCTGTACTATTTCTCTGGTTACCTGTGGCAATGCAATGCTAATAAATGAGAAGATCAACATCAAAATGTATGTTTTGATGATTTCATAGAAGTAATTTATTAAAATGTACGTCAACTAAAGCATTACTAAAGTAATGTCTGCCAGATATCATGAACTGTGGTGTAAAAGGAGTTTCTAACAGTAAAAACAAAATTGTTGATTTGTGATCTTATTCTGCTATCACTTGCATATGATTATTTAATTAAACAACTCACCTTATCTGTCTTAGGTCTACAAACATTTGCATCATTTGGAAAATATTTGCCACAAGGGGATGCTTCTCCCTGTGTAAACTGGTGTGGATCACTCCCCATTTAATTTTAAATGCAAAAAATTACTATGTGGGTTTGTGTTAGAACAGTGTAGGTCTCTTACCTTCCACAGCAGCACTTTTCATATATGTTGGGTATGATTATTTCAGCAGCGAACGTGACCCTGGTCTGCTGGGAAAGGTGATACACCTATATGGCCATGAAGTCAGCACCAGATGGTGATGTGGGGCTTCAGGGGAAATGCCAGCTGTTATTTTACTATTATTATTGTACTTAACATTAACACTATTGTGTTACCTTTCAGTTTTTCCTCTCCTATATTTTCTGTACATTACCTTATTGTAACTTTAGGGACATGGTGACTTTATGATATGTGTGCAGCTACTTTAAGGACTTCTTAGGTGTTAGATTGAAGATTCCACATAATTCATCCATTTTAAGGAGTATGGATTTGTCCCTTTTTAAATGGATATAATGGCAGAAAATTTTGGAATGCTTACAACATAAGGTATGTAATTGTATATTAAAAAATGCATATATAGGCACAAATAGCCTGAGCTGAGATGTTTATAATCCTCAAATAAGTCTTTCTTTGCTTTTATTTTCTCAAGTATGTGAATTTTAAATGTTTTAAGTGTTTGACAGAAAGTGAAAATGTAAAGAATTCTTAACAGTGCATTCCTAAAATGGAGCGATGTAGCTAAAAAAATTAAAACCTGGATAACTTGTTTTGTTTGCTCTGAAAGTTGGTAACTTCAGTGTACACTGCGAGTTTTGCTCAAGTCATGAGAATATTAGAGTTTAGTGATTTCCAAATCTTTGGTTCTTTGTTTTATGATCAAAACTACACGTAGTTCTTCCTTGATTTCGTTTAGTTACTACCTACAGTTTTGATGTCTACAAGGTTCAATAACTCCCATGAAGTTGAGAAATACAGTTCAGTGGGTTTGCTTTTTAGCAGAGCCTTGTGTGTGTGAGAACTGTGTGCATATTCTTAATGTGGTATAATTTGACTGGACATAGTTTGATCTTTTTTAATGATGACTTGCTGCTCTGCTACCTCCAAAAATCTAAATTATTTCCCTTACTTGGCTTTCTGAATATCATCTTGTCTACAAATGAGTTCTTTTATGCATAAGACTTAAAGGTTGTTCTTGCAGCTGTGAAGTTCTGATTTATGAGGCCTTTTACTAGGTTAATTTCAGTAATTCTTCCATCGTATTCAGAGTTCTTAGTGATGTCATATTATGCCAAATACATGCATATCTGTGTTGCTAGAAATGTAAGAATATATGTGCCTTAGCTGGCAGGATTTGTAACTCTCAGGACTTTTTTTACTTATTTGTTTCACATAAAGTTTTCCATACTGAGGAAGGTATAATCACTTATTGACACAAAATGCTCATTTTGATATCGGAGAAGAACACTATTCATCTCAACTAACAGTAGCCATCTAGACTTCAGTTCAGTGCAAGCCTGACACCTAATTGTGCTTGTTTGTAGATGTCTGTATGTGTATGTGGAATCTTAACTCCTACTCCACAGTCAATACCATCTATTCTGGGAGCTGTCCTGTTCACTATCTTTGTCAATGAGCTGGAGGAAGAAATGGAGCACACAATCAAGTTTGTTGACAGCACCAAACTGGAGGGGGCATTCAAGTTGCTCAAGTGTAGGGTTGCTATTTAGGTGGCCCTGAGACTAGAGGAACAGTTCAAAAGTCAACAAGGGCAAATATTAAATTCTCCACCTGTGATAGACTAAATCCCTTTCACAGTACAGGTTTGGGTCTGACTGGCCTGGTTGCAGATTTGCTGGAAGGGACCCAGGGTCCTGGCAAACAGTAGGTTGAAACGTGAGCCAGCACTGTGCACTGGTGATGATGAAGGTTAACAGCATAGTGGGCTGTATCAATAAGATCACAGTCAATAAGTTAAGGAAGTGATTTTCCACCCCCACTCCCTTTACTTGGTGCTTACTAACACATATAGGAATATTGCATACAGTTTTTGCTCTCTTAATGCAAGAAAGACATTATTAGACTGGAATGAGTTTGACATAGAGCTACCAACATGCTCCCCTTGTAAGGAGAGGCTGAGGGAACTGGGCTTCCTCAGCCTTGCAGAGGAGATGGCTTCAAGGGTAACTAGCAGCAGCAGCCACTTAGTGCTATACAGGGAGGTTGCCAATAAGATGGAGCCGGGATCTTTATTGAGGGAAACAGTGGGAGAGAAAAATAACAGTCATAAATGGAAACAAAGGAAGTTCCAGGTGGATAAAAGAAGAGTTACCATGAAGATAGTCACGCACTGAAGCAGTGAACCAGTGATGTTTTAGAGTATTTGTCCTTGGGTGTTTTCAAGACCTGACTGGAAAATGTTGTCAGCAACGGGGACTGAATTCAGTGTTGACTCTGCTTTGAGCTGGAGGTTGGTTCTTGATACCCTTTCAATCTGAAATATTTTTATGAAAGTAACTGCTGACTTTTATGCAACTTCAAGTGTGTCCTAGGTGTTAACTTTATGGTAAGTTGATTCACTCTGCTAACTATGGATTAGATCTCTGTCGGCTATAAAGATGATTTAGACAGACTAAGCATCTGTAGGTGTCTTCAAGTAAGTGTCTTAATCTTAAATTGAGTTTTATCTCTAAAAGTAGTACAAATCTAATCTGGGGAATTTGGACTCCATCCCTTAAAGGAAAGAAACAGACACCTCTGAAGAGTTTTCATCTCAGTTTTCTTTGCAAACTATTTTAGGATGAGATGAATCACTTGTAGTGCCATTTCTTTTCTATCCCAAAAGCCTATATTTAAAAAAGGAAAATCATGTTGAGATTTCAAATTTTCACTTACCAATATGAAAATCTGAGATCCTTATGTTCAGAATTGTTAAGCATTCCACAATTGCTTTAAGACATTTATATCTAAAGATCAAGTCCTCATTGTGTTCAACCCATATATATTAGTACTTATTTATTTTGGAAAATTCGTGATTGAGTCTGAACTCTTTCTACGCTGCTTAGTATTTGAATTGAAATACTGCATGCCAATTAACTTTCAAATGCTCGCTCAGGCATTGACCTCTTTTGGAGAAAATTGTTCTACTCCAAAGACGTAGCCTCTATACTTAAAGACAATTTCATGTTTCAAAAGTTTTGGAAAGAAAGTAAGCATTGTTGTATAATCTGGAAATTAGAAAATAACTTGTCATTTTTCTATTCAGTGTAGGAGAGGAAGACTTGGGCTAGGTTACTTCTCATTACTTTTTGAGGGTGGAAAAAATAAATGGTTTAGCACAGCAATTTGTGACACCTAATTATTTGCTTCACTACACTGCTTTGATTTGCTGAGTAATTATCTCAATTAGGACTATCTGTGCAGTTAGGGCTGAGTACCAAGTCAGGCAGAATCTCATATTGTGCTAGTGTTTGCATCAGATAGTACACTATATAAAAAAAAAAGATGTTAAGTTTTGTTAGTTGCTGATTTCTTTGCTGTAGAAGACAAGGTATTTAACAGCAGCAATCATCCCCATACACTGACAGACAGAGGACAGATTTGTGATGGCAAGTAAAATAGTAGGCCTGGTGTCATATCTTGAAATCCTTCTTTCAAGCTCTACTACTTACTTATGGTATACAGTACTGCCATCCGGGAGTTGATCTGTGTGACTGTACACAGCCTGAGTCATTTGGGAGTTGATCTTCCAAGTCAGTAAGTGCCAGCAGTATCGCATGACTTTACCAGAAGATAGTTATCTGCAAAACTGGATAAAATCAAGATTGTGTTCTCTCTGAATTTCAGTACTCATTTGAGGTATAAGAATGCCAACTCAACAGCAAAATTTGTTAATGCTTCTTAACATACTTGTTGCCTTAAGAGGCAGAGCAATTTGGCAGAAACTAAACCCCCTTGCTTTCCAGTCGATCCTCAGGTATCAGAGGGACGGGGGACGGCTGAGCTTAGGTTCTGAGTGATGCCCAAAGTCAGCGTTAGTAGTCCGGTCGCGCCCAACACCTTTGTTGGACTATCACGGGTCCGGATGCACTACTAACATCACACTACCTGCTCAGCCGGACACCTCCTGAACTAACATGGCCGCACTCAGAGGTACGGTTGCGTTCAGGGACCACACACGGCTGAGTCAATCAATAGTGCGATTTATTGAAGCAACAGATACACAGGTTCTTTGGATTGCCGGTGATAAATTCACTACCTATAAAGCACGTGCAAATGCTAAAACTACGAGGGACACTACTTGGCTATAAACGTGTTAAAAGATGTAAAGTGACTCTATAGAGATTTCTAAGGTTCCCGGGAAGGCACTTGGTATGACCAAGGGTTTGAATCTTACCCAACGGCGTCCCGATGGGGGGGGAAGAGAGGCTCAGCCCGTTGACTGATCCCAGAAGTTAGAGTGGTACATGGCGATGGTATCTTCCCTAACATCCAGCTCTTAAAACATTATTTTATAGTGTTTTACTTTGCAGGTGGAGCTTGAGTGACTCTAGTCATACATACCTTTATCAGGATTGGTGCAGAATTCTCTCACTTCGCGTTTAAAGGTACAGACTAGGAAAAATTCAGTGCGCACACTCATTGAGGAGGGGTCGCACCTTGGGGGGGTGGTAGCTTTTGAGAGGGGTGTGCGTTTTAGTATTATAATGATATTAAAATTAGCAAAGTTCACTCTAAGTACAGCACTTCATCAAAGTTGGCAGGTCCTTGGCCCAGGGCATTGTAAGCGCAGCTTATCAATGTACATCCTGTGCATCCCTAAACTCCCCTGTTCACAGAGCGTGGCCGCAAGGTCTCCACTCCGCTCCACCCTCCATGTAATCTCTCCCAGAGTCAGCACACCAGGTGCCCCTGATGTTGCCAACATCCAAGGCTGTTCAGGGAGTCTCCATGGCACAGACCCGTTGTACATGAGTGCTATGTTCCACCTGGTTTCAAGGCTGTTCTTAGAGGGTAAATTTCCAAAGTACCCCTCAGCGATTACTCCACAATACTTCAAAACTTTGCTAAGATATGCATGCTCAAGGTGTATATATATTTAACATTATAGTTGTGTCTGTAGTCGGTGGGTAATAGTAAGTAGCTTTGAAACTACTTTGTCAACTCTGAAAAAATTAACATATTTTATGTAAAATAATTATATGTATTTTTGTTCATCTGGAACATAGATTTCCATTATTCCTATTTTTATCAGTTACATTTTGACTATTCAGAAACAATGCTTTCTTTTATTGACTTGATAAATGTTAAGTATTATTGAAGAGACCCTTTCTATTTAGTGTGTAGAAGATACATGGACTTCATTTGTTGTTACATAAAACTTTTTGCTCTTGTACATCATACCACTCCTGCAGCAACATCAAATCCTGTTTAGAGGTATTTTTATTGAAATAATAAGCATCTGTGGCATGAGCCAACTTGTTTTGAAAACAATTTCAGTGCTGTTGGTACTCAGTTACTTCGTCTTGCTTTGTTTAGAATATTACCAGTTTGTTTATCATAGTTAAGACAACTTTTTTATAATATACATTGAAACTGCTTGCATACTAGAAGACTTTCATGTATCAAATGACTTGTTTTGTAGGCTGTTGTGAGAAAATAATTGCAGCTGATGAGAACCTGCTCTTAATTCATAGGCCTTCTTTTGTCAGCTGGGATGAATTGGTTTGGGGGTTTGTTTACATTGATTCAGAGTCTGGAGAGAGTCACAGTTTGTCACTCATTGATTTTTCTTTGTGTACTTTTTTCAGTTTACCTCCTTGAATTAAGTTCTTTTAAAAGTCAGTCTTCAAGCTTGTTTATTCTATGTGAAAACAAAAACCAACCCAAAAATAATAAAAAAACCTCCACCTTCAATTCTCTACAAATGAAAGAGATACAGTCTGAGAGGCAGAAGACAGCTGTCCTGTGAGATTTTGTACTGACTGCACAGCTGATAAACCCATATTCCCCAACCAGGCTCAGCAAATGTGATCTGTATTCAGGTGTAGACAAACAACAGAGGAACACAGGAGCCAGTGATTCCATAGGAGAAAGCAGCCAAGGACTAGCAGAAGGAGCTTGGCAGGGGCAAGAGAAATGAGGTAGTAGAATACTAAAGGACACTCAACCCAATGCTTTAGGAAACCAAACTTTTTCAAAACCTTTGTTTCTCAGTACTCTGGGAAAACAGTTATCAAAGATAACCTTTGTTTTATGAACTCCTTTAAAAAACCCATGTTCTTCCAAACTTGTTTAACTATATAGAATTTTATGCTGAAAATATGGGAAAATAAAATTTCACTTAAAATAGAACTTTAATTATAAAGTGAATTTAGAATTATGAAATATTTATCACTGAAAACATATAACTAATTAAATTCTGTAACCTACTACAATATTTTACCCTCTTCCTGTGATCCTCACCCTGTACAGTGTTATGAGACCATTAAGGCTACATCTGAACTAATAAATAGACCATGACAGGTACAATTTTCTGATCCAGAGCTTGACTGTCATGGTGCAGCTTACCTTGCATGCCCATGACCAAACTCTTCCTTATCCCCTAAAACTTGAGCAGTTATTTCCATAGGTGCCGTTAGGAATACTGCCCAGCATAGGCCAAAGTTGTTTTAGAAATCGGGTCTCAGTTGAACAGTATTGACTATATACCAAGGCCAGTGTTTATCTTTGCCCAGCCTTGTTGAGTTTAGTAGTATAGATGTAGCACAGTGGTCTGAATGTAAGAACTGGAGTAGTTGTTTATGTTAGGAGAAAACCGTATTAGCTCTTTACATCCAGTCCATTGTGTAGTCTATAATTTTCCAATTCTACTTCCTCCATCCTAGTAATAAACATCCTAAGAGAAACTTTCTACCCAATACCAGTAAAATTTTTGATACACTAACTCATTTGGGAGTAAAGCACACCATCTGTGCGGCACCTCTCCCATTGCCCCTAAATGAGGATATGGGCCACATTACACAACAGAATTGAAATATGTTAGATGCCATGTTCATCCAGTATCTGAGTTTGATAGCAGAAGACAGAGCAAGTCTGCATTCTGAAGCTATCAAACCTTTGCAATAGCTGTAGCAGATAGGGCGCTGTACCCCAAAGCTTTGCTGGGCCAGTCACATGAAGTTCAAGAGACCTGAAAAATGTTGGTCTAGTATTTCCAGGCCATACACTACTACATTTTATTAATACTAATTTTTTATTGGAGGTTTGATAATTAATCTCAACTTCTAAAATAATCCAACGGTGTTAAATAACTAATTCTGAACTAAAAGTGTTGTTCAAAATTGATTAGATTTTTTTTTTTTACTGATGTTATTGACAAAATGATAAAGAAAATACAGCAGTCCAAAAAACACAGCAGTTCCAGAACTGTCTGTGTTTTGGGACTTACATATTTCTAGATTAACCTGCTTTTTATTATCATCAGGTTCAGATTAAGTGTAATAGCTATAGATAAGTTTCTCAAAAGAATCTGTAATTTACACCTTGCACATTCCGTGTAAATTCAGCAGTGTGGCATAAGTCTAATGCTGTCTACAATACTGTAAAAACTTGAGCAGCTAGTGTGAAAGGGGGTGAGGAGTGTCAGAAAATTTAAAAGGAGGAGAGGCAGGGAAAATAAAATTCTGTCAGGTAAGACCACTGTGCCATGCAACATGGCATATCTAGAGTGACATACAAAACTACTGATCAATGCCTAACAAAAACACCTCTGCTGGAAGCTAATTAATTTCTGTTGCAGATACTTTGTGATGTTAATTTTAATGAAGTTGTATGTGGGTGCATATACATTGACTAATGAAAGAAATCCTCTGAAATGTGCTCACATCTGCTCCATAAGCAGCAACAGTAAAACACTATAGGTAGAGATCATGGCCACTGATGAGCAATATGTGCCGGCAGGTTTCAGGCTGAAGTAGCCTTAGCCTGTTAACACAGAGAATACTTTGCCACCATGGGAGGAGCATTTAGGATTGTTTGTGTGAATGAATCGTGCACTGTTCATGCATCTAGAAAGTGGGATGATAAAGCATCTTTGTTCTATGTCAGTAACCATGTCGTGGATTAACCCCAGCCAACAACTAAGCCCCGCACAGCTGCTTGCTCACTGCCCCAACAGTGAGATGGGGGAGAGAATCAGAAGAGTAAAAGTGAGAAAACTCATGAGTTTAGACAAAGACAGTTTAATACGTAAAATAAAACAAGGAATTCATTCACCAGTCCCCATGGGCAGGCAGGTGTTCAGTCATCTCCAGGGAAGCAGGGCTCCATCACATGTAACTGTTACTTGGGAAGACAGACACCATCGCTCTGTGTGGCACCCCCCACCCCCACCCTCGCTTCCTTCCTCCTCACCCAGCTTTATATACTGAGCATAATGTCATATGGTATGGAATATTCCTTTGGTCAGTTGGGGTCAGCTGTCCCAGCTGTGTCTCCTCCCACCTTCCCATGCACCCCCAGCCTACTCGCTGGTGGGGTGGTGTGAGAAGCTGGACAGTCCTTGACGGCTTAGCAACAACTGAAAACATCATTATGTTATCAACATTATTTTCATCTCAAATTCAAAACATAGTCTCATTCTTCTGTGAAGAAAATTAGCTCTATCCCAGTCTCAGAGAAGGTAAAGAACAAGAATATTCAAACAGGTTATCCTGTTTGAATGTGTAGAGTCTGAGAAAGACTTCAGGAATTTTGTACCGCAGTCCTATGTCATGGATGCAGTACTAATGCACATCTTTTAGGGAGGATAGGACATTATGAAATCACCATTTAGATTGCTAGTCTGCCTGTGCTGAAACCTTATTGGGATCTGAACTGTTCCTGCTCACTAAGTGCTCTGTAAATTATTATGCACTAGCTGGTGATGTGCCACATGCAAGTGGATGGGGATCAGCAAAAGGATATTTTTGATGGGAACTGCTGCACCACACAGAGCCGTGGAAGGGTGCCCCTTTTTAAAAGTAATAATACACAAACTCTTCTATGTTATTATATAGACTCTGTGTTGCTCTCGGTTAAAGTAGTTAGGTGCTTTTTGGATCGCTATTCAAACAATTTGTATAGATGAGTCCTACTCCCGAAGTCTTCTTATGTGGAAAGTACTGTTGATACCAGAGAAAGGATTATTCCATCAATAAAGGATTGATTATGGAGTATCTCATGCCTTATAACCATGCTACAGGAGACACAACAGTAAAAGTACTTAACTTTTCTTTTTGTAGTAGAAAACTGCTATGTTATTGTTGAATAGAATCTAGGCATCACATTTCCAGCAAAATACAACAAAATAGTCTGTGGGCAAGAAGCTTTGCAATTCATGAGAGAAAGTTTTCTACAAACAAATGTCTCATCCCTGGCTTACGCTTCATATTTTGTTTAAAGTGTGATACTACTAACAAAAAAAAAACCCCTTAAAAAATGCTTTCTTTTCAAGAGATCTATTTTCTCACTATATTTTTATTACAAGCTTATTTCAGTAACAAAACCACTCTTTACTGTGTTTTAGTTAAGAGAGTAAAATAAATAGTACTTAGTGAGCTCAGCTCTGTTTCTTTACGTGCAGTGTCAGCAGAATGTTAACCAATTTCAAATTGTAGCCCTAGCCAGCAAATACACTGAAGGTTGATTGTATTCTTTACTGTCTCAGAAAGAATAGTTTCACTCATGGAAATCCACTGTTGATGCTGATGTGAAATAGGATCCAGGTTATCTTAGAAATCATAAGCAGAGATTTGAACTGCTACCAAATTTGCCTTGTGACATTTAACCTGACTTTTCCCTGCCTGTCTTGAATGCAGTGTGATTTGGAATTAGTATAAACTGAAGTGTAGAAGCAGTAAGCTCCTTCAAAGATTGAAAAAGATGAAGGGGGGAGGAGGGGAAGGCAAACACAAAGGAGAAAAAAGCAAAACGCCCTTAGTCAAAAATAAATACTGAAAAATGTTCAGGTATGTAACATTTTATACACTAATTTTCTGCTAAACTAACTTCAGCACTGTCTTGTCAAATTCTTTGCTGCCATATGATGTTATATTTTAAGAAAACTGGCAAATTTACAGCTGCTCTCTTTAGTTACAGGGTAATTCCGCACCTCCTACACTGAGCTGACATTGTACTGAAGCAGTTTCTGTTCCTGAGCTTTGCTGATTTTCATGTTGTATTTTAGAGTGACAATAGGCAGTAGTCATTACATGGGAGGGAAGAAGGAGGGAGGAGTTGTTTTTCGAGGAATGTTTGTTCAGGTACTGCATATCTAAAAGTTTATATGTAATTAGGAAGAGAATATTTGTTAGTGACTATGTAAACACAGAAAGAATCTCTTGATGAAGTTCTGAACAGTATAGATAGTACTTAAGCAGGCAGCTGAATGATTTATGTTTATCTTTTTATTGTCATTCCTCACTTCTAGTGCTTTATTTCTGAACATTGGATAATATAATCTGTAAGTATAAAGTGACTTGTAAGCAACACTATAGAAAAACTCGTAAGACAATAGGAAAGATCAGTTTTAACTGAAAGCGAAGTGTACTTTTGTACAAAATGGAGAAGGAACGGTAACTGGATGTTGAATTCGCTGTGGTAATGACTTCAATAAAGCCACATTATTATCTGTGCCAGTTATGCTATCCACAATGTGGGGTAATAGCTCATATATTCGGCATAGTATGTTGTTTAATTAAAAATACAAACAAAGCTTTAGATATATTGGAGTAGATATTTTAAAGAATAAAAATCTAAGACTATAAATTAAAAAATCATAAATCAAAGAATAGTTTGGATTAAAAGGGACCTTTAAAGGTCATCTAGTCCAACCCCCCTGCAATGAGCAGGGACATCCGCAACTAGATCAGGTTGCTCACAGCCCCATCCAACCTGACCTCGAATGTTTTCAGGGATGGGGCATCTACCATCGCCCTGGGTAACTTGTGCCATTGTTTCACCACACTCACTGTGAAAAATTTCTTCCTTATATCTAGTAAAAATCTATCCTCTTTTACTTTAAAACCATACCCCTTCTCCTGTCACAACAGGCCCTGCTAAAAAGGGCTGTCCCCATCTTTCTTATAAGCCCCCTTTAAGGACTGGAAGGCTGCAATAAGGTCTCCCTGGAGCCTTCTCTTCTCTAGGCTAAACAACCCCAACTGTCTCAGCCTGTCCTCAGAGGAGAGGTGTTCCATCCCTCGGATCATTGTTGTGGCTTCCTCTAGACCCCCTCCAACAGGTTGATGTCTTTCCAGTGCTTAGGGCTCCAGAGCTGGACGCAGGACTCCAGGTGGACTCTCACCAGAGTGGAGTATAGGAGCAGAGTCACCTCCCTCGACCTGCTGGCCATGCTTCTTTGGATGCAACCTAGGATATGGTTGGCCTTCTGAGCTGCGAGAGCACATTGCTAGCTGCTGTCTAGCTTTTCATCCACCAGTATCTCCAAGTCCTTCTCGGCAGGGTTGCTCTCAATCCCTTCATCACCCAGCTTGTACTGGTGTTGGGGGTTGCCCCAACCCAGGTGCAGGACCCTGTACTTGGCCTTGTTGAACCTCATGAGGTTCACATGGGTGCATTTCTTGAACTTGTCCAGCTCCTTCTGGGTGACCTCTCATCCCTCAAGTGTGTCAATGTGCCACTTAGCTTGGTGTTGTTTGCAAATTTGCTGAGGATGTACTCAGTCCCACTATGTCATTGATGAAGATATTAAAGAGCACCGGTCCCAGTACGGGGCCCCTGAGGGACAACACTCATCACTGCTCTCCATCTGGACATTGAGCCGTTGACCTCTACCCTCTGGATATGACCATCCAATTCCTCAATCCACCCAACAGTCCATCCATTAAATCCGTATCTCCCATTTAGAGAGAAGTAAGCTGTGCAGGACCATGTCAAAGGCCTTACACAATCCAGATAGATGACATTGGTAGCTCTTCCCTTGTCCATTGCTGTGGTCACTCCAGCATAGAACGCTACGGTGTTGGTCGGGCAGACATGCCCTTGTTGAAGCTATGCTGGCTGTCTCGAATCACCTCCCTGTCCTCCATGTGCCATAGCATAGCTTCTCAGAGGATCTGTTCCATGATCTTCCCAGGCATGGGTGAGGCTAATGGGTCGCTAGTTCCCAGGGTCCTCCTTACTACCTTTTTTAAAATGGGTGCAATGTTTCCCTTTTTCCAGTGTCCAAGGACTTCACTTGACTGCCAGGACTTCTCAAATATCATGGAGAGCATCTTGGCAACTACATCAGCCAATACCCTCAGGACTCCAGGATACATCTCATCAGGTCCCATAGACTTTTGTATGTTCAGCTTCCTTGGTTGGTCTTAAAGCGGATCTCTTATAGTGGAAGGAACTTTGCTCCTCCAGTCCCCTTCTTGGAGTCAGATACTTAGAGCCTTTCTTGGAGTCTCGAGTGGATACTCGAGAGGTGTAGGGTAGAGAGACTGCCAGTGAAGACTAAGGCAAAGAAGTTGTTGAGTACCTCAGCCTTCTCCTTGTCTATTGCTACCGGTCTGCCAGTTTTGTGTATCAGTGGGGGTACACTTTCTTTGCCCTTCTTTTTCTGGCTGACATGCCTATAGAAGCCCTTCTTATTATTCTTTGCATCTCTTGCCAAGTTCAGCTCCAGTTGCACCTTGGCCCCCCTGACCTTATCCCTACACAACTGGGCAGCGCCCCTGTACTCATCCCAGGATACCTGTCCCCACTTCCACTGCCTGTGCATTTCCTTCTTGCCCTTTGGTTTGACCAGCAGGTCTCCACTCAGCCATGCTGGTCTCTTGCCTTCCTTTCCTGATTTCTGACACCTGGGGATCGAGAGCTCTTGCGCTCTGTGGAAAGCATCCTTAAAGATCTGTGAGCTCTGTTCTGCTCCTTTGTCCCTGAGGGCAGTTTCCCAGGGGATCCTATTGACTAACTCTCTGAAGAGTTGGAATTTTGCTTTCCTGAAATTCAGGGTCCTGACTTTACTCTTCACCTGCCCCATATCCCTCAGGACTTTGAACTCTACCAGAGCATGATCACTGCAATCTAGGCTGCCTCCAGTCTTGACGTCACCAATTAACTCACTTGCGTTGTTGACCAACAAGTCCAGTGTGTCATCCCCTGTGGTAGGGCTGTCTATTACCTGGCTTAGTTTTGGATAATGTAATGGATTTTAATAATTAAACTTTCTGTGTTTGAATTGAATGAAAAAGAAATTTGAAGATAACGTTATCCTAAGAAATGCGCACATGATTTTGTAACCTGTGTTGACAGGAGGGGGCAGTGACAGGAGGTAGCTGAAAGGGATGAAGGATTATGGCAAAACTTCAGTTTATTATACAGACCCAAGAAAGAGTCAGCTTCTACCCTTTTTTGGACATAGAGTGGATAAATATTTTGTCAGTGAGTTGCATGAAGATAGCACATATTACCAGAGAGCGTGATATGCTTGAAGAAAGGCAAGGCTGGTTGGAGTATTTCTTGATGTACTTTCCCAACCCAATGTCTAGTTCTGTGAAATGCATATATTTAATTTGGCAAAGAAAGAAACTTCATGTAATGGCCAGAGTCTAGTAGTTTACCATGTATCTGAAAAAATGTTTTTTTGGTGCATTTGTTTAAACAGTATGTTACCTTATGTGTTTGCATACAGCCGGTGTTGTATAGATAAATAATATGACTAAATAAACTGTAGAAGACACTGGTAATTGACTCTCCTAAATAATCTAGGATTTCTGAAAAGGTACCGCTTTTGTACCGTATGAAGCTTTTTATCCTTTCGTTTCTCATCTGGTAGTGATTTCTGTATTTGCTTTGCCTTTCATTCCTGCAGAAAAACAAAGGTAGCAGACCTTAGAGTCTGGAAACAATCAGATGAGTTTATTTCTACCTTAAAAAAAAAGCCTTAAACTTACTGCACAGTGCTTCCATGATGTACCCATTTGTTATCATTTCATTTTATCTTATTTAATTTTCTCATATACAAGAGCAATTCACGAACAGAGCAGAGATTATTTTTTTTTTAAATACTGTGTGATATATCCTAGTTTAATGAAAGTTTTCATTTTTAATTAAATTAGAGGAAAATGCTCCTATCCTTTTTCCTTCTCCTCAGGGGAGATAACATTGTGCCATGTTATTAGTAAGTTTCCCGGGGGCAATTTTTGCTTTGATGAATTTGTCATCATTGAGAAACACTGGAAGCTGGTAGCTTGCCAAAAGGCATGTATTTTAGATTTATGTTACAACCTCTGTATGTTAAAATTTAAGTGTATTGATAAACAACTGAGAAGGACAAGTTTCTGTTTTAGATTTAGCTAGATGTTTCTTTTCTCTGATACCTATTGCATAAACCTAATGAACTTTAGCTTAAACAAAACTAGAAAGGGGAAAGTATTGAGAGGAGGATAAGGGGGGAAAAGGTTAATAAAAATAGTCTTCAAATACACTAATCGGTTACTAAAAAGAATTATATACTGTTCTCACAGTGAAGAAGAGATGCAGTAATGGACTCAAACTGCATTAAGAAAGTTTCAGGTTAGTCTTCAGAAGAAACTTTTCTAACAATAAGGATAAAACAGCTCTGGAACAAATTGCATGACGAAACTGTGTATTATTCATCTTGGTGGAACACAGATCAAATGATTTATCCATCAGAAATTGTACTGTTGTGGCTGATTCTGCCTTGAAAAAACATCCTGCAAGTTGTATTTTTCTGAGTTCATAAAGGAATCTTTAATGGAAAAGTCTCTTAATAAACACCGTCAGTGCTGAAAACTTGTGCAACAATTTATACCCCCACAGGTGTTGGAAGTGCGATTGAAAGCAGACAAATATTTCTGGATATTAACTGTGACTCTCACTGTGGATATAAATAATCTAGTAATTGCTTTAAAGTTGCAGAGTTTCATTTGGTTTGTTTTTTGAAGAAGGCTATTTCAGCTGTACCCTTTGAATGAAGACTGGTGAAAGAGTACTTAGTATAATTTTTCAACCGATAGGTGTTTTCACTTATTCTTTCACAAAAGTATGTAAATATTAAAAAGCAAAGAAAATTCCCCACCTCCCCACCCCCCCCAATTTTGTTGATTTAGATTCTACCACTTCTTCTAAGGAGAAAACATTTTATTTCAGGAAATCTGTTTATGTATAATACAAATAATTTTGTTCTTCTCAAGGAATGAACACCTTTAATACAAGACAATGTATGCATTGTTATTCACTTGTTTTTCAGAAGAGCAGGGAGTTGCTATTGCCCATGTATGCATGTTAAAACTAGACAACATAAAATCTGAGGTTATGAAACCACTTGGGTTAGAGAACAGTGGCAGAGGAATCTGGACTTTCTTTTCAACTGTTTTCTTTAGTTCAAAATTTCACCAGCTCCAGGAGATTAACTCCACCTGACAAATGTCTGTGCAGCATAATTTCTGATATCTCTACATGGTAGAAATCAGGGGGTGAAAAAACAGCAGCCAAGCCCTCTCTTGCTAAAGGGGTGAGAAATGGTCATAACAAGGCCACTGCCTAATTTTTGTGATGTGTATCAAGGCCTATGGTAAGGGATGTCATTATGGTGACTGGAGTTTGGGGAAGTCCAGTGGGGAACCTTAAAAGCTAACCAAAACTGGCAATACCAGAGCAAGTGAAAGCTGTCACACACTACTGGGAGAGAGTGCAAGTTTGAAATTAATCTTTAAACTATTGATTAAATACTTATCACTGAACCAATGAACTTGAAGGAAAGAGATCTGTCACAACCGATTGCCTTGTCAAATTATCCACTCAGAATTCATCAACAAACAAAAGAACAAAAACAATGTTAAGATGCAGGAGAAAGATGTAGAAATACAATACTAAAAATATTATAAAAGAAATTGATGGTACTTTTTTTCTGGAGTACTTTTTACAGGTTGCCCGCTCCTCTGAAAAAACATTATATTAAAAAGATGATAATAACTATGACAAAAAATTGAAGCATGAAAGATCTTCCATGTAAATAGACAGCTGATTAGGATATTTTAATTTCAGAAAAGATTGAAATAGGAGGAAGCAAGATCCTTATCGTTTCTCATACTGTAATATAGGACAGACGATGTAAATGAAAGAATATAATGAAGCCAAGAGCTTTAAATAATTTGTTAAAAAATGTATTTCAGTTTATACCACTGACAAGATATCATTAGCTAGGGCTAGCTATGTACAAATTCAGGATACTCAGGATTTCTAAGACAGAATAAAAGCTTTTAAAAATGCATAGCTCTATTAATACTTTTTTGGCCAAATAATTTGTAATTGTAAGGCATCTCGCAGCTGAACTCACTAGAAAACAAAACAACATACCTGATTAATCCTAGCAATATTTTGGAAATTAGAGGGAAAGGCTGTCTCTACTCTTGTAAATTGAAAATGCTGGGGTTCAGAACCAAGTAGGTAAACTGTTATCTGTAGCTTTGAGTCGTTAGAGCTTCTCTGGCAGTCCTGACTGGGTCCTAAATTTTTCTTGTGCATAATGTGCGAATCGGCTCATTCCCAGTGCTGTTGCCACTGATGTTGTCAGATACCATCTCCTAGAGCATGAGGAAGAGTAAAGTGGACATGGTCAGATCATGCTGGTCAAACTTAACAGTTCTATGGCCTGTTTTTTGAGTTTAAGCTTACTAACTGAAGTTGTAGCCACAACGATTAGTAATTTAAAATCCAAAATAGAGGTAGGTACATGAAGGTTGAATTTTATTGATCCCGTCTGTAGAGAAACAACAAAAATGTATTTCTCAATTTCTGTTGTTAGGAGTAGAAGAGGTCTAAATTGCCATGATCTCATTTAAAAGTTTTGCAAAACAATAGGTGCACCTCCTTCAAAAAGCTGTATGTGAGAAAATTATTTTCTTCATATTTTGTAACTAATTTTCTGTTAAAATCTATAACTCTCAAAGTTGACTCTCTAGTGTTTTTTTTTTTTAATATAACTCACTAGATTTCCAATCACAGATGTCAATGTTTGTATGCTTTTGTGTGTTAGGAAAAAGAGAGGAGGTGATGTCTCAGGAAAAAAAAAAGAGGATTAGAATATTGAATTTGTTCTTTGTATCCCTATTAAATGTCTTGATGGAAAACCTACACTTGAAACTGGATTATTCTGGGAAATCACCTGCCACATGAAACATCTTGAAATAAGGTGATTTTTTTCGTTTCTGTTCCAGTGCAGAACAAAAATATATTTCAAGGATTTAAAACCTTACAAGATAGGGTAAAACTATATTTTTTCTTTTGGACTATAGCAATTATAAAGAATAATTATCATTAATCTAAAAAGAAGGGTCATAAATTGTATTTCCTTACCCTTGTTTCTACAAGTGAAAACTTGCTTAAGGGTAAAATACAATATTGTTAACAGCTAAATAAATATATTTTTATTTATTTTAAGTTTATAGGCATAGAACAAAATACAGAAGGAAAAAAACCCAACTCAATTTCTATCTTTTCAAAAATACTATTTTTTTAAACAATACTAGCAGTAACTGATTGTACAGAATTCTGCAGTTGTTCCAACAGTAGCTCAGGTACTAGCACAAAGGTGTATACCAGAGAGATTTAATGCAATGTGAATCAGGTTTGGTCTTGGTACACAACAAAACCGTGTGGTGTATGTGGGCAAACAAACCAGTGAGCAAAGTATTACAACATTAATTTATAGAGTTATCACAATCAGTAATCTGATATTATTCACCAAGTGTTAGGGCAGCACATTTTTAGCGAAATTATGCATGTAACAGAAGGAAACAGTGGTACTAACAAACAATGATTCTCTCCGGTTCTGTGAGGTTGATGTTCAGCTGACCAGTTACACAGGAATTATGCAGGAGTAGAATTCGCTGGTCTTATACTTGCACCACAATGTAGGAGGCAATGGAGAGGAGAGGAGACAATAAATAGGTGGCATGAAAGAAGCCTGTAGTAGGTTACTTAGAGATTGGCTATTTTCTCCTGAATTCATGGAGAACTACTTTGTCTTTTAGCTCTGTAGGAAGTCTCTGCTTGCCTGTGTACAAGAAAAAAAAAGTTATATTTTGTGGCTGATTCCTAGTAAGCTTCAGCTGAGGAAGTAGAGAAGAACTACAGTAGAGAAAGTTAGCATACTCATAAATGTGTGCAGAAACTTGTTGTGTAAAAATGTGTTTTGATGAACAATATTATTATTTGCACAAACACCTCAGTGTTGGCTATGCATATATAAATTGTCTCCATTAGCATAATGATTTCATTATTGGTGAATAACACAAAACCACATAGCATATCAAAAAAGAAATAAAATTAGTGTTGTATGACTCCTGTTCACCTACCACAGCTGCAATTAATCTCCAATGTCTAGAAGGTATAGAAGATAATATAGGAACCTCTCCATAGTGCTATAGCGTACAGTGCAGAAATCTCCAATCTAGTGGTAGATTCAGCCAAGAAACCCTGCTTGGGGCCAGAGGTTTTTGTGCGGCTCTGAACCTGACCTGACAAATTCTGCTCAGAAAGTACTGACAAAGTGGTGAGGAGAGGAGGGGATCAAAGGAACACATCAAACTAAACTGTAATATTGCTTTCAAACCTAAGCCGATTTATTTAGAGCTAGCTTTGATGTCTTTGCACTTATAGCATAAGCATAGCTCCAGAAAGTTTTTGAATGTTAGCAACTAGAAAACTCATCATGTCTCATACCCATTTTTTAGTGTTTAATGGAGTCCTAAATAATGGATATTTATTGACTGTTATGAAGTCACAGCACAGATTGCTTATAAAGCTGACAAAGAAAACAAGTTTTCTAGAGGAAATCTCAATATTTTTTATTAAAATACTGTTAAATTCATATGGGAGCAAAAATGGCACTTTTGAAATTCTTTTGAAAGAAAACTCAGAATATTTGGAATTCTCTTTAGGGAGATAGAGTAAATGACAAACTAAAAGCTCATTTAGTTTTCTTAAAATAATACACAGCAGCTTGTATACAATACATGGGGTCTCAGGTGCAGTTTATAGTATTCCATAGAGCTAGTGTTAGTTATAAACTAATAAAACAGTCTTGCAGAATGCAGAACTATAAAATGAGGGAGAAAAAACCCACCCAAACCACCATGCCCATTAAACCATATCCTGAAGCGCCACATTCACACATTTCTTGAATACCTCCAATGATGGTGACTCTACCACCTCCCTGGGCAGCCTGTTCCAATGCTTGACCACTCTCTCAGTAAAGAAATTTTTCCTAATATCCAATGTAAACCTCCCCTGGCACAACTTAAGGCCATTTCCTCTCATCCTATCACTAGTTACTTGGGAGAAGAGATCAACATCCACGTCACCACAACTCCTTTTCTGGTAGGTGTAGAGAGCGAGACAGTCTCCCCTCAGCCTCCTCTTCTCCAGACTGAACAACCCCAGTTCCCTCAGCCGCTCCTCGTAGGACTTGTTCTCCAGAGCCCTCACCAGCTTCGTTGCCCTTCTCTGGACACGCTCCAGCAACTCAATGTCTTTCTTGTAGAGAGGGGCCCAACAAAGTATTCGAGGTGCAGTCTTACCAGTGCCAAGTACAGGGGCACAATTGCTTCCCTGCTCCTGCTGGCCACATTATTTCTCATACAGGCCAGGATGCTGTTGGCCTTCTTGGCCACCTGGGCACACTGCCAGCTCATACTCAGGCAGCTGTCAACCAGCAGCCCCAGGTCCTTTTCTGCTGGGCAGGTCTCCAGTCACTCCTCCCCAAGGAGTGTAGCGTTGCATGGGGTTGTTGTGACCCAAGTGCAGGACCTGGCACTGGGCCTTAAACTTCATACAATTGACCTTGGCCCATTGAACCAGCCTGCCCATATCCCTCTGCAGAATCCTCTTACCCTCCAGCAGACCTCCCACCCAACTTGGTGTTGTCTGCAAACTTACTGAAGGGAGCACTCGATCCCCTCATCCAGATCATCAATAAAGATATTGAACAAGACTGGACCCAGAACCAAGCCCTGGAGAATACCATTTGTAACTGGACGCCAACTGGATTTGACTCCATTCACTGCAACTCTCTGGGCTCGGCTGTCCAGCCAGTTTTTTAGACAGTGAAGAGTACACCTGTCTAAGTCACGAGTCGCCAGTTTTTCCAGGAGAATGCTGTGGGACATGCTGTCAAAGGCTTTACTAAAGTCCAGGTAGACAACATCCACAATCTTCCCCTCATCCACTAGGTGGGTCACCTGGTAGGATGGTCACTTCTCTGGAAGGAGATCAGGTTGGTCAAGAAGGACCTGTCTTTCATGAACCCATGCTGGCTGGGCCTGATCCCTTGGTTGTCCTGCATATGCTCTGTGAGCACCCTCAAGATGAACCTCTCCATAATCTTCCCCGGTCCCGAGGTCAGGCTGACAGGCCTGTAGTTCCGAGGATCCTCCTTCCAGCCCTTCTTGTAGATGGGTGTCACATTGGCAAGCCTCCAGCCATCTGGGACCTCCCCTGTTAACCAGGGCTGCTGATAAATGATGGAGAGTGGCTTGGCAAGCTCCTCTGCCAGCTCTCTCAGTACTCTTGGGTGGATCCCATCAGGCCTCATAGACTTGTGGGTGTCCAGGTGGCGTAGCAGGTCCTTAACTTCTTCCTCCTGGATTATGGGGAGTTTATTCTGCTCTCCATCTGTCTTTCAGCTCAGGGAGCTGAATATCCTGCAGATACCTGGTCTGACTATTAAAGGCTGAGGCAAAGAAGGCATTAAGTACCTCAGCCTTTTCCTCATCCTTGGTGACAGTGTTCCCTACCATATCCAATAAGGGATGGAGATTCTCCTTGGCTCTGTTTGTTGTTAATATATTTGTAAAAACATTTTTTTTTGTCCCTTATGACTGTGGTCAGATTGAGTTCTAAATGATGTTATTAATAGTTATTTGCCAGTTTATATACTGCAACTTTTATCCTTGTCTTTGGCAACAGATAGTTAAACTGTGTTATTGAATGGAGTTTAACTTTCAAACATCCCATTCAGTTTCATACATATATTGGTTATTTTCTGTGGATAAAATACATTTCAACATAAAAAGCTAATACTGGATTTGTGCTGATTAACTTCATGAACCTTGTGATAAGATAGCCCTTGCAGAAAGCACAGTTTAGCAGTGCTGTCCTATGTCATATTCAAAGAAGTAGCCTTAGTACTGAAGTGGTAAACGTACCTATAACAAGTAAAAGCTCTGCATCCATATGTAGCTGACTAGGTATAGTTTGGGGCAAAAGCCAGTCTTAGTTGTTGTTTCTACTTTACCGATGAGAAACCCAGTAAATTTCACTTAAAACTGATATGGATACAGTCCTTTAAACCATAACATGAGCACTGAATTAAAATATGAACTTACAAGTTTTTATTAAAAGTACACTGAATATCTTCATGAATGAACCTATCATAAGTTACAAATGACTTTGTTTTGTTTCCAAGGTTTTAATGACTTCATTTACTAAACCTGAATGTGAGAAATGAAATCAAGCATACAAATGTTTAATATGTGAAATGCTGTATTAAATGTCCTTTTTGAGCTATTAAATAGCTGAAATATGCTACTGTTGCATACAGATTAGCGTATCCAGCGCATTTGAAGATTATAAATCTATAAATGATAATTCTAGCCGATGGAATCTGACACAGAGAGGTTGTATCTTGTCTGTGATTCCACATACAAAGTAATGAAATCTATAACTCATATCAACATCTTGCAAAGGTGCATAACAGTCCTTATGCTGATCTGCTAAAATATGTGAATCGTGTTCTACTGAGATTTTACTGGTATATACTGTATCATAGACAACGACTGAAAGTAGACACTGACATGTTCTGGAGAAAATTATGATCAGAAGTGTTCTTTCTTGATATTTCATCAGCATATACATCTGTCCTCTGACACAGTGTAATTTACCATTTATTTTCCCCTATTTTCTAGTAACCTAATTTAAATACACATCATACAAACACTTCTGTAAACTATATAAAGTCATTGGTCTATCACACTGACCTATCATAGTTGTTTTGTGCTATTATTCTTAACCTAGTTCTTCCAGATGTTATAACCAGTCTGGAGAGAAACACTCGGAAGTTGAAGCATCTTAAATACTGTTTTCATTCCACTGAACAAAGGAATTAAGTTAATATATAGAGAACACAAAATAGAGTACAGCTCATTAAATTACACTTCTCTGAACAACCTTTTTGAACTGAAGTAGTCAGTAAGGGTTCTACAGAGTGATTATGGATGTGTTTCTGTGGATGACTGAAAACAGAAGACAGATCGTTATGCTTGCACTCAGAGCTCACCAGATGTGAACTATCTGTAGCTCAAAAGCTATGTAGTGTTAATTGCATGACAAAAAAGTGATTTTATAAACAGCCCTGTTTGGCCATCTCTATAAACATACAATTAGCTTACAATTAGCTATTGATTCCTCCGTGAAACGTACCTCCAATCTAGGTGCTCTGAACTCTTAATCTATTCCTGTTCTAAAATGAAGGTATCGAAATTATCTGATCTGTGCCTCAAAAGATTCTGTAGGATTGTATTTTTGCAAGTGCTGCCAGGGACCACTGTCATGCTAACACAAAGGTACCGGTCACCCGAGCTCTAGGATTTAGAATGGATGTTTCTCTGTCCCACCTTTCTTGCATAATCTCGTTGGTTTTGTTAGGATCCTGCTTGAAACGAACACAAAGCATTCTGAGTAATGAGATTCTGTTTAGGTCTGCTTTAAACCCATTGAATAAAGCATTTGCTTGGATAATGGAAGATGGCCTCGCAGCTCATCCTAGCAAAATCTTTTATCAGGGATTGGAATAGAGGTTATACACATCTCAGGTGCTACTTAAATGACCCTTATTGTAAGGCTCTTAGCTCTTCTTGCTGTGAAAGTGTTCTGCTTTTCACACTTTGATATTTACTGACACACAGAGAAGGGTGCACATAGCTGCCTCTATGGTAAAGTGGGTTAGGATACACATGTTACATCTTAGTTTTGAGGTCCTCACAGTGACTAGATGCTCATGTAATACAGAACAAAGAGATTTATAAATTACTTTTAAATACAAGCGGTTGGGGTACTTCCTTAGAAGTTCAAATGCTTCATGTAATAAGGCAAAAGAGGCATCTGGATATGTTTGTTTTAGTTTTGTTTTTTCCCCTCCCATTATGTAGCTAAGTGCCTTAGCCTCTGAGTTACTGTGCTGCATTTGTATGCTCTGCATACAAAATGCAGAGTATGGGCTGCATTTTCACTTTTTGAAGCAGTTCTCTGAGAAAGACTTGTTGGTGTAGCCACCTAATACTAGACATGATTCATGGCTGTGAGTCCATAGGGGAGGAAGAAGATTAATTCTGGTTTGTTTTTTTCTTTTAACAGAAATTATTCTCAAAATTTCTGTCCACCAAGCTTAGGTAGCTTCCTGCTTAGTATGCTAGCCTCTTCCCATACTTAGTGTGCTAATCTTTCTCATGTACTGTATAGGATATTAAGGTGTCTTAACATATTGCTGAAGATTACAGTTGCCACAGGGTACTAATGGCCTTGCATTATATAAACCCAAGCCATTTTTTGGAAGGTAGCTGTAAAATGAGTTTGATCCAGCTGTCGTTGAACAGCAGTAATGCATATGTTAAGTCTGGATTTCATACTTCATCTTCCAAATAAAAATCTGTTGAAAAATTACTCATTTGTCTCCCTTGTTTTAAATAAATTTTAAATCCTTATGTTGGAACTGGCTCCTTAGTAGATTCTGATCATCCCTAGTTTTTAATAAGTTACATCTACTAGGATATTATGCAGTATTATAGCATGGTATACTTTGCAAATGTAATGAAGTCAACCTGAGACCTCACTACAACATTGCTCTTAAATTTGTGTTGACAAATGTATAGATTTTAAGAGTGTTTGTGAGTTATAAATATGTGGATTAGCAATGTGCCCATTTTATACACTGAAGAGATTCTGACAACAGCATAATAAACCACAAAGTCTCAGAAATGCAATATGTACTATTGTCCTGGTCATAGTTTAGCAGGTTTTTTTGTTTAATGGATTAGGCCATATTGTGTATATACTTCAACACACTCAGTTTTTCTTCAGGTGATTTAGTAGAAATTTACACTGCCTTGTTTCTGTCTTCTTTTTTAGCCCTTTGTTTTCTTACTAATTTTAATTTTTTTAAGAATTCCGATTCAGTATATTTTTTCTTAGTTATCTGTGATTGTTATTTGGAGATGGGAAAATTTTTTACTATGTGTTCACTCATTAAATTTCTTTTACATAAGTGTTATACCTGCCAGGCAAACCTTGCAGTTATAATCCTGATATTAAGGTTGTGATAAATATTTTGTGTAATATTAATACGCTAATTGAAACATTGAGTGAAGATTGAAATTGCCTTTCCCATATGCTAAAATCTCATAGGCAAAACTTACAGTTTGATGCATGGAGGAGTAAAGATCATTTTCTCATAGTCTTGTGATGCCACACGTAAAATATTCTATCACTACATTAGTGCAAATATTACTGTTACAAAAGATTCTTCCAGGATTACTGCCACTGATGTCTTTCTTTATTACAGAGTTTATTTATCATGTTTTTAATTTAACTCCCAGTTCTTTAATTATATCCTAACAATATCTTTATCAAAATAACTAAATCAGTACCTAGTGCAAGCCTTCCAAGGCTCCCTCTTACAACTAACTTCTCTTCATAGAATTGAACACTGCCACTACAGTTCCTAAAGCATTTAACATAATTCAGTCACAACATTCTTGGATGATGGTCATCTAAAAAGATCTGTTATATTTCCCTATTAACATAGGTTTTCTTCACCTGAAGTCATGTACCTCTCACTCTTCAGGAATCCTGAATCTAAAAGATATTTATTTAGTTGTGTAATTTTGAAGATTCCTTTTTGTTCAAATGTGAATGACAGAATATTGTTTTCTTGTCAGTGTCATCATTAGCACAGATGACCTGCTAATGACTTTCTAGAATACAAGAAGTCACTGTTGTTTCACTATGAGTTTCTTGTTTATCTTTCAGAGTACAAAACTCTGTCTTCTGATCTTACATTTCTGCTTTCCATGATTAGCACTTGAGCTCAGACAAAACTCTGAATTATTATATTTATTCTTTAACAGATTTGAGAGAGACATTAAATCTTACTTAGTTCTAAAGCTTTGACAGAAAAATATGGGTTGTGTCACTGGATTTTTGAAGTTCACTTTCAACAGAAATTAAAGCTGCTGTTAATCACTATAACACTGAAACGTAAATCAGCTAATTCTGCCTAAAGAGATTGGAGAGGTTGCTGGAAAGTAGATAGGATGAATACTGTGTGAGAAATCAGATTATACAGTGAATTTTTTCTTTTGAGAAACACTGATAAGTTGTCAGAAGCATTGCAATAGCTCTAGAGGTTGTGTTGCTAGCAGTGTGACTGTTGTCTTTCCTCCGGTCCTTTTCAAGTCCAGTGAGTAAGTTGCAGAGGGCTACTATGCAGCCAGACCTAAATGGTGATACAAGGACTTTCCATGTGTGTAAGAAAATAGAGACATAACATTCCTATGTTTTCACAAGATAAGAGAAATGAAGGCTAATTTAGAGATCACAGAATCACAGATTCATTAAGGCTGGAAAAGATCTTCAAGATCATCAAGTTCAACCATCAACCCAACACCACCATAGCCACTAAACCATGTCCCGAAGTGCCAGGTCCACAGTTTTTTTGAGTACTGCCAGTGATGGTGAAAACACCACCTCCCTGGGCAGCCTGTTCCAAAGTTTAACCACTCTCTCAGTAAAAAATTTTTTTCTACTATCTGGTCTAAACCTCCCCTGGTGCAACTTGAGGCCATTTCCTCTTGTTCTATTGCGAGTTACTTGGGAGAAGAAACCAACACCCATCTCACCACAACCTCCTTTCAGGTAGTTGTAGAGAGTGATAAGGTGTCCTCTCAGCCTCCTCTTCTCCAGACTGAACAACCCCAGTACCCTCAGCTGCTCCTCAGAAGACTTTTTCTCCAGGCCCCTCACTAGCTTCGTTGCCCTTCTTTGGACACACTCCAGCACCTCAATGTCCTTCTTGTAGTGAGGGGCCCAAAACTGAACACATTATTCGAGGTGCGGCCTCACCAGTGCCGAGTACAGGGGCACAATCACTTCCCTACTCCTGCGGGCCACACTATTTCTTGGCTACCTGGGCGCACTGCTGGCTCATATAAGATCATTTCATATAAGCAATGTAGTCTTCTGTCTTGCACCAATATTGAGAAATCAGCATTTGGCAGAAAATTTCAATCCCTACTGTAACACTTTTCAAACTAAAACATGTTTCTCTAACTACATGGTTAATGTTGTACACCCAATAGGGGTTCATCTGAATTTGGCAGAACACACATCAGACTTAGCTTTTGTCATCAGTTTTGAACTAAAGAGAAAAGGGTGAATAATTATGAGCAAGTTGCTTATGGAAATGATCTGTATTGTTCAGTCGATTTCTTTGTTGACTTTAGGGTAGTACTCTGATGATCTCCTGTGCCAGATTCTTTTATCTCAGAAAAGTTTCAAATTTGAAGGAAGTAAATTATGATCTGTAATTGGATATTAATTTGTATGTGGTTTTGTTTCTGACAAAAGCAGTACAGAGGAAGGAGAATGCAATGGCAGATGTGACTTGTAATGTAAATCCTATTTTTGGCCATTTAGTGAGGTAATCTATCAGAATAATAGCGTGGTGACAGTCATGTATTTTGTGATCAAGCTAACTTACAAATGTCAATCACTTTTTTTCCCATGCTGTATCATGTAAACAGAAAATGTGTAATAACAGTACCTGAGTCATCAATGTCTTAGTGTAACATAAATCTTAGGAGCTTCTCCAACTTGAACATTCAATCCTAGCTATCATTAAGGACTCAAGAGACACATATCTTTAATAAAACATTAAATTTTTCCTGAGCTTTTCCTAAGGTCCCATAAATGAAACATTTATCCAGTGGTTTGTATCAGAAATAGGAAGTTCGTTTTATAGTGTATTGTATGTGAATCAAAGACATTGGGTTGATAAAACATTTCAGCGTCAACTGCATAGCACCTGTATCAAACTGTAAATTAATCTGCTGTAGTTGCAATAGTGACACCAGTAACATATGGGACTGCTATATATAGTATTGTTTGTGGTTACATCTGGTGAAAGTAGGTGTAGAAAAGACTAGCTGTAAGCCAACTGGACACACACAAATGCGTGGTATCAGATGGGGTGCAACTCTGAGGGTGCTAAAGGAGCTGGCTGGTATCATTGCTGGTGTACAGGCAGCTGAACATGAGCCAGCAGTGTGCCCAGGTGGCCAAGAAGGCCAACAGCATCCTGGCCTGTATCAGAAATAGTGTGGCCAGCAGGAGTAGGGAAGAGATCATGCCCCTGTACTCAGCACTGGAGAGGCCGCACCTCAAATACTGTGTTCAGTTTTGGGCCCCTCACTATAGGAAGGATGCTGAGGTGCTCGAGCATGTCCAGAGAAGGGCAACAAAGCTGATGAGGGTCTGGAGCACAAGTCTTCTGAGGAGCAGCTGAGGGAACTGGGGATGTTTAGTCTGGAGAAGAGGAGGCTGAGGGGAGACCTCATCTCTCTCTACACCTACCTGAAAGGGAGTTGTGGTGACGTGGGTGTTGGTCTCTTCTCCCAAGTAATTAGCAACAGAACAAGAAGAAACAGCCTGAAGTTGCGCCAGGGGAGGTTTAGACTGGGTATTAGGAAAAATTTCTTTATAGAGAGCGTGGTCAAGCATTGGAACAGGCTGCCCAAGGAGGTGGTGGAGTCACCATCTCTGGAGGTATTAAAAAAATGTGTGGGCATGACACTTCAAGACCTGGTTTAGTGGGCATGGTGGTGTTGGGTGGATGGCTGGATTTGATGATCTTAAAAGTCTTTTCCAACCTTAATGATTCTGTGTGATTCTGTGATTGTGAGACTGCGTTCTACCATCTTAAAAAGCTTATGGTAACTGGGGGAGGTTCCTGATGACTGGAAAAAGGCAAAAACCACTTTTATCCTCAATAAGACCACAAAGGAGGATCAAGAAAACTTTCAGCCTCACCTCAGTCCCTGAGAAGGTTGTGCAAAAATTCATCCTATATATGAAGAAAAAGGTGATTGCAAGCAGCCAGCATGGCTCTACTAAGGGTAAATCATACCTGACCAACCCCTTTGCTTTCTCTGGGGTGACCGACACTGTGGACAAGGGAGGAATAGTGGATGTTATATATCTTGACACTAGCAAGGCCCTTGACAGTCTCACGTGATTTCTTTTTACCAAATTGTTACGATATGGGCTAGATAGGTGAAAAGTAAGATGAGTGGACAGCTGGCTAAACTGCTGGGATGAAAAAGGTGTGATCTGTGATGCAAAATGCATCTGGTGTCCAGTAACCAGTAGCATTACTCAGGGATCAGTACTAGGACCAACTCAATTAAATATCTATTTTAATGATTGGTATGAAGGGATGGAGTGCACTCTTGGCAAGTTTGTGGACAGTAGCTAATTCATTATGCCAGGGTAGCAGCAGTTGATCTTCCATGAGAGTGACCTGAACTAGCTGGAGAAATAGACTGATAGGAATTTCATGAAGTTCAGTAAAAGGAAATGCAAAGTCTTGTATCGAGGATGAAACAACCCTATTCAACAGTATAGGCTGGGGGCTGACTGTCTAGGAAGAAGCTCTGCAGAAGAGGGGGTGGGAGCACTTGATGTACCAGGAACAGCTGAGAAGTCTGGGCCTGTTGGGTGTTGAGGAGACAAGGCAAATAGGAGACCTTATTGCTGTCTACAATTACCCAGTTGGAGCATAGAGAGAAGATGAAACAAGACTACATGGAGGTGCAGAGCAGTAGGATGAGAGACAACAGATGCAAGTCAGAATGTGGGAAATTAGATAAAATGAAAAAAAAAAGTTGTCATAAGGGTGGTCAGATGCTGGAACAAGTTTCACAGAGAGGTTGTCCATCTTTGGAGATGTTCAAAATTGTACTAGACACAGGGCTGGGCAACCTGATATAAAGAGACCTACTTTTGGCAGGGAGTTGGACTGGACATCCCTACTAACCTAGATTATTCTATCTGTATGATTTTTTTGTAATTTCATATTCACAGTCATGGTTTGAGTTTTTTTCAGAACATAAATTTCCATTTTTAATTTAGTGCATTCAAAAGAAAGTACTTCTGAACAGTGAGATAGTTCTTCCTGCAGTTCTGAAAATGCTACTGGCAGAAACATAGTGGTCTTCCGGGGGTTGGTCTCAGTCCATATTGGGACATAATTGGCTATCATAATGATTTTAACACAGGCTCAAACTAGGTAGGTGCTCAATTTGAGACTATTTAGATTTGAAGCGTAACATGTTTACTATTCAAAATAAATATATCAAACATTTATCCATGAAAATTAAAGTTGGTTTGGTAGTGCAACTTTTTAAGAACTGGGTGTCTTTTTATATAAATAAGTTCAAGAAAGGCTATATTTCTCAATGTAACTTTTTCCCCTTTTTATTTGCAGAAAATATTGAACAACTAACTGTATCCTATTGTGGCTAAGGTTGCTTTTAGAAATTTTGTGTTTATTGCATATTCTTTTTAGCATATGTTAACTTCGTTTACTCAGTATGGTTTTCCCTAGGATGTCTTGTGGAGTCTTTGAAGTAAATCAATAGCTATAGAGCTCTGTGCTTTATAATTTATAGTGTGAAAATCACTACTCTAAAGTACTGCAAATAAATAGACTTTGTCTATAGGGACAGCTTAGCTGATGCTTAACTGTATCAGCTTGTTCTCCTGATAGGCTAGGAACATTAACACTGCATATAATTTCCTCCATGACATATTGGCACCATTTATATCCCGATTTAAAGCAGTGAGTAATGTCTGGCATAGTTATTTGTTACTTAGTGAGTTTATAATGACGAATCTTAGCAAGATGCCCAGTATTCCTGAAATGTTTGAATTGAGATTCCTTTGGATAACATATGGTATAACTTGTAAAGTGTCACATAGATTCACAGAATCTTGTTTATATTGAATTTACTGAGGTTTTGGTTCTCTATTTCCAGTCTTGCAATTTTCAGTAATCAGTGTTTAAAGGTTTCATCTGTAGCCATCACAGGTATTATCATTTAAGCAGTGCTTCTACCTTTAAGATCCCATTTCTGCTATTGTTGTTGCTGACTCAGCCTGACTAGTAACAGTTGTGACTTAATATTTATATTAGGTGTGCTTCAAGAAAGGAGTCCAATGCAAGATGTAATTGATCTTTTTGCAAAGTGCTATCAAATAATTAATTTGCCACATTTCCAAATTTGTATGTAGCTAAAAATTCTTTTAAAGCATATCGATTCACCCAGTTTCTGTCTATTTTCACAGACTTTATAGCAATAAGCTGTAATGTATGTGTTCAGCACGGAAACATTAAGGCTGGAAGAACAGTGTCATATTTCCCAGAATAAAGAAGAAATGTAAAACTCTATAATCTTTCTATCCAATATAGTATACAATCAGAAAAAAGTTTATTCAGAATTCTTTAGCAATAATTACAGGCACAGATATAGTTAGGGGTTGCAGATATACTCTTTTCAGCATTTTTCAGGTATATTTTTAGCAGGTTTATATGATGATTGCATAGTAATTGTGTGAAGCCTGGCCAAAATTACAATAAATCAAGATGGTAGATCAGACACCCAAGAGAGGTGAGCCATTCCTGAGGGATTGCTTTTTTAATTCAGTATTGATGACATTGTGCCACTATAGAAATTAAGCTAAAATATTAAAGAATAAATGGTTCTTCCAGAGCCCTTAAAGAAAACAGAGCAGTCATATATGTTAGAAGATTCAGGTTCCTCTTGACATTTTAACTCATGTCAGCATAGAGTGGAGTAATGAAACTACAAAGTAGAATTGAATGTATTTCATTATATGTTGCAAGAACATAAACTGCATATTACACTTCAGGTAAAATAAAAATAAGGAGCTCTCAGGGTGTAGCTGGTAGTTAAAACGTTGTAATTTGGGGGATTTTTTTTTTTTTTGGAAGCCGCAGTCTAGAACTCAGTCTCATATCATATGGTAATGTAACAAGGTAATCTACAATCTACTTTTCTATTTAAACTGGCAATTTATGTGTTTTCTTTTCTGTATTATGGCTTGTTAAGTGCAGCATATGTGTTACAACAGACAACAGCACTTTTTGAAAAGCTGTATTGTTATCCAAACCCAGCAATCCAGTATGCCATCTCTCTTTCCTGAGAAATTGCCCTTTCTTGTCTATTATTTCATGTTTCGTGGAGATGATTTTTGATACTATACATTTTCTTGTTTTGATTTAACAGAAAACCAAAAATTACTTTATTAGTAGAATTTATTTAAAAAGGAACAAAACCTTCAGAAATATAATATTATTGATTGATCATGTCTCTTTATTGGAAGAAGTCTAGAGATTGCTGAGGCTTGCATTACTTGTTTTTGTTGGCAGGGTCCCCTGAAATAAGTCTTCACAATGAGTCTAGAATGTCCTGTTCATGGATTGTGCCAGCAGTCATTATCGTTTCTTAACAGACTGTAAATCAGTACTTCACATTTTCTTCTTCCCTTGGTCATTCATCTGATTTTTTTCAATCTGTATACTGCAATGATGTAGTTTGCTGTAATTTAGAGACGTGCTTATATGATTTTATGAGATACAGCCTTTGGATAGCTACTTTTTAGTGATACTGTAACAGCATTATGCAACTGTAAAGAGTAACATTGGATTTTTAATAAATAACACTAATATTGAGAAAATAAGGGGTTTACCAGAATTTATGGGTTAGATGAGGAGAGTAATAATTGAAAATTATCATTTGATGCTTGTTTTCTATAGAGTTGGTAATAATACTAATTAGCTTCTACAGCATAAAAAACCAAAGGAGTTGAGAAACTCTGTAGCTGTTTCAGTATTGAAGATGAGGCAAGCTGCTATAACGGGAAGAAAAACACTACACCTGGCCATTTTGATTTTTTTGTCTGGACAAACAAAACAGTTCAGATATTTGTCACAAATAATGGTGATATTGAAGGTGGTAGCAAAACCCTGAAAAACAGACCTCAGTGCACAGAAGACCCATAAACATACGAGCAATGGACTAATTTAGTATTGTGGAGAAAGATCAAATAAATTTTTGCATTTTTTTCTGAAAAAATGGGGGAAAAAAAAAGGAAAAGGACTTTGTTGGTGGTGCAAGACCAGTTGATGGTGCAAGACCAGTTGGTGGTGCAACTGGTCTGCAGTTGGCAGGCAGCAAAGAAGAATGAGTGAGGTAATTCTCATTTTGGAAATAGTGTCACTGAGTTAAAAGAGTGCAATACTTTAGATGTTACTGTCAACATACAGCTTCTGTTTCTCAGGCTGTTTTGAAAAACTATTGGTCAGTTGTCTGCACATAGACCCCTGTTGTGCCTTTGAGATGCATTCAATGATGCTGAGCTCACAGGAGACTGTTGAGTAGGGAGCACAACATGCTGATACAGGTTAATAGGGCCCTGTGTATCTTCACTTTGAGTAACGTTGTATGCATCTGTGAGTAAAAATGAGGTTCCATACTTTGCTATTTATATACAGGGAAGCTGTTTTTTTTCTTTGTTTTCAGGACATTTTGTGAAGGGTGACTTGTAATAAAAATTCTGTAGACCAAATTAGTTTTTTATTGACACTTCTACAACCCTTGTGCTTTCCCTGAGGAATGTTTTAACTTACTTTCATTTTATTCTTTTGAAGATCAAGAAGATGCATGTGCTATGGCAGGCCTGCAGAAGCTAAACACATTAACATTTATTTATGTGTTCGGCATAGATATGACTATGTTCATCCCACAGGCACAAAACCAAAATGGCTAAGACAGGAACATAGCTGCTGTAGATTGTTTTCATAGTTGATGGAAAAATACATTCAATCCAAACACCCAAATCATGTTCTGAAGTTGCTTTTTTCCCCCTCTCATGATTAAATATTGAAATATTTAAAGAAAAACTGCAGAAACATTTTCTGGAAAATCCTGGTTCACTTAGTGCTTTGTCACAGCTTATTTCAGGAGGGGTGCGTGTGTGTGTAAAAACAGAGGAAGAATAGCATCTTGACTGAATGGAAATTTTATATGTGACAGCATATATCTTCAGTTGCTATAGCTGAATCACTTTTGTAACAGATGCATCATGGAATACACCTTTTAAAATGCAACTTCTGTGGAACTGTTTTCATATTTGGGGACCTTTCCTCTGTGTGACAGAGGAAGCAGTGATGCAATTGTTTCTAGTTAAATATATTTTCATTTACATTTAGGGCTTTATATAAAGTATTTATACTGAACTAATTCTGGAAGATGTTATCATGCTGTTTTCTTCATAATACGAACAGAAACATAGAGGTGATTATTATGGAAATGTTGTTTAAAGTTCTGTTCTTAAGGCTTGTGCATTCAGAATAACTTTATAAAGCTGGCGCCTTGGGAACTGGTCAAAAATGTCATGTATTTTTTTGGTTTTTATTTTTCCAAAACAAACCATATATTCTCAGTTTGGTGTAGAGATTAAAGGAGAGTGATGAATGATGCAGTATGTGTTAAAAGATGTGCTTATTTTAGTTAAAACAGCACAGTATGGCATTTGCAGATCTTGAATTTGAAGACTGGATTCTACTAATTCTTTGTTTCACAAATAAGTGGGACTCCAGTGTGCATCAAGAATTACACAAGCTGCTGAAAAGCTTTTGTCACAGAAGAATGTTCCTTGTTCTTTATTAAAAAAAAAATTGTAATGTTACTTAGATTTTACTCCTGACAAGGTCAAAAACTAAACCAGTATCATTTTCAATGATTACAACATTTGTTACTTGTATAGAAAATAATATTGGAATGCAGGATTAAAGTGCAAGATTTCTTTGGATTGCTCAAAATTGGAAGTTCAAAGTATTACATATATGAAGGTAGCACTAGTTTTATTCATTGCTTTGTGATTATTGCTTATAAGTACAATAGTAATTTAAACTGAATTCCTGCCATCCCAGTCTATGATTCTCCTATTACATTAATTATCAAGCTCAAGCAAAAAAATGAGTGCAGAGTGACTTGCTTGTCTACAGATGCTGGACCACATGTAGTTGAAGTAGTAACATGTAATTTGCACTTCCATTGTGCATCCTGTATGCATACTTTTTCTCCATTTATATGGAGAAAAAGGTCTTTTTAACACTGTCATTCATTTGTAATTGATATTTAAACACAGCTGCTAGTGTTGATCATGTTATTGCTATAAAGGCATACACCTGATGAAAACTTCCTGGCTGGCTTGTTCTGAGTGATGTGCTTGAATAATATTAATTTGCATGCATACCTTGGCACATCTGGACTTTTTGGTTTTATGTGAATCATTCCAGGAATTCGTTAATTCTATTAAAAATATGTCATACTTAGAGCTCTACATGGGAATACAGAGATGTCAGGCAAGTACAAAGACCTCATTCTTTTCTGCAGCCTCCTGAACTTTTCTCACATGGACTAACAGGATATAAGGTTTCAAAATTCCAAGATTTTAGGAAGCATATTTTCTATTTTGAGTTTAAATGTAGGCTTCCCTTTTTAACATCATTGTTCTTATAACTGATAAATTAATTTAACGTAATAAGATTGTTAAACACACTGATCATTTGTATTTAACAGGGCAGGCAAACAAAATAGGCTGAAATTATTTATCACCTTACTGTCTCTAAGGCAGTAGCTCTGCTTGCTCAACTTTGAGCCGTATATTCCTGCACCTTCCCATGCATAAGTTATGCTTGCTCTCTCAGTGACCCATTCAGTCTGCCAGTCCAGTGGGAAGCTAAGCTAGCAAAAGTCTGAAGTGTGACTTGTATTGGGTCAACACAATGAAGTCATGTGGTATGGCCAGGATCTGGCAAAGGTGGACGAAGCCTTTTAGTATCAGCAATCTGTTAGAATGGTCCAGGTTTAAGGCTTGTTTAAGCCTTCTTTCTCTAGCGTACAGATGAACTAGCAATGCCAGGAAAACAAATTGCAAGATTTCTAAGATAGGAATAGAGTTAACAGTAGTAACTAGATAGTATGCTATCTAGATAGTCGCTAGAATAGTATGTCTAGACAAAAGGGTGAAGATGACAACTGTAATTAGATATCCAGGACAGCCAGGGTGCATAGGCACTCTGTACAGTTGGTAGAGAGAGCGTGATCCCTCCAGAGGGTGATTTGAAGCGTGTACATTAAGATCCTCTGTAGCATGCAAATTATGATAAAAATCACTCTCTAAAGAGAATTCGCTCTCTTTTGCTGATCCAGGGAGCTTAAGGAGACTAACCTCCTAACTTAAGTGTCTAAAAAGTTAGCCTGTGAGATATGCTTTCCAATATCTCTGAAAAATTACAAACTGAATATTCAAATTTTGAGTGCATAGAAGGACTATTTGAGTAGAAAAAAAAACTTCCATGTACATCAGCTGCAAAGATTCTGTGTTGTACCCAGTTCTCTGTCCTTGCACAGAGTATAGTATGAAATTACAAATTAGTCTAAACATTTGCCTTTAATTTTTTTTCTTTTTCTTTTGACAAAGCTTGCCCTCTCCTTCCACAGAGAAATGTCATAATGCAGAATTTAAGATAGTCTAAATTCATACTTAGTTTTCAATGTTTATGATAACCAGTCACAGGAAAGCTTTCAGGTCTTTTGAAAGCCAGACGTTCTGTGGTGGGCAACAGTCTCAAGCAAGGATCGGGCAGGTTAGTTCCTAAATTAATAAGAGCACCTACCAGTTTCTGTTGGTTTTATGCACAGTCAGCAGGGAAGGACAGATGTATAATTTGGGTGAATTAGGTTACCATTGAGAGATCCATCATAGTATTTACAGGAATTAAGTTAAATAGGTAAGCTATCATCCTAAGCCCTGTTTCACACAGACATTTAAGTGGAAAAAGATGGCTATTTCAGATCTTTCTTTACATGTGAAATTGTTCATCTGCTCTGTGTCCTAGAATGCCTATGAATTTCCAGAATATGTGAATTTGAAAAACATCAGATAATTGGAAACTAATGAATATGGCTTTTCTGAGACGATCTTATTCAAAATCACAGAAGAGAGCAAATAGGTTACAGAATCATGTAAAATAAGGCTGCAACGGAATTTAAGAAGTTATCCAGGCCTTTCCATGATCCAGGAGAGCACATTAAAATGTATGTGCTAGGAAATGCTCACCTAATCATTTTAAAATTCAGTCTCCTCAATCAGCTTTTGAGCATCTTCTGTGTGGAAGGGTTTTCTAATATCTTAATTGTTCTTACCATAATTTAAACACAATTCTTCTTTTTCTGTCTAAAATCTCAATAGACAATGAATTATTATGATTCAAATTTCTGTGTTTCTGGAAATTTTTACTGTCTTCCATCAGAACAGTTTTTTTGAGACATGTAACCACAGTTAATTAATTTTTTCTTTGTATTTTGTATATCCTGTAGGCTTTTCCTGATTTGTCAATGAGAATCATATGTGAAACAATGTCAGTGCCATATTAGATTGAAAATACAGGGAATTTGCTGTTTGTTTCCTACCTACAAAGCTTTCTGCTCTCTGAAGTAAAGGAAACTGTAGTGCATGCAATGTACTTCTGTAATTACCGGTCAGTGATTAGAAGTCCCCATTGAATTTTGAACTTCAGTGTCTTAGATGCTGCATGAATATATATTTCAGAAAAAAACTTTCAAAGACTTTAAACAGATGACAAAGATAAACAAATTAAGAGAAAACAAGATTCAGAACAGGGAAATTATGTGCCCTATGTTGTGTATCAGGTCGATAGCAGGGCTAGGAAGTTGCAAGTGAGCTGGTCTGTTAAGTTGTTATGCACTCATAGGAGGCAAAGGCAGTGCTTCCATTCTGCATCTCTTTTCAATCTGATAAGATTATCTTCTCTGAAGAATAAAAACCAGCAAAGATACATAGAGCTGAGTTAATGTTACTGAGATAACCTTAACACCAGCCTTCACTTTTTGATTTCTCATAATATTTGAAGTACACTGAAAAATTCAATATACTTTTGCTCTCTTCCTTGCTTTTTTAATTTGTTTTCTGAAGGTGCCAAATGATCAGATGATGATGAATAGTGAACAATATGGAAACAAAGTTTCTAGATCATATTTAGTATGAGACAATCATTATACAAAATAACTTTTAAGATATGAAAGCACTCTTCCGAGGAAATAGAGAAGGAGTAATAAAGACAGACATACATTCTGGGGATAAATGATTGTCAAATTGCTGCTGAAAGCAGTGCAAAGGACAGCGCTGAGAGGTGACTAGGGTAGGGCTCAAGCTGAGCTTGTGAGACAGTGGGTCAGAGAAGAGAATAGAACTGCAGTCAGGAAATGCGGAGAGTAGAAGCTGGAGGCAGCCCATGGTATTTAGGAGTGTCACTGTCAGAGTGATCGCCTTTAATCCTACGGAGAGGTATTGATATACCTCCTGACAATTGTGAGATTCCTCTCTCTCTCCAATTCCTGCATGGTGCAAACAGAACATCTTTACTAAGGCCCCATCTTTTACCATCTGTCCTGCTTATTTCTTTATTCTCTGCTACACTCTCAGGGAGATACTGACAGGATTTCACAGAAACATACTCAGAGAAAATAATTCTCTGACCAGGGATGAAGAGGAGAGGAGGGTGTTTGAATTTGTGCTGGAAAGGAGAGAATTGTCATTTCAGCATAGAGACTTACTACAAGATACCTGAAGTTAAATCTCTTCTTTTCTCAGCAGGCTTTCTCAAAAGACTTATTTAAACAAAAATCTCTAAGCAGAAATGGATGTCTCCAGTGAAAGCAGAGTATTTATGTCATTGTCCTTTCTACCCAGCATTTTTCCCTTTTCAGAGTTCACAGGGAAAGCTTGCAAATCCCTTGATGGGAGATCACTTACTATAAAAACTTCAGGACATGATGCTAGAAGGAAATAAGTCCCTTACTATTCTGAACGCATACTGTAGCAGGATAGATCCAAGAGATTATTCAGTCTTCCAGATGAGACATAAGTGTCAAGATACTGTATGTTTGCCAGAAGTCTTGCAGTTTTCTGAAGAGTAATGAACCTATGTTTCCCTCCGGATTACAATTATAACAATTTGCACTGTGGGCACCCTACCTAACTTTTTATTTGGTATGTGGTTTTCTTACTTTCCTCTTGTCTTAAAATAAATACAATATCAATATAAAGTTTTAGATAATTGCTATATTTGTCTTAATGCATAGCTCTATATTTGATGGGGATGGAGTGATTTTTGCATTGGTTTGAGTTTACAGCACTTTAGGGTTCCTATAGAAAGTAGGTGCTGTAAAAATGTTAGGTATATGATGGGAAAATCAAACAATTTAGAATTCTTGTGTCTTCACTTTGTTTTCTGCTTTAATTTTAGATTGGGGAAATCATAACGCAAGATCAGGGGGAGACTTAAAAGGCCCGTGAAAAGGTGGTCTTTTATAAAAAGAGTTGTCATGCTTGCTGGAATCTAGAGTTCTGAATTTATTGACTTGATAAAAACAGTGAAATCTGGCTTACTGCCAAATGTTAGCACTAAGATGTGGAGCAAACCAGACATATGCATCTCCCCTGTGGTGTGATAAAGACTGTAAAGTTGAGGTCTTATCCACTGGATCTGGGCCATGTCCTAGGAGAAACAGTCTGTAGTGGAAATGTTGTTAGACCATTCTTCTGCAGCTAATGTTGTTGTTGTCATATCTGAATAATAAAACATGAAAATAAATCTAAAAGGAGGTTTGCAGCACCAAATTTGTGCTATTTTTAAAAAAAAATTATCTCAATTAATGGAATTTGTTATGAATCTTTTTTCCCCACAATTTATTTTTGTGTGAGTTTGTATGTTACAATGTTACTTCTGTGACCACGCACAGGTAAGAGGAAAAATGCTAGAAAAAAATTGACTTTTGCTCCTTACAGATTATGAAAAATGCAAAATTATAAAAATTTTCCTTGTCATTTATTGACTGTCTACCCACATCTTGAGCAGTTTCTTGTAGCTCTCCTTTCATATGAAAGACAATCTGTCCTATCTAGAGAATACAAACCACTGATTTTCATATGAAAAATTGTCATTTTAGATATATTCAGAGCTCTTGATTCTGTCCAGCCTCAAAATGCAGGTTTGTTAATTCTTTATTGCCTTTTGCATTATAAAGCGGAAAGATCTTCTCACAGAAAATCTTTACTCTCTAGTAATGCTTCTTTCATTTTGCTAGAAACACTTCTGAAGTTTGAAGCATCTAAAATGTCAGTAAAGATGCATGCTCATGTTTTAAATCTTTCATAATTTGCATGTACAATACATGTGGCAGAAGAATTCAAGCTAAAAAGAAGCCCATATATATTAGGAGTGCAGTTGAAGGAAATTTATATGAAGGTGTAACATGGTCATTGCGGGTTGTCGATTATATGTGCTCTGAACGATATTTCATAGAATCATAGAATAGTTTGGGTTGGAAGGTTAATATATATAAGGTTATATAGTCCAACCCCTCTGCAGTGAGCAGGGATATCTCCAACTAGATCAGGTTCCTCAGAGCCCCATCCAACTTAACCTTGAATGTCTCCAGGGATGGGGCATTGTGCCAGTTTTGGCTGGGATAGTTAATTTTCTTCACAGTAGCTAGTATGGGTCTACGTTTTGGATTTGTGCTGAAAACAGTGTTGATGATATGGAGATGTTTTCATTATTGCTGAGCAGTGCTTACACAACAACAAGGCCTTTTCTGCTTCTCACACCACCCCACCAGCAAGAAGGCTGAGGGTGCACAGGAAGCTGGGACAGCTGACCGCAGCTGACCAAAGGAGTATTACATATCATATGATGTCATGGTCAGCATATAAAGCCGGGGGAAGAAGAAGGAAGGAGGGGATGTGCAGAGTGATGGCGTTTTGTCTTTCTAAGTAACTGTTACACATGATGGAGCCCTGCTTTCCTGGAGATGGCTGAACCCCTGTCTGCCCATGGGGAGTGGTGAATTAATTCCTTCTTTTGCTTTGCTTGTGTGTGCGGCTTTTGCTTTACCTGTTAAACTGTCGTATCTCAACCCACAAGTTGTCTCACTTTTACCTTCATGATTCTTTCCCACATCCCCCTGGGGGAGAATGAGTGAGTGGCTGTGTGGTGCTCGGTTGCTATCTGGGTTTAAACCACAACAGTCATCTGCCACCTTCCTGGACAGCCTGTTCCAGTGTTTCACCAGTGTTTTTAATTTTTCATTGTGAAAAATTTCTTCCATATATCTAGTCTAAATCTGCCCTCTTTTAGTTTAAAACCATTACCCCTGGTCCTATTGCTACAGGCCCTGCTAAAAGGTTTGTCCCTATCTTTCCTAGAAGCCCCCTTGAAGTACTCCGGAGCCTTCTCTCCTCCAGACTGAACAATGCCAACTCTCAGCCTGTCCTCACAACAGAGGTGTTCCATCCCTCTGAGCATCTTTGTGGCCCTCCTCTGGACCCGCTCCAACAGGTCCATGCCTTTCCTGTGCTGAGGGCTCCAGAGCTGGTCGCAGGACTCCAGGTGGGGTCTCACCAGGCTGGAGTAGAGGGGCAGAATCACCTCCTTCGACCTAGTGGCCATGCTTCTTTGGATGCAGCCCAGGATAGGGTTGGCCTTCTGGGCTGCGAGAGCACATTGCCAGCTCATGTCCAGCTTTTCATCCAGCAACATTTCCTATAAAAAGCACATTGAAGCCATTTCAGAAAGTATAGTATTATTTTAGTCAAAGCTCTTTTCTTTTGTCTCAGAGTTTAGACACGTAGTTCCTTCTGTATCTTCTTTCTATTGCAAAACTGTTATAAAAAGGAGACCATCTTTTCCAATATTAGCAAGTTTCCTACACGTAGAAGTGCAGGCATCAGAGAAAAATACAGGGGACAAGTTCCTTTAATAGTATCACCTTCTGTAAAATCCTGCAAAACCAGAAAATTTCAGATCAGTAGGTTAGGGACATACAGCTGCTCTTTACCTATTTTCACAATCAGAGATTTATATGCTTTTTGTCACAATAATTTCTCTAGATAAGTAGTTGTTTATATGAAATAATAGTTGAGAATTTGTTTTGGTTAGGTTCTTGTATCTACAACTGTTCAGAATTATTGAAAAAATATAAAATATTTTGTCACCATTGCCTGGCCTTTTTCTTGTATGAAGTATTTAGATTATAAGAAATGTGTTATGTTGGTGAAAACCAATACGTTTGTATATTTTTAAAGTATAAATAAATAAGCTATCATCAAATAGCACTTCACTGAATATCCTTAGAAAGTTACACAGCTCAGGTGTTCAACATATATTTCCATAAATGCATACACTGATAGAATAGTAACAGACATCTTTTGGAAAGAAAAAAAAATAAACTCTGCCTCTTCCTTTTTTTTTTTAATTTCACTATTTTTTTGGTTTATTTTCATTTTCACAATAGTTCACAGAGTCCAGGGAACAATAAATTGTCCTTCAAGAGAAAGAACATGTGTCCTGGTTTCAGCCAGGACAGAGCTGGTTTTCTCCACAGAAGCTAGTGTGAGACTGTATTTTGGATTTGGGATGAGAAAATGTTAAGGTGCTGATGTTTTGAGTTGTTGTTAGGTAGTCAAGGACAGTCCAGCTTCATGGGAAGCTGGGAGGGGACACAGCCAGGACAGTTGACCCAGGCTGGCCAAAGAGATATTCCCTACCATACGACGTCATACCCAGTGCATAAACTGGAGTTGGCCGGGGGGGCGGGAATCGCTGCTCGGGGATGGGCTGTCAATCACTGGGTGGTGAGCAATTGCTGTATTGGGCATCACTTGTTCTTGTACATTCCTTTGTCGGTATTATTATTGTTGTTATCATTGTTGCTTCCTTCTCTCTTGCTGTCCTATTAAACTGTTTTTATCTTACCCCACGAGTTTTTTTGCCAATTCTCTCCCCTGTCCCACTGGGGGAGGAGGGAGTGAGTGAGCGGCTGCGTGATGCTTGGTTGCCGGCTGGGGCTAAACCACAACAACATGGTAGCAAAGAACTCTCAGATACTGCTTTCCCCTCTGTTCAAATTACATCAGGCATTCCATAACAGCTTGCTATAAATAGTTTACTCTAATTTGGCACTGTATTTAGAAATCTGGACATCTCAATTCTTTAAGAAATTCTGAGACGGTTGAAGATTTTACCAACATATTAACTCATCTACAGTCATATTCTGAAATGCTCAGATTATATGTGAAGATCTAAGACAGTAGTTACTGTATTGGTTGAAGTCCTCATCACCTTGAAAATTAAAAGCTAGACCATTTACTTGAAAAAGGTTTTTTTTTTTAAACTTACTTTTCAGAAATGTGTATCTTTAAAATACTAATGGTCAGGTAGATTACCATGCTATGTTACTCCTAACATAGCTGAAAATGTATCCTGTTTTATAGCTCCTGAAGATAACAACTAATCATGATGTGTCTTTGTCTTCCCTGTAGTCTACTGTGCCTTTTAATGGCTCAATTATTGCTCTACTTCTGGTCTACTGAAAATAGCCTTTGTTTCTCATACGCTTTGTTTCATTCTTCCCAAAATAGAATATTTCAATGTAGCTTTCTCAACTTTTTCTTAAATATACAAATTTATTTCTAAAATAGATTTATAATGCGATGATAATACCTCTACATTATTTTATTTTTGGAATCTGCATTTCTTAACTTTAAAAACATTGTACTTTCCTTCTTGATGGCCTATGTATAAGTCACCTGATATAATCCACATTTGATTTAAATAGACCCTGGTTTTACCTGAGGTGGGAAGCATTTGGCTTTAGGACTTTCAGGTTCAAAATTATATTCAAAATTAACTCTAAAGAATTAACTTCTGAGAAATTTCATCTTAATGTCTTTGTAGATATTATTTTTAAAATCTTTTGCTTAACTTGCGTAGGTGGGCCATCTTGGCTGAAAGCCACAGTACATCTAGTTCTGGGGAAATACTGTTTTCATTACCATAAAAGTCTTTTTAAATTATATTCTGTCATAATCATTGCTCTGTATTGACTTTCTATTAACACTCATTTCATAGTTCTCAGAAAGACTCCTACTTTCAATACATAGCTTGCAAATTCAATTACATATCAGCCTCTAGGAATTAGGTATTAATTACTTTAAACAAATATATAATTGACCTACTAACTTTTGTAGGATGCAAAAAGTGATCAAGAACGATGTTTTTTTTTCATTTTAATGAAAACCTTTTATGTGCCTTAAATAGCAATGGAAAGATTAAGATTGCATAGTTTGTCTAGTCATGAAAGAAGTTCTAGTTCACAGCAGCTCACAATGTTTGTTGTCTTAGAGTGAGTGTGGCAGACAAGTTTATTTTCTCTGTCTTTTTCTGTAGAACTGTCTACTTAATTCTGTCATCCAAAGTACTCTACAGACAAATACAAAATACAGAGAAGCCATGTGACAGTCGTCTTGGAGGATTTTATTTCCCTCCAGGGAAAATCTTTCAACACCAAATTGTTTGTATTGCTATATGAAAATGCTTGGATTTTCAGTTAAAATAGAAACTGAAAAAAGAGCATATTTGACTTATTAATTCAAAAAGCAGAAATAACATAGTCGAGACAAAATGTGTTAGCTCTGTGACATGCCAGCTGAGTTCAGTCTCAACTTGCATTATGGCTTGTGTTCTCTGAAATAGCGCCCTCAAAGTTCAGTAGTATCTTTGATTTCTGAAAAGAACCTGAAGAAAGGTTACTCTAGCCTTTTGGAATTGCCAGCACAGAGACTACTTTTTAGCCAAAATAGGAAGGACAAGAGTGGAAAAAAGCACATTCAGGGAACTGTGTATTTTTGTTTAATCTCTACTCCATTGTGATAGTGTGCATTCATACTGAAAGTAGCAACAATTTTAATATAGTGAGTTTGTGACTTAACCACTGTGGTGTGCTCTCAAACACATTTTTTCTCTTATTAGTTACAAAAAAGAGTAAATGTAAAAAATTCTTCACATTGATAAGAGAAATCAGGAATTTGGGGATTTAAAATCTGTAGTCAAAGAATGTAACTTTTGTCAAAACAGAAATTTTTCTTATGAATATATCAATTTCATTGGGAATTTTGTCAAAATAAATCTTATTGGCCAGGGTACATAGGAGAGGAAGGAAAAAAAAAAAAATAGGAGGAGAGAAAAATGTCTCTGGGACCAAAGATAAAAACCTCAACATTGGATCACTCACATGAGAATTTCAAAATTCATCTGTGCTCAATTACAGCCAAGATTTTAAACAAGGTCCTCTCTGAAAAATAAATCATTACAGAATCTTTTGCACATTATTGCACTGAATATCTGCACTGTGCACAAGCAATTCAGTCTTCTATGGTTGGAGGCAGACTGTGATGGACTCTCTCTCTGTTCTGTAACTGGGATAGTTCCTACAAAGTGGAAGTCATTGCTTCATGTTTTTGCTTCGCACTAAAGAGTTTCAATCTTTATCAAGATTCAGAGCTATCATGGAATAAATAATCTTTTGGGGAGGGCAGTTCAGTACAGTTTTGAATCTATACTGAGATAAACTAGTCTGTATGTTTTTTATCATATACAGACACACAAAAGAAGAAAACATTGCATTGGGAAGAAAAACTGAAACCTGATAAAGTTTCATGGACTGGGAACACATAAGCAGTTTGTCAGCTGAACAAGTGTACTGCTGAATGGCTTCTGTCCTGTTAATTCTGACATAGGTTTTTCTGTAGTCTGTTTAGAGTGGTGGCAAAATTCTAGAACAAAATATGTGAGTGACCATATTGGTCAGCTGGTTAAGTTTCACACAGAATGGAAATGTTATGAAACCATGCTTGTCTGTTGTGGTTTAGCCCCAGACGGCAACTAAGCACCACGCAGCCGCTTGCTCACTCCCCCATGGTGGGACGGGGGAGAGAATTGGAAGAGTAAAAGTAAGGAAATTCATGGTTTGAGATAAAGACACTTTAATAGGTAAAGCAAAAGCCACGCAAAGCAAAGCAGGGAATTCATTCACCGCTTCCCATCAGCAGGCAGGTGTTCAGCCATCTCCAGGGAAGCAGGGCTCCACCACGTGTAATTGTTTCTTGGGAAGATAGATGCCTTCAGTCCGAATGTCCCTCCACCTCCACCTTCTTCTTCGTACCATCTTTATATTCTGAACGTGATGCCATATGGTATGGAATATCTCTTTGGTCAGCCTGGGTCACCTGTCACCTGTCCTGGGTCACCGGTCTTGGCTGTGTCCCCTCGCAGCTTCCCGTGCACCCCCAGCCTTCTTGCTAGCAGACAGCACAAGAATCACAGAATCACTAGGTTGGAAAGGACCTTCAAGATCATCAAGTCCAACCATTAATCCAGTGCCACCATGTTCCCTAAACCATGTCTTGAAGCGCCACATCCACACGTTTTTTGAACACTTCCAGAGATGGCGACTCCACCACTTCCCTGGGCAGCCTGTTCCAATGCCTGACCACTCTCTCAGTGAAGACATTTTTCCTAATATCCAATCTAAACCTCCCCTGGCGCAACTTGAGGCCATTTCCTCTCGTCCTATCGCTGGTTACCTGGGAGAAGAGACCAGCACCCTCGTCGCCACAACCCACTTTCAGGTAGTTGTAGAGAGCGATAAGGTCTCCCCTCAGCCTCCGCTTCTCCAGACTGAACAACCCCAGTTCCCTCAGCTGCTCCTCATAAGACTTGTGCTCCAGACCACTCACCAGCTTTGTTGCCCTTCTCTGGACACGCTCAAGCACTAAAGTGTCCTTCTTGTAGTGAGGGGCCCAACACTGAACACAGGATTCAAAGTGCAGCCTCACCAGTGCCAAGTACAGGGGCACAATCACTTCCCTACTCCTGCTGGCCACACTATTTCTGATACAGGCCAGGATGCTGTTGGCCTTCTTGGCCACCTGGGCACACTGCCGGCTCATATTCAGCTGGCTGTCAGCCAGCACCCCCAGGTCCCTTTCTGCCAGGCAGCTCTCCAGCCACTCCTCCCCAAGCCTGTAGCGTTGCATGGGGTTGTTGTGACCCAAGTGCAGGACCTGGCATTTGGCCTTATTAAACCTCATACAGCTGGCCTCTGCCCATTGATCCAGCCTGTCCAGATCCCTCTGCAGAGCCCTCCTACCCTCCAGCAGATCAACACTCCCACCCAACTTGGTGTCATCTGCAAACTTACTGAGGGAGCACTCGATTCCCTCATCCAGATCATCGATAAAGATATTGAACAAGACCGGCCCCAGAACCGAGCCCTGGGGAACACCGCTTGTGACCGGCCACCGGAAGAAGCTGGACTGTCCTTGAGTACTTAGTAACAACTCAAAACAGCAGCATGTTATCAACATTTTCTCATCCCAAATCCAAAACATAGCCTCACACTGGCTTCTGTGAAGAAAATTAACTCTCTCCTGGCTGAAACCAGGACACTGTCTTATGGTGTCTTTGGAATAGTATATACGTCATCTTGGCTGTCTATTTTTTTGATTGCTTATCATACAAAACTATATACTGCTTTTCACAAACCTCAGTATTTTCAGTGGCATGCCGACGTTAGAATATTACTATTTCACACTCATACTCTTCAAGAGTAGGAAGGTAATAGAAGGTAAATTTTCATGAAATATTTACCACCTAAAGTGTAGTCAGTACTTTTAGAAACATGATAGGAGTTGTGTAAGAATCACATCTGATTTCAAAATCAGGCACAAATTAAGTATCTTATTACCAGGAATTAACTGAAGATAAATATTGGAGGGTTTTTTGGGTTTCTTGTTTGTTTGTTTGTTTTTGTTTTGCTTTTGTCTTTTAATTAAGTTCTAATTCTAAAAGAAAGCAAAGTAGAAACTGTAATCCAAAACTGAAACACCACCAAGCAAAAGTCATGCTTTTCTTTAAATCTATAAGTTTCTCACAAGCTTTGCTGCGGCTTAGTAACACAATTGTGAATGCAAAATATGGGGAAACGAAGCTGAACTTCTTATGGCATTGCTCTGCTAACATTTGTTATGATTTCATGTGTCTGAAGCCAGTTTAGCAGTGTTGCAGCCTTTCTATCACCTGTTGTCTAGTCTTCAAAATCAGTCTGTAAACAGAACAGCCAAACAGAAGAATAACAAAAAAATACAGTCATGTTTATTTTGTATGGCCTTGTTTCGCTTCCTTTATATGCACAAATATGTCCTATTTAAAATTCAGAAATGCATCTTTTTTAACTAGATACAGAAAGTCTCAAAATACTGGAATTTGGGGTAAATTGCTTAATACAGACATATTCAATTCACTAGATATTAATTCTTGTTTATGTAGAATTACCATCTTCCTTCTGAATGGCTAATGTGATGTTGTGAGAAATGTTAATATGATCTCCTTTAAAATATTATCCATTATGACACCCTTGGTCACAAGGACTCAACTGTTATGCCTAGTCACGTATTCTTCACAGTTATGTTACCCAGTGTGTTAAAATGAGCATGATCTAAAGTAATCCTGGAATTGTAGATACTTGTTCCATGTCTTCTTAAGAGAAATATTAAAAATCAGTATCTTGCATAATTATTTTAATAATAGAAACTTGTCAAATATATTTTTTCTAAATCCATTGTTCCCTAAAGTTTAATCCCATTTCCTACCACAATAATATCAGAAATACGTATCATGTATTTTTCTACTAAAAGAAATTCTGTTATCTGTTTTAAAGACAGAAGAGTATTTCTTCTGAAAACTAAGGTTTAAAGAAGCAAATGACCCAGCAATTTACACTCAATGCATTTCTTAATGAAAATACTTCTCATTATATCTTTACATTTTATATGATCTTTGTATTGTTACTCCTTTAGTCAGTCGTGTTATCGTATTAACTTTCATTTAAATGTTTTTATAACAATTTTCTCATAGGCAAAAGTAGATGCAAACTGGTAGATTTCTGTTTGTCATTTAGAACTATGAATACATTTAGAGGAAGGCAAAACAAGATCAGAAGCATTTATGTAAAAAATACTATATTTTGGTAGGCAAAGCAGCAAAGAATTATAAAATTTAGAAAGCTAATAAAAAAGTGAGCTATGAACTGTACTTCTTCCATTGACTGTTGTTTGCCTTGCATTTGTCTTTACAACTTCACATGCCTTCAACAAGTATGTTTAAAACAATCAAGAACTGTTTATATAAAATAATGCTCACTTATGTCTATCATTTAGGCTCTCACTAAAGTATCTTAGAATGACATTCGATGTACATCTCTGAGAAACTACTATCAGATTTTCAACTGAATCTCCATAATAAAACTTAATTATATATTTATAAACTTATACTAAAACCCTGTAAATTGTGGCCTATGGTTTTGCAGCATGACTGCACTATATTACCTCTTCAGTTATCTCAAGGAGACTGTTTCAGGTTTGTGTGGCTTATCTTTAGTCCAGAGAAAACAATTAAATATGTATCCATTTTCCCCAAAAATAACAAGGGAAAATTGTTTCTCCTCAACTGCAATCAGTAATATTTTTAGGGGATGTTATATCTCAAATCAACAGATAAGCTTAGAGACATTGGAGGAAAGCTAATGACAAAGAGAGAAAGACTCATATCTCTTCCAGGTTATGACCATATGACCACATTCTACCAACAACCAGTGTCAACCAAATTGTCAGTGCTGTTGAATACTAACCTATTTCAAAGGCCAACTACACTTATGCTGTATTTAATCATAATTTTATGGCTAATTCTGTTAAATTTGTATACAAATTTGGTGTTTCCAATGCTATTATTGAGGCAATTTTGATCCAATATAGTACTTACTGATATAGTTATCTAGATAGGTCAGCCTTGCATCCCAAGACTTCCTTCTGACTCACAATAATTAAATTTCTTTTTGGACAAAATTATTTTATTTAGCCTTGATTCCTTTACCAAATTCTGATTAAGTATAGTTTCTCATCTTATGAACAGACAGCTTGCATACAAAATCAACAAGATAACCCATTTTGTAGATATCTTTTCACCTGAATAGTTTTCATCACCCTTCCGGTTCCCATCAGAGGCCTCAGCTAGTTTGGAAGGCTAATCCTTCAGTGGGACCTCCTGCTCACAGATGCTTTGAAATGAGGAGGTGTTTGTGTTATCATAAATGTGTGATCTCAGCAAACTGGAGAGAGATTTTATGTTTTAAATACCAGGATTATGGTTATCTTTTCAAAGTCTCAGACCCTCAAAGAAATCAGAGAGGAAGAGACCTAGGGACTGAGTTTTAATCTCTGCTGATTCTTAAGGGTGGCACTGAGACCTCTGCAAATTTGAATATAATAGCAGCTTTGAATTACAGATTCCTTGTTAGTCCTTCTATTTATATTTTCTTCTGATAGCCTAACATCCTGCTTCATTAACGATGTTAATACTCCACAATATTAAAAAAAATACAAAAAGGACACCAATCCTTTGTAGGTTAAAAAATAAAAAAAAAAAAAAGGAAAGGAGCATTAGTCTTTTTTTTTTTTTTTCTGTCTTTCTCCTGACCTATTTTATCTAGTTCTGACAGGACAGTAACTTTGAAAGATTCCTATGCATTGTGGTTTTAAAGGGAGAGCTTAAATCTTTCTCTCCCTTGTTCGAAAGAGTTGATCTTGGTCACCAGTGTAGGCCGTAATAAAGTATAACACTATTTTTTACTTTATATCTTCCACAATGTGATATTATGTTCCTGATGACAAGGGTTCTGGCTTCAGAGTAAGAGAAGCTGACAGCATTTTCAAATCTTTTCTCACACACTTATAATTAGAAGTGAATGTGCAGATAAACTATAGTAAACTCAGGTGCAGCGAGAGGCTGCACCTTCTAGATCTACGTTTGTTACCAACTTCAGTAGAAACTGTTACTTTCCCCAAATCAGAGTTGAATTGAGTGTTTCTGAGTTCATCCGTTATGGTATAAGCAATTAAATTCATTAAAGTTATTATAGTAGAGTAACTAAGAGCCAAAATAACCCAGTTCTCCATAAATTGAAATATGTTCTTATGCAATATAAAATAAGCCTCATGAGAACAATGATTTAGTATTCTTCTTGTTCTTTGATAGGAATGTTCATAAAATAGTCTAGATGAGCAGGTGAAGTTGTGGAAAAGATGCAAGCTGATACCAACCAATCATGGTCAGGTGAAATTTATATATATAGCAAATCAGCAAACAACGCAATGAATTGGAAGCTTGGATATAATTAACACTTTGTGTCCATGTTTATAAAGAATAGGTCATCCACTCAAGGGAAAAATACAAAATTGTGCAACTTAAATTTAACTACCAGTACTGCATTGTAGTTAGGAAACAGACTGTATATTTCCTTTGAGTAATTTAAGAAAAATTTAAGTACATCTGTAATTAGTATTCATTCAGTCACTCTGAGTGGATACTTAATTTAAAAAATTATGTTTTGTAGACAACTTGAAATGAAAAAATATGCAGTATGACAAGATAAACTGCATGTAACAAGTAATTCATCTAGAACTTCTCTTTTTAAAATTTCTTTAGAATTTCAGGAAAAAAAACAAGTGAAAATTGTTCAAATATTAATATAGCTGATTTTGCAGGTTACAAAAAAGATAGCTGCGAATAAAATTATTCCATCTTTGCTCAAATGATAGCAATTAGAGAGTAAAACTGATTAGGTGTAGAGGGAATACTAAAACCAAACAAAATCCTTACCAACTCCTTGAAAATGCACACACATGCATACATGCAATTTCAACTGCTTTCTTATTTAAACATAGCAGAACTGTTTCCATATTTTTTGTTTGGAGTCAAGATTTTTATTCCATTCTGTCCTTTTCATTTCCTTCTAGGTGCTTTGTAATCTTTAGGAATGTGATTCCTGGAACTAAATTTAACATGAAATGAAGAAATGCAAACCCATTTAAAATAAAATTAGATTTCATAAACCCCAACATACTCTTGAATGATGCAGAATCACACAGAATGGTTGATATTGGAAGGGACCTCTGGAGGTCATCTTATCTAGCCCACCTCTTCAAGCAGTGCCACCAAGAACTATGCTCAAGACCATGTCTAGAGGAGTTTTTGTCTACAGGAATCTGAAAGGATGGACACTCCACACTTCAATGGTCAAACTGTGCCAGTGCTCAGTCACTCACATAGTGAAAAAGTGTTTCTTGATGTTCAGACAGCATGGCCTGTGTTTCAATTTGTGTCCGTTGCCTCTGGTCCTGTCACTGGGCAGCACTGAGAAGAGCCTCGTTCTGTCCGCTCCACTCTCCCTTCAGGTACTTGTATACATTAATAAGGTCTCCCCTGAGCCTTCTCTTCTCCAGGTGGAACAGTCCAAGCTCTTTCCTCATATGTGAAGTGCTCCAGTCCCTCAGTTATCTTTGTGGCCCTTTGCTGGACTTTATCCATTATGTCCATGTTTCTTTTGTACTGAGGAATCCAGGTGTGGGCTGAATAAAAGAGAAGAATTGCCTCCCTCAACCTGCTGGCAACACTTAGCCCAATGCAGCCCAGCCTACCATTCACCTTCTTTTCCACAAGGGCACATTGCTGGCTCATGATCTGCTGTCCACCAGAATCCCCAGGTCCTTTTCTGCCAAGCTGCTTTCCAGCTGAGTGGCCCCCAGCATGTACTGGTGCATGGGGTTGTTCCTCCCCAGATGCAGGACTTTGCACTTCTCCTTGCTGAGCTTCATGAATTTCCTGTCAGCCCATTCCTCCAGCCTGTTGAGGTCTCTCTGGATGGCAGAGATGACCTTCTGGAATATCAGCCACTTCTCTCAGTTTGATGTCATCTGCAAACTTGCTGAGCAAAAGATCTGCCGCATTATCCAGGTCCTTAATGAAGATGATTACAGGATTGGACTCAGTATTCAATCTACCTCACTGGCTGCTCAAACATCCTGTACATCTTGTCCATGAGGAACTTAGGTGAGACAATTTCAAAGGCCTTACTGAAGTCCACTGCTCTCCCCTCATCTACAGGCTAATCACTTCAGCATCGAAGTTTATCAAGTTAGTCAAGCATGACTTCCCCTTGGTGAAGCCATGCTGACCACTCCTGATGATTTTCTTGTCCTTAATATGCCTGGAAATGGTTTCCAGGATTATCTGCCCATCACCTTCCTATGGATCCAGGTGAGGCTGACTGGCCTGTAGGTGCCTGGGTCCTCCTTCTTCCCCATCTTGAAGATAGGGGTGGTATTTGCTTTTGTCCAGTCTTAGTCACTTCTCTCTTGAAATGTAACTGTGCAATTTCAGAGATCTCTAACCAGATTTTGGTATCTAGCTTAGCAGAACATCTCAGTGAGTGAGTACTAACATGGAAAAATAAAACTCACAAGAAAATTTTGAAGTAGAGAGACACTGAAAAATGATTAAACAAGTCTTATTCCAAAATACTTAGTTTTGAGAAGTCAATTTTTCATTTCTTCAGTTGTAAGGATTTTTTCTTTCCCCTGCACATCATTAACCAAACCTAAAGGCTTGTGATCTCAATGGGATGTGGGTAGCAGGGAAAGAACTTAGTGAGTTTTAGACATATATACAGTAGTATATACACATGACTTTATATAAACTTTAAATAGAAAAGAAAATGAAAACATAATATTGTGCTCCATTGTGGACATTTGGACAGGCTGGATTGATGGGCTGAGGACAACTGTATGAGGTTCAACAAAACTAAGTTCTGGGTCCTGCACTTGGGTCACAACAACCCCATGCAACGCTACAGGCTTGGGGAGGAGTGGCTGGAGAGCTGCCCGGCAGAAAAGGACCTGGGGGTGCTGGTTGTCAGCCGGCTGAATGTGGGCCAGCAGTGTGCCCAGGTGGCCAAGAAGGCAAACAGCATCCTGGCCTGTATCAGAAATAATGTGGCCAACAGGAGTAGGGAAGTGATTGTGCCCCTGTACTCAGCACTGGTGAGGCCACACCCTGAATCCTGTGTTCAGTTTTGGGTCCCTTGGTACAAGAAAGTGTTGGAGCGTGTCCAAAGAAGGGCAACGAAGCTGGTGAGGGGTCTGGAGCACAAGTCTTATGAGGAGTGGCTGAGGGAACTGGGATTGTTCAGTCTGGAGAAGAGGAGGTTGAGGGGAGACCTTATCGCTCTCTACAACTACCTGAAAGGGGGTTGTGGTGAGATGGGTGTTGGTCTCTTCTTCCAAGTAACTCACGATAGAACAAGAGGAAATGGCCTCAATTTGCACCAGGGGAGGTTTAGACTAGATATTGGGATACATTTCTTTGCTGAGAGAGTGGCCAAGCATTGGAAACAGGCTTCCCAGGGAAGTGGTAGAATAACCATCACTGGAGGTGTTAAAAAAACCCATGTAGACATGGCACTTTGGGACATGGTTTAGTGGGCATGGTGGTGTTGGTTGATGGTTGGACTTGTTGATCTTAAAGGTCTTTTCCAACCTTAATGATTCTGTGATTCTATGATTCTAAATAAATCTTCGTGTTCATGTGTTAGTAAAACAACATCCAGGATTGATTGAAATGAAATAGAAAAATACAACAGACTTTTCCATATTCTGTTTGAATTCATATTTTTAACACTAAATAAGATGGTTTTACAGACTTAGATATGAACAGAAATGTCTAGTTGGGAAATACAGTACTAGATAACTTTATATTTTGAATTTGAAGTGTAATAGTGATATTCTTTGATGTGCCTTGCGCCTAAGTATTTCCATCATGATTTATGTCTTTGTCTAATAAAAAATGTATATGGCTCAAGCTGTTGATGCAGTTGGCATCTGTTTCAGATTCTTTTTTACTGACAGCAAGCTGCTGCTGGCAAGCACTCAGCCTTTTTATCATCAAAAATACAGAGACTGGCATTCCTACCATATCTCTCTATTCTGCACCAGAATTCTTCATCAGATGTACTGCACTAAAACCTGTGATGGATAGTAAGCAGTATAGAATATGCATTTTAAGTTTCCTAATTATAACCTTTAAACAATGCTAGAAATTATTGAGAAGTTATTATAACAAATATATAATGCTAAATAACCCTTGGCAATGTCTAATCTTCTAATCCCGTCTCAAAGATTATAGAATATCTATGCATATCTGCATGGATATCTTAGAATATTTATGTGACATTTGTTATAAGAGATAGAATAATTTAGAAGACAAGTATTTGACTGTTAGTATGACTCATTTCTCTTTACTGTACTACAGTATCTCTTGTTTTCATGCACCACTGTAGAAGGGACAGTGTGTGTTTTTGTGCATGTACACATAATGTGCACATAAACCATCCATGCATATACATATGTCATTGGATGTACATTTAGACTTGGGGTTCAACAAGAAGTTAGAAGCACTTTCTGAAGTATTCCATTGTTTGAGGGATCGTTTTTTCCCAATCCTTGGACTGTATGAAGTAGGACATTGGGGCTTAGTTCAGGGGAGGTTGCTCAGCATAGTACGAAATAAAAAAAAAAAATGTATTCTTGTATGTGTGCTTTGTAATGTAACAGCCATTTTGCATCCATGAAAATTATGGTCTTTCCTAATCCTTTTTTCAATATTCACATAGGCATCATCTTCATTCATGCTTGTTTTGCCCCTGCACCGAGAGACACTTCCATTTGATATGATCCATTGTAATGATCCCCTGTATTTTTTTTCAGATCTATCTTAAAGAATCATTTAGTTTATGGTGTCTGAGAAAAAATAGCAGTATACAGAGGTGAGAAGTATGTAGTTATGGTCTAAAAGCTATTATACATAGACTATGTCCTGCTCTCCCACTCTTCCTGTGTAACTTGTTCTCTTAGGTGGTGTATGCTGTAAACACAGATTATGTCCTGCACCCTGGCTGTTCCAGGAACAGAATGAATAACAATAAAATGAAATAATAATAAGAAATTAATAACAACTCAATTTTCAGTGTAAACTTACCAACTGTTCAAATAAATCTTATAAAACTACATGAGTTTTTGGTATGAGATGTTTTCTACAGTTCAGACATTTCAGTTCTCTTGGCAGCCCAGTTTTGGTCTTGGTTGAAATAGAAACTGCAAAACTGGTGCAGCACTCCAGAACAGTTCAATAACCCGTTCAAAGTCTGTAGAAATATTATTAGTGCCATGAGAAAGCAGCAGAATCCTGTCTGAGAGCCATAATCAGATGGTAATCTGCATTTTTCAAAGAACATGGAGTTTGCTCCTTTCAATTGCTACCTGAATCAGAGGCCTTTCTTTGTAGAAAGCGGAGCTTGCCTAGTGGATTGGGTGGCCCTTTTAATACATCCTGATATGTGCTACAAGAAGTCAGGGCTATTTCATGTTTTGTTTCCTGTTTTGTCTCATTTGTGTTGTAGAAGGTAATCTGGCATTTTCAGAATTTCTTTAGCTGGCATATGAGCCCTACATTTCCCTACTTGCCTCACATGTATGGTTTAGACTGTCTTGCCATGTGAAATTATTTGCTTCAGACCTCGCTTCTGCTAACAGTTTTACATACTCAGTAAATATCTACTTGTACATATTTTCTGTTTTATTTTCTCACCCTTATGTCCCTCCTTCAAATGGCATGATGGCCCTTGTAGAGAAGAAGAACATTTATCAAATCACCCCTGACACCACTGTGGTCTCCAAGCCCTTTCAGGACAGAATATGGCAGCCTCTCTTGTGAGCACAGGATTCATGATGGACTCAGAGAGGTACCACACACCAGTTCTTTCTGCAGTGAGGGGAAGGCAGTATGCCAGGAAACCCAGCTCTTCAGAAAATCTCCGAATGGAGAATGAGAAACTGAATTGGTTCTGTGCAGAATGTAATGTTTTCTTCATTACACATACTTACCACCAAGAAGAAGAAAAGAAATAGTACAAAATTAGAAGAGGTGAAAATTAAATATGGTATAGGAAGAGGGCATTTGATTATCCGGTTAAATTAACTTAAAGGTAACAAAGTCTCAGTTATCTGGCAATATAAATATGTAGAAAATAAAATATCATAGACCATAGTGATACATTGGATATTTCTTAATATGCATTGATATCAGTGAAATAAGACTAATTTGCACTGACTGACTGACAAATACTTGAAAAAATAAAAAAGGGAAAAAATTAATAAAGTGTTCTTAATTCAGTATTAAAAGCAATATGTAATGTCAAAAAATGACAGTTTCTATTGCTTTCATACATGTTTTACCAGACTTCTATTGTAGTACTGGCATTTGGGTCTGTTGAAAATATTCAGGGAAGTTACTAAACCACCTCTGCTATTGTTCATCTAATCCATAATGGATTATCTCTTTTTGTGAATGAAACACTTTTATCTAAAGATTTCCGGCACGATGGACTGCATTTCACAAGAATTATTTAAAACGCATAGCCTTCTCATTTCAGGAAATGGTTTCAGGCTGTAAATACTTAGTGAGTAGAGGTATCTCCCTGCAGTTCCTGATAATATGTCTTAGAGGCAGGAATGAAGGTACTTGTACCATCAATGTTTCCAATTAACTAGCTCTAAACAGCTGCACACTTAGCATGCGAGCAGTACTTCTGCGTACTCACATTGTCATCCCATTCCGAGGTACCTGACTTAACACACTAGCAATTCACAAGAGTGGAAGACTAACTATTATTTCTTCTAAATATAGACCATTTCAGTAATTAGACCTTTGTGGGGGAAGAAACAAGTAATTGCCATGCAGAGAGATTCAAAAGACTCAGAAAAAAGACTGGAAGTGATAATCTCTGGGTGCTGCACAGTGCTGCATAGGAATGTGAAAATCTGTAAACAAAGGCTTAGAAACAATCAGGAAGGATAAAATAAGAAAGCTTAATTCGTTTCTCTGATGTGAGGTCAGAATTGCTGAAGGTATGCCTGGTATAAGTTGCTATGGGAACTGAGGAAAAGAAAGGATTTGGGAATGGCAGGACAGGGATCGGACATATGTGGAGGTCATGTTTGCTCACAGATTTTGCATCATTGTAAGCAGCATGCCAATACCATGAATTCTCATTGACTCAAAATTGCTTGTTCCTTATGATACGCTCTATACTGCCAAACCTTTAAGCATCTAGCATTGTGTGAGCTTTAGAGATTGCACAGGCTGCAACACTGCGTAGATACCATTTCTTTGCAGCAACCTGAAAAAGAAGTGACGTCTTTCACACTCTTTCACTGTAGCTCTTCCTTTTTTAACTTGCATGTTATTACATATTAACCATCTGATGTGGAATCTGGAATTGTGAGCTAGGAGACTGAGCTCCCTATTCATTCCAGGGGAAAAAGATCTGAATTCTGTTATCCTACTATGTGAATTATTACTTAACTAATCAAATCAGAACATGAATGTTTTGCAAAAGAAAAGCAGTTTCATTTCCACATCTTACTGCTATTTTAAAAATAAAAAGTTGCATTGTCTGCAAGTTCTACCACACATCTTATATGTTGGAAAGTATTTATTAGATCAAACCTTTCAAAGGATTCAGGAAATTAATAACTTAATTTATATATTTTAGTTGGGCTTGGGCCTAAGATTCTGAATCCTGTCAAAGCTAAAATGTTTGTGCATGGGACTAAAGAACTATATAGTAGGTGACTCTTGCACCTATGGAGTTTAAGAAGTCACTGTGGTATAGCATGCAACTCAGCAGGAACATCTTTACTACATCTTAGGACTGTATGTCTAATTTAAATCTGTTGTATCCCATTTTACCTGCTTAGATTCTTTATTGAATCTGATTTACTGTATTTTACAGATGCTTACAGCCTTACAGGATTGGACCTTATTATTTATTGATATGTACAGACACAAACATTCAGTGAAGCTGCTTTTATTTTAATGTCTTATCAAATGGATTTTAAGTTATTTCAGAATGTGAACCTCCCTATTAATTTCTTTCTAGTGAAAAGATATTGTGTCAGAAGAGGCTGTTGCTGAGTTCTCAGATGCATCATCTTCCCAGGCTTATTAATTTCAGTTTTCTAATATTATTTTTTGTATTTCAAGTACTATAGGTAAAAATGTCACAGCAAATAGAAACAATTATTTTTCAAAGCAGCCAGGTAGTCCCTATGCACCCTTTTCTAACTGAGACATCACAGCTGGATGGGGTGTTCAGGGTAGATTGTAGGGCTGCCATAGAAAAGAGGTTTTGCTATGGCTTGAACTTCATAATATTGAAGTCACAAGTATGGTTTCCAAGGGGTATTTGAAATTATTTCAGAATTATTAAAAATTTTTCTTTTCTATATTCTTATACACAGATAAAACTCTTTGTTGCATTGTCTTCAAATTAACAGATTGTTCTGGTTGCTTTAGAACCTTGAAATTTGGGGGAAAGGTGTTTTCCCCCCAATATGTTCCTTACAGCTAAACATCAAGATATGTCATATGTTTTTGAGTTAACTAGAATTTAAGAGTTGTTAAGACAAGTGAATGTAGTTGAAGATGTCCCAGCTCATTGGAGCGTGGCTGGGCTAGATGACCTTTAAAGACCTATTCTATGATTCTATGAAAATTATTTTAGAAGTTATAACTTAATTGGAGTTTTGCTGATTTTAATTGTATATTTACAGTTAAAAATTCTGGTATTACAGTAATGCTCAAAGTTTGCAGACAAGCTCTTGATCTATCTGATCTTGTTGTGCCACAGATAGCTGAGAAACCATGGACCACATTCTGAGCAGCTAAAAACTAGAAACTTTTCAAAATCTTGTGCAAGTGGTGAATGAATGTATGCATATCCTACTGTCAGAAGTAAGCCTGACCTATGTATTAATTTGTCCCCTATGACTATCATCAGAAATTATCACTATGAAATAACCTTTCTTGTTTGAAAGATTTAAAAAATGGAGGGAAAAAATATTTTAAGCCAAATTATTAATAATGTCTCAAATTTTGAGACATTTAATCTGAGCACAGAATGCACAGTTATCTGAGTTTATTTCATTAGAAAACTCCATTAAGTTCCATTGTGATATTTTTCATACATGGTATGCAATATAGAGAAATAAGAGAATATTAAAAAATCTTTATTTTTTTCTATTCCCATAATAAAATGGAGAGGAAGGGATGTTTCTCTTCTATAAAAAAAATAGATGCACTCTATAGCACAGTGGGTACAACTAAAAGTTTCACCACTGAATGTACCATAAGATGTTTTATTTTTGCTTTGGTAAGCAGAGAGCATGGAGATCATTATCTCAATTCAGTGTCCAAAATGAAATGAAGGGAGGAAACCAAACTAATTTAAAATTTTAATCTTCTGTAAAACTATTGATTTTAAGGACTCTCACATGAAAATATTTTCATATTCTTTAGTAAAATCTTCAGTTTGAGTAATTCTGTTTGGCTTTCAAAAATAATTATTTAAATTATTAACAAGGTATTCCTTGTTAATTAATCATCAATTAGTATTAACAAATATTAATGAAATGGAAAGTAAAACTGATACCAGTTTTCATACCTTTATTTAGAGGAATCTGTTTGTTTTGAGAAATTTCCTGATGCAAGTGTCCAGGATCTTAGTAAGTCAGTGGAGTTTAGTCTTAATTTATGAGAAGGTACTATAATTAACTTATATTAAACATTTAAACCACAATGACAATCTGCAGAATTCTGTGTGAGTGAGCCTTACTTCAGAAAGATTACATGGTTAGGAACCTATAATTAGCTAATAGGAATCCAGGCTGGGATTACTGAGCCCAACTCTTTATGAAAATGTACTTATGATGAACATTCACAAATCAGTTTTATATTTAATGCAATCTTATATTTGCCTTTGTAGAGCAGTTATCTATATGACAAATTACTCAGTAGGAAACAAGTTAGTTGCATTGGCAAGAATTAAACATTACTAGTGTTGTATACAGAAAAAAATGTCCTTCCTTCATGAGATACTATGAACTACTTGTGTGAATTTGGTCTAGTTGTAGAGCAATTCAATCACATTTGTAGAACTGAAAGGAGAACTCCTACATATACTGACATTCCTAGCTACTGCAGGTTTTTCCTTTATAGTCCAACATAAAAATGTTAAATTCCTCCCTTTGTTTTATGGGAAGGCTATGTAGTGACACTATCATCAAGGAAGTATGCTTGTGTTTCTTTGTGATATACAGTTGTGAAGCTCAGTAATCTGTCTATCTGGCAGATAACTGGGCAGAATATTAGGGCAGTCTATTCTGTGAGAGATAAAGGCATGAATGAGCTTCTCTCTATTCGACAGGTAGAGATATGTTTTAAATCCCAAAATATTTCTTAGGTGATAATACATCTTAATAATAAACATGCCAGTGTTCAGAGAATGTACTGGAGTCAAAAAATAGTCTGCAGTGTTAAGCAACACCTAAGAACTAAATCTACATCCATCAGAAAAAAAAACAACAAAACTTTGAAATATTTGAGATGTCCTTGAGCTCTTGAGAAAACCCAATTACAAATTTTATCCAAATTAACTTAAGAAATGAAGGTTCATCTATATCTAAAAAAGGAAAATTTATTACTGAAATAATATGGTTTGGTTTTCCTTGCATGATTAAAATACTGATTTTGGTGGTACAAATTTAAACTGTCTCAAATATAGTAGATAAATATTAGTTCATATACGGAACTTCATAAGATATATTATAATAATGAACAAGAAACTTTGGAAAGCAAAAGATTAAAAGTTTTTTTCCCTGCAGTTCTTAGAAATGGCAAAACCCATCCACATTCTACAAAAAACTGTACGGTACAATATAGATGATGTTGTTTGGACCTTCTAGCATACAAAAACATTAAGCAGGAAGAAAGTTTTGATATCATAAATGATAATACGTTTTCACCTGTAGTATCCTCAGTATGTAAGAGTCACAAAACCTCCATCTGATGGTCAAACCAAAGTGGACATTCTTGGTGATCTTTCTTGCCAGTCATGGTCCTCACTGAAGGTAACGCAGAAATATTGTAGGTAGGTAGACGGATATACAATCCTACATATTGTAGTAGGTAGAGGGATGTTAAATGCATGCAAGGAATAAAGATGGGGTTATTGTTTAGTCTCTGTCTTTGGGACAACAGGGAGATATCCAGTGAAATGGGAGAGTTGTTTAATTTCATTGGGGGTATTAGAAATTCAATTGAAGGCAATCAGATCTGCTCAGGTTGATCTCTGAATTCCTGAAGGATCGCACAGAAATAATGAAAAAAATTTCCACACATATGGTTCCAGTTTCAGGCTTAAAAACATGCAGAGCTTTTTGGTTTTTTGGGGGGCAGAAGGGTTGGTTTGGTTTTTAGATATTTGGGAATTTATGCCATAAAAAGACTTGTACAGCAGAAATACGATTCCTACAAGCAGGAATTAACACTATTTCAGTACTGTATAAAACACGTTCACTGCAACCAGATGTATATTACTATTATTACACAAACTGTGGTATAATTTATTCCTAAAAATACTCTAAAAAGGTTTTAAAAAGAGATTTAATTTTTTTTTCTTAATTTTTGTTAAAGAAATTTAAACTCCCAGAGGTATTGCCAAATTTTTGCTGATAGCTCATAGGATTTGAGTATTTTAAGTACAGGTATGCCGTACTTAACTCTATATGTAAAGTTCTCACCCTCCTTTGAGAAATTTTTGATCTATTAATTCTTTTCGCCGAACATTTTATTCTTCCTTTCAGATATACTTTGGTAAAGGATCATAGTAGTAGCTTTGGCTTTAGGAGTAAGACTTTTTAAACATTCTGTGTTCTTTATGGCCATTTAAAATTTCATTCTTAATTTTATCAATGTGCAATTTTGTAAATGATGGCAGTTCCATATAGCTGTTGCAAAAATTACATTTAAAATACAGTGGAAATGTTGCTTGAAAAATTTTAGTGCTGCTGAACTGCAGACTTGAAAATAGAAAAGAAACTTCTTAAAGTAAATCAGTTGTTATTTTTATACCAATAGTAAAGGGAATTTGTTTAGTTTGGTGAAAATGTGTACTGGTACTAAGTTCATTCCTACACTAGATCTAAGAATGCTCAGCTCTAAAAAACACAGCAAACCAAAAAAACTTCCTTTGTGATACAGATAGATCCATCCCTTCGAGAGGAGGAGGGAATAGGAAGGGTTCAACAGCAGAGTAAGAAATGATTCGTAAATCCTCTAGAAAGCTCAGTTGACATAACCTGTCAGAATTCAAACAAGACCTAAAAATGGGCAATAGAAATTATGTATTTTAAAAAAAATTGGTTTCTGTTTTGCCTTTTGTTTCCAGTTGTGGTGGGAACTAAGAAAATGAATATGCTTCTCAGAAAATTATGTTTCTTTAAAAGAAATAAAGAAAAAATTGATGATGTTCTTTAACGTCTATGTACATATCTTCAGCTGTTTGCATTTTCAAAAAGAAGTTAGTAACCAACATGATAAGAATTAATGATGAATATTTTATGAATTAAGAAATATATTAAATACATCTGTTAGTGAAAAATCATTTGCTTTTTCATAACAAATTATAATTATATTGGTAACTATTTTGATAATAATTTATTCTTAATTCTTCTAGTTCATTACTTACAAAATAATGTTTTTCTACTCTATCTTATGTAGCAAAAACTGATGCCAAAATAATGTCAATATTTTGCTTTGTTTGAAGAAATAAATGTATTACAAAATTTTGAACAATTCACTTCAGTGTTTTGATCAGCTGCAGTACTTAAGCCCTTCTAAAAACTGAGTCCCTTATTTAGTGGCTTAGTTATTTAGCTTTTAAATGAGCTTTATCTTGTCATAAGTTATGGGCTGATTGTAGTTGTGGATCCCTGGTGAAATGGGCTATTTATTACCAGCCTCAAAAGCCTCGGTCTGTGCAGATTGCTTGGTCTAAAACCATGTGCAAACTGTGCTGTTTGTGTATACTGTTCCCTCATGGCAACTCTATCTCTCTTGCCAAATGGAAGTGCCAGGTAATATTTTCCAAATGGGCTTTTCCCTGATAGAGGAAAAACCTTTGCCAGCATTTAAAGCTGTACCCAAATGGTTCAACCCAGACACTTAAAAGCTATTGTGCATTATAACATTGATTTTGCAAAACACTGAACAGCAAATCCACAAAACAACACTGGTATGTTCAGTGTGGGATAGGCACAACATAGATGTGTTTGAAAGATTTTTTAATTTTCATTCTAAAATCTCAAGAGAAGCAACATTGTCTCGTATGCTTATTAAAAATTGTTAAAATAGGTAACATACATCCTATGGGTCACAAAATGTCAAACGCTAATAAGGGTGCATTTTTGGTATATTGTAAATATGATTAAATAGATTGCTTTAAACGGTAGTTAAGAAAAAAATTGTAATCACACTGGTGTAATAAATTATTAAATTAACATTTCTGTAATTCCAAGATTAATAGAAGATGGAAAATGTGTGCAGTGTCATGTTTTCCAATTAAGAAGAAAATAGTCTTCAAATGATGAAAAAACAGATTAGTGACATCCAGGTTATATCAGACAAGTAATATCTGTGACAAAGATTTTTTTAAAAAAGAACTTATTCAAGTCTAAGAGATATTATTAAAAATAACTGCAATTTAAACAGAATTATAGAATAATATAAGAGAATGCTAACAATAAAGACAGAATCATAAAATTCAAATAAATGGCACAATAATGTCAGGCACTTCCAATAAAACCTTTGAGACCTAAAGATAGAACTTTACCTTATAGTTTATATCCCAAGGTCAGAAAAGTAGAATACTTTGTCCTACATTCCAGAAGTAGCATTTTTACTCATTTACGGTAGGGAGCAATTTAAAGTGACTTGCAAGTAGGAAAAGGGCTTGGTTCTCATTTACACCCGTTAAAGAAAAACAGTAGTTTAGTAAAACATGTCAGCTTTTTCTGCTATTCAGTAATCCTACAAAGCATTTATAGTCTAGAAATTCAAACTAATGTGTTGATTGGACTAAACTTTCTGCATTAAGGGCAAATGAAAGGCAGATAATCTGTATGGCAAAGAAAAAAGAACCAAAACAGCCCCCCTATTTCTTTTTAGTGTGTAAAAAGGTTTGTTTATTCAAATTGTCCTTTTGATACAAATAATGAGACTTCTAATAAATTAATAGGTTTATGTTGTAGATACCCAATTCAGGATTCAGTTTCTCCTCCTGATTAAGTTAATATCAAAGGCTCTGAATTGTTTGCTAACAGCTTAAGTAAAAAGAGACTGGAACATAATTATCTAAATTACAATTCCTATGGCCCGTGGATTTAGCATACCATCTTTTTTGTGGCAAAACACATTTAGTATCAAGATCTCAATTTTACATTACACAGAAAGGAAACATTGTGATCTAGTGACACTGTTGATAAAATTCCTACCTCAGAGAAAGTCAGTGCTGGATTCACATCACTGCTTCTTGCAGCTCTTTTTTTTTTTTTTTTTTTTTTTCCATCTAAATACAGCCAGCATCAAATGAGATCTGACAGGATCACTTTTTTTTGGTGGAAGATTGTGGAAAAAGAAAAACTCTTTTTTATACAGCATACAAACATAAAGGAAGTTTTATTGCAACTATAATGTTTCTTTGGGAAGTGAGTATAGATAGAAAATAACCTCTAATCTTTTTGTCAGATAGTGCGGCCTCGTAAGTGTTTTTTCAAACAATGGATCAAAATATCCCTTACCCAGATTGACTGAAATCAGAATAACATAAACTGAGAACAGTCACTGGTCAGTAATCCCTAACTATCTATTTCAAACTTCTCTATGACAGAAATACTGAGTATAATTCATAGGGAAATTAAGTTCAATAATGTATTATATTTGGGAAAAAGAAAAAATTTTTTTGGCTTTGATATAATTAGATTGTGACTTCTATAACAGTAATATGTTGTGGAGTTATTAGCATAATTTGTAAAAATAGAGCTCTTGTTTTTCTTTATGTCATTCAATCGATGGGAATATACAGGGATACATAATTTTAGATGTCAAACAGAAAATACTTAGTTTGATTTTAACTTCACAATATAATGACTTAATATGATAACCTTATGATGACTTTCAGGTTTTTGAGTGCTGAATTCAAACAAAAATTTAAAAATTCAACACTGGATTTGTGGATTCTGCACCAATGACTTCATTAACAATTAACCTGTGTTGTTCTTAGAAAAGTGTGTCCTATAACTGAATTTCTGGTATGCTAAAAAGTCTATTAGAGGTTAGTTAAGTCTGTCATTACATTGGCATGTTTGCCTCTATGAAGTTGTTTTTGTAGGCTGCTCAATTCCTTGAATGTAAAATTCTCTGGAAGTCAAGAAATACTGTTTTTAAATACAACTGTGCAAAGATAATGCCTATCTAGTAATTTATGGTTCCCAAGTATGTGTATTTTATTTTTTTTAAAATAATTATTATTGTATTAGTGATCTTATCTACCTGGAAGAGAAGAAAACAGCAAACAAGCAAATACAACATACACATATTCCTTTTCTAAAAAGTATTGTTAGTATAGCTTATCTGGTTTTAAAAGTTATTTCAGCAACTGGGAATTTAAAAGGAGAAAAATATAAGATCCATGGGTATCTATGCATTGCTAGTTCTTGTGATATTTAACTCACATTTCATGAATCATAGTAATGTTGGTATGTTTGTGTTTAATGATTTTCAAGAAAGATTAGTTAGCTCATCCCCCTAATTAAAGTATGATTTAAGCATATTTGTAGTATCCTTGCACAGTGTTCTCTGGCTATTCTGATTTTTCTGATAGAAATATATACTAGCAATGAAAAAGAAAAAAAAAAGTTCCATTACTCCAAATTGCATGGAGAAAACAGCTAAAACGCACTGTCTCAATATTCAAAATCCATAAAACCATTCTGGAAACCTGTATCCTATCCCTCATGCTAAGTGTAGAAAATACTTCCAGATTGGAGGAAATATCTGAAGATTCCCATGTTAGCCTGATGCAAAGTGCAGGAGCTACTGAACCCATCCACAGTGCAGCTAACCCACAGTGAAAGGTAAAAATAGAAGTGACAGATTGCAATGTTTTGTAGATGTTTTAGGTTACATTCCTAACAGCAACTTTCACTTGATATTTTCTTAGAGGATTGTAAAATAATTGTAGTTATAAAAAGATTGTGACCTGGGAATAAGCTTTTTTATTCATATTATTGTAGCAGGCTATGTTTAAAACCTCTGTAAACCTTTTGATTTTCATGTTGTTTCAATATGCAGTTATAAAATGCTAATCTTTCACATTTGGAGTTTACTGTGAGTCTGCAATAGTACCCTTTTATTCCTTTAGATAATCATGTCAGTAAACTAGGGCCAAAGCTGCAATATCATAAGAAGGCAGGAGCTATTCATTATCTGTTTCTCCACTAGCAAGAAAGGGAGATGTGGAATAGGTTCCAATCCCTCAAAACCTGGAAATTAAGATTCATTTTATTGCAAATAATCACTACACCATTGTGAGAATTTGTTTATAGTAACCACTTAAAGGAGAGGTAATCTTAAGATGTAAATCAATTACATATTTTATGTTAAGCATAAGCACAATTTTTGCAGACCCGATACTTAATTGAAGACTGTCTATACAAAACAGCTGAGAGGAATCAGTATCTCCCCTACTCAGTTATAACAGTGAAAATTTTTAATAGAATATAAGCTTTGTTACAGACTGAGCTAAAGAAGAGTGACAGAATATGACTACTGAGGTAAAAGTGCCTATGTAAGCTCAGAAATATAAATCACAAGGTTTGAAAACTTTGCTACAGTGTAAATTGCAGCCATGTTGAAAGTTCTGTTTCTGATACTGAGTTGTTAAGACAAGTTTATGTATTCAAATGCCTTGAAAATAATTAAAACTTGCAATTTACTTACAGAAATCATTATTTAATATAAATATTTGGACTTAAGTTATGAAACATTGTTTTTACTTTAGCTGGTTTCAGAAGTTTACCTGCTCTGAGGATTAGTAATAGTAAGTATAATTTTGGTCTTTTAAACTTCTTGGACCAGCTGAATCTCATTCACAAGACATAACCTCCCCCATTTGTCGTTGTGACAAACTATTTGTCTTTTAAAACTGAGCTAGGCACAATGCTGGCAACTTTCTCTTGATAACATAATAAATGAAGTTAAAAGAGGAAATTCAAGTCATCATGACCACTTTAAGACACCTTTTAAAATTTTGTCACATGTTCACACTTAAACTGTGATAAAACATGAACCACCTTTATTTTATTTTATTTGGAAGAAAGAAAGTCAATCAGCATCAGAATGTACGCTTTGATTTCAAGAGCCACAAGACCTTAAAGAAAAAATAAAAGGTCAGATGAACTATCACAGCAACATGAAAAGTTAGTGTGCTGATAAGATAAAAGGTTCTCTACAGAGAAGACAGTTGTGGGAGATTTTGATTTAGGAAAATAGCAGGGGAGAAAATGGTCATGGAAAAATAAACTTCATGCCTATAGAATAACACAACCAGAATGTGCCCCAAACCCAAGGTAAATATAACATTGCTATCACAGAACATCATTGAGTAGCTTATTATAATTTTAATATGGTAAATGCAAAATAATAACATTTTATTGTTAGCTTATAATGGAAATATTATAAATCCAATAAAATAATTTGAAAATGTCACTTCCCTCTCATTATTTTCTTCAGATGACATACAATGAAAATGATAGCATTGATCTACATAGAGATGCAGTAAACCTGAGAAGTAACCTGTTGCAAGCAGTTTAATTATTCAGGTGAAGAAAGAAACAGAAATTGCTACTTAATAGGGAATAAGGCTTTTCAAACACGTTTATTTCTTAATTTCTGATATTCATTATCTTTTCATCAGCAGATTGTGAGCAGTAACAGTAGGATCATATTAAAATAATTATAGTCTCATAACTTTTGGAATGAAAACTTGAAAAGACAGAGAGACAAGTTATATTATACTATTATTTCCCATTATTTCTTCAGTAGATGTGCATTTTGTCATGTTCATAAAATACTCTGGCTTTTGGAACATAATATCTTTTAAGTTCTTTTCTGCTCCTAGCAGTTGGTATTTCTGCTGCAGTTGGTGTGTGTGTTTTTTTAAAAGACTTTATAAATTCTTTGGTAATGCTTTATTACAGACTAGTCCTCGCATTTTGAGGCAGCAATACAGATTTGACAATCAGTTTCCCTTTTGAGAACTGCAAATTTAAATATATCCTATGTGCCATACACAGACAAACCATGCAATATGCTTAGAGTGAAAGAATTAAAGGTCCAATATTCATTTGGCTGTAATTAATCTCGTTATTTGCATGAGCCCGAGATTATTCATTTAAGGTGTGGAATTTGGCCCTTGAACAAAAGACAGATTTTGATGTTGTGTTAAATGAAGAGTATTTGTGTTCAGCTCACTGGAATTTGCTACTCATTTCCATTGGGAAAGAAAAGAGATTAAAAGTCTATTTAGAGTATGTTTTATAATTTCTAATCTTTGTGTATCAACTCATTTTATTTCCATAAAAAATTCTCTTGCCAGAGTTCATGATCTCTCATTTCATAAAACACATTTCCTGTAGTTTCAAAGCAAAAACAATTTTGAAATTTGTAATTGAAAGAAATTGTATAGTATTCATGTTGTGTATTTTTAACAACTTTATTATTAAAACATAGAGGAAAAAATTGTCATATTATTGCAATTTCCCTCTATGTGTTTTCTTTTCCACAAGGCTCAAACCTATCATGCATATGTTAAAATTAGCCTAGGGCTAGATAGGAAATTTGGCAGAGAAATTGTTAGAACAGTATTTCACAACCACCTGCACTTTCCTGTTGTGAATTTTATTCCAATTGCTAAAAATATGCTTGCCATTAGCAGTGATTTAAGAGCTATTGGTGTATCATCAGCGCAAGCTGGAATCCTGAGAGAGGACAGCTAAAGAGAAGGAACAGTGATTATGACCTCCTTGTTGAGAATGACTCTCTTCATCTATGCAAAGTACATCCTGCAAATAGGGAGCTGCACTGCCTTGGAGTATTCTTTAGAAATGGTGTGTCTGAAGAAATAGGAAGGAAAATCTAGGTAACGTAGAAGGAGCGCAGACAAAAACTAATATTACAAGATTTACTGAAAAGCTAGTTATTGGAATTTAAGGTAGGAAAATCAGATCACACAGTAGTTTTTCTCAAAAAAGAAGTTCTACACTAATTTGAAATTAGTAATACAATTTAAATGTCATAAATCTGACTTTGGAAACTATTTTTCAGTTTATAAATTGTGGTTAAAATGGGGCCTGGAAGAAATTAAGTTAGGTTTAGTAATAAAGGCCAGTAAGCAACTTTCAGTGATGAAATATTTTTTTTGTCATCTCATTTGTATTCTGTTGGGTTCACTGTTATCTACCAGTCACCTTCACACTCTAAGTCACACTATATTCTTAGGTCCTATTTCAGCAAAAAGCAAATGAGTATCTGGCCAATAACTGATTTACTTATTGAGATTTGCTAACATTTGGAATACCACATACCAGAAGGGAAGTTATTTAATTCTCAGAAACCCGTGATACCTCCTCATTTCCCAAGGTGTTTCTTTATAGCCATGTGTGATCAAGACATTTTGTTCCTATCACTGCTATTTTTGCCTGAGCCGGTGTGCAGCAAAGAATGGCAGAGTAATGCTGTAATAAATAGGAATGTTTCTGGTTTGTTTTGGGTTCATTTTCCTGGAAGGCATTGCTGGATTAACAGCTCCTTACGTGGCTTCAGCCTACCTTTGTGATGCAAATCGGACAGGTTGCCAGTTTTAGCAAAAGTCTCACTTGGGGATTTGACTATGCCCTGAGTTAAATTAACAAATTTAGGCTGAAAATATCTCTGAATATAGGTAAGAGGCTGTCAATGTGTGAATGAGAACCGGACTAGTGGCAGTACCTTACTGCCGTGACTAACTGAAATGCTTGAAACATCTGTGTGCATTTAATAGGTTACTTGGGTGATACAGAATCCTGCTGTTAGGACTCCAGTTGCTGAATTTTTACATGTTTCTGCCTTACTGTTGAGCAGTCACCTGCTGTTAAAAAATGCATAGGTAATGATTAGCAGATGACAAATCCAGGTGCTGGGCTATGAGGCATTTGAGCATTTATGATATTGCTTTCCATTCATCTTCAGGATAATATGGTGTGAACTAGACTAGAAATACCAAAGCCTCTAAGATTGCCTCTTTCTAGCCATTTCTAAAAATATTTTCAAAGCAATTTTTTGTGGATTATTATTTCTTGTCTACAAAAACCACTATGTTCACCCAAAGGAAAAAAAGAAGTGATACTATAACAGGAGCTTTCAATCAACTGTGAACTAAAAGGTAGGCCTAAGGGACCTATACAATGCCAAAGCTAATTTATGGAACTTGTTTTAGAATAGAGTAAATTAAAATTCAGTTCACATATACACAAATTTATTAATTAATGCAAATCCAAATGAATAATTCCTGAGGCCTAGTTTTTCATGACAATTCTCCTCACCTCTCTTTACACAGGGTAGACTCCATGCCCTTAGACTCTTGCAGAGTTATGTAATAAGCATGAAGCTGTTTTACTGTCCTAGGACTTAGTTCTGTACCTTTCTACATGTAGTTGTCTATATATGCAAATTAAGAAAAAATTTACGCAGTGTAAAATCTGACCTGTAGGTATGTATTTTTTATTGAAGGAGCAGGTTATACATGATTTTGGACAGAATTCTTTGATATTAAACTGTTGAAAATACTTGTGTTCAGTGGGTGTCTTAAACTCAAGTGATACAACTACTATGCTAAAAAAAATCAAGAGTCTTATAGTTCCTAGTTTTATCAAATATCTTCTTTTTAAGGTATTCCACACAAATGCAGTTGTTAAAACTAGTGTGAAGTAACTGTTTTTAGTATAGAATTAATACATTTTTCCTGTCGGTTTACTTCTTTGATGAAATGCCACACTGTTTTATGATTGTATGAGTTATGTTCTTGCAGCTAGTGATTATCAACTGTTAGCTGCAAATTATTTAAATTCTTTACTTTTCCTTATTTTATTTACAGTTTGAGTCTCTTCTCATGGCCATTAAATTAAATATCTCTAGTTAAATTAGTTCTGGTGTGCAATTACAGTAAAAAAAGAAAGGGATTTGTTTTATCAAGGTTTTATTGAATTCAGGATTGAGAACAGTTAGAAAAGAGAAAGAGAAGCAATCACATAGAATGATGGTAATGCAGTATTCTTGCAAGCATTTTCTTACTGTGTTAGGTCCTCTGAAAATTAGAAGAGAGTTGTTGACTATGAAGGGGACCCATGTGCCCATGGTTTATCTTATAAACAATGCAAAGAGACTTAAGCAGGTTTAGTGAATGCAGAATGAGCTAAATTCTCCATTTAAACTCTAGAAAGTTTTTCCAACACCTGTAATCTTGGTTGAGGTGGTAGGAAGCATTTCCATACAACAGAGGGGGCTGTGCTGGAAAAGTGCTTGTCAAAAACATACCTTGTTTATAATGGAAGATTCAGCAACTCCAAATTTAAGTTTCTCAACAGAGTTTTGTCTGAATACTCAGATATACTACAACAGTGTAAGTTTAGATTTTCTGTCCTCACCTCCACATGTGGGTTATTCTGAATTTTCCTCTCATTTTTCTACAATATGTCAAAAGAGTTTGGTGTCATGTTGATGCAGACTGTGGAAATACTTGAATATTCAAAATATGGTATTGCTACAAGATGGATTTTTCATAGAACCATAGAATTATTAAGATTGTAAAAGACCTTGAGATCATAAAATCCAACCATTAACCTAGCATTGCCACATCCAGCAATAAACCATGTCCCTAGGCACCACATTTACACATCTTTTAAATACCTCCAGGGATGGTGAATCACCCACTTCCCTGCGCAGCCTGTTCCAATGCTTGACAATCCTTTCGGTGAAGAAGTTTTTTACTAATATCCAATGTAAATCTCCCCTGGCTCAACTTAAGTCCTTTTGTCCTATCACTTATTACTTGGGAGAAGACCGATACCCACCTCACCACTACCCGCTTTGGGATTTGTAGAGAGCGATAAGGTGTCCCCTCAGCCTTCTTTTTTCCAGGCTAAACAACACCAGCTCCCTCAGTTGTTCCTCATAAGACTGGTGCTCTAGACCCTTCACCAGCTTTGTTGCCCTTCTTTGGACACGCTCCATCAACTCAATGTCTTTCCTGTAGTGAGAGGTCCAAAACTGAACACAGGATTCAAGGTGTGGCGTCACCAGTGCTGAGTACAGGGGCACAATCACTTCCCTACTCCTGCTGGCCACACTATTCCTGATACAGGCCAGGATGCTGTTGGCCTTCTTGGCCACCTGGGCACACTGCTGGCTCACATTCAGCCAGGTCCTTTTCCGCTGGGCAACTTTCCAGCCACTCTTCGCCAAGCCTTAGCGTTGCATGGGGTTGTCGTGACCGAAGTGCAGGACCCAGCATTTAGTCTTGTTGTACCTCATACAGTTGTCCTCAGCCCATCTAGCCTGTCCAGATCCCTCTGTAGGCCCTTCCTTCCTTCCTTCAAGCAGATTAACACTCCTGCCCAACTTGGTTTTGTTTGCAAACTTACTGAGGGTACACTTGATTCCCTTCTCCAGATCATTGATAAAGGTATTAAACAGAACTCAGCCCAATACTGAGACCTGGGGAATACTGCTTGTGATTGGCTGCCAACAGGATTTTTACTGTAGTGGAGTTATATTAGCATGTGTTCGTTATCTGTCTGTCACAAAAGTTAATATAATATGCAACTTGCTATTGCCATTTTGCAATGAAACTTGATCACAGACATCTTTTAGAAGTTATAAATTTTAAATATTTAATTTCATTTTTAGATGTACAGAATATATTAAATGTAAGTTATTTCCCCACCCCCCGGTAAGCTAGCAAAAGAACCTTCTGAGTGCTTTATGACAGTAAGAAATAATCAGCACCAGCTGATTTCTCTATATTAATTATGAGTCAGATTGGAGAAAACAATTTGCAATCATCAGCACAAATGATAAGGGTGATGCAACATTGCATTATTGACGTATGCAGTAACTTTGTTTTTGAAATATTTAGGACTCTCTGATGTCTGCAGCACAAACTTTTCATCCCAGTAAAATGCAGGTAACTTCACTGACTACAACAACATTGTGTCTGGTATTATCCCACAGGAGTTCCATATACTACCCACACTAGACAGGATAATCCATCCATTGGAGACCTCATCTCATTCATTACTGCATATATTTACATTAATCACAACAAATTGCAGCCTCTTCTAGAACCTTTGAAATAAATTACTTTTTTGCAGGACTATGGCAGTGTCTAGTCCCATAATTGTTTCCTCAGATCTGATGCTTCTTCCAAGAACAAGGTACACAGAAGTGGGAATTTGACCTACTTAGGGTTCATCAGGTCTCTGCTGCCATAGTGCCTCCTCCTCTGTGATCCTATCACCCTAAAATGCTCCTGAGTATGACCTCATAATTTCTCTCAATTTCACTATCTTTCTGCATGAAAGAACTTAGAAACCTCAAACAGATCAGTCAGTCCCATCTTTGTGTCTTCTAGCCTCACATATATCCTCTCAGAAACTGTATTGTTCCTGGACCTTCATGCAGCACTGAGGAACCTCAGAGATCCCTTTGCTTTTGAACAACTGCTTCCTATTTTACAGAACCTTTCTTCCTGAAGTTACATTTAACTGTCTGAATTAGAATGTGCATCTTAATTCTAAGATGTCTTATTTCTGAGTTCCTGTTGCTTTCTATATCTGTTCTAATTTTAACAGCTTAAACACCAGCCATATGTATCCACTTATTAACATTCTGCAGGCAGTAGAGTGTATTTTCCTCTTTTCATATCCTTCTGTATTTTTAATGCCACATTCTGAATAACATTTGTCCAATCTTCTCTCCTGCTGCAACACTTTTAGTTCACAATCCCCTGTCCTCTGGTATCTTGGCCTTTCCATAAAAAGAAACAAGAAGTCAGTAAGATTTAGAGCATGGATGTAAACAAAGTATTAGGTATTAGAGGGGGGAAAATATTCCAAATGCTACAAAATTAAACACTGTCTCTTGTAGAGTGTGTGTGCATTTCAAAATCTGTAACCAAAAATGTTATTTCCATTTGTAGTGAGAATAGTCTAATACTTAGCTCTATATCATTTAGGTTTTTCATATATTCCATTAAAATTAAATACTTTGTCTCCTTATTTAGTCACAAAGTTGTTGTGCTTTATTGAATCCTTTATTCTTATCTTTTAGAGAGGTTGTTTAAAGTGGGCTTATAATACTGTATTGATGTTCATGATGACCTTATGTATTAACTCGTTAAACAAGCACTGTCAAATTTCAAATGGCTGTGCTACTTATGAGATAAAAAGTTGAGTGGAATATCTCCTCATATCTATGACAACAATAATTGTAAATCAAAGGTAGGTAAAAAGGTTACAAGCTTGCAGATGATCCACTAATTGCAAAAGGAATTAGTCTGTTCCCTATAGTCAGGAAAAATCAGTAAATTTTATTCTTTGCTCTTGTATTACTAGGTTTGGTACAGAAACCGTTGTCTACATCTATCCTAGGACCTTCCTGTTCAAAATTCTACAGTTATCCATAACTGCTTAATAGTAACAATGGCTATGCAAATAAAGTACCCAAAATGGCGAAGGTGAATATATTGACAGGAAAACTTAAACCTTAAAAAAGGGGTTAAAAATATATTTAATGAGATCTAAAAAAATTAAGATGTCAACTTAATGTATTGTATTACAGAGAAAAATTCCATTATAATTTTATTAGGATGGTATAATAATTGAATTTTAGTTATCAAGATATTGTTTCAAAGTTTTTGGCTGAAAGACATGTTTCAAATGTGTTTAGAACCAATTTATCAAAAGTAACACCCAAATAAGTTAGGATTTCTAAAAGAAACTTCTTAGAACTTGAAGTGCATGTTTAAAATTGGCACATATAATTCCATACAGAAGATGCCATTATGGGTGAAATATGGCTGACTGTTGTTTAGCAAACTGTTTCAGTAACTGTTTCATGTCTGTCTCTCCTATGGAGAATATAAGAAACGTCAGGCAGCTTGGGTTGTACTCTACTCAGGACAAGTCTCTAGGAGTGATAATTCCCACTGGTATAATAGTCTAATGGTGCCAAAGCACTCCTGAAGTAACATTTGATCACTCTTACTCAGTCTGAGAACAACTGAACTCCCATATTCTGCCTTTACCTCTGGCTCGTTCTTCCTAGCTGCCTGCTCTCTTGTTTCTGGCTGTTCACTGTTACAGCTTCCAAAGGAGAGAGACAGAGATGGAAAGCACTCCTGGCTGTGGGATTAGGGCAGTGTGCTTGATAAACATGCGACTATTTGATCCTTTTGTTCACTAATGTAAAATTAAAAAAAATATTTTAAAAGAGCAATGAAGGATGAATCAGGAATATCTTTCCCTTTAGCTTGGGTGAAAGAGCTTAGACTTCAAATGATCAGACGTAGTTGATCTACAACACAGAGGCAGAGTCAACAGTTGTAATAACAGCGAACAGCATATTTATTTCACATACATGTATTTTTTATTTTAGAATTGCCAAATTAACAGCAAATTTAAGCAGAAATTATTGTAAGGCAAGAGAAGACACTGAATGAAAGTGGTCTAAGGGAAGAGATCTTTGGAGATCAAGAGAACTTCCTGTAGTTTTAATGACAGAAATAAGACTTCCTCTTTTCTGTGTTCACTGTCTATATTCTTCACCCTTTTCTTCAGTATTAACTAAACTGTCAATTCAGTTTTTACTTACACCTTTCCGTCTTATTCTTCTTTCTCTCCTTATTCCTCTGAGAGGGAGCTAGAGTCAGTTCCGAGAGAGAGCTAGAGTCAGTTCCATGGAATTGCACTAATGTCCAAATAGTTCACTTTGGATTGGATCATATTTTCTATGTTGCATTTTAGCTGGAGAGCAATTTCTAATGTCTAATAGAGATGCAGCATGTGGTTTCCATCACGTGAGGTTTCATCATATCCTCTAATTTCAGTTCAGATACGTTGGTAGCCTCATTAACCTTTCCAATGAATATGTGTCCAATTTCAAGTGCTCTTGATTGATAGGTAGATTTACATTAAGACTATAAAACAAGACAAAATTCAAATGAAAAAAAAATTATCATGAACTAAAGCAATGAGATAGTGTGTATGAAATTCATTGGGTAGCTGCTACTGGGCTTTTCTCAGCTCTGATGATATTTTCTTCTTTCAGATATAATCTCATGTGGATAGCTTGTATCTATTTCAGCAAAATAGATGGCCTGACTAGATGACAACTGTAAAACATACACTGTGATTAAATATTTTACCAATCATCACAACTGGGATGTTTTTCATGTATAGGAAATATGAAAGTCCCTAGGAGAAAACCTCAAATCATAAATTATTTCCTTATTAATTACAGGACTCACTGATTGTCAGGAGCAGGTTCCAACTATATAGGCCTATGGGTGTTTTAATTCTCTTAAACCTGTGAAGTAATTGGAAGATGTGCTTGTAGAAGATGTATTCCTAAGGAAGAAAGAATCTTTAGTTTGGAAAAAAAATTTCGTCTCTGTATTTTACAGTAGTGTATCTATATCAGGGACCTGCTACGTGTTGATTCTGTGCTGATATCCAAGGGCCAGCTGGTGGTAGTGTATGGACAAATGATGGTGGTATGTTGCCCGAAGAGTTTATGGGGATACATGCTTAGATATTCAAAAGCTGTCTGCACACAGTCCTGGGCAACCAGCTCTAGGTGGCCTTGCTTGAGCTGGAATTTTGGACCAGATGACCTCTAGAGGTCCCTTCCAACCTCAACCATCTTGTGATTCTATGAACTATAACCAGGACAAGATTATGAAAACTACATTTCTGTTGAGTTCTGCTTACACTCAGGCTTGTTTGTATTCTCACAACTGCCAAAGTGTAACAGTAAGACATTGACTGTATATGTTTAAAATTCTTACATTGATGCTTCAGAGAAAATAATACACCGAAAAATATTTTGGCCGCCTGAAAGTTACATGTCAAGTTTAAACTAGTGGACTAAGTTCTTCATATGGTCATTTGGAAAATGATCCTTCATGTCTTAAAAGAGAATGTTTTCTTATTTTAGGTTTTTAATAGATGATTAGGTAGCACTGCTTTAAGGTACAGTTATGAGCTGGGTTTTATACAGTATCTGGCTATTGCAAAACTGAAGTGACAGTAATTCAGCATATGATGCACAAGAAGTGACACATTTTATGTCAACAGGTAAACTGTCTTTGGGATAATTCAGCAATCTTTTGATTGTAGAAGGTCAGTCACACTAAAATATATATAATTAATATTAATACTAACAAACAGTGTTTAATTACCTAACCATGCATTTGCAAAAGTTGTTTTGCTTGTGTTTCTCAAGTGTAGCTTTATCATCTTGATGAGCTGAACAGTTAACTGACATGCAGTCCAGAGCCAAACACAATTTTGTTGTGAAAGGTACTTTAGTCAAATTCAATTCTGAATTGTACCAACACAGCAGTACACTAAACAAAGAAACTCACCCTAAAATAAACATCTGCAGCCTTTTCAGTTAAATTACTCTTTAGACTCTCATGACTGTATTGAGTTTTTCCATTGATTATGGAAAGCCATCATATGTATTATGGATAACACCTAGCTGAGTTTAGGTGTCTTAATATTGATTGAGTCTCTTCTGAATTTTTTTTTTTAGTCTAGAAGCATCCTATAAACCTTCTTTCTATGGGGGAGATGACATAAACTGTCTCAGATCTGGAAATCTAGACCATATAAGTCTAAATCTGTATAGAATAATTAACTTTTTAATTCTATTTAATTTAAATGCCAGTGTTGCTGAGCTTTTGCATGTAATGTTGCTTTGTGTCTTCAACATTGTTACATTTAAGAGATGCTTATAAACAAATGCATACACACATACTTTCAGAAAATATAGTAGATATATCTGTAGATCGAGAAAAATACTTCCATTCTGCTGTACTGCTTCGGGTTTCATTTTTGCAAAGAAAGAATATGAATAGGAGCATTCCCAGGTGAGCTATTTCTGCTCTTTCCTAGGAGATTCTTGTAAAAATTTAATTGGGCCCAAGGTTGTCCAGACAGATTAAATCCCCAAGGTAATGAAGGCTCAGTCCTCAAAAAGATCTTGTCGCAGCTTGCTGAATTTTGAGGGATGGCTAAGGGCCAGGTGCAAGTGAAAATGTAAGGAAGAAGGTTGATATGTCTTGAGAGAAAACAACAGGCATCTCTAGATATATACAAAATAGGTTTTATTCTTTGCTCTATGTGTTTCATAACAAGATGAAATATTTGGATATCACTCCACCATAAATGGTAGAAAGATGCCCTGTACTCATAAACTGCACATGGTGTGTGTACATATATATGCTACAGATATATAAAGTATCTGTTTATACAGGAAAGGAAAATTCCAATTTTAATTCAGTATTTGCGTAAGTTTTTATGTTGAAATTGTTTTCTCTAACCTCCTATTGGAAAAGGAGAATTTTGTTACATAAGTGACTACCTTACTGATGATTGGCCTGCAAAAGGTAACTAATCATCAGGATTAGGGGGTGTTGGGGTGCTAGTTGACAGCTGGCTGAACATGAGCCGGCAGTGTGCCCAGGTAGCCAAGAAGACCAACAGCATCTTGGCCTGTGTCAGAAACAGTGTAGCCAGCAGGAGGAGGGAAGTGATCGTGCCCCTGTACTCGGCACTGGTGAGGACACACCTCAAGTACTGTGTTCAGTTCCGGGCCCCTAACTACAAGAAGGACATTGAGTTGCTGGAGCGTGTCCAGAGAAGGGCAACGAAGCTGGTGAGGGGTCTGGAGAACAAGTCTTCTGAGTAGTGTCTGAGGGAACTGGGGTTGTTCAGTTTGGAGAAAAGGAGGCTGGGGGGAGACCTTATCACTCTCTACAACTACCTGAAAGGGGATTGTGGTGAGGTGGGTGTTGGTCCCTTCTCCCAAGTAACTAGTGATAGAATGAGAGGAAATGGCCTCAAGTTGTGCCAGGGGAGGTTTAGATTGGATATTAGGAAAAATGTCTTCACTGAGAGGGTGGTCAGGCATTGGAACAGGCTGCCCAGGGAGATATTGGGGTCACCATCACTGGAAGTGTTCAAAAAACGTGTGGACGTGGCACTCTGGGACATGGTTTAGTGGGCATGGTGGTGTTGGGTTGATGGTTGGACTTGATGATCTTAAAGGTCTTTTCCAACCTTAATGATTCTGTGATTCTGTGATTCTGTGATGCAATTCATCCCACTTACTTTAGGTATCTGCAGTATAGATAACCATAACTGATGTTACCCTACAGTCCTTTTATAGTCAGTAGAGAAAAAAGTGGGCACTTCCAGAGACCTATTCATCTGATCTAGTGTAAACATCTATTTTAAGGTAATAACAACGCCTTAAAAAGCCCTGTTTCTGCTTATTGCTCATGTAAGGAGCCATGGGTGTTTAGTTTAGAACTATCTCCACGGTATCTAAACACAGAGATTTGGACAGATGCATTCCACCATCAGTCTTTTAAAATTATTGGCTGGTTCCACTGTAGGTTGAGATGCAGAACTACAGTGGCTGCAGTGGAGACTTAATTCAGTGACTCAGAAAGTGGCAAAGGAGAAATTCCAAAATGGAAGCAGTCTATTGTAGCATTTTAATAGTACAATGCATTTACTCCTCTTCATAATTTAAGTAAGTTTATCTTTCTTGCACATTTATGCATACTGAATTGTCAGATTATTTCTAGTTATTAAAATGAGCCCTGAGTGCCACCCCCCACCCACCAGTGGTTCTTTTGGTCACATCTTTCAAACACCTAAAAAAGAAGCTCATGAGAACATTCCCTCACCCTGGCATTAATCACAGCAGTATAAAGTATGGAGCTATTGATTGCTTATAACTACATCTTTTGAACATTCAGAGCCATTGTTTTCGTAACGTGATGAATGCACTTGCAGATGGCTTTGTCTGTAGTGATTGTAAACTCTAGTTAATGGCTGAATAGTAAATGAATAATATCCTTTCTGGCTGTTCCAGGGAATAAACTACTTGTAGCATTTTTTTCTGTTTTTAAAAAACCAGTCATAATTCAAGCAAGTATGTGTGTCAGCTTCCCAAAATGTGGAAAAGTGCCTGGTATAAATAAAAGGATTCACTTTTAAAGCCATTATCTGAAGAGTGTCAGGAATAGGAAATAAGCCGACATCCAAGTAAGCATTTCATCTTTTGAAGTGAAAGCAAGTTTTTTCACATGCATGCTATGAAAAATTAAAAGGACACAGATTTTTTCTGCATTAGAGGTGTCAGCTTTCAGAAGTCTTTCTGAATTTTCTTTCTTTTTTTTCTCAATTCGTCAGTGCAGTTTCTTTCTTTTTGCCTAAACAAGCAAGCAAAAATCAATCTCAGAAACAGCTGAAAGAGACTGGTGAAATCCCACCTGGAGAGTTAACTGACTTTAAAACAAATTAACAATTTAGCAGGCCTCTAAATCTAGAGAAAACCAAATTAAAATCAGGCTTTCTCAGTTTCCCTGAATGCTCAAAAAAAAAAAAAAAAAGAGGAAAGCACTGATCATAGATTCTTTGGAAATTCTGTCTTTTTTACCTCTGTTTTTCTTTTCCATTCCTCCTGAGTTCAAAAGAAAACAAACACTTAATTGTGACCTTTCATGCTTTAGTCAATGCCGTTTGTTTTTTCTGTTACTTTAGTGACCGGTAATTGTTTCTGCTGTACCTACCCCAGATAAACAAACAAACCTTAGTAGTGAGACTCTGCCATCTCACTCAATGCAGTTTGGAGCAATGCAGAATCTCCTCTGGATCCCAGTTACTGGTTTTGCTTCATTCATAGAAAGTTAAATGGCCCAAAGTCAGTGTCACGGTGTGGGATGGGAAGGGAAAATGTGCACCTGCAGGATCCTTCCCTTAGCCTGAATGAGTGGCAGTGCAAAAAGCCAGGACTAGCAAAATGTACTTACAGATTTAATATTTGCTACTATTTTGATGCAGAGACTAACGTTTTGAGCACATCCTATTAAGTACTGAATGGTATGAGAATTCCAAAGAAAAATGCTTCATATTTGCTTTTTTGCTCAAGAACTTATTATCACTAATCAGTGACTATACTGTTTTTGCAACTGTCTTGTGCTCTGGTTCCCAATATGATAGCACTGACAACACAAATAGCTGTGGCTGGTTGAATTAGCAAGATTGAAGAGAATATTACTGGCTGTTGCATCATACTGCTGCTCCTCTATTTAAATGACTGACAAAATTTGTTTCCTGTCTGTTTCTTAAGATGCTTTCCAATTATAAAAGGAAGTATGTTAGGAGATATTTTTCCTGTCTGATTTTCATCACAGGGCTTTAAATATCCCAGTATCCCACTATGATTTTCCGGCATTGGTGTTGACAACACATGTACTCTTACAAAGTATATCAGCTGGGGTTTAGTGGTTACACTGGCCAGCATGCTTTTTTGTTTGTTTGCTTGCTTTTTATCACGTGGAATTCTCATGTGAAATGCTATTTTCTGAGAACAGGAGGGATTTAATTTGATATGTGATGTTTGCCATTGACTTCATTATATGTAGTAATGCGTGTTGAAGCAAATGCAAGTTCTGAAACAACTGGCTGAAGTTTAAATTATAGTCTGTATTAATCTATAAAGTGTGCATTATCATTGGACTATTACTTTCAAAAAACCTTATGGATACAAAGAGATGTGCATGTCATCAATGTGGGAAAATTTGAGCTTAAGTGAACTAATAATTGCTGAATGGATTAGAGATGAAAATCCATTTCTGTTGGCACCTCTAATAATCACTTAAACAATGACAGGCTGACTCAGCAGCACTGGTATTGACTCTGATAGAGCTGTAAGACCACAGTAAAAATGTCATCATGGCAGCAGTCAGATTAAAAGAGTCAAGTCTGAACAATTTTTAATAATTTAATTTATTAATTTATAATTCATCTGTTGAAATAACCATTTCTTCTTGGAATTGAGATGTGAGAGTTGCAAATAACATTTTTTGGAATATCCTTTAATAAACATAGTCTAATCTACTTCATAAAAAAGGAGATGCTGTGATAGTACAGGATGGGATAAAATGGTTTTTTGTGTTTTTTTTAATTGCACACCACTTCATTGCCTACTGCATTTTAGGGAATATAGTAGCAAAAGCTGTTAGTACATTTAAAAGAATTAAGTATTTGTAGATGTCACAGCTCTTGACTGTTTTACTGTCTTGTCTAGGAAAAATGCTGAGACACACAAAACAAGCAACCAGGGGAAAATCTGTCTGTGCTCAGAGCAATGAATAAGTACAGTTTTGTGGATTTGGTGTTGATAAGCTGGTCAACAGAATGACACTGCGATGTGCAGTTTTGAGTAAAGGTGTTTTCCAAACTGAAAGTAAATATTTCTCAACTAGCAAAGATTACATTCCTACATGTCATTCTTAATATCATTCCTGCTATCATCTTTTTATAACAATTTCTTACTGTGATTGTCCTGTCAGACATGACATTTTCAACAGCACCTCCTAGTCACAGGACTTAACTGTTTTTCATGGCCACTTCAATTGGAAATGGTTTTATATACCAGTAGCGCAAACGTTACCGAAATTGATATACAAAACACCAGTACCTTACTAAAATTGACATTAAAAGAAAAAAACAGTTTAACAAACATTGCTAAAATTGAAGTAGAAGCCAGTAATATCATCTAAACAAGACATTAGAAATATGACTTAGTGTACCAAGATTTTCTGACAAAAAGTATCAGAAGATTTTTTGAAAAATTCTTACTTATTCTTAATTGACTTCTTGAAATGTTTTTTGATTTCAGCTAAGAAAAATTTCCATCTTGCAGCTTGTCTGGAAAATTTTATGTTAAGTTGTTATAATATTTTGTTTTGATGAATCTCAGGTGAATCGTCTTTCTGTTACTTGCTATATATTTCAAGGAATACAAAAGCAACGTGAAAATTACTTCTAATAACCTCAGTTACCTTTTAAAATTTGATATTATGAAGAATTATAAAGAGGTAAAAAAAGAAGACAATGCAAATTAGGTGCTTTGTATTGCTGGAGGTGGTTTTCAGCATGAAGCCTCCTTTGAGTGTTCTCTATAGTTAAATGTATATTTTATGTTATTATTATGTATTATGAAATGTGAAATTATTTATATTTAGTTTCAAATGCCTAAAAATTATTGTATTTCTGTTTGTAAACCTAGTTACTAGTTCTGTCAACAACACTGCAGTTTTCAAAATAGTGACTTGTTTGAGGATCTTTAATAACATTTATTATTTTCACCATCTAACAAAGTACTGTGATTTTGTGTGTATTTTTGTAAATTTTACATAACTATGTAAAAGTATATATATATGCATGCATTGAAAGTCAGACTACCCATACTCTGCCAAAATTGGGATCTAGGTAGGCACCTCAACTTGAAAGAGAAATTCAGGATTGTGTCCTCAGACACTGCCTACTCTGGTAACACTTTTAGTCATTCAGCTCCTGCACTTGGACTACACATCTAAACTTGCATGTGCTCATAAACATTGGGCTCTGAGAAAACGAGCACCACCTCCCACCTTTACTCCAATATAGAAACCGAGTAGGAAGAGACATAGACTTCACCTAAATCTCCAATCTCTTAAGCATACTCAGACTATATTTAATACATTGAAAATATTAAGTTCAGCAAAATATTAAACAGGTGTGCATTCTCATTCATGCTGCTTTGCAGAACCACTTTATAATTACAACATTTTCCTGTTTAAGTACTTTTTTTAGAGCAAAGCCTCAGGTTTTAGGTCTTTCTCAGACTAACTTGATTGAGACCTCAGACCACAGAACAAACATTGGTCAGAAAAGAACAAGGTGATGACCCACATATCAATAAAAAGCAGCTCTTTTTTGCTGATGTTAGTAATAAGATTCTGACTGAGGAGTGTGAGAGAGTTTGGGACAACAGACTAGCCACCACTACTAATTTGTCCTGTCTCTTCTGTATGTCTACCTGAACTGTTCATCTGTCATCTCTTGAATTATTGCAGCTCACAGTGTAAAATTTTAAATGGACTACAAGTTTTTGGTCGCTTTAAAAAGCTGTGTGGTAACCTGGGATGATTTTGGAGCTGATAGTCAATTCAGATGTCCCTATAGTGAGGGTGGACAGAGAGATGAGAGCAGAAAGCCTTTACTGCAAATAAAGTAAGGGTAGAAGACACCTCTACGCATTTAAGCATGTCTGTTTTCAAACAACAGAGGAAAGTTCTCAAGAATTTTCTGTTTTACAAGCTGTTGGGCAGGCATAGTTCCTAAGAATGACCAAAGGCAGGCAGAGAGACAAAGATCTGATCATGGGTATATTTTGGTGAGCTGGGGTTCCTTCCCTGCATCAAGTGCTTCTGAGAGGGAAGCTATCATACAGTCAGTTTCTACTCTCAGAAATGGAGATACAGTGCCTGTTAACCTTGCTCTGAATGAACAGGAGTGATGTGCTTGAGCACTGTCTCCAAAATGTGGGAGAGCACTGAGGATACTTGGTGTCAAAGGACACCCTAAATTCTTCTGCAAGGTTTTTTTTTTTTGTATTCCTGTTAAATTCAGTGGTAGTTTTCTTATTCATTATAGACGTTGTCAGTTTGGATTCCTGAAAATATACCTTTCATTGATTGACCACACCAATCAAGAAGAAGCACCTAATAAATACAAACAGATTTTTTTCTCTAATAAATCACCTGGAGAAGTCCTTAGAGATTATTTTAGTAATGGAAATAGCATATGTAACATATATGGCCATTTTATTGAAAAGTTTAATGCACTTTAGCTGAGTAACTAGTGAAGAATTCTTAACAAGTCAGAAAGATGTTCAAGTCACACAAAATACAGAAGACTGAACTATCTATGTACTCTACACTCCTTATATACATATTCTGTATATGTATATGTGTATATATTACATGGATTGAAGTTTATCTTTACCTCAAACATGACTGAAGACATACACAAATGCTTCTGAATGTGTTACCTACATATTAATGAAGTGTTTTCTGTAGGTATGTTGGCTAACTCTGATTTAAATTTTGGAGAAGATCTCCTTTCATGTGAGCTCTGGAAGGGACTGTGTGGAACAAAATACAATAAAGGGACGATGTTGGTTGGGGTTACCAGTTTTGAAACTTCAGTCCTCTCCTGTAAGACCTGCCCTTAGAGAATCAGGTCTTGAGAAATTTCCATCCCTTTTCTTTCTACTGTGGGGAATTTTCCTGGTGACACAAAAAGTGTAAGTGGAAAACTTTAGTGTCATATGCTTTGCACTTTTTTCACTTGTTTTATGCCAATTCCTGGTGTATAAACAGATGCAAAACACTATAAATTGAACAGGAGCAGTCTAGGAGCATACCTAGAATGTTTCTAGTTATCTAAGCAGCTGGGAGTGTTTAATGCTATTTTGTATATTTTGACACTATGGCAGTGAAAAAATCACTAAGCATGTTTTATTTTAATATATTTCTAAAATTAGTTTCTGTATAAGTAAAATATTTTATAATGAATTCATAATGTACAAAAGACTTTTTAAATTCATCTATAGTATCTACATGTCATATTCACAGAACATACTCTTCATCTCTGCAAATTAAAGGGCTGAGAATATGGACACTTAGAGCCTGATTTAGTTAAAATTATCCCCTGCAGCAGTGGGTGGGTATCAGTTCTTCGCAGCTGAGAATGATTTTTGTAATTGTGCAGCACTCAGCAGCTGCAAAATCCCTGAGGATGCATCTTACTCGTCTTTCACGAGCAGCCTGGGTTTGCCCTGCCTGGCATAAGCAGTTTGTCCCTTCATCTCTCTTATACCCATCTTGATGTGGGTTTCTGGAAATGCTCAGTTTCCTCAAGTCCTCCAATATTTTCAATTCTTCAGAGGAAAGTTGTAAAGGCTACAAGAAGTGCATAAGAATTTTCTCCTTACTGATTGACAGATCCATTTAGAACGACTCAACGTTTAAATAATGTATATTCTATAGCTGCCTCTGCATTTATGAAGATAATTTTCTGAAATGTTGCCATCTAGTGGCAATTTACACATGGAGCTGATTATGTGATGCTAAATCCTTACTTCATGCTGTATTTTCTTAATGTTTCCTTCAGTGGCCAATAGTGATACCTTATAGATATACTGGAAAGAGAAAAAAAAAGGAAATTATGAGAAAATAAAAATAAAACTCGTATTACTAATTGTAGCCGACAAAAAAAAAAGAAAATATTTACTTGTTTTAAAGCTGGCTTTATTTCTAGGTAAAATGTTATTCAGGTTTTCAGTTAAATATTAAGCAGACATTTAAAAGCACTAAAGCTAAACCTGTAGTCATATAAGATTACACAACTGTTTTTCTGAAAAGTGCTTGAAGATAGGAACTTTTAAATAGTTCCGACATATTCCTCTGATCACTTACAATAACAACATTGCGTTACTTGCTTGTGGGCAAATTTTAAAATATCAACTTCTTGGTGTCGATGATTCACAGAGATGTTTAAAACACAATTAAATAATTGGTTACTCTTATTTCAAAGAAAATGATTATTTTTTCTAGGAATTTTGACTGATCTGCTCTAACTAATTTAAAATTAGTTAGAATTAGAAAATACTATTGTTCATCACAGAAAAGAAATTTGACTCATTTTAACAAATACAATTAGTTCTGATGAATGTTAAGTGATAAAGCTATCTCATCAGAAATGCATTGTAATATAATTATAAATGACAGAATCTTTACACAGGTTTTGTCTTGTCTTGTGCACATTTATGCACATTTTTCATGCCCGAGTGCACATACACTCCTAAGCTCATGCACATATATACATCATTTATGTTCATATGCACTGTGAAAATGCCTGAATATTCAGTATAGTAGTTAAGATACTAACCATTATCCATTCAAATTTCATTCTCTTAGATAATTAAAAGATTTATTCCCCATTCCTACAGTAATCGTGTCTGTGACAGCCATTGCAAAGCTCATTCAAGAATCAATGCCAGGAAGGCTTGGACTGATTAAAAATGAGAGAAAAATAAAAATTTGGATCTAAATGTAGAGTACTGTATGGCTTGCTTAGAGTTCTAACTTGGATCTTTAAATGTCAAACTTATTAGATACCTGGAGTAACTGAAGCATCCCTGCTATACTTTAAATATATAGAAAAAATTAATAGTAGCTGTGACAGAAATATTGATAACATACAGTTGGTAACACATTATTTGATGATTGTGGACCATTTTTCTAATTGGCATCAGGCATTTATATCTAGTCTTTAAAATAAGATATCTGAAAATATATCCATCTGTACGATGCCATTTCAGAGATTCATAACTGTTAACACAGTTACAATTTTGCCTTACAATCAATTTTTAAGGAATTAAATCCTATTTGAATCCTATGTATTTCTTTGTTAACCATTGGGTTTCTCATCGTGAGTTGCCTTTATCTCTGTGTCAGGATAGTGGTAATGCAAATTACACAGAGGTTTCTTTGACATGGGTACAAGATGGCAATATTATTTGTGAGTAGCAGTCAAATGTAAACAACATAACTCACCCAATCCTGTCCCTAAGAGAGTTAGCATGTTAAACTACTATTTTGTCATCTGTGCAGCATAAAATATAAGCATAGATTACAGCAGAAATATGGATTTCAGTTGAATTTAATAGAACGATATGCAGATAGAGGGATGTATGCTGGTAGATACAGATTATCTATTAATCACAGAATCACAGAATCACAGAATCACTAAGGATGGAAAGGACCTTCAAGATCATCAAGTCCAACCATTAATCAAGTGCCACCATGTCCTCTAAACCATGTCTTGAAGCGCCACATCCACACGTTTTTTGAACGCTTCCAGAGATGGCGACTCTACCACCTCCCTGGGCAGCCTGTTCCAATGCCTGACCACTCTCTCAGTGAAGACATTTTTCCTAATATCTAATCTAAACCTCCCCTGGTGCAACTTGAGGCCATTTCCTCTTGTCCTATCACTAGTCACTTGGGAGAAGAGACCAACACCCTCGTTGCCACAACCCCCTTTCAGGTAGTTGTAGAGAGCGATAAGGTCTCCCCTCAGCCTCCTCTTCTCCAGACTAAACAACCCCAGTTCCCTCAGCCGCTCCTCAGAAGACTTGTGCTCCAGACCCGTCACCAGCTTCGTTGCCCTTCTCTGGACACGCTCCAGCACTTCAATGTCCTTCTTGTAGAGAGGCGCCCAGAACTGAACACAGTATTCAAAGTGCAGCCTCACCAGTGCCGAGTACAGGGGCACAATCACTTCCCTACTCCTGCTGGCCACACTATTTCTGATACAGGCCAGGATGCTGTTGGTCTTCTTGGCCACCTGGGCACACTGCCGGCTCATATTCAGCCGGCTGTCAACCAGCACCCCGAGGTCCTTTTCTGCCAGGCAGCTCTTCAGCCACTCCTCCCCAAGCCTGTAGCGTTGCATGAGGTTGTTGTGGCCGAAGTGCAGGACCCTGCACTTGGCCTTATTAAACCTCATACAGTTGGCCTCAGCCCATCGATCCAGCCTGTCCAGATCCCTCTGCAGAGCCCTCCTACCCTCCAGCAGATCAACACTCCCACCCAACTTGGTGTCATCTGCAAACTTACTGAGGGAGCACTCAATTCCCTCATCCAGATCATCAATAAAGATATTGAACAAGACCGGCCCCAGAACCGAGCCCTGGGGAACACCGCTTGTGACCGGCCGCCAGCCAGATTTAACGCCATTCACCACAACTCTCTGGGCTCAGCCATCCAGCCAGTTCCTCACCCAGCAAAGAGTAAACCTGTCAGCCACGAGCCGCCAGTTTCTCCAGGAGAATGCTGTGGGAGACGCTGTCAAAGGCTTTACTAAAGTCCAGGTAGACAACATCCACAGCCTTTCCCTCATCCGCTAGGTGGGTCACCTGGTCATAGAAGGAGATCAGGTTGGTCACGCAGGACCTGCCTTTCATGAACCCATGCTGGCTGGGCCTGATCCCTTGGCTGTCCTGCAGATGCCCTGTGCGCACACTCAAAACCAACTGCTCCATGATCTTTCCCGGCACAGAGGTCAGGCTGACAGGCCTGTAGTTCCCAGGCCTAATATTTTAGAGTAGAGCGGCTGTGTGCTGTAACTAATATTAAACATTAATAAGATGCATTCAATACATTTATTTACGTAACAGTACATCAATAAAGTATTGATGCAACTATTCTAGGCAGCTTAACAAAAATGAAAATATACTATCAATATATTGCCAAGCACTCACAATATAAAATTATTACTAATAAATCAAATACATAGTAACAGGGGTGTGAATAACATGATAATATTTGATACGCATACGGATGAAAAAATCTATACTGCCACCAACATACCTTAATATTAATTAAGCAATACACTGACATGGATATCTTAAGGCTTCCTGTTAGCATTTATATAAATCAATCAATAGTATCTATCATTCACTGCTCATTGTGATAAGGAAAATGTCAGGGTGTTAATATGAAGTGACTTAGCCTTGAGTAGTTCTGAGGGAAGCATATACTCTGTAAATACAGTTTTATTCAAGTGAAAAGGAGGAAGATGAAAAATGGCTTGAGAACAAATATGTCTCTGATATGGAAAGAAGAGGAAATAGTTTTCTGATTCATGACAGGTAAAATAGGTAATAGGATGAGTGGGGATAAAGAAAAAGGAGTGGCAGTAATGCAGAAGGAATGTAACTCAAAACAAGTCAAGGAGGTAACGGTGTAACATAGTAAATACGTTCACTGGGAAGGATTTAAGGCCAAAAGAGACAATTGTGTAGGGCAAAGGCATGCGGTATAAGGTAGACACCTGTGTTCCTCATGTAGATTGGGAAGGAAAATTATTTGTGAACTTCTGAGTAATTTTCTGTTGATGCCTTCTGAAGCCAGGAATCACCTTTCAGTTGGATTTTAAGTTCATTCTTCTGAGAGTTTATGTTGTCATACGATCTTGGATTTTCCATGCCATAGTTACTACCTGCTCGTGTCTGGAAACTAGGCATATGTTTTAGGTAATGGGAGAAAAGTTGGACAGCTAAAAATTAAAAGTGAACAGGAAATAATATGCTGTGATCATACTAATGTTCTGAGTTATTATTTGTCAAGAGAGGGGTTTCTCAGCTTTATAGCTTCTGGATTTGGCTGAAGACAATGTTTTGCATGGTGAAATTCTGAGCGCAAGGCATGTTTTGCATGGTGAAATTCTGAGCGCAAGGCACATGATGTTTGGTATATGTTCTCAGATTGCCATCACAACTTTCAGAGTACCTAAATCATCATATAGTGACTGTGCCTGCTCTTTCTTTCCATTACTATAATTTTGACTTGTTTCTCCTGTCTAGTCTATTTGGAAGATGTTTCAGTGAGTCTTTTAAGAGAACCCTGATGCAGACTTTTCCATAACAGTTTTAAAACAATAGTCTCAAATTTTTTAAATCTGATCAGATAATGAACGTATAAAAACTTTATATTCACTCTCAGGAATGAAGAAGGAGCTCTAATTGCTACTATGATCTTGTATAGCCAATGCGAGTGCTCAGAGAAATGTTTCAGGTGACCATAAATCAAATTTCCTCTCTTTCACCCCCAAACTCTAATGTTAATCTTAAGATTTTGAGCATTTTCTGAAAGATTTTTTCATTGTGTTGATCTGAAAGATCAAAACTTCCATTGACTTGTGCTCCTGGAAACTTCATTTCTCACCATTCCTTAGCTAACTTGTTAAGATTCTATTGTGAGATATCTTATTTCTTCACTTATTATTGTTATTCTTGAACAATTTTTTTCAGATAATTTGGATTTTTTTTATTGTCCCTTATGATCCAAAGCTTCTTAAACGACTTCAGTTTCCCAAATCCTTCCCCTCTCGATTTTTGCAGTCCCTGTCAAAACAGTCTAGTCTAATCCTTTTATCAATTAGCAAATACAGGACATGGGGAAAGAAGAGAGTCCGAGCTCTGACATCAGGCACTGCACACAACCTCTGTAGAAGAGTGAAGGAGTATGTATGTAATGATAAAATATTTACGTATTCATATTTTCAAAAGAAAATCAATTAACACCTACCCCCAAAACATGAAGACTTCTAACTAGTCAATTAAAAAAGAATAATCCAAATCACTTGAAAAAATATTAGGTATGAAAAAGCCACAAGAAATGTTCTAACATGATCCTTCACCTTCTAAATAATTTTGAACAGCAGGAAATGAGGAAGACTAAAACTAAAATAAGAACTAATGCTAAAACTAAAGAAAAGGAATATATACATTTCCATTAAAATAAATTGCAGTTGAGCTATAATCTCACTTTACATGTTACAGAAATTTCATTTTCTTCTTAAATGTATCTTAAAACTCACATGTTATATAGGCAAAGTATGCTGAAAAAATGACTGAAAATATTCAGGGGGACAGTTATAAGCACAAATTTGATGAGAAAAGGGGTCCCCCTCCAGGCTGTGATTTGCTAGCGTCCTTGTGTTGTTGACACAAGGTTACTGTAGTTCCCTCTTTGGATGCTGCTCAGATCCTCCAGCACTCAAAGCGAGGTTTGCATCCAAAGAACTGAGCTTCTATTCACGTATCTGGAACAGCAGTATTGTTATTTTGCTGCCTCCATGGTTTTCCCTGTGCCAACCCGGGAGAAAGCTACAGAACTGTATCAGAATTGCATTTGGCTTCCTCGGTAATCCCGACAGAGTAAGCCCTGTCCCTGAAGTCGCACTTGAAGTATTGGTCCTTTGTGTTCATGAAAAGGAGCAGAGAAAGATAGTCATCCCTAGAAGAGAAAGCGCATTGTATTCTCTATGAACATCAGACGTCGGGAAGTCATGTTAAGTTTTCCGCAATTTCTGCATACTGTTTTCAAAGATGCTTACACGATTTTTGGACAAATACTTGGAAGTGTTTGAATTACTGTAAAATTCTCTGTACTAAATAGATAAAGCATCTAAAAATAGCTAATGTGTAGCAGATGTAGCGCTGCATGTAAACAGTATTTTTATAAATAGTTGTATAAGAGTACAGCTGTAAAAATTGCCAGATTGTGAAGTTATGTTAAAATGCTGGGAAAAAATTGATGATTTTTCATATATTTATACCACATATCTTTGTAGATTTCCTTCTGATTGTAAATTTCTTATGAGCTTTTGAAGGGTGATTTTATATAATATTTCTCAGAATTTTCTAGTTTTGATAAACTTTCTGAGGCAAATTCACTGTGTAATTCTTCTTCCAGGGAAACCCACTGCCTTTTATTCTTTTACATTTTTGTGACCACTTTAAAGGAAATGTGGAGGAACTCTTCCACAGAAGTTTTTATGAAATGTAAGGGTTCCTTTAGAAAGCTCTTTTCTTTTTTTTTTTTCTTCCCCTGAATAATTGCAGCAAGCTATTGTCTGCTATATTGACATACTACCTGCTTTTCATTTTCTAATACATACTGGTATTTCATAAAAGTTCAAGGCACTCACAAGGTGACACAGGGAACTAGCTTAATAGTGGCCAGCAGCCTTTCCTAACTTAATTTAATTTAGTGAATGAAAAATATTGCACCCAGATGAAACATCAGATTAAATTGGTCAGAGGTAGAATGTTATTGCTCAGAATAAAATTTGATGAAACTCTTACCCAAAAGTGGCCAGCTTGACAGAAGTACCCACAAACTCACATTCTGCTCAGGGTGCAGTTCATATAATGTAACTTAGCTAGAATTTAAGGCATCAACATCTAACCTAGTCATCATGAACTCCTGAAATGTAATTCTTTTAATCCTAAAGTAGGTGTCTGAAATAGGCAGGATTGATCTCTATAGGGATCTACTACCTTACATTGACTAATGGCCTACAAAGACATTTGATTTGAAAGTTTAAATTACATCAGATTAATGACATTTCCAAATGACTGAAAGTCTCTCTACTATAGAAGATCCAGTAATTCCCTTTTCAGTACAAAAGCTCTATTCATTTTTTGTTTCACTGGCTATTAAGTGAGTCTTTTTAATAAAATTAATTAAAACATTTTCTTTCTTCTTTTGTCACTAGTGTTGTGTCTTAGGGACATCGTAACAGCTTCTGCCTTCCTTAAGTGCACCAGAAGGCAGTAGGGAAGATGCCAGGTGCTACTGGGTTATAAAATAGGTGCTAGAGAGTGTCTCTCGACAAAATCTCAGTCAGAGGACAAAATAAGTTACCCATGCAATTCAGAATGAAAGAATTAAGAACTCTTAAAAACGTGCAGTAGATAAGGAACCATATCATTGTCACCTCTGAAAAAAATATTTCTGCTAGAAGTTTGCCAATAGCCTGTCAAACCTAATTTATGATGACAACTGATTTTACAGTATTGTAAGTTATCCTTTGCAGTAGTCCTAAGGTTTCTTTACCTCATTGTGGGTGTTGGGTTTGTTAGCAGGAGGGGTTTTTTTCATTTTCAATGTATTCAGCTTTATATGTAGAGGGTTAAAGGCCATTACCTGTAAAATATGGGTAAATTATGTGTGAATTTGGGAGGTGAAATATAATGCTGCCCTGGATTTCAGATTTTATTTTCATTACTCAAGTTTGAGATTCATTTAATGGCAAGCAGCAGTCAAATTGTACATGATTTTAATAAAATCTTTGTACAGTATGTCATCTTTGCAACCTGCATAGGCCTTAATTTTACCTGCAAAACCTGGTGCCAGTTACAGGATTTCAGCTGCAGAGTGCTTAGAGAAACTGTAAAAATGTATAAACCCACTCAAAGCAGAATTACTGTATACAGCAAAGTCATAGTATTAAACTTTGATGTCTTACAGCCATGCAGGGAAAGGGGAGTACTGAATCTTTCTGGAGACTTGAGGAAACATCTTTATATTTCTAAATAACTTCAGTTTCAAACTCCGTTTTCCTCAAAGAGTTGCAATACTTTTAGCTGTAGGGGAACTATTGCTGGTAAAGAAAGAATTGTTGTTCATTGCTGATATTTTGTTGACCTCAAAAAAAGAAACACCAACCCAGTACTTTTCTAAAGTCAGATTTTCCATTATAAAAGCCTTCTTGACTCTTAATATTTATGCAAATGTCCATTAAACCTATTATTTAATATAGTTTCTGCTCTTCTGTCCAGTTCCAGTGTCAGGTTTACAGGCTTGTAATTCCCTGGGTATTCCCCAGAAGCCTTTTCTTTTAAGTGAAATGGCCTGACATTTGCCACATATGGTTATTCAGCTATTTAATCCATAAGACCTCCTAGAACTCAAGGGGTAACCATTAAATGCTGGGTATACCATTTAATCCTGGTGATATTCTGCTGCTAATTTCATCAACTTGTTCTGCAATGTCTTCTACAGTCACTTGAGTTTTAGATGGATCCTCTGATGAATCCCTGTGAAAAAATTGGTATTGAGGTGGGAACCTCCCTAGTTTTTTTCAAAGTGAACATTGATGCCAAGGAGTCATTTAGCTCTTGTGCAATTGCATGTCCTTCCTAAGTGTTCCTTTTATACCTTGATCATTAAAAGTATCTTCAGGCTTTCTGATATTGATTTGTTTGAAGAAATAACTTATTATTACCTCTATATCTCTTCTACTGTCTATTTCTCAAAATTATTTTTTGGTCTGCCTTATCTGCCAGAGTTATTTTCTTCATTTAAGCTCAGCTTCAGCTTTTTTGCAATGCCTTCCTGCTTCTAATAACCTCCTTTACCCTGCTAGTTAGCTGGGTTTTTCAGTCCTTTTGTGCCTTTTCAGCCTATTCTAAAGAGGTGGTGTGCATTAGCACCATGTTTCCAATGTGGTTTATTTATAAAACTCCATGCTGTCAGGAAAGATTTCATTCTCCAGGTTGACCCTTCCAGCTTCTTTTTTATGAGCTTTCTCTTTTTTAGACATTGTCTCTTTCGAATGTCTCTTTCGGAAATGAAATACAACCCTGGAATTCCTAGACTTGTTCGGCGTCTGCATTAATACTGTGTCTAAGTACATTAATGTAAAAATATTGACACTTAATGATGTTAGCCAAGCAATGTATTTTAACTCCTGCATAAGCATGGTTGAGAAATAGCAATGTAGTTAATTATGCAACTTCAGCATGTTAGTCTTATCTGGCACTGAGGATTTCCACAACAGCAACCTTTCTTTCATGTGTCAGATGGAGTAACATACTATTGTGTGTCTTTGTTTAAATTTTTCCTATTATACTCTCCTGTCACTGATGATTACTGCCTGATTTATTGAGGGATTGATTAATGGTCAATTTCAGATTTTTCCAGTGGACCAGCTGAGATGAGGAAACAGTCCTGACAGGGTGACTGTTACCCTCCTGTCTTTTCCTCTCTGAGATTGATTACATCTCTACTGCACAAACCAAGGTTTCTAAGTCCTCTGATCCCTCTCTTCCACTTCTGATTATAGTTTTCAATTTAGTTTTAGCTTAACAGCCTGTCAGCCAAATTCATTGGCATGTTCTTGAGGCCTAAAGTTTTTTCAGCTTTTGGCTCAGTTTATCTATTGAAATGGTCAGCAAACAACTGACTTGAACAGAATTCCACCACGATGCAAATGCATGAACTGCAAGATATGTGATTGAAAAACTTAAGCACCTTTTCAGTCACCTGAATATTGGTGTTCTTGAGCATTAGAACAAATTACAGCACAGTGCTAAAAAAGCAGCAAGTAAATTCCCCTGAAAAAATAGTGTTTCAAATAATCTCTTTCTCACCGGATTTTAGAAAATAAGGGGTAAAGGTCTCTTGTATGTTAACTATAGCACCATGTGACTGGTATTCTTTATCAGTTGCTGAGCAACAGTCATACTCTGAATTTTTAAACTCATTAGCAAGCTGAACAGGCTGGTATTTGGCAGATGTTATTTGATTTTGTTTGGAGGCAAGTCAATGAGGGAGACAGAAGAGACACTGAGCTCATTGTGTTATCTTGCTTCTCTTATTAAATTCTCATGATATTTTGAACACATCTACGGACACTTAACAGAACTTCTTAATTTTCAGGTTATTCACAGAACTTTTATGTGATTTATGTACTAGTATTAATAAAGCACATGAGCCAAATTTGTTTAGCTTCAAATACATTTTAATCTGTACCTAATATTTTCTTGAAGTGTTTTAGTCATTAGTAATGGCTGAAGTAGATTTATTTGCATCCGCCAATCATGCAAGCATTTCTTAAATAGCTCTGCCAACGTACCTCATCCTTGACTAAGAATATATTTTTTTTTTCCAATTGTAGCCCTTTTAATTGAAGAACTGTCAATCGTTACAAATCTTTCTGTACTATGTGATAGCAATGTGATGTGACCATGCATCCACAAAGAACTCAGTTCACTTGTAATTTAAGATAGTGATGTCCAAACCTCAAAAGTCCTGGCAATGTGCTTAAGTATGCTTAAAGCACTACAATTTTGAACTAATGAGTTATAAACCAGCAGAGGACCAGAGCACAGTGTAAACGTAAGGAAAGTCAGATACTGGCAGACTTGTAACACTAACTCAAGAGCACGAATCTCCAACTCAAATACCAGATGCCAGTGTACTGTTTTGTCGACTTACTTTCATTAACGGCAGTTTTAGTATGTTTTTTTTCTGACCTTCTGAAGCTGATTGACAAATTAGAGAATAGAGAGTAATAATATTCCTTAGTTTCTAATGATTGCCTTGAGTATCTTCTTCGTTTAAGGACTCTTTACCCAAACCACGTATTTCCATGTGATTCAAAGGATCATTATGTATTACTGCATTATTATTGTTAGTTTGCATCTCAGTGGCAGACATGGGGCTCAACTCAGGTCTTTCACAGTTGGCATTATATACAAATCTACATGAAGAAATTACTCAAACTAGCATCTGGAGTACATGTTTTTAATTTCTCCATCATTATTTAAATTACAAATTTCAGATAGATTTGCAAGTAGCTGCTGAACAATTATGGAATTTAATATTGCCTGAGTCTGGGTATTTTGGAGTTTTTCCAACCTCATTTTCTTGGTGACACATAGAGTGTACATATTAATCCCAAAAACATGTACTACTAAAATTGTAGGAAATAAGGTCTATCAAAAGTATGGAGCTTTAAGACAAAAAACTAGCTGGGTAGACTAGTATGTTTCAGTCAGTGACGTAAGTCAACAAAAAAGGGAATACCGGAGGAATATCCATAAATTGTAACTAGCAAGAAAAAGTTATATAGGATTGTCTGATATAGTAAAATCATCTGTTTTATTAGAAATACTTAGGCAAAGTCAGACTAGACACAAGTGAGAGGGAGGTTCACAATACAGAAAGAGATTGTTCTGCATACAGTTGTAGTTAAGCTAACTTCTTGCTGAAGGATATTATGGATGCTAAAAATTTACATAAGATCAAATGAAAATAGTTGAAATTAATGGAGGAGAAATCAGGTAGTGTCTTTGGTTGAGGGGATGTTCAACAGGACTGGACCCAATATTGACCCCACGGGTACACCACTAGTCACTGGCCTCCAACTAGAGTTTTTGTGGCTGATCACCACACTCTGAGCCCAGACATTGAACCAATTTTTAGTCCACACCACTGTCTGTTTATTCCGCCTGTACTTCATACTTATTGTTAAGTATGTGCGAGAAAGAATTTTCTGAATGGTGATGGTTTAGAGACATTGATTTGCTAGGATAGCATTAGATGCAAATTTTTTTGAGCTAACCTGACAAGCATTATCCTAAGAGTTTAACTTTGTCATTTGTTTTCATTCTTGTCATCTGAATTTGAAATCTAAGGCTGGCTGAACATCCTTGGAAGTGCTACAGCTCAGCTGTCTTCCAAAGAGGAATTGTGCCTGTAAGTGTATATTGGTGGATATGATCCTGATATGTCTTGGAGAGGCCATTTGATCTATCAAGTGACAAGAGACCCAGCTAACCTTTCCTATGCCTTAGGACACATGCTTTCTTAGTTGGATTGCAGACAAGGAGAGGCGCATATTTTCCTGAATCTGGTTTGGTGGGTAGAAGAGAGCAAGATAAGCCTAAATTGTGCTCTTGGCTGGAAACACTGGTTGTGAGCGCTACACCCAGTGAAAGAGAGATGAAAACTTAGCCCTTGCCATGGGAGTTTTGGGTGGTGTGGCTTCAAGAATAGAACCCTTTCACTCAGTACTTAGTTGTATGGGTAGAGTGAGATGGATAGCAGATTTTATTTTAAGATTTCTGTTCTATGGCATCTGCCCTTCCTTATCTTAGGTAAATCCATTCCTGTTCATACATATTAAAAAAAGGAACATTTTGTACAGCCTGCGTATTATGCATATGTGCACAAACGTTATCAGCATGCTACTGACTGAAAGCTTAGAGAATTAAGCATAGCTGTTGTAATTGCTGTTGAACAATTCAGGTGTCTAAAAAGCCCTGGAAAAAGAAGGAAATATCATAAAAGATACTTTTAAGAAGGTAATTATTGGGGGAGGGGCAGAAATGATGTATGAGGGAAATGCTGTATAGAGGAAATCTGCAATTTGATGAAAAATTCACAGGAACTTGTTATAATTTCCCAAGTTTGTGGAGACAATTAAAAAAATTTCTCTTTCTACACAGGAAACCTAGCAGCAAAAATTAGTTGGGTATTTTCACCTTCATCTGGATTTTTTCACAGCTTATATAAAACACCGCAAATGTGATATTATTAGTAGTCTCTGCACGAGAGACCAAGGACTAGAATAACAAGGTAGTTTGCAGGTCAAGAGAAAAGGGTGAATCAGTAGAGTTGGAGTAAGAACCTCGCACAGCCTGGATACTCTGTTTAGCTCGGTCAGTGCTGTGTTAGTCTTGTACTTTAATGAACACTAAATTCACTGAGAAAAGGTAGAAAAGAAGTAATAGAGGAAGGGCTGGATGGATCCAGGCACTGGAAATGTGGTAAAGAACCTTTCACCTCAATTGCTATTTCACAATAAAGCAGACACTTTCAAAAGAAGTTGAAGGGACTTTCTGAAATGCATCTACCCAAGGTCAGAAAGTCTTACAATTCTTAATATCTATTGACTCTTCAGTCAAGAATATAGTCTGGTTCTGAAGAATATAGTCTTGGTTCCACTTTATGATGAACAGGTGCAAAATCACAATAGTATTTAAAACTTTTAGCAAATTCAGGGAGAAGTGCAGGAAATAAATGTAAATAGACATTGAAATAAATCAAATAATGATTCTGACTTAGGGATGAGTTTAGACTTTAAGTTCAGTGTCCTGTTGTCACTTGATTACTAAGACTATTTAATGCAAAGTTTGATGTTTTCCAGTGGATTCCATCTACTTTTTCTTAAAAATACTATTCCTCCATTAACCATATTTGCTTCCCAGAGAAGTCCAAATAAAATGCACAGTTCAGACTAAAATTTATATTCATTTACTCAGGGCAGATTTATTAAGCAGCAGAAGACAGAATGTTCAAAATAATTTAAAACAGGAAAATTCTGCAGAAGGGAAGGAGAAAGAAATATCATTTCCTTCTTCCTGTGTTCTGAACACTCTCCTTGCTCATTGCTACTTTTCAGTATCATCTATTTACTTTCTTTTGTGGCATCTTTGGCTCAAAATACCAGCAGGCCTCTTTTGAGACAGTCCTCACAAAACGTGTCTTATTATTTCTGTCTGTTATTTTTGTGTTATCAGTATGCTGGATGGTAAAGACATAAATTAAGACACAATGCTGATTTATGAATGGTATTACTTAATAATTTCCATAAATGATTCAATATATGTGGAGTAACAACATAAGTAGGTGTAATAAAGATTGGTATGCTGGGTTAATGAAATAGAGAATGTTTTTAACGTGTCTGTTTACTACAAGAAGCTAACACTGCGCTATCTCAAGGTTCATTTCTAATACTTCACTGTTTTAATGATGAATGTATTTAAAGTTAGAACTCCATTTTTAATGAAGTAGTTATCCTGCTTGACCACATATAGCTTTAAAGTTCATTTTTTTCATTAATTCTTCTATGTTAGTGAAGTAAATTTCAAGACTTCAAAAAAGTTATGGTCCTAATGCAATATAAATAAAACAAAACACGAGCTAAACAAACAACAACAACAAACCAACCAACGAACAAAACAAAAACCACCAAAAAAACAGAATGCCAATGAGCTTGGAAATAGGTCTGTACGATACAAAAACAAACTGTGAAGGTCTTTTTATTGTGTAACAGGTAACACAACATAACATTAGCACAGTTTAAAAGTAGCTAATCTCTGCGTTAATTTCACAGTATAAGCCGTTGTATTTGGAAAGCACTGAAGTCATTTGAATGACACAGTTTTTGTTGAGAGAATAGAGTTGAAATACTCACATGACCTGAGAGATACTCACATGCCCCTCAGCATTTGCAGTACTACAGCTTATCTTTGCTGTCTGTCTTGCAGAATAAATATTTAAGTTTTGAATACATAAGTAACTATATAGAAATTTATAAGGTCAGATACAGAACACTTTAGTCTGGCATGGGGGGATTTCCTTATGTTCATGGGCATGTAATTCTTTGAAGGACTTATTGCAATTAAAAGTAATAGAAAATAGTACTTATAGGAAATTACCTAAGGAAAAAAAGTTTCTTCGTGAATAATGCCAAGATTTAGTAAAAAAGCTCAACATACGGCACTATCAGAACTTCAGTGAACACATACAGATATGAGTTAGCCAAACATCATTCAAAAAATCAGAAGAGCCATAAACTTTTATTTTTCCCTGGTTTAGGCCTCATGGGGGTGGGTATACAAATGTCCTTTGTTGAATTTATCCCTTCAAACTGGCAGATGACACTTCCATGTTATAACGAGGAAGCTGAGATTCATGGTCATTGGGAATGTAGTCCTGGTTCATGACTCGATAAACAGATAAGTACTGTCCACACTGACCACAACACCTGGATAACAGCCTGGTTTGCCACGTTCCTGCTTTACATGTTGGAGCATTCTGAACATTACTTACTGCTACAGTTCCCTAGGTACAATGGGCATCCCTTACCTGTATGCTCAAACCACTTATCTCTTCACTAATATTTCTGCTTACGTATATCAGCAAGCAATAACTAATGTGCTCATCTGACCACTGAAATCCTGATTACACCCAGCTATGTTTTCATAATGAATTTTGAATTTTATACTAATTTTTCCAAAAATTTATTGTCTGATTCTATTTTTAATATGGAAAGACTCGAGTAATTATGACTGAACCAGACAGAGGAAGCATAATTTCTACTGGCCTAAGACGTTCTTAGAGGTTTTTTTAGTTCTTCGGAATTATGTCATCCTCTATAAATACTACGAATAAATCCTAATGGTATTAGATACTGTCAATATGAGAGATTTAAGTCACCTTCATGGAGCTTTTCTTCTAACTGGCTATACACTGAAGATCTTACAGTGTCTTATAATCATATTTATTTATGTGCCCCCTTTTTAACATATAAAGCTTCTTGTTAGAAGAAGACTTATACTCTGGAGGTTAATTTAGCATGATTTAAATACCAGAATTACATAAGCTACTATTAAGGTCCTTTGGATTTCACTATAGTCTTTCACTTCATAGTGTTATATTGCTGAGTGCCTTCATGTTGATCTAAACCCAGATAATAGCACCAAGAGGCTTGGACTTGGTAACCTTTTTCATAATTGTGGCTTAACTCTAGCCAGAAACTGACCACCACACAGCCACTCGATCACTGCCCCCCTGTAGGATAGGGGAGAGAATCAGAAGGGCAAAAGTGAGAAAACTCGTGGGTTGAAATAAAGACAGTTTAATAGGGAAAGCAAAGCTGTGCACACAAGCAAAGCAAAGTAAGGAATTCATTCACCACTTCCCATCGGCGGGCAGGTGTTCAGCCATCTCCAGGGAAGCAGGGCTCCTTCGTGTATAACAGTTACTTGGGAAGACAAACGCTGTAGCTCCGAATGTTCCCCCCTTCCTTCTTCTTCCCACATCTTTATATGCTGAGCATGATGCCATATGGTATGGAATATCCCTTTGGTCAGTTGGGGTCAGCTGTCCCAGTTGTGTCCCCTCCCAGCTTCCAGTGCACCCCCAGCCTATTCGCTGGTGGGGCGGTGTGAGAAGCAGAAAAGACCTTCACTCTGCGTAAGCACTGCTCGGCAATAACACAAACATCTCTGTATATCAACACTGTTTTCAACATAAATCCAAAACATAGCCCCATACTAACTACTATGAAGAAAATTAACTCTCTCCCAGCCAAAACCAGCACAATAATTTTTGTGATACAGGCAGGACTACCACAGGACAAGACTGTTACTGAAACAATACATTCCCCATGCGTTTCTTAGGTAGAAAGTGACAGTATCTTTTATGAGAATTTTATCTCATGAGTTATGCAACTATATCTGAATTTTGTTCCTGTACTAAACTGCAGGTTCTTTTTTTTTTTTTCCCCTATCAAATTGCTAAAGCAGTTTCTTTAACAATCTTGGTACAAACCTAGGCGAGTGAAAACAGAGTTGAGAGCAGGATCTGGCCTAGTCACTTTAAATTAAGCGTACTTGTGAGCTTGTAACACGTAATCAGATAAGCTGTTTATTTTCTGTTCTAAAAATACCAAATGCTGTAGCAACTTCACTATAAATGTAACATTCTCTCTGCAAAGGATATAGGTAACTTCAAGAAAAGTAATATAATTACAGCTTCCAAAAAGATTTCAAGAAATCTTCACAGTAGGAAAAGCAATGGTTATTCACTCAGAGTAAACTATCAAGACATGCAAGGGAAGTGACAGCAGTAAGATGTCTCTTGCAACAGACAACCCCACCAGCCCTTGCCCTGTGACTCCTCTCACTCATTCTTGTTCAAATCCTTTCTTCTGCAGTCAAGGTTGTGATCTGCTGAGAAGACATTGTTCACTCACAAACGCCACAGGGCCCTTATGTCCTTGGTGTACACAGTAGCTGTAAGGCATTGTGATGAGTTTTTTCCCAAGGAGTTACATTGAGATAAAAAATGAGTATGTCCAACTCGTTCAGACACAGAAATTTGACCTTTGACTGCAGATGTCTTCTGAGGACAGATCTGGACAACTCTGGAGTGTATTGCGCGTCCCTAGGTCCTAGCAAGAGTGTACACGTTTGCTATCTTCACTTCCATATGTACATCTCTGATTAGCTGAGCTCTGGCAAGCTTGGAGAACTTTGCTAGCAACAGGTAGGCCAGATCTCAAGAGACAGAACTGCTGGGGAACTGACCTAGGATCTATGGAAGATCATGGAGGTGTTTCTGGTTTATACTGCCAGCTAGGCCAGCTTGGAGGACAGAAAGGATTTTCTAGTAATTTTCATCAAAGAAATCTTGAGATAGAAGTCCATGGAAAGAAAGTAGGACTGATTACTTGCCTGTATGACAGTGGAGTGTGGTATGCAGATAAGCTAAAGGATGATTTTATAGGGGCTTGTGTTCCTAGGATGTTAAACAGTGTGGGATAGCTGTTATACTGTGGAGCATTCAAGCTGAAGTGACACATAGACATGACCTGTCCAATCCAAAAATCTTAAAGGCTTCAACAACATGTCTGTGATCCAGGACATAACATTTGGCAGAGGGAACGGTGGTAGTCCAAGTTGTTGGGGTACTCTGCATGAGATAGTGTGTAAAAATCTAGTGGTTTTGCTTTCAAGCAGCCAAACTGCAGACTTCATCCACTTTTTCAACAAAATGAAATTAATTTCTGTGAGAGAATCAGTACATAGCCTGTATACCATGTGGGTCCTAATTAGCATCTCCGTGCCCAAGCAGTTCACTGTGCCAGGGTAAATCACAGATTCCTTTAAAATAGTATGATGAGTTAGAATATTTTTCATCTGGTCTTATGCTTCCATTATTTGAATTGAAAAGAACAGAAATACTTAAATAAAAAATTTAAGTAAGAGGATGACGTTAGGATATTCTCCCCATAACTGAAGGATCTAAACCATACATGTTACGATGTTTGTATACTTTAAAAAGTCTTATAGACTTCTTAAATTAATTTCATGAGGTGTCTAATTGCAGTTGATCACAAAGCACATAGTTTCAAGAGGACCTGTGAATAGTTGTGTTGAATGCAGACAGTAGAAAGACCTTGGTTAACCCATATTAAATAATCTGTAAAGGTAAACATATCAATCTGAAATCTATTGAAAATCCCATACCTTTTTTCAGTGAGGTCCACTAGCTGGTTTTGTTGGGCTTGGGAGGCCGTTACAGAAAAACAAATCAGATATTTAAAAAATACATTAGTTTGGCTACTTTTTATCTTCTTAATCTTATTAAGATTAAAAACCACTTTGTTTTTAAAAAGGTATTTAATTTGCATATGAACATTTTAGTTTGGATCAAATTGCACTTCTGAGGTCAATCTCCTCCCTATTACCCGCAGGTGTGGAGCTTTCCTTTGCCTTTCAGAGAAATCCTAAAGCACGCAAGCTATTTTCAGATGTTAACCAGATTAAATTGATGTTCAACTGTTCATAAGTAGTTGGTCCACCAAACTAGGATGCAGTTAGTCTGGAGTAAATCTCTGCAAAAGCTTATAATGGTGATGAAATTGTTTTCTCAGGTCTGTGAAGAGTTCTCTTCCCGGGAACACCAGAGGGAGTGTGCCGCAGCAGTGCTCCCATCCCCTTGCCCCTTGTTGCTTAGACAGACATTCCGTATAAGGAAAGACAGCCAATGTAAAATAGTTACAGTAAAATAACTCTTCAAACACGATTTAATAAAAATTTTAGGTTTCTGATTTTTTCTTTCATGAGCCCATCCTATTCCCACTGTCTTTTTCATAAGGGGTACAAAAATAAACCAATGCATTGATACTGCAATAGTACTTTAGCTGGTGAAATTCTCAATAGATCAGTATTAACACAGCATATTTAGCTACTTGTTGCACTTTATTAAACACATAAATTTCTAGAGGGTCTCCCTTTAAGTATCTGTTGGCTTGCTTTATTAAATGCCATATTCTAGTTAAATCATTATTGGATTGAAGTGTGGTGTTTAAGATGTGGTTTGGTAGTAACAAATGAATGGACATCCAAATCTATGGTGGGCTGATTGTCTTCCATTCAAACCAGATTTTATTCCAATTTCTGGGAAGTTACAGTCTATATAATCAGAAATACTATAATCAGAATTACTATAATCAGAATTGGTGCTCTAGTTAAAATGTTAGTTTCATCACTATATCTTCTAAAAATTATAAATTTAAATTAGTTTACCAAAGTTTTCTTAACTTTTATTTAGTAAAATCTTCACTATACGCTATATCTTTCTACTGTTTCCAACGATATTGATGCAGTGATTATATTATCCTCGTAATCACAGAATGAAATGTAACTTCTAAGTAAAGGCTAAACAAATCTGTCTGATCATCGTATTTGGAATCGGATATCTTTCTATTTGCTATTAAAAGTAAGTGTGCCTGCAGTGGACATTTATGTATTTGTATGAACACATTCCATGAATTTATAAGTTTGCAAGTGCTTGAGATGAACAAACAGTGGTACAAGAAGTGTCCAAGTTATATAAAAGGAACAGGTTATCATGTTACCTACTCAATGATTGTGCTTCAGATGATGTTGCCTTTAGAATGAACTTGAGAAGTGGCATGCATATTTGTCCTCACAAATATAGGGAGAAATGAAAAGGCAAACACAGTGTGGAAGCTTCAAGAAACATGTGATGTCATTCACAGCTAGAATTATAAACTTTACTTTGAAAGATTGGTGAAATGTATCCAGTTCCAAATGTGCTGTAGAGTCACCTGTCCTGCACAGACACTTGTCAGCTCGTGGAAGTTATACATATTAAAGAAACCTAAGAAAAGGGATCAGAATGGCTATTCTTCAGGCTTCTTTATTAATTCGGTTTGTAATGCAATCTGACCACTCAACTTTTATTTTGTTAAAACTTTTTCATTCAACAGGCATGTCTTCCTTTTTTGTTGTTAGAGAAAAGTACGTGTGAGCCTTTCAAAAAGCTTTTTTCAAAACACTTCAGACTGTTTTTTTATATACTGATATTTTTAAAAAAGTATAAATAATACTCCCTAATAAATATGAGCTGTTATATGAGTAAGAATTCAGTGTGTGATACAAGCCAAGCTAGAAAGAAAATGAGATGCAGAAAAAGAATATATTTATTTGGTTTCTCAGAGGTTCAGATTTCTAACACATAAGACAGATGAATGTTCATATATATGCATATATTTTGTACCACATAGTTCTATTCTGGAGCCTATTGGGATACCTAAGACAAGCAAAAATGACAGTCAAACTTCAGTGATGCCCTTAAAATTCCTTTTCTGCCTAAAAAATAGAAGATATTGCTTATGACTTGATTGACTGTGCAGGACATGAATTTTAAATAGATTTTGTCTTTTCCTAGTCATCAATTTAACAAGCAGCATAAGACTTCTTTTCTTTTGGAACTCAAGTTCAGAGAGATTCTCCTGGTTTGCATCCATGACAATCTATATTTCATGACCTTTCATGTTTTGTATTGAGATAAAAGTATTACCGACTTGTCTTTCTTACTTTTATGGTCATTTGTTGTGAGTGCCTTGAGCAAACCAAAAGGCCTGTGCAATGCTTGACAATCTGTGGCATGTACCGTGAAGAAGTACCAAATAACTGCATATATCAAGACACTGCAACTAGTGCTTATTTTAATGTGAAAATCTGTATGAAACTGAGCCAAGTACGCTGTATGATATAATCGGCTCAGTACAACCTATGCTTGTAAAAGCATTCTTTCTGATGGTAAGAGCTGAATCCCAGTGGGTGATTATTTCCTCTGTGATTAGAATATATTTTGAATCCTATTATAGATACAGTGCTTTAGATCTTTTGTCTGCGTTGTGAGTTGAATGATATCTAGTATTTTTCTTAAAGCCTTCACTCTGTGAATCAAATAGATATGTTTGAATTTTACTAGTTCTCATTTTTTAAAATGAAAAAATGCCATATATGCAGGAAAAAAAATGTTTAATTGCTCAAAAATAAGGTAGCAAAAAACTCATTAAGTGAAATAAATAACAATTCTCAATTCATTACCTCATTTGTGAAATATTTTTTTGACAGTTTGGAACTTGAATTTTAAATAAGCTTTGTGATATTTGTCCCCATATTTTACTATTATGCCTTAAATCTCCGGCAAGTTTAAAGTAAAAATAGCAAATTAAATATAATCTACTTTCACTAAAAAAAACCAAAAAAACCCCCCCTGAAAAATATCTTGATGATCAGCTAAATTAATAATCTGTTAATCTGTTTTCTTTTAATTTGCAAACAGAAGATATAATAAAATTTGTTACAAAAGCATATATTTACTCTTTTCTACTAGTGTAAACTTAATGGATTGTAATCTGGATTTGAATTTTACTCAAGGGCAACACTAATCCTCCTTGAATAACATAAAAAATTATATAAAGCAGGGTTATGTGTAATGGTAAACAGTTGAGAATGTAAATCTACAGTATTTTTCAGTTCTACTCTTGAATATACAAAGTATTTAATAGAATTATGTCAAACATAGCACTAGACAGCTCTTAGATTAGAAATATGACAAGTGTGTTCACAGAATCACGAAATCACAGAATCACAGAATCACTAGCTTGGAAAGGACCTTCAAGATCATCAAGTCCAACCATTAATCCAGCGCCACCATGTCCCCTAAACCATGTCCTGAAGCGCCACGTCCACACCTTTTTTGAACACTTCCAGAGATGGCGACTCCACCACCTCCCTGGGCAGCCTGTTCCAATGCCTGACCACCCTCTCGGTGAAGAAATTTTTCCTAATACCCAATCTAAACCTCCCCTGGCGCAACTTGAGGCCATTTCCTCTTGTCCGATCGCTGGTTACCTGGGAGAAGAGACCAGCGCCCTCATCGCCACAACATCCTTTCAGGTAGTTGTAGAGAGCGATAAGGTCTCCCCTCAGCCTCCTCTTCTCCAGACTAAACAACCCTAGTTCCCTCAGCCACTCCTCAGAAGACTTGTGCTCCAGACCCCTCACCAGCTTCATTGCCCTTCTCTGGACACGCTCCAGCACCTCAATGTCCTTCTTGTAGTGAGGGGGCCAAAACTGAACACAGGATTCAAGGTGCGGCCTCACCAGTGCCGAGTACAGGGGTACAATCACTTCCCTACTCCTGCTGGCCACACTATTTCTGATACAGGCCAGGATGCTGTTGGTCTTCTTGGCCACCTGGGCACACTGCCGGCTCATGTTCAGCCGCCTGTCAAACAGCACCCCCAGATCCCTTTCCACCGAGCAGCTCTCCAGCCACTCCTCCCCAAGCCTGTAGCATTGCATGGGGTTGTTGTGGTCGAAGTACAGGACCCTGCACTTGGCCTTATTAAACCTCATACAGTTGGCCTCAGCCCATCGATCCAGCCTGTCCAGATCCCTCTGCAGAGCCCTCCTACCCTCCAGCAGATCAACACTCCCACCCAACTTGGTGTCATCTGCAAACTTACTGAGGGAGCACTCAATTCCCTCATCCAGATCATCAATAAAGATATATGTTCAATAAAGAACACCGCTTGTGACCGGCCGCCAGCCGGATTTAACGCCATTCACCACAACTCTCTGGGCTCGGCCATCCAGCCAGTTCCTCACCCAGCAAAGAGTAAGCCTGTCTAAGCCACGAGCCGCCAGTTTCTCCAGGAGAATGCTGTGGGAGACGCTGTCAAAGGCTTTACTAAAGTCCAGGTAGACAACGTCCACAGTCTTTCTGTCATCCACTAGGCAGGTTACCTGGTCATAGAAGGAGATCAGGTTGGTCAAGCAGGACCTGCCTTTCATGAACCCATGCTGGCTGGGCCTGATCCCTTGGTTGTCCTGCACATGCCCTGTGAGCACTCTCAAGACCACTCACTCTCCATGATCTTCCCTGGTACTGAGATCAGGCTGACAGGCCTGTAGCTCCCAGGATCCTCCTTCCGGTCTTTCTTGTAGATGGGCATCACACTGGCAAGCCTCCAGTCTTCTGGGACCTCCCCTGTTAACCAGGACCGCTGATAAATGATGGAGAGTGGCTTGGCAAGCTCCTCCGCCAGCTCTCTCAGTACTCTCGGGTGGATCCCATCAGGCCCTGTAGACTTGTGAGTGTCCAGGTGGTTTAACATGTCCTTAACTGCTTCCTCCTGGATTATGGTGGGTTATTGTACTCTCCATCCCCATCTTCCACCTCAGGGCGTTGAATACCCTGCAGATGCCTGGACTGGCTATTAAAGACTGAGGCAAAGAAGGCATTAAGTACCTCAGCCTTGTCCTCGTCTTTGGAGACAATGTTCCCCACCATATCCAGTAAGGGGTGGAGATTCTTCTTGCCTCTCTTTTTGTTGTTAATATATTTGTTGTCCCTTATGACTGTGGCCAGATTGAGTTATAGCTGGGCTTTTGCCTTTCTAATTTTGTCCCTGCTTGACCTAACGAGATCCTTGTACTCTTCGTGAGTTGCCTGCCCCTTCTTCCAGAGGTGATAAACTCTCCTTTTTTCCCCGACTCCCAGCAAAATCTCCCTGTTCAGCCAGGCCAGTCGCCTTCCCCGCCAGCTCTTCTTACGGCACATGGGGACTGCCTGCTCCTGCGCCTTTAAGATTTCCCTCTTGAAGACTGTCCAGCCTTCCTGGACCCCTTTGTCCTTCAGGACTGTCTCCCAAGGGACTCTCTCAACCAGTGACCTGAACAGACCAAAGTCTGCCCTCCGGAAGTCCATGGTAGCTGTTTTGCTGACCCCTCTCCTTACTTCTCTCACAATTGAGAATTCTATCATGTCATGGTCGCTAAGACCAAGACGGCCTCCGACCACCACATCTCTCACCAGTCCTTCTCTGTTTGTAAACAGCAGGTCCAGCCAGGCACCTCCCCTGGTGGGCTCACTCATGAGCTGCATCAGGAAGTTATCCTCCACACACTCCAGGAACCTCCCAGATTGTTTCCTCTCTGCCGTGTTATACTTCCAGCAGATGTCCGGTAGGTTGAAGTCCCCCACAAGAACAAGGGCCAGCGAATGTGAGACCTCTGCCAGTCGCTTATAGAATGTCTCATCTGCCTCTTCATCCTGCCTGTGTGGTCTATAACAGACTCCCAGCAGGATATCTGCCTCATTGGCCTTCCCCCTCATCCTTACCCGTAAGCACTTTACTTGGTCTTTACAATCATTGATTTCTATGCAATCAAAACACTCCCTAACATACAGAGCCACCTCACCGCCTCTCCTTCTCTGCCTATCCCTTCGGAAGAGCTTATAGCCATCCATTGCACCACTCCAGTCATGAGAAGCATCCCACCATGTTTCTGTGATGGCAGGTACATCGTAGCTGTCCCGCTGCACAATGGCTTCCAGCTCCTCCTGTTTGGTGCCCATCCTGCGTGCATTGGTGTAGATGTTCAATCACAGCCGATAGTCAAACTGTTCTACCTTTAAGAAAACTGTAGACTACAAAAAAGTTGTCTTCATGAAAAAGCCCCTGCATCTGTCTGTTCATATTAATACAACAGCTTGTGTACGAGTGCATTGAGCCACAGATTTTAAATGTGATTTCTATTTCTGAAATATTTCATTAACATATTTGTGGTAAACTAAAATGCGACCTAACCGTTATTATAGACCTCCGTAAATGAAGTGTCTAGTTCTGCTTTTCAGTAAGAGTAGTTGCATTTATGCAGTATCCGCAACAGGTGTTTTCCCAAAATACCTGTCCTGTAAGTAAATGTTCTTTCTCCAGGAAGCGTTTAAAGAGGTTCTGTGAACTCATTCCGATATCATTCTACAGTTTAGTATATGCAGTAGTTATTATACTGACCACAGCAAACACATGCATTGTTTCCTAGTTCCATTTTTCTTTTTAAACAGTTATTTAATGGTCTGTTTACATAGACAAATATAAGACATGAAATGACAGGAATTTCCAAGTAGATGTTTAATTGTGTTTATCTGGTCTTTGGGAAATTCTAGGTCCTTCTGGAGCAGGGGGTGGATGGAGCTAGAGGTTGAAGTAGTGTTTGAGTAAGCAAAGGGTCGTACTTTCCCCTCACAACTTCTCACCAAGAGCATGCATCTGAATGGAGATGCACATATAAAACTGCTCCCCTTGGATTGTTCACTTACCCTAGCCCTCTTTAAAATCAAGCATATACACTGTCATATCCTAATTTATGCTGGGAGAAGAAGAGTAGTCCTCAACCTTCAATGTGAAACCACTTTTGTGGTGCAGTGACTGAAAAAATTACGGTGTTAGTCTTGTAAGGAAAAGAGAGGGGGAGGATAGTTTCACAGTACAGTAGTTCTTATTACTAGAGACGTGTAATAATACCGGATGACTGGTATTCTACATACTGTTTATTCAGTAAATACCATAATTATTTTATCTTTGAAGAAGACAGCAGTATCAGGATTGTAACAGAGAAAACTACGCACAGTTGAAGAGCTGTTGAATCAGCAAAACACATAAATCTGTGCTTATGTTTTGCTTGCTTCAAAGGGATGACTTAAAGCTTTATTTAAACTTAAGCAGAAGTAATAAGACTACATGCATTAAAGTCCATGTTTCACAAAAATGAAATCTGGTTATACTTGGAGTTCTTACCTTTTTTAGAGCACTGAGACCTCAATGAAAATTAGCAACATGGCCACTCTGCCAGAAGTCACAGAATCACAGAATCACTAGGTTGGAAAGGACCTTCAAAATCATCAAGTCCAACCATTAATCCAGCGCCACCATGTCCCCTAAACCATGTCCTGAAGCGCCACGTCCACACCTTTTTTGAACACTTCCAGAGATGGCGACTCCACCACCTCCCTGGGCAGCCTGTTCCAATGCCTGACCACTCTCTCAGTGAAGAAATTTTTCCTAATACCCAATCTAAACCTCCCCTGGCGCAACTTGAGGCCATTTCCTCTTGTCCTATCACTAGTCACTTGGGAGAAGAGACCAACACCCTCGTTGCCACAACCCCCTTTCAGGTAGTTGTAGAGAGCGATAAGGTCTCCTCTCAGCCTCCTCTTCTCCAGACTAAACAACCCTAGTTCCCTCAGCTGCTCCTCGTAAGACTTGTGCTCCAGACCCCTCACCAGCTTCATTGCCCTTCTCTGGACACGCTCCAGCATGTCAGCATCCTTCTTGTAGTGAGGGGCCCAAATAGTCATGCCTCCATAGCTTAATAATTTTGGTAACTAATATTTTTAAAGAATTTTTTAAATATAAATTGATTGCAGTGCAATCAGAAGAAGAAAAAAAAGAATAGCATTGGAAAAACCAAATCCTTCCATCTGCCTGCCTGTAGATTTAATCTGTTGAAGCACAGTAAGAAACAACTTTGTTAAACTTTGTACTCCGAAAGATTTCAAATTACTTTCCATTGTCTCAAACAACTCAAATATTATGGCTTTTTAAATATGATGTATGCTAGCAGCAATATATTCAAATTATGATATCAAATTGATATTATTTCTAAAGGTTTCTGGTATTTGTGTTTTCTATTGGTGCCAGGCGTGACAAACAGTGAGACTTAACAGGTTTCATAAGAGGGAGCAGAAGGCCAGTCCATATATCAGTAATGCTCAGTTTATTATTTGTGCTAAAGACTCTCTGTAGATCTCTAGGTAAGTACTAAATAGGTTTGGTAAGTTTAGTTCCCTCTAAACCTCACCTTGTCATTCTTATAGTATTAAACATTAATTATCTGAACTCCCTGCAGTGGAACTTATTTGCATGACTCAAATATGTTCATCTGGGTAAAGTCTGCAGTCTACTTTTTCATGTATTACTTTTGCAAATATACTATTACTCATTATTAAGATATATAATACCTTGTTGCTTAAATGCCTCACACGGTAAAACACTTTCAAAATAGTAAATAATGCAAATAGAGATATTTTTGTAAAATAAATTTTTATCTGTAGAGTAGTTTTAAAATTATTTTTGGTAGAATTTGTCAGTAAATCTAGAATAATTTTAAAAATTATCATATGTATTTATTTTGAAGCAAATTTTCTTAACTTTTATACAGATTGCATAGGTCACCTGTGAAACACATACTGTGGAGGGGGGTTCTGTAAAATGACTTTTTGTAAAGTATTTCAATATCCTTTTGGTGCCTAAGAGGGTTTTCCTAAAGTTGTTTACACAGTCTTTGCTCAATTCTAATCAAATACTTATTGATTGAAGATTGTTCAAGTAAACGTTAATACAGTACACCAAGGCAATCAACTTTCAAAAGACAGACAGTATCTATATAATTATTTCAACACTAATATAGAGAAAATAAGTGCACCTATTCTTTTTTTTTTTTGCCTTCCTGGAGAAAGTAAAAATGTAGGTGAAGAGAAGCAAAACCATCTACTTTCTGTATCTCTGGTACAAAGGTAGATTTAAGTGCCAGAAATCAAAGGCACTGATGTAAACTGAGTATTACTTCAAGTGAAAATGGTTTAGACACTTGTAAACCAGATAAGAATTTTATGAGAAAGTGACTAATTCCCATTTTATCTTTTTCTTTTTTGCATACATTTTCGTAATTTATTTCCAACTCAGTTTAAAAATAAAGTAATATTATGAAGACTGGGGGTACATTTTTCTAGTTTTATATTCTTTAAATAAGCTACTTTTGCTTAAGTTGGAGCACAGGAATTGCCAAAGCATTTTTTTAATGAAGAAAAGCTTTATCTTCTAGCTTAGTCATAGAAACATATGCAAATATATTTGCTGTCTGCTTTGTACAGTTGGTAGGTAAATATACCTTGTGCATTTTATACACAAAATGTGAGGGTAAGAAATGGACAGATTTTTTGAACGGTACAGATTTGTCCTTGTTTTGGCTGGCATAGAGTTAATTTTCTTCCTCATAGCTGGTATAATGTTGTGTTTCAGATTTAGTATGAGAATATTGTTGATAATACACTGATGTTTTTAGTTGTTGCTAAGTAGTTGTAGTGCTTATACTCAGTCAGGTTCCTTTCAGCTTCCCATGCTCTGCCAGTGGGGAGGTGCACAAGAAGATGGGAGGGGGCACAGCCAGGACAGCTGACCCAGACTGGCCAAGGGGATATTCCCCACCATATAACATCAAGCGCAGTATATAAAACTGGAGTTGGCTGGGGGGTGGGAATCACTGCTCGGAGATGGGCTAGCAGTCACGTGGTGGTGAGCAATTGTTGCATTGTGCATCACTTGGTTTTGTATATTTCTTTATCAGTAATATTATTATTATTTCCTCTTTCTTTGCTACCCTATTAAACTGGTTTTATCTCAACTCATAATTTTTTTTTCTGATTCTCTCCCCCATCCCAATGTGTGGGAGAGAGGTGAGCAAGTGGCTACATGGTGCTTAGTTGCCAGCTGGAGCTAAACCATGGCAGAATTTCAAAATTGTGAACGACTGAAAAGGTACTCAGCAATTCAGACAGATATGCATGTTAATAAATGCTTTGTAAGTTCACATACATAGTGAAACTAAATGAATCTGTGGAAGTTTGTCATTCACAAGAATCAATAATAATAGAAGCAGAATGCAGAAAGCACACCGCTGTCCTTTTTTAGAGCTTGGCATCTGGCACTTTGGTTTTGTCATACTACTGGAATAATCTCCAGATACTAATCTGGACAGTGGTATTGAGAATTTCTCAGTATTGAATAGAGCTAATCTTACTTTATTGATCTTCGTTATCTCTCTTACCTGGGATTTGACAGAATGCAAAGGAAACAGATCTGTTTCATTTAGAATACTTGCATAAAATATCCTGTGTATTCTACAATGAAATATTGTATTCATTGGATTCTCCCACACTGAATGTATATGAATAAGATTACTACTAAGACTACTATTGATTTATGGTGAATAACAGCGAGAATCAAGTGGTACTATATCATACTGTGTTTTAATGACTCATGTGGACTCATTTCTCTTTTGCACAGCCTAACAAAATGAATTTGTTTCTTGACTGAGACTTTCAATTAGATAGTTAATTACGTAGCTCAGAATGTTTTGCCCGTGCGATATTGCAGTTTTCTATGAAACAAACAATTTCCTTTAGTTCCTAGATGACTTTTGTCCTGTCATGAATGCTTTTTCTTTATTATGCAGGATATAGTATTGGGGAAAGCAATTTATGATGAATATCAATGGTAATTCACTTTTACAGTGCTTTGGTAAATGAGAGCGTAAAATATATATTGATAATGAATTAAGAAGCAATTTTTTAATGTTTCTTTCTTCCATGTACTCTTTTGCTGAACTAACAACACTGTTAATTCCACTTTTAAACTGGTCTTGCTTTGGGAACACACATAATTATCACACTAAGCTGTATGATATGTTAGGATACAAGGAAAGTAGAACAGTGTATTGTAATTCTAAGCTTGGTTACTGTGAAATCTTAAATCAGGTAAGTGAAAGAAGAGGTTAGATTTTAAGCAAAATGTACCTGTAAGCTATCTGTTTCTCCTGAAAGCTGTGCTGCCAGTCATAGTCCAGAGGTTCAGAGAACAGCAGAGTTATTCAGCTGTCTAGTTGTTTTTTTGCCGTTGCCTGGATGGATCTGTTCACTTGACTGAGAAGTACTGTGGCACGTCCCTGGTCATCAAAAGTACCAACAGTACCTGCCAAAGGGGCAGTGTATTTGCTGCTGTCATTTCCCATTTTGCTGACAGGTCAGGTCTTGCAGGCTGAGCTCCCACGGAGCAGTGTCCATGTCCTGTCCCAGTGAACATATGGAGAATATAGACATCAAGGAGGGTGTTTGCAAAATATACTTACAGCTATAAAATCACATCCCTTTTCTCAAGCCTTGAAAGACTTTCTTAACATATTCTGGTCTACTGAGATGCTGTACTTAAATAAAAATTCTAAATGCTGAAAACTATTATGATTTCTTAATTAAATAGAAGTTTTCTAGAAATATTCTCTGTGTTCCAGCTGATTTCTGAATGAAGCTTATGACTCTTGAAGTAAAAATCGAGGATGGAGTTGTTCTTGATTACAAAAGAGAGCCATGTCTTCTGTATGACTTCACTACAGATTCTTTCATCCTTTTTACTTTGAAAGGAAAGGAAGCTGGTCAGTCAACTTAAAATCTGAAGTATTAAACATCAAGGCTAAAACCTGTGTTAAAGATTGACAGTGCAGATCATTAGAGCTTTAATTAAATAACCTTTGTTTTTTAATTAAGGATGACTTGCAAAGAGGAAACATGGATCCCAGTACTTTTCCTTTCCTGTCTCATAATTTCTCAAAGTTCTTATTACCTCTGATTGCCACTATATTAGTACATTACAATGTGCCAGAAACAAGTTTCTGAAGCTGTTCTTTGGCTTTGAGACCAGCTGGTACTGTATGGCTTCTTCCGTAAAGCTAAGCTCTCTTCCATGTCCAAAGCAGGGTGACCACATTGCAAGCACATCCTGGGAATGTTCCTTGGCCTGTATTAACCCCTGAGATGTGTGGAGACACAGTTTGGAGACTGCTATTTGGCTTGGGTCAAAACTGAGCCTGGGACTCTGCTAACACCACTGTGAATGATCATGTTATTTAGGCCTATTTGGATGTTTTTAATTTAATAATATTGCTGTAACCTTTTATTCTTTTAGCACGAGTTCATTCTGGTTTTGCTTGGTTTGGTTTTCCATTAGGAATTCTAATTTAGTATAAGAAATTCTGTAGCTGTGCCTGTGAGCCACAGTTGACTTAGTGCCTGGTAGCTGTGCCTGGGTGGGAGTATTAGAGCAGACATGTACTACTGAGTCCTTGTTATTTCTGCATGCCCCACCCTGTGTTTTTACAGGAGTTTTTGCTTAGCAGGTTTGTTAATCACAATATAAGTTGTCTGTTGAGTTTTTGTAGGAAGGAATCTAACTTTGTCATGCAGGTACATCCAATGGATGCCAGTAAGAAGCTATAATTTTGAATATACAAAGTTTGAAGTTAAAAGTTGAGAACTGAGATGGATTAGAAAGCCATTTTAAACCTGCTTTTGTTTGCTTTTGTTATTTTGGAAGTTCAACTGCTAATTTTCCATTTGGAGAGAGAAAGAATGACAACAGTTCTGTGCTTTCAGATATTTGTCTGATGTAGATGTTAAGAATACAAATTTTCAGATTAATTGGAAAAGACTTCATTGGGACCAAAGGAAATATTCTTCTTTACTCCCTAATGATAAATACAACAAAAGCATAAATACATAAAATGGAAAGTACTATCTCAAATATTGCAAATGTAAGGGTTTTAAGTTTGTACATCCGTTTCAAGTTAAAATATGTTATGTCCTGCCTACATATGCACAGAAGCAAAATCATGCACATACATCCTCAGAAAAATGGGTTTCTATATGCTTATTTAGTGTCTTTTGCTTTCCCTCCCAAAATAGCACTTACACATTTGCTAGCAGTAACAGTTACCAAAGGATGATAAGTATCATTAATATTTTGTTACCTCACCTTAAAAAAGAATATTTCAGGAAAATAATAAACTACCTCAGTCTTTTGAAGATGGTCACTTGACATTGACTATTTTTGCAGTTTGAAATAAATACACTAGATATCTCTAAGACTTTTAAAATCTAGGACCTCATAATTCAAATAATACATGAAACCTCACAAAAGACAAGTCGTTTTAACCGGCAAACTACTTGATCCCAGATAAATCCTCTCTTTGTGGTGAGATTATGGTATTACAAATGGCCTTGGTGACAAATGGAGCCTAATTCAAAACATCAAGTCACACATCACCTACATAAATAGCATTCAGGGAAGTCTGCCTGTAAAGATGAAGTTACCTTGAAATTGTTTTGTTCTAATATATATTAAAATTATTTTTTTCTGAATTGAGCTTCTCTTTGACAAAAGTTCTTTTTAGAGAGTATTTTACTTCTTGGTTTTTATAGTTAATGTTCATTAACATTAGTAGGTTATTTAGAGGCAGTTTCAGGAAAATAAATCCCTTTGCTGTTGTGCAATGAGCTGTTGCTTGATGGATCTAGAGTGTCTTTAAGTTTCCATAATCAGAGTTGTTCCATATCAAGCAAAAGGACTAAAGAGCTTTCTTGTATCTTTACTCTAGGAGAGTTCTCTTCAATATTTTCCTTTGGCAAATCTGAGGACTATAAAGATTTTTATTTTTCTTTCTCTTTTATATGTCTAGGAACCTGTGATATAGTGATATTTGCCATGTCTCACAGTCATCCTTTTTCTGCTTTATCATCTGTTTCTCATTTCAGGGGTTTCCTAAAGGATTGTGAGAGAAGCAAATTATTAGTAAATTCAATTTTCAGACAATAAGTTTTAAAAAAGGAACCTAAGGGCATCCTGTATGAAATTACACTTTCAGAAGTTCAGAAATTGTGAAGAATTTCAATAGAGCACATCCCATTTGTTTCCTGTGTTAGAGGCAGCCAAGCCTGAATCATTGGTCATAAGAAGGTCAATAAAACAGAAATCGTTACTTGGAGAAGTGAGGCAGGGCCATCTGTCAACTTCACCTTTTAATAAAATTTCCCTAGGGAGACACACTGAAAAAAAAAAAAAAAGGAACTAGCTTATTTAGACAATTAGAATGACACTCTCAGTAACTTTGCCTTCATCCTCACTGGGATGTCAGTCACTGCTTTGCTACTGTGAGCCTGTTTCCAGACATTTTACAAAAGCTCATGTGATTAAATGTTTCTTGGAAATGGTTACAACTTGAATTTAACCAGATTCCAAAATGCGTAAGGGCATTCGTGACAAAAGTCTGCAGGATCAAGCCTTTGTCCAGGGAAGCGAATGTATTTTGTGAGATGTGAAATTCCGTTCTCTCTTTTGTGGGACTTGACCTTCAAGAAAATTGTTCATGAACAGGAAATAATTAATAGATAATTTGGCAGTTATTAATCACCAAGCTATAGGATATTGCATGCAAGAGTACTTTGCCATATCCCCTGTAACTATTTGTATTGAAGAATATGAATTTAAACTGTTCAAAAGAAGAAAGGAAGCTCAATGATTAGGACACAGGGTTGAATGAGGGCAGTCTTGACTTTTAGCTTTTTCTGACTTTTGTGTATGACTCTGCTTTTTTATGTGGGTTTGGTGTTAAATGAATGAAAATAATTTTTTATTTATTTAGACATATCCCCCTAGATTTCACTTTTGCTGCTGCATTGATATGTGATGATACAGGAATAACTATTTAATCAAGGTTGGTTTACTGTTTTTCTGTGAAGAAAGAAGCATGTAAAGACATTGTCAGATTCAATTCTAGTATATCAGCAGTACTTTTTCATTGTTTAATTTGGTATTGATGATGATTGATGATGATTGATGATGGTGTAATATACTGGTAGTATATTACATTTATTTTAGAATTTTAAGTGAGGAACAGTAATATATATTTTTGAATTTATTAACTGTTATTGATTAAGTATGAAATCCTGGACAAATAATTTTTCTTCTCTCCTTCAGTTCTGTAAAACAAAGATAAACAATCTTCAGTTAAATACAGAGATGTTCTTCAAGAATTAATGGGTTTTAAACACTTTGCAAATGTGAAATATTGCCTCTGAGATAAATTGTATAGTTGTAGTAGAATCATTTTTATTTGTGTTGAGTATTAAACCTATAAGTTGTGGTCAGCAAGCAACATGAGTTATATAAAAAAGTACTGATTAGCAATTATTAAAGGTACACGTCTGTCCGACTCAGTGCATCACAGATTTGAAACTGATATACACTCATATTAACAGAATAACCATATTTACAGCTATATTTACTCATATACATATTATAAGGAACCTTAAATATCTTGTCTGGTTTATTTACTGTCTGCTTTCTGAGACCTTTTAAAAAAGCATTTTAAGAACCTTTTAAATGTAGTTATCATTATTACACTGGCCTGGTTTCAGCCAGGATAGAGCTGGTTTTCTTCACAGAAGCTGGTGTAAGACTGTGTTTTGGATTTGGGATGAGAAAATGTTGATAAGGTGCTGATGTTTTGGGTTGTTGCTGAGCAGTCAAGGACAGTCCAGCTTCTCGTGCTGGGCTGCCAGCGAGCAGGCTGGGGGTGTACGGGGAGCTGGGAGGGGACACAGCCGGGACAGCTGACCCAGACTGAGATATATTCCCTACCATATAACATCACGCCCAGTACATAAACTGGATTTGGCCGGGGGGGCGGAAATCGCTGCTTGTGGACGGGCTATCGATCGCCGGGTGGTGAGCAATTACTGTACTGGGCATCACTTGTTCTTGTACATTCCTTTGTCAGTATTATTATTGTTATCGTTGTTTCCTTCTCCCTTGCTGTTCTATTAAACTGTTTTTATCTCAACCCACGAGTTTTTTCCCAATTCTCTCCCCTGTCCCACTGGGGGAGGGGGGAGTGAGCAAGTGGCTGCGTGGTGCTTAGTTCCCGGCTGGGGCTAAACCACAACAGACACAAACATTTTAATCTGGCTTTTAACCTTTTATAAAGGATATCAGTAATCTCCGTTATCTCATATAATACCGCTATAGAAGTTGGCAGCACTTCCTGTACCTTTGCAGGGGCAACGTTATGTATGCTAAACTGCTTAAGCTGAGTGCCAGCTTCTAATATTTCTTCTGCTGCTGAACTTTCCCCTAAATCCTTCATGCTGGAGAATTTGAAAAACAGAGTTGTTTTCTTCTCATAATCTTCCTACTGCTTTCTGATAGAAAAATAAACCAATTTCCCTGGAACATTGTATTACGGTTGAAGGGAAAATCATGCTTCCAGAAATCTCTCTTTACAAATTAACAATAAAACATTACAATATTTTTTCCACGTTCAAAATCCTTTCAAGAGTAACCTTTCCTTTCTTTCATACAAACTTCTAGTGAAATCCACAAAAGAAAAAAGGGAGGCATTCATAGGTTTTCCAGAAATTTGTGATTAATTCCATAAGGGGAATCAGCTTTCTGATAACCTCAACGCAGCACTTCTGAACATATTACTATAATAAATTACAATATATGTAATTTTAAAGATCAAAGCAAAGATTGACTAAATCACTATACTGGCCTTAAAGAGTGTAAAATACCAATGATTTCAATTTGTATTGGGAATTAATTTGACATATTGATTCATTGGTTGTGTGAGCGCATCTTTTCCACACTTGAATGATTCTCTGCAGAGATTTCCAGAACTACTTTCTTTCTTGCATCTGTTACATAGGTGCTGAAGAACAGTAAATAATATGTGTGTTACAGTTGTTCAAAGACGTTTTATAAAGCTGAAAGAGTTGAAAGGGCACACTAGAAAACAGGGGAAAAAATAAATAAATTAACCTTTCATTACTTTTTTTCCAGTTACATTACGTTACAAACTAGGAAGCTATTTCACCAAATCTCTTCACAGCCTGCTTGTCAGAGGCACATATGCCGAGAGGAAAGATAGATTTTTCTTATCACCACTGAAACAGAGAGACAGACAGTCATCAGAGGAAGTGAATGATTACTGTAACCCCAAACTGAATTTCCTTTAAGAACAACACAGAGACTGGTTAGCAGACTGAGAGCAAACCAGGTAGTGTGGATATGAGAGTTAGGGGCTTACTTGTTAATTGTTACTAAAAAATGCATTAGAGATATGTTTTTAATTTATGTCTCTTCACATCATGTTTTTAATAAATAAGCTAATGATTTTAGTAGCTTTGTTAAAGAAACCCAATCTTGACATTGTACACAAGCCTTCACAGCCAGTGGTATTAAATGCCTTTGTTATGTCAGTAAAGGCAAAGTTGTGACTCGGGGATTTTTATCTATGTTTCTGTTGTGTTTCTTGCATAGTACTGATAATATCTGTTGTTCCATAACCTTTCTGTTATCTGAGCAAAATTTTATCAGTTATAAAACAAAAGGCCCAGCTGAACTTGATTCTTGAAGGAATTTGTATGGTATCTAAAAAAGCTGTCATATAAATTAGAGCATTTGTACTTCAACCCCAAAGAATCAGGCTTTTAGTTTTGGGAGATTACTGCTAATTTCACTAAAAGTGCTTTATGCTTATTTAAATAATCTTTACCACCATGCATGTAGATTACTGTTATATAAAAGTCAGAGGCAAGTCAAGAGCATTTTTTCAGTTTTTGTGAGAGTATGTTTGTAGGAATTGTGGTATGCTGAGGCAGTTGGTTAATAGCCTCATCACTGATGCTAGACTTCTTATTAGGAGGGTTTCTCAGTGGTTTAGAAATGAGTTTCTAGAACACCACTCCTTTCATTTTGAAAAATATTTTATCTGAAGTCCATAAGTAAAGGATGTTTGAGGCACAACCATTCTTTTAGGAACGTCATGCATTTCTTCACTTAATTTGCAGTATGATTGCAGTTCTTCTGCTTCACATACTATGTCATAGAGCTTTCAATTTAGGTAGAGAAATACTATAAGAATTAAAAAAAAAATTGGTGTGTAATGCTCTATTAGTCATTCAGGATTATAGGCTAATCGTTCCTCATCAAATGAAAAAGTTTAGGGTGCTCAGCATTCCTTGAGTACCCTAAACTTTACAAATTTAATTTTGAAATACATTACTTTCTCAAAATTTAAAAAGAAGAATGAAGTTCCATCATTTGAAAAAAAGGCTGACACTAGGCTTCCTCATCAATAGTCTGTTTGTTTTGGAAGAGGTTTCAGGGATAACCTGCTGCTGCTACCTAGAGAGGAATGGTGTGATTCAGGGCTTTTGGGTTCCTTTCCATGTTTTGAAAGTAAATGTATTCCCATGGACACACAGTCATCTTTCCATTTCCCTTAAACTTGATTATTTTGCCTCTTGCTCAAAGTTTCTTAGTTTCTAACAGCCTTCCAAGCTTGTTTCTTTCCCTCCCCACCACTCTTTTAATATTTCACTCTTTTGTAAATTGCCTTGGTCTTCCCAAACATTTCCAGAAATCTGAGTCCCCATGCTCAATAACCAGTCTCTCTTTTGCCAAATTTACCATCATAGTTGCAGTTCCTTCCCTACTATATAAGTTTTCCAGCTTCTTAAAGTTGTCTTCTACCATTTCCTTTTTCATGGTGCAGCCCATTACAGTTGTTGTCATGCCTAGTCTTCCTCTCTTTAAAAACAGTTTCCTTGTCCTAAATTATTCCTTTAAATAAATCTACAATCTGTTCTTCATGACCACAGAGAAAGTTATCATTCTCTAATATACTTTTCCTTTCTTTTTTTATTGTACAGAAATGTGCTATTTACTTATGTATACAGAGGCACAAAAAAATGTGAAAAATAACTTAAACCAGTTACAAAGTCTGACAAGGTATAACTTGTATGAACAGCATGGCGATAAATCAGAATCTTATCATGAAAGTCAACAAGCCTCATATCAGGCAATGTTATTGATCTTGCGTATAATATATAAAACAAAGGGTTTTTAGAATGCAGACCAGATTTATTTATAACGAAATCCAAAAGATAAAAGAGAGTTACAGGAATAAATTCACATCTTTCATAGTGTATTCAGAAAGTTTATAAACACTGCATTATGGCTTTTGTTTCACCTTACAGGAGGGTATTTCTAAGGTAGTACATACTCCACTGCAGCAGCTGTTCAAGATGCCAGAGACAGAGTTGCTTAAGTGTTTGAAAGGATCTTTGGAGCAATTAATGAATCAGCCTTTGGAATTATATAGCACGTTGAAATCACAGGATGGCTCACCTAATAAATGAAATGAATTCTTCAGAACTCTTCCTTTTACATGCACTTGATTTAATAATGACTTAATGTGTTGTCCCTTTCATCCAACCATTTACAGTTTAATTTTAGTGTTTTCAGGAGTATATTAGAATTGTGTGATTTGAGGCTATGTCTCTAACTGAGAGCCAGACTAGTGGATGTTATACACTTGGACAAGATGCAAACTATTGAAGGAAAAAGCAATGTATTTTATGGATAGCAGTTATGTGGTAATCTGTTCTTGGCCTCTTTCTTCTTCCTGGACTTTGCAAGAACTACAGCTACTGCAGCCCTGGGGCAATAGTGACGTTATCTGCGGCTACAGCATTACTGACAGAAAACATTCCCATAATTGATAAATAAAATATAAACCTGCTAGAGTATAAGAGAGGTTTATCTTTTCTGTTGCTAAGGACCACGATGATCCTTCTGTCCTTGGAGAATTCTCTATTTCTCTGTATTCACAGAGAGATGTGTGTATACTGAACCCCTCTCAAAGTTGTCGTATTTAATTTACCTTCTTTAAGGAAGCTACTTTTCATGGCCAGAACACATTTGTAGTGTCATTTAATGTAAGTAAGCTCTCTCAGTCTGATTCACTGCTGTATGTTTACAAAATTCACAGTTAAAAAATCCAATGATTTTAAAATGACAGTCTTTGTTGGGGAGGCAGCTACAGAAGTTTTATTTTGCTGTGTACTTTTCTCATACTAAGACGTTGTTTATAGGACTTATATTACTAATGGATTTTAGAGCAGCACAATAATTTAAATGTCTCTCATAGGCCACAAATGGTGATAATATTATTGCAGACTGTAATTCTTTTCTGCTTATTGGAATGGGACCAGTCATTCCTTCAAATGGATATGTTGATATTAGTCAATAAGAATAAATAAGTTTTTCTGGTAAATGAGTGTTCGGGAGCTGAAAAGAGAAAAGATGCATCAGAAAGAGGAATTCACAAAATAGGTATTAGAGAACATACATTTCTTCTGCGAGCAGGTCCGCTTGTGATGCGTTGATGTTACCAGAACAAGTTGTAAGGGCTTCCTCGGTAATCAGCTCCACACCAACACAGAGGCTTTCACCTCCCAGCACTTTCATGATTTCTTTAGGGAGAGTGAACTGTAGTCAACATTCAGTAGAGCACAGCTTTAAATATTAGTAGCCTATTTGTAGCCAGACACAGTTTCTTGTTATACATAATCATAGAATTATTTGGGATGAAAGGGACCTTTAAGGTCATCTAGTCCAACCCCCCTGCAATGAGCAGGGACATCTTCAACTAAATCAGGTTGCTCAGAGCCCTGTCCAACCTGACCTCGAATGTTTCCAAGGATGGGACGTCTACCACTGCTCTGGGCGACGTGTGCCAGTGTTGCCACCCTCATTGTGAAGAATTTCTTCCTTCTATCTGGTCCAAATCTATGCTCATTTAGTTTAAAACCATTACCCCTTGTCCTATCACAACAGGCCCTGCTAAAAAGTCTGTCCCCATCTTTCTTAGAAGCCCCATTTAAATACTGAAAGGCCGCATATGTCTGTGCTTGAGCCAATATATAAAAAAAAATAAGTAAATATGGTGATTCTGAGACAGGAACCTCTCTTGGGTTACATAAATTTGGGTTATACGGAGTTAAACTAATCTCTGATAAAATAACAGGGAAAGGAACTCTAGGGTAGGGTGTTCTCCAGGCCATTGCTTAAGTCACACACAGTTTTTGTCTTCACATAATTAATTTACTAACTACTTCATCTTTCACGTGTTGCTAATCTCTTTTTGAATTTCCTCAATGCATGTTATGCACATTTAAAATTGCTTGCATAAAAAGCTCTGTAAAAAAACAGTTCATTGTTGAAATGACCCATCATTTTCAACTGTATTTCAAGCATAGTTACCACCAGCCAGCTAGACTTATTTTAAGGCAACAGGTAACTTAAGAAACAAGGAAAAGAAAGAAGGTGATTATTAGAAAAGTCAAGGATATTGAAATTGGATGGAAAAAGTTATCTTGGAAGCATTTTTGATGGTATTTTAATCTTTTCTAAAAAGGCCATTTATTTTCTAACATAGAACACATTTCAGAATTAACTTATGACTTAATATGATCGTAAACTCTACCTACAGTATGTCCCAGTAATTATGTTAAAAGAAAGACTGAGTATTTGTTACCATAGTGAGCAGAACCTTTCCCTTTCAGAAGTCTGAGTTGTTCCTTGGTGTAATAAAAACTGTAGGGTATAGATGGGAGGAAAAATTCTGCTTTTACTGGTCAGGAAGGAGAGAGGAATAATTGGAAGAATTTAGATTTAGAATTTAGAAGTAAGGATGTCTGGGAGAGAGCTTATAGTGCAATGTAACTGACTACAAATAGCAGCATATGACTGTTGGCTGTGAGGGGCTGAAAACTCTTTATGCCTAAATCAGAGCTAATTAATTTCTAATCAGTAGAAAATACTAAAAAGAATGCATATATTTAAATTTCTAAATGAGATGTGTATATCTATACTTTTAAGTATATATAGATAGATTTATGCATGTAGGCACGACTGTGATTACATCCCCCGAGTGATTCTTACACTTGTTTGACTGCATTGTGCCAACTTTCCTTTTTCCTTCCGGACATGTTGCTGTTGTGCCCTGTGAAGAATTCAAGCTTGTCTGTACACATTAGATGTACCGAGAGAAGTCCTCTGGGGATTTAAGTTTCAGGATATAGAACTTGTGAAACATAATTGGGACTAGAAGGCAGAGGAGTACATGAAAAGTTCCAATCACTCAGGAGAGAGGCACCCTTAGATGTGTATGGTATGCTCTGGAGAAAGCACGTACATCTACACCTTCTCAAATGCTTACCTAGGATAAGTTTTTTCATACAAATCCACTCCCACATCCTGCTGAATTAGACCTATGAAAGACTCTGATATCTTTGATGTTTAATGATCGTTTTAGTCTAGTAGTGCTACATTACAGGTGCTGTGGTTTAACCTGGCAGGTAGCTAAAACAACCACACAGCCTTCTGTTCACACCCACATCCTCTCAGAGGGATGGGGGAGAAAATTGGAGGAAAAAAAAAGGTAGAATTTGTGGGTTAACATAAAGACAGTTTAATAGGACTGAAGAAAAAAAAAAAAAAAGAATATACAAAACAAGTGATGCCAGCACAATCGCTTACCACCTGCTGGCAGATATCCAGTTAGTTCTTGAGCCGCTGTGCCTCCCCGGCCAACTCCCCCAGGTTATATGCCGGGCATGACACTATATGGTATGGAATATCCCTTTGGCCAGTTGGGGACAGCTCTCCTGACTCCGTCCCGTCCCAGCTTCCCGTGCAGCCCCAGCCTTCTCGCTGGCAACCCAGAGCATGGGAAGCTGAACACTCCTTGACCTCTTAGCAACAACTGAAAACATCAGTACCTTATCAACAATTTTTTCATCCCAAATAAAAAACACAGCACTATACCAGCTATCAGGAAAAAAAGTGACTCTATCCCACCTGAAACCAGAACAGGGAAATCCAGATGAGGAAGAGGAACTATAAAACATAAAATAGGAGAGAAAAGAGTTCTTCATGAGTTCAGTGGAATTACAGGACTGATAAACCTGAGTTAGTGTCTTTAAATCTACATTAATTAATTTCTATGGTCAGAACACTGCTCCAATTTGGATAAAGGGCACATATGAGTCCTGAAAAGTTGCAAAAACAATTCCAGTGTTTGCTTATGAAAATATCACAGTTTGAGTGATGATTTCTACTAGTTGTAAAGTATATGGAACTTTGATATAGGTCATCAAAGAAATGGAAATGCTAAACACTTACTTCTGAGTTAGGTATCAGAATACTTTTTGAGTGTCTTGGTTTAACAATCTCTGTGCTTCATTTTATGATCTCTAGAATGGCAAGAATATTGCTTAATTACCTCCAAGGCATGTGCACAGGCAGACACACACAGATGTTTATATTTAAATTTTCAATGTATGATAATAACTGTAATAGAGGAAAAAAATTACAAGTAATTGAAAAGATTTTACTTTTTTATACTTTTAGAGACATAAATATAATTGGTATAATGCAGTTATGTATATGAAGAAAATTTTCTTTGAGAAATGAGATATAGTTGCCTGTTTAAAAATCAAGTTCCATCTTATGGTTAATGACATAATGTATAAAAAGACAAAAATATACTACACTATTATAAATAAGCAGAATTTAATACTTTTTATTTGAGTATTTTTTTTTTTAATTAAGCTTACTGTAATATTTTAAATGTACTTTTCTGTTTCTCTTTTATGGTTGTGTGTCTATTACTTCAAATAAATACTTAATTTGCTGAAGAGTGGTAAAAAAGTCATAAAACACTGAACACTACACATTTCTCTGAGACAAAGCAGTAAACATTTCCATTGAATGCACTGACTATATAATAGGCTCAACATTACGGCAAATATATGTTGAAACCAATTTGGCATCAGTTATTCTTTTAAGTATGTGTGAATATTATTGAGAGCTATACTGTCAGTTTAAGAGCAGCTGATTCTAGTTTACCATGTACTGTTCCTAAGGAGTTAAAAATTAACCTGAAATACTGGAGTTATGACTATTCATGAAGAACTTTGATATCACTGAGTCGTTTGAGAATTACCTTTAATTACACTGCGGCAAGTTTGGGGTGGCAATTAGATTTAGTCTCCTAAGAATAATAAAAAAAATAAAGTTACATTTTTGAACATATACTTTCTTTAAAGGCCAATGTAATTACTCTAGGAAATTCATAGTTCCTCATCTTTGGACATATGCATAGTAATGATGAATAGCCCACACACTGTGACCTCTGTTATTAATTTTGCTACCATGTGGTTTCTCGATGTGACTATTTTTAGAAGCTTTCAGGGTTCATCTTCTTAAAAATACCTAAACATTTTGATATTTTAAAGATCATTCTGCAAGAGGTATAACTCCCATTTTCATGTAAAAAATCAGCCATCTGCTATCTGAATACCATTTAAGGGTACAAATTTAATGTGTTTTGATTTGATGTGATTTGATTTGGGGGTGGATGACAAGGATGGGTATATTAGTTTTCAAAACAGAATAGTACTTTTTAATGACTCTCTGAGTCATCAGAAGAACTGTTATGCTCTTTGTCTCACATGTGACTATGAATTTGCCACTATGGTATGGATTTTGGTCTCTGATTTTACATGATTTGTAATCCATTCAAATTTTGCCATTAGAGCAATGAGTAGATTACACAATACTGAACTTGATTTTTGAAAGAGTTTACTTGAAAAGATTTGAAAAATAATTTGAAAAATATATATTGCCCTGTAAACACTTTGCACTTCTTGAATTGTTTTAGGTGTTATTTACATATGCTAAGAAAGAAATGTCAACAGGATATTCTGCAATTATTCTAATCTTTCACGCAGTTGATATTTCTTGACCTTGCAATCTTTATAAGTGATGAAATCCTTACAAGTCAATGTTTAAACAAGATAAACAATTGCTTCTCACCAGCACTGCTAAAGTATCGTAGTAACTCCTGTAGTCTTCTTCGCTCTTCCATTTTCCTGCAGTTCAATAAATTTTTTATATAGAAGATCATGTTATGAGGGTAGGAATCCCAGAAGATTATGTCAGAGGGATGATAAAACCCCTACGTTGAATCTTTCAAGAGGACTCTCAATTTCAGATTTCCAGCAGGGCTCCCATCAGTATGGAGCCCTGCTCCTGACATCTTTAATTTCCATCTTCAGTGCAGGTTTATGGCACTGACCAGATGCATTTGTTCTCTTACTAAAATATGTGTTTATATTCCTTAAAGAAAAACAAACACACACAGAGTAAGTGATGTTTTTAGGGACATTTCTGTAACGTGGTTCACAAAGATCCTCTCTTCTTCTTATAAATGCGCAATTGCATACACAAGGCAGCTTCTTCATTAGCAGTGCTAATCTGTAAGATGAATGAAACATCCTCTACATCTTCATGCTGAAACAGAAAGGCAGCTGCCACTAATGAAATTTATAATAATAAAGAGATAAATTAAAATGGAGTTTCCTTCCATGTTTTATTGATCAATATAATTGAGTCTAGTCAGACATACATAAAACACCATAAAGTATGAGTACACTTATGAGTATATGTAAAATGTATCTACTTTTATGTTTCCAAGACAGTTGTTATCTCACACCTATCATATGGTGGAGAACATACTTATTATTTTTCCAACATGCTGTCTTTTGAACAAGGTGTTCAAAATAATAGGAGCTAAATTTGGCATATTATACAAAATTTTCTTGAAGAGCTAGGAAAGCCTAATTAGAGAGGAATGACTGAAAATAATCTGTTGGAATGTAAAACCCACATAGAGCTCTTGTCTCATAAGCAAGATGAGTCCTGGTCTCCTGTGGTGTATGAGTAATGAGAGGAAGACTCCATTTTAGATGGTAATTAAAGACCCAATGAGACATCATAATTTGGCACTGATACCAGGTAAAACAAAACTGCAGAAGGATTTATCATTTTCTGTCTACACTCTCGTCTAAAACCTTGGAATCTACCATAGCATTGGTTGCACTTCATCATCATCTTGAAAGGCTATCTAGAGCATGTCACAAAGGTATACTTCATCCTCCTCTTAATTTTTTTCTTTATCCAGAAATTGAGAGTATAATTCTCTAACAATCAACATTAGGTAACCTTTTATATCAGAGTCCAATACTTTCTGCCCAGGCTTTTTTAGATATTCCACACATATGTGGAATAATGTGTCTTTAATGTTTAATAGCCAAAGTTACTTATTCAAAGTTACTTGACATTACATGGGATTTTGATTTAGCAGAATGATGTATCAACACACTTAAACGCTAATGTAAGTACAGAACCTGCTAGAGACAGGTTTCAGGTATACGTTCCAACTTTCAGTGTTCCCATGGTGATCACATGACATCCCATTTTCCTTCAAGAGAAGATGACCAGCTGTTGGACATAATCCAAGCCTCAGTTTTTGTTAACTTGCTCCCTTCAGTATCTACAGCATCCCATAGTCTTCTTCCTTTATGAAACGGTCACCCAGATCAATACCCAGTTGAATATTTAACCACAACGTCATCTCCAGCACTTCAATAGGGTTTTACCTCTATTTAGGAATCTGTGTGGCTACTGACATGAACCTGTTATGAACAGGATTTACCACAGTGTTTGTTGCTTATTTCGTGAATTTACAAATTACCACAAGTGGGACCCCTCCTGGAGATATTAACAGATTCACTCTTTTGTAGCTATTATTTTAGTAGTTGTTGTGGTTTAACCCCAGCCAGCAGCTAAGCACCACACAGCCACTCGCTCACTCCCCCACAGTGGGACAGGGGAGAGAATTGGAAAAGTGAGGAAACTCATGGTTTGAGATAAAGACAGTTTAACAGGTAAAGCAAAAGCCCCACATGCAAGCAAAGCAAAGCAAGGAATTCATTCACTGCATTCAACATTTTCTCATCCCAAATCTAAAACATAGCCTCACACTAGCTTCTATGAAGAAAATTAACTCTGTCCTGGCTGAAACCAGGACATTAGTCCATTCCACCATTCTACTATCCTACTATTTTGAGGTTGGAAAGTCCCTTGTACATTGAAACACACTGTTTGCACTTCTTTCTTCTTAGTTTGAGCCGTTATAAAACTGTATTTCTCAGGGCAAATAGCAAACCATTGATTTAAAGCAGCAGTGCAGCTTGTTTGGGGTACACGCTCCCTCTATCCCAATTATTTCTACTTCTGTAACAATGTATTTCCAGCCTTCTGGTCCTCACTTTGAGGGTCAGTTACAGAATAATCTACTTGCCACTTTTCCTGAGTAGATTATCAAAATGTTGTCCTTTTGACATGTGCTGTACCACTGCTTCAGAAAAACAGCATCAGACTACATTTGGTTTTGGCAGAACTTTTCTCACAGACCATTCTCACACTACAGCTTATTGAAATAAAGGTGGGGCCCAAGCCACTTCCCTGTGGGTTTCAGTGGCTTTGCATGCTGTGTCTCATCCCTGCTACTGATCATGAGATGCAGGAGCTAAGGATCCTGCTGCCTGAGCCTGGTCCTGGCCACCAGTTCTCCCAGGACAGCAGTGGGTAGTCCATACAGTGGCTGCCTCATTAGTCCTTTGGCCTTTCAACCAAACGCAATGGTGCTCCCTGGGTGCACCATCTGGAGGGGATTTGCCTTTAGTATTTTTGCGTGCAGACAAATGGTATTGTGGTTGTGTTTAACCACCTCTATGGGCTGAAGTCCCACCCTAGATCCTGGTGTTGCATGTCCACCATGCCCCACCACGTCTGCCTAGCTCAGCCAGGTATTCACACTCTTGATTAACTCAGGGAGAAGCATTTACTCAGCTTCATCCATTCAGCGGATCCACCCAGGTGATCGAGCCTTTCAGCCAGACCAAAGTCCCCTGGGTGCCCTCAGCACTGAGTGAAGCTCTGCTCCCTTCGCAGCAGCTCCCTTCTTCCCAACACCCTTCCTACCCCTTGGGGCCTCCTGCCATGCTAGGTGCTCACCGACCAGTAACACCTTCTTTCTTTAAAGCAGCTCCTAGCTTTTTCTTTTGCAAAACATGGTGAATAAGTGGTTTATATAATTGTGGGCCATCTGTACTTTCTCCATCACAAGTGGTGCAGTAGTTAAAAGCAGAAGAGTTTTCAGTCTTTGCCATTTTGACTTTTCCCTTTTGGTGTGTCTTTTTTTTTAAAAAAACTGAATCAGATGGTAGATGCAATTTTTACCAGTAATTCACCCTGTTTCAGTGTTTATTAATTTTCTCCCATCACCCTAGTACAATTTCAATCTAGTCTAGAGGACATGCAGGAAGCGAACATATGAAAAAGAAATAAACCTCTTTACAGGAAAAAAATAGCTAAGATGTGTCATTAAAAGAGAACTTGAGTTACTTCATATTTTCAAGGCCTCAGCAGTTCCCCTCCCCCCATCAATATTAATCGCTTAAAACATTCAGCAATGTTATTGTCACAGTTTAGCTAGCAGATTAAGATTTAAATATAAAGATAAGGATTAAACCGCTAATCTAATTTATTTATATAGTGTTGAACAATGATGGATGCCTTTAACAACTTTGTGCCAGTTTTCCATCAAAAACAAAAACAGAGGACCATATTTTACTATTTGTATTACAGCAAAACTCATACTGAAATAAATAAATATGAAGGTAATAAGATTAAAAGCAATTTTTATTAGTAGATAAGAAACAATAACAAAACACATATAAGTGGTTTACATTTAATCATTTTGTTCATCTGGATAATCATGGGTAATTTTCTCTCTGCAAGTTATATTAACAAACACATTTCCTTCAGGTTGTTTCAGACTATCTTCTTTCTAGAAAAATGGTTTCCAGGTTCTTAACGAAAGCAGCAAGTTTCTTGAATTTGACCTGCAACTGCACTCTGAAAAAATGATAGACTGAGCTCTGTGATACTAATTGTGTGGTTTGGGAACTAACCCTTATTAGTTACCAAATGACTCATCAGCTGCTGAGACAACTCTTTAGTAATCCGAGTTTGAAACGGAATGGCTCTTTGAGGGGTACTTAAATAGGAGTAATACTTTGCTGCCTTTAATTGCCACACCTATAAATGTCCTGATTTGGGCTAACAGCTTTAATTAGATGGTATTTTATGCTGTTTCTAGATTTTTAGAGATTACTTTCAAGCATGTGTGTATGTATTTTTTCTTTGTTGGATGCATCATCAGCATAAGCATTTTTCATATTTTTATTTACATGAGTTTCAGATTTTTATGTAAATGCACATGTGAGTAAAAAGAGTGCTCTTTTCAATAATGCATAAGATGATGCTTGGACCACAACATCTGTAAAAATTATACATAATTGACGTTGTCAGCATCAATCCAGCTTTTAAATAGCTGATACCCAATGAATGACATTACATTTATGAAGAATTGTGAATGATGAATGTGCACTACTGCTAATCATGCTATCACCATGATATCTTTTTAAAAGTTATGATTCATTGCAAATCTCTTCAAATGCAATGCTGGTCTAGATTAATGCAGTAAAAGTTTCCCCATGGAAGAAAATAACTCTTTAAATTAAATTACACTTCTCAATTGTAGAGCTGCTATTACAATTTAGATTCATATATATTTGATTACAATTTCCAAAGACAATTAAAACAAAACAGATAGCTTATCACAGCTTCAGTCTCAGAGTCCTTTAGCAATCACAAATAAACACAATCATACTCATAAATCTGTAACTCCCAGATTTGGTTGTATTTTCCCGGTACCGTTCTTCATTAATATGACAACTTCAGTTTATGTATACTATAAAGACATCACCTTGAAATGCAAACACAATATTTAGCATTAATTAAATGAAGTTTGTACAATTCACATATTCCTGAATTTCTGTCCTAACTTTTATGATTTTACAGTCACATCTTCTCATTTTCTTTTTTTTTTTTTACTCTTTTGTAACAAACTACTCCCTCTCACACTTTAAAAGATTTTAAGGATAACTTCAGACGCTCATTTTCTGTGGAGAAAACATTATTATTTTCTGACCAATTCTGCTGTCCTAGACTTTGTCTGGTGCCCTGCTTTGAAAAAGATAGCTTTGCTTCTCTACAGTCTGTCTCCTACTCTGTGAATCCTGCCAGTCTTCGTGCGGTACTTCCACGGGTTTTATTACCGGACTTTTGTTTTGGTTTAGGCTTCAGAAATATTCCACTCTCTATTCCTTCTTCCTCCATTGTACTTTTTCATGCTGCTCTCCCAATTAAGGTACTTTTCTTTATCACAGTCATTGTTCAATCGTTAGCTACAATAAGCAAGATTAATTCAGTATTCTGCCAGATCTGGAGTCTACATCTCATAGTACAGATAGTGAAGTGTTTTAGATATGCATAGAGGCATTGCTAAAATGCAGAATCTAATTCTGATATGTGTATTCATACATTAACTATCAATTACCCACACTTTCAGACTGACAAATTAAACCAACAATGCCCCCAAAAATTTCTAAAAATACACTACATGAAATTAGAGGTTTTTAATGTTGATTTTCCACTTTCAATTATTTTATTACTCATTGTGTGTAAGAAAGTAATGCTCAAGTAACTTATTTTTAGTTTGAAGATGCTCCTTTTTTTATGTTAAATAGTCTAGGGTGAATACAGAACAATGAAGAAAATAGAATAGCCTGAAGCAAAGTAGTCCAGCATGTGTATCTGTTCAAATATGAATAATACATTGCACAGGGAATACTAATATTTTTCTACATCAGCTTATTCAGGTTTAATATGTATTCTGTCTTGTTATAACTGATTAGAAATAAAGGCACTGAAAATGATTTTCAGTGTAATTGGTTTCCCTCCCATTGAAATCATAGAGGAATGTACCTACAAAGGCAGCTGAACTTTGGTCTAATAGATTTCTCTACTAAATAATAAAATGAGACACATACTTGTCTTTCCCCACTGGCATTTATATTCTGCTATATGAACCTTGACAAATCTTCTCGATTTGAATCATGAGATCACCTCTTTTATTCCTTAGGAAGTGGACACAATGGAAATGACTCCCCTGAAAAATAGAATAAAATAAAGACTTCATAAAAAAAATGCTCATATTTGATAAAATCAATCCATCGGGGATAGATCTAAGAAGAAAAATGTTAAAAGTAGTTATTAAAAAATTATAAATCTTTTGGATATGATGGCATTCATTTACAAAAATCGTGTCCATCATACTGTTACTGCTAATGGTTAACAATGGCATGTAACAGCTTATGTAAAAATATTGTAGTGAAATCCTTACTGAGTATGATTAAGGATTAATTAGTGTTAGTTTCCTATGGAAGTAGAAGTCTCTTGTATTATCAGAACAGTTAGTAATAGTGTCCAAGCTTTTACTGTATCAGCATGGGGCTCAAGAGTTTTTAGCAGATCCTCATAATTTTAATTTTTTAACTAGAATTTATCCTGAGTGAATAGCATCTAACATCTATCCAGAAGAGACATCAAATATGAATATTTGGTCAGTGACAATGATCCAGATGTATCAAAGATGCAACTCGGAGTTGTGTACACTCAGGCAGCTGTGACAAACCAGCTTTTCTCTTTGTGGAAGGGTAACATGTTTGTAATAAGCTCTGCCTTATGCTGGATATTAAAGATGTACCAGAAAATTGCCTAAGCATTATCCTAGTTGGATGCTCAATTCTTTTTCTAATTAATACATACAGCATCTTCATTGCTAGTTTGCCAGACCACCTACAGAGACATAACCCACTTTTAAAAACTATCCAACCAAACTTTCAATTCCTGTTAATAGAAATGGTGTAATTCTCTGCAAAATGCTGGATGTTTTACATAGACACTCATATTTTCCATGGCTTTGGCATACACCCTGTTTTCTGTCACCTTTTTTGTTGCTGTTGGAGGTGAGCTGGGTGTTTAGCTCCTGTAGGCTCCTTTGGTCTTCTTAGATAAAGCAGAGAGGAGGTACACTGCAGATTATGTTACAGTTAACATTTTACTTGAAGGATAGACAGTAACCTCAGCCACCTGTTTCCTAGAGGGAACTGGAAAATTCTAGAGGTTGACTTTTCATAACTATCATTTTCAAATCTTTCCAGAGTAGAGAAGTAGAAGACACATAGAAAATAAGCATATATTTGTAAAAAAAAAAAAAAAAAAAAAAAAGATTATGTGTTGTATGAAGTTTCTGTGGGTTTTTTTTTAATACCTGGAATTGATCTAATGCAATTATTTCAATAGCGTAACTCCCCAACTAATTGAAAGAGACTTAGTAAGTACAATACTGAGATCTCATTTTTTTTTAATGAGTATAGCATATATAAGCTAATTAAAGTGTGTTCTCTGGGTCTTTAAGCTTATTTAGCTTTAGTTGCTAGAGTATTATTTTAAAGTGATTACCAAATAAACAAATTCTACATTGCTTCCACATGACCCTTGGAGTCAAAATTCTTTTAAATAAAGCTACATATGAAAAAAGAGATTTTTTTTCTATATTGAACATTACCAAATAGAAACTAACTGATGAAGCCTTTATGTAGTGTATGTATGTACCAAACATTATTAAATCTGGTGAAATAGAGGTCTGAACACCTATTCATTCATGTGAAAAAGGAGCAGATCATCACTAGAGGGAATCTGTATAAAAATTCAGACCTCCTAGATTTGCGTAGGGAAATACGTAATTAACTTCCACTTTATTTCTGGTATAAGTAAAAATGAATTTAATGTTCTGCTTCAGATCTGTAGAATAATTTTATACCAGCAATTTACAAGCAGCATTTCCTAAAATCCAAGTTTATCGACATCTTATCAAGATTATTTTGAAACAGAACATTTACTTTTTCTTCTAGTAGATTTACAGTGTTTACATCATACTCTACGATACTTATGTAAAAAACCCACTGATCAGAAACTGGGTACTTTTTTTTTTTCCTTCTTGCTGTGGGCTGTGTAATAATACAGAGTGATTTCTGAGTTTGCTCTGACTTCTGAATCAACCAGTCCTTCTACTGCAAGCACGCCAGGGTTAATTAGCTGCGCCGTGCTTTTTTTGCTTCTGGTATGTGTGAGCCAGCTTGTTAAGAACTACCTCAGATACCTGTTATTTCCTCTTCCTCTCCACATCCCATTTTTGAAGTTTTATAATAGTGTATAAAGGAGTCCGGGATTTGCTGGTTTAGAACAAAAAATGCAGAAACTGAAAATGACTGTGTGTCTAGTCCTGAGTACTCACTGGGGAATGGGAAGCTTTCATACCTGCATTAAAGATCATTTTGATAAGATACAAAAAGGTAGCAATATGGACTAAAATGTGATTTTCCCCACTTCTCTGTGACTGCCCTAACCATAAAGTTCCTGTATAATTTTTCTGCTCTCCGTTTTTTGTTTTGTTTTTTTTTTTGGGGGGGGGGGTTATTTGTTGCTTTTTTTGTTGTTTGTTTGGTTTTTCATCTTTTGTTTTGTTCATTTTTTCTTTTTTTGAGTTATTGCCTGTATGGTTATAGGGTTTCAATAAGAAGAGTGACAGATGCCCCCAACCCTAGAGTACTCCTAAGCCTAGTGGCTAGGACTGCCTTTCTCATGAGAAATATGAGTATCTGTGCAATGAGGAGCAAGCTGAGCCGTTCTAGTCTGCATTTTTATTACTGTGTAGATCATGGAACCAAACTAGATAGGTCATCATCTGTGCAGGAACTTTCATGATCTATAAAACTGTATAATCCTCATGAGGTTTTCAATTTAAAAGATGATAAAAGGTTTCATCGTACTTTGCAAGATATTTGATGACCTACAAAGTTCTGCAGTCCAAAATATTGATAACCCAGATTTTGTTATAACGGTATGAGACCTAAGAAAATGGATGTCCAGTCTTCTCCATTTGCCAGCCTGGAGCATACCCAGATCTTTATAGAAAAGTCACAGGTGACCTTCAGGAGGTTTCTCAGGTCTAGAAATGCCAAAGGATGGACACAGCAACTTGCTGCCCTGAGCACAGTGTCTAGAGACAGAAGGTTTCCACTTTGTGCATAGCATTTACACATTACTATCTCCAGGCAGCTGTGTCTGCTGCTTTAGATTACTCCACAAACTATTGGATCCCAACTTAGGACTGTTGAACTCCGCCCATTCACTCTGGAGCAACCTTCCTGAGATCCAGGTTCCTGGTTCTAACTTTGTACCTTGGATAACATGCACCTTTTTTATTGACCTGCCAATCCCCCTAGTTAGGTAACCGTAGACATGTACAGTACAGCTGTCTACATGATCCTAGAATAACTATATTCAGTAAATAGAAAAGGTACAATTAATCTAATGTTTGCCTCAATTTAAGAGGAATCATGTTGTGAAAGTGCTTCTTTCTACCCATTGACTTTGAGAGAGTTTAGATTAATTTACATTGTGCTCAACAGCCTTTAATCGGATGTATGCCATCCTTTGTTTCCATCAGATAGGGAAAACATCCCATGGGAAGTATTTACTTGGTCTGTGGGACTAGGAGCTATGTAAGGCAGGGTATACAGTATCAATAGGATAACTCAAATATTAAGTCCAGGGAATAACATTACAAGCCAGGGCATTATTCAATGATTAGAACAGAGCAAAACAACAAAAATGCTTAAATATTGGTTGTCATTAAATTATCCAAGTAGCCCTAGTGATGTCACATATTAGAAGGGGCTTGTCTATATGGGCATTTTTTTGACCCTGGAGGACAGATTGTAGTGGTCTATGCTTAGTTTGGGTCCATTTAATTCAGTATCAAAACTGCTTACTCCCTTTGTCAGAGTTTTTTTTTGGAATTTCATATTTCATTACAGATTTTAATTTACCTGATTTATCTAATTTAACAAAAGAGGTTAAGAGAGGTGCTTACTAAATACTTTTTTTTCCCTCTGCAATGTTTTGGAAAAAATGTTTTCTGCAAGATTGTACTCAGGAGTGAAGAGATATTAATAATTATGAATAGATTTACATAGAAATAGGCTAATCATTGTGTTGGCTGGATGAAATTATTCCTTATTTAAAATTCTTAATTCTTTTTTTTATTTTAAGGGAATTATTATTGCCTTATCAAGTGTCCTGCAGCATCATCTCTAATTGGCTTTGGATTTCCTAAAACTTGGCCACACATGTTTTTTATTACTCTACCAAGAGATAAAAGCTCTTTTTGTAATACATGTTATTTTCAATTGATTTTAAAAAGGTTAAGGGGTGTCCCTTTGATTCCACCTATTTCCAGATAAAAAAGGAGAGGGAATTGTTCCTCTATAGAATTAGCTATACCATTTTTTTCCTTCAGTCCTTCTTAATTGCTTTATTTGCAAATCACAAATGAACGCATGGAAAAAGCTTCAGTAGATGTTAATCACATCTCTGAAACATTGTTTTATGCAACAAAATATAGTGTGTGTTCATTACATATAGACATTGCCTGTATAACGTAAAAAGAAAAGTAAAATCTTGGGAGCTTATTATCTTGTTTCCTTGACATTTTTCATGAAGTTAAAATGCCAAACACTGGTGTTTATAGTGTAAAGTTACCCATTTAAAGAATGTGCAACATGTGGCTGATGCAACTTCTCTGTCTGGAAGATCAAACCAGTGTGGGGAGTTTGCTGCTGCAGTGGGCTGCAGCGGGAGGTTTCACTCCACTGCAGCAGAGCTGGGAAGTGTTGAGGGATGAAAGTGAAAAACCAAGAGTAAAAGACAAAAACCAAGTTAAGATAAATGCATTTTATGCTACATATCCAGGGCCAGGACTGAGTTATGCATTCAAAGGTTGCTGGGTTTTTTTTTCAACTTTAATTCAGTTTTATTATCTTGGCATGTTATTAATATATTATGATTACATACTGTTTCACTGTTATTCACATACAAAGTTTCACTACTAAAAATAGTGTAAACACTCAAAATAATTGCACATAAAATCCATATAACAAAATTAAGCTTCAACATTCTCTCAGGAAATTTTAAAATTATAAACAAGAAGCAGCCTCAGTTTGTTTTTTCTGCAACTTTGCATTTTATGGGTACTCTTGGGCAAATTTGGTTTTGGTCATCTCTGACTCTCACTATTAAGGTTGTTAGTGTAACAGCTCTACTTTGGTACAAGTGTGTCTCATTTAAACCATATTATCTGGAAGAAAACCCTCTTTATTATCTGACTGCAATACTGTGTTTTTTAAAATAATGAATGGTTGGTCTTAAATGATGAGACATCTATAATTACACCTTAAAATAATTAAATGATTCAGTTGCTGTAAGACAGATGACTGTAGCACAGAAAACAGCTTCACAACTGGCACTAATTAACACCCTTGTTGGAATCTCTGCAGTGGTGAAAATATTAAATGGGTATCAAAACTAAATTACTCAGAGTTTGTCCAAGTCAATATATTGATAGGAGATTGTGAATGCCTTAATTGTATGTATGCTTGCTCAAATTTATTTTCTGAAAGCAAATAGGTGACTTCACTCTCCTGTAAAGATAAATATCGTATTTCCTATTAAACTAAAATCAAAGTGTTCCATGGTTGTGAGAACTGAGAACAGCTAACAGCTCCATGCCATTATTTTAAGAAACTATCGTGGTTAAAAAAAAGTTATTGTAAAAATATATGCATGTCACTTCTGCTTCCTAACTATGTCTATATACAATAATTTCTGGAAGTTAGTTCCAGGTGTTATGGTTTTATAGTACTTTTTTCTTGCTGCAACAAAAACTTAGTTTTTAAAATTAAAGAAATGCATACATATAACAAATACTATAACATGGACTAATGCCTTATGAAATGTGGGTGTGAAAAACTGCATTTAGGAACCTTACTAGCTGTTAGGAAATATCCAGAAACACTTGCCATCAATTTCTTTCAGTTTACAGTGGGAAGCTGGCCTGCATATATAGCAAACACAGTGAGCTGAAGGTTCACAGCAATTCTGAAAGGCTAATAGCTTCATTCTGAAAATAAAATTCTTCCCACATGGGCCTTGACACAACAGACTATGATAACTCCCTAGTGATGTATAAACTACATGAATATACAAAATCTGAAGGAATTTAGAGTGTAAGATCAAAAATATACTTTTAATTAAAATATATGAGTGCTTTTAATTTCTTTTAACTATGAAATAAAGTATAAAAAGCCTCCTCAGTCAATACAAATAATTTCCACAACTAATGATAAAACTATACTCATTCCATTTTACAGCTTAGCATAAACACAGTTAATGAGGAAGGGGGAGAAAGTATGGGGAGATAGGTTCAGTGGACTTTGTCTGCTATGTTAACGTTTCAGTACACAACAAAAGAAAAACATCCAAAAGAAGGCTCAGTTGCTTATTTATTTTATAAGTATTTCTATTTCATTCTTAAATTACTTGGGCTAGCTCTAATAAATTATTAACACACCATATTTGTCTTCCTTCACTTGCCACCTCTCCTTGGAGTCTAACAAAACTCCGATTCATAATTATAGTGTAGGTGAATTTCCACATTTGGTTTTTTTTTACTTTGAATATTTCTGATTAAAAGGATCTATTCTTGCCAATGTTTTATCAGATTATCTTCACCTAGAAGAAAATTTTTAGAATTAAAAGAGTTCATAAATAAGTGGGTTGTCTATGAACAGTGCTAAAACAACATCTCTGGAGTGACAATACTGTAACTTTACCAGCAGAAAATCCATGGTGTTACCAGCAGTTCACCATCTCAATAGTTTTCTTTATCTCTTTATAAGTGAGAGAATAATTCAGTCTCATTTCTGGTGAATGAAATGGCAGCTTTTAATTGTGTAGATAAGGATTTACTAAGGACTTGTTTGTGTGGGGTTGTTAGTTCCAGGTAGTGTGTGAATGTACCTCATACTGGCTGTCTTTGAGAATGCTGTTAGTACACAGTAAATGTGGGATGGTGTACTTCATTTTTAGACTTTGAAAGAGGAGAAAACAACTTTGCCTAGAGCTTTTTAAGAACACTAATGAGATGCCTATGCTACCTAATCACAAACTCACATAGCTCTGAAATCAAGAGGCTTAGCTGGTTGCATGTCTTGGAGAGAGGCAGAAAGCAGTTCAGAGCTCCTACCTTTGTGTGCTGCCTAATCCACTGGCTTTTAAGCAGTCTTTGAAGATGCTGCCTTCTCTTGCTTTATTAATACAGGTTTCAGGTGTGCTAATGCCTTACTGGCAGTATTCACGGAGTTAGCACACAATTGCTAGCAAATTATAATTCACATAAGAACTATGTCTTTGCATAAACCTCCCAATGCAGACTACCTTTAAGAAGCAGACTCTGGTCATTAATTCCACACTAATAGACTATAACATGGTGACCAGAGACAACTTGCAGTCCATACTCCATAAAATATTTAAAAATTGACAAAAAACCCTTCTCACCATTTTTTTCAATATCTAATGAAGGCTTAATCTATATAAATAAACAGACTTCGTGCATGGAACTTTATGTGTACCAACAGGGGGGTCTAAAGTTCCCAACAAACTCATGACAAAAAACCTCTGATGACTGCTAAATATAGAGAAACTACCCATGACTGTCCTTGAGACTGCTGGAAACTAGAAGAGTATGAAGGAAGTTTTATCACTGAATTCTTGCTCCATTCCTACACTTCTCCTTAGATATCCATTACTGGCCACTGTCTGAGCCAGAATACTGAAGTAGCAGATAGTTAGTCTGATCCAGCACAGTTGGTTTCATATTAACTGAGGTGGCTATGGGAAGGGAGCAGGGAGAGTTAGCTGGTTTTGACAGATTGTCTTGAAAAATGTTGCCCACATACTTGTACCAATAAAAGCTACAGTAAGAATGCAGTCACCTTCATTCTGAACCAGGATTTATTTTGCTGTTATCATTACTGCTTTACCCTTATACTTAGGGGAAGGCAGGTCTTGTTGCTTAAGGTATATCAGCATAGTGGATATAACAGAAGTTTCTGATTGGCCCTTACAATACAAGAAAACCCAACAACTAAAAAAAGTATTCATTAGATTAGATTATCTGTACGTTGCTGAGCTTCTGTGATATTGCTATTGATGGTGTGTTGGGAAACTTAGAGCTTTGTGTAGGCATCTTTTTAAATTATTATTTCAAATTAAATATAGAAGATAAAAATAAATTGCAAAAGGTATGTGATTTGGAAAAACAGTAGATACTGTTTTAGCTAAAATAAAAGTAAAATGACATGGTATATAGAACACATATAAAAATAAGGTTGTCAACCTTACTGTACAGACCATACTTCATATAGAGGTTATTTTACCCATTTTATCATATATATCATTTTATCATATATTCTTCTCTTCTATCATAAGAATGTGACAAATAGCAAGTTCCACAGTCAAATAATTAAAGAAGAGGAACATTGAGAACGATGATTAGCAAAACTGAAACCAAAGAGTCAAAGGAAAGATTTTTTTCTACTGAAACCAAAGATTTCAGGAGAAAAGTGACTTAGTGAACCAGATGAAGTCGAATATGCTTTTCTTGGTGTGCAGGGATTGTCACAACCCCACCAATGAAGGCAGGGGTGCTAGATTAGGGACTTCCTAATATTTCCTGGGAGATGCATCAGCAATGTGTATCATCGTAACAGAGATCCCTAATCTGATGCAATTACTTCTTTCCACTCAGTTCCAATGCAAATTCAAGGACATGATTTCAACCATAGACTGGGAACAGATCGAAGGTATTAAATAAAGTAATACGAGAACCTTATGTTGTGATCCTTTGCCATATGTTTCATGGCTTATCGCAGCTCTGAAGGTGCTCAGGTTGATCAGTGATTGAATGATGATCTGAAAATGCAACTGAAAAAAAGACCTGTAGCTTAGGGCTTTGTCATCTGACCTGGAACTTGCATCCCACTGCCTCTGACTGCAGCTTGCTCATTTGTGAAGTGCCTCAGGGATCTCTGTGAGGCTTAGCCAGTAGGTTCTTCTCAGCACAGTGTGATTTAGCAGATGAAAAGTGTGCAGAATACAGTTTTACTTTAACAATTTCTACAGTGATCATCTTTCCTGTGGTGTTCAATTATCTGTTTCACAGTAGAAATATCTCCAGTTTCTGTTTATTCTTCTTTCTTGGAGAAAGTCTGTCCATGCATGGATTTTTTTCGCTGAAATAGAAAAAGATAACATCCAGTGTTGTCCACTATAAATTCTTAGGTATAAAGAGAGTCTATTTCATGGCTCTGCAGGCTCACAGGTATGAGAAGACTTCTCAGCATTTTTACCTTGCTTACATTTGGTAAAAATGTGAATACCAATGTCTTCTGCAGGCTCTCCAGATCTGTATATTTTAGCAGTGTAGTGGAAAGCATAAAAGACAGATTCTTCCACATCGTATGCAGAAAAAGATGTTACTGCTGCAAGATGAAATAATCATAGAATCACAGAATCATTAATGTTAGAAAAGACCTCTAAGATCATCAAATCCAACCACCAACTCAACACCACCAAGCCCACTAAACCATGTCTCGAAGTGCCATGTCTACACGTTTTTTGAACACTTCCACCTATTCCCTGGGCAACCTGTTCCAATGCTTGACCACTCTCTCTGTAAAGAATTTTTTCCTAATATCTAATCTAAACCTCCCCTGGCACAACTTCAGGCTATTTCCTCTTGTCCTGTCACTAGTTACTTGGGAGAAGAGACCAACACCCACCTCACTAGAACCCCCTTTCAAGTAGTAGAGAGTGGTATGTGGCCTTATCTCTACGCTGGTAGAGAGTGATAAGGTCTCCCCTCAGCCTCCTCTTCTCCAGACTGAACAACCCCAGTTCCCTCAGATGCTCCTCAGAAGACTTGTGCTCTAGATCCCTCAGCAGCTTTGTTGCCCTTCTCTGGACATGCTCCAGCACCTCAATATCCTTCTTGTAGAGAGGCGCCCAGAACTGAACACAGTATTCAAGGTGTGGCCTCACTAGTGCCGAGTACAGGGGCACGATCACTTCCCTCCTCCTGCTGGCCACACTATTTCTGATACAGGCCAGGATGCTGTTGGCCTTCTTGGCCACCTGGGCACACTGCTGACTCATGTTCAGCCAGTTGTCAACCAGGACCCCCAGGTCTTTTTCTACTGGGCAGCTTTCCAGCCACTCTTTCCCTCACCTGAAGCATTGCATGGGGTTGTTGTGACCAAAATGCACTTGACCTTGTTAAACTTCAGATCAACTGAACTTCCTTTCAACTAGGAATCATCAGTCTTTCATGAAAGTTCCTGTCAAGCATTTGTTTCTGCAATATAAAATAGATCAACAGAATGGTCTTAGACAAATATGTTCCATTTGTATTAAAACGGGGATAAACAAACTTTCTGGGACCATTTATTTTAATTTGTTATTTGAATTGAAAAAAAACAAACTTAAAAAGATCCTCTTAGTATGTGAAGAGATGTGAAGTCATAATTTGTACTTAAAAAGAAAGATACCATACGAAATTGTGAGTAACAGAAGTGTTATACTGACTGTTGTGGGTTAGCTCTGGCCAGCAGCTGTGTCCCACCCAGCTGCTCACTCATTTCTTTCTCCCAGCAGGATAGGGGAGAGAATTGGAAAGGTAAAAGTGAGAAAAATCATGGGTTGAGAACAAGAAATTAATTCACCACTTCCCATCAGCAGACAAGTGCTCAGCCATCTCCAGGAAAGCAGCACACCATCACATGTAATAGTTACTTCTGAAAACAAACACCATAAATCTGAATGTCACCCCCCGCTCATGGCTTTTATTGCTGTGCATGACATCATATGGTAGGGAATACCCCTTTGGTCAGTTGGAGTCAGCTGTCCCAGCTGTGTCCCCTCCCATCTTCTTGTGCACCCTCAGCCTATTCGCTGGTGGGGTGGGGTGAGAAATAGAAAAACCCTTGACACCTTGCAAGCACTGCTCAGCAATAACTAAGCCATCCCTGGATTATTAACACTGTTTTCAGCACAAATCCAAAACATAACACCATGTGAGATGCTCTGAAAAAAATGAAATCTATCCCAGTGAAAACCAGTACACTGACATTCAGCCTTGAATAATAGTTGAAATCAAGCTTCTGATGCTGATAAATAGTTGGGAGTAGGAAGATGACAGTCATAAAATAGGAACTGTTAAGATTTTACTGCCCTAGGCAAACCAAAATTAGTTGTCTTGCACCCCACAGGCATTAAATAATTTTGTACCTAGATTTTATTGCTTGGGACAACTACCTATATGTTTAAGTTGGTCTGTGACCCTTGATCACAGCAATAGCCTTTCTCTTTGTATACTGAAGTCAGTTATTTGAGTATCGCAGAAAACAATAGAACAAAGTGTCTTAAAACATATGTGAGAGAACACTTGCGTGTATATATATATATGTATAGATATATATACAGATATGGATTGTTTTTAGCAATTTCAATTGCAATTTTCTGACTGGATATTAATAATTGGCCAGTTAGCATGCTGAATACATATTTCTGTTAAGTGTTGTATTAAATGAGTAGGATACTGGTCAGACCATCTCAAGTAACTTTGTATTAATAAAACTTAGCACTTTAACAGAAAGTATGTAGCTTAAAGAGCAAGAATACAAAAGCTTATGTGTTTTGACAATGTTTCTTCATATTTTTTCTACGGAGATAACAGAAATCTGGCTTATTTTGTCTTCAAAGCTTGGCCTTCTGGTCCAGATTGTATTAAAAAATGTCTCCAACCAACATTACACATTCAGGAGCTGTGTTTTGGAAAAGCATCTCACACTCAGCCTGAAGCTTGAGTATTGCATTATATTATTTAAGAAAGAATTATTCCTTATATGAGGTGTATAAGATAACACCAACCTTAGTTAGTTAGCTAAGGTAACATGCAAAGTCATGATTAGGCTGCTGCAAGAGCCAAGTGACTTGTAAAAGGGAGGTGGTGTTTTTCTTTTCCTCAGGCTGTCCAGTTTACCCAGGGAAACGAAACACCAACCTCCTGCCTATGCTCTGAGCTTCCAAGAAGACGTGCAGTTGACAGATCTTCACTATACTAAGAAGGGAGGGGAAGGGAAAGTTTAGTTTAAAATAAAAAAGCTTTCTCAAGTTCCATAATAAAATATACTGCTGTTTTTAGCAATACAGCAACTTATACATTCAATATGTCAGCTATGAGTACTACGAGTATGCTAATAAATGAGACTACTGCATGGAACACTTACAATAATCTATAACACGTTGTTAGGATATTTAGCTGCATTGATGTGTATTTCTCTGTTAAGAATATACAAATCTGAAATATCTTTTTAATATATTTGTTTTCATAAAACTCTGGTCCAAAGCATTGTTATGGCCCTGGTTTGTGACTACCCATTTAAACACAGTTATGAATCCTGTCATTACCTCTCCTGAACACACTGTTTCCAAAAGTCAACATATCATACCACAGTTCATATTGCAATGTCAGTCAGAATTATTGTACATTTTAAAGTAATGATTGTGTTTTAATCACTTCTTTCTCTGCTGTTTCCACATAGTATTTGATAGATTTAGCAAGCTATTTTAAACATTGAATAAAGAAACTTTAATAAATGTTTCCATTTTATTTATATGGGTTTGTATGTATGGAATTTATTAAGAACACAATATTTTGGAGCAGGATATATAATTAGTTTATAAACATTGATTTCTCAGTGTAGCTTAGTAAAATAAATTATCATGAATTCACTTTGGGCATTACTTTGTAATTCATCACCTCCTAATCATGTTAATAAGAATGCATATTAGCAAATACATTATTTCAAGCAACTTGTGGAGTATTGTTTTTCTGACGTGACAGTCAATTTAGCATTAGTAATAGAACTTAAGTTCTCCTGCTTTTTATGCCTGAACCCAATGATTGGCATAGTTAATGTAGTATTACACTGTGTCATGGTTGACCACTGGGAATATTTTTAGCCTCAACTATCCAATTAAGTATAAGGGAGCTGGGCTCAAAATCCACTACACTCCTCATTTGGAATTAACTACAACACTATTAGGAAAATAATCTGAAGAAAATTATTTTCTACCTTATAAAAATGTCTGTCTAACTGACTGAAAAGATTGCTAAATTTAGCTTTTCTTTTGTAGCAGTTTTCCTTGCAAACGTAGCAAATAACAGGAATCCTGTAAGTAAAAGGCAATTGAAACTGCATGTATCTACAGAGCAATATTTACCTGCAGAAAATGGTTCTCTTGCTCAGGATTCTGCTGTTTGCCTGAAGAAGACTGTCATAACCCCAGTAGAGCAGAGCTGCCAAGGTGTCCTATTGAACTGAGCAGATAGAGTGAGCAGTCTCCTGGGAACGTAAAACCATTGCTCGGTGTCAGAAATGGGATATAGACTCTGAGCTGTTAGTAAACGGAGTGCTTTTTTAAAGATAGCTAATTTATAAAAGACTTGTGTTAATTTGGTGCTTATCTTGAGTTATTATGATTTTATGCACCATTATCCTTTTTAGCATTTGTCTAAATATCTAGTATCTGCTAACACATGGTGTTTCAGTCCTTAGGGGAGTGTTTGCAACTGGAGTTATTTTGTTCTCTGCTCTGTAAATGCTTTGATGTATCAGCTGAGAAAAGTTTAATGTTGCGATTTACAAATGAATCATGTGGCACAGACACTTCCGGTTCTGCTAGGTTGTGCGAAAATACGATACTGCTGGATGTGCCCACTGGGAATTGTGTGAGTGGGAATGTATCCTCAGAAATGGAAAACCAACAAACACTGTTTTCTTTGAAAGAAGGTTAGAAGATCTTGATTGAGCTCCATGAAAACAAATTCCTAAAAATTAGGTTTGTATACACAAAGATGACATTACAGCTTTAAATTTAGTGTAAATAAAGTGATTCAATTTATCTCTGTCGATACACAGTGTCTTTATCTCCTGTTATATGTAGTCTCTACAGTAGGGAAAAGTTAAGGTGTGGAGTATGGTAACTGTAACATAAGGTTTGTTCTGGACTACAGGTCACTTGTGCTCGAGGCTTTTAATCTGGTTCGCATGAAGGATCATTAAAGCAATACTCTCCCAGCTGCTGGCAGCTCTAAAAATCATTTCATACAACTGTGCTTGCAGCAAAGTTCATATACAGTCTGATAAGTGGGGAAAGCAAGACCGAAGGGAATGTGAAGAGAGAAAGTGGAAAAAAATATAAAGGGAAGAAACTACCTTAGGGATAAGTGAAAAGGGAAGGAAAGGTGAAAGTCATTTAGCCTTCAAGGCTGATGAAGGAGTATGAGACAGTATGGGAGAAGGAAGCAAAGCAGAAGAGCAGGATGGGGAATGCAGATACTCAACATGAGACAAAAAAGACTCTGACAGTGTTTTGGATACAGGAAGGAGCACAATTCACTTTTATATGGGCATGCAAGAATAGACCAACTTTTTTTTTGAGTCTGCGTAGCATATGATTGTAATTTTGTCTGTAGAAATTTATGTTTTTAATAGATCTTCCATTTTTTTCAGTCTATGAGTGTTGCTTGTTGAGGCCATTGCCCTTAGAATTTCTTTAAAAAGTTATCTGGTAACAGACGTAGCTTAATTTGAGTAATCTCTGTGAACAGCAAAATGGTAGACCCAAGTGAAACATTGACGTTTTCAACAGGAATTATGATTTCTATTTTTCATCCTACAATAGTTCAGTAAAGGACAATGACATGCATCTTACTTTAATGAGGTTAATTTTGTTGTCATTCTTGTCTGTATTCTCTCTCTTATTTTTTTATGTACTCTTCTTGTAAAAATAACAGATGTTGTTAGAATGAGTGGACCTTTTAGTAAAACAAGTCATAACGAATTAGAGAGCCGTGTTCTTAAAAAAGGTGAAAAAAGGCAGAATATATTAGGGAAATTGTTTGGTTACCATTCATATTCCTTTCCTTTCATATTCCAACATGAAGTTGTGTAGCAAAATAATTTGTTTTAGAAAGCTAAAGAAAACCCAAAACAACTGTGTGTCAGGGAGTCATTTTACTAAATTATCAGTGATGGGCATACAGTGGTCAATAAACATCAAGGCCAGTATTTAGACCAACTGGTGTTTGAAAAGTGCAATTGAGAATAAAGGTATAGCTTCAGTGCCTCTTCTGTGATTCAGTAATGACACTTAAAGTGTTCCTGTGCCTGTAAATAAATGCTAGACAGATAATGAAATGCCTGAGCTTATTTTCCTGTGTGTTGGAGAAGTGTAGAGGAAGGTGGGCAAAATGCTGGATACGCTGCAAATTTAGTAAAACTTGGTTTCACATGCAAAGCTATATGACTTGATGGAGAAAGGGTTGCTCTGCCTCTGCTCAGCTGCTTTTCCAAGCTGAAGAAGCCCAGGGTAGGACGGGATGTTGCAGCGTGTGTGCCAGGTTGTGGTCTAGTGGGTGGTCATAAGCACCACCAAGCGAGTTCATCCCCAGGAGCCAACGCGCCCAGGCAGCGGCAAAGCGAAGTGGTGTAAACAGGATACCAAGGCACAACATCAGTGAGGCTGTGCACACTTCCAGATAAGGGTGTGATTAAGGATCTTGCCACCTCATGATCAAATGAGAGGAAGTAAAACATATCCCTGTCTCAGCTGGGGATCATTATAACTTGATGTCAGGAACAGTCTTTTCTACCAGTGGGTATATTGACAATATTCAGGGGGAGTGGGGGGGAAAGTGTATGAGATTCCCTTGAATAATCAAGCTGATCCAGAATAGAGAAATTGAAGAGTTTAAATATAAACTTTGTTATTTAACACAATACATATATTATGACAGATAGGCATGATGTTTTACGTGAACTTTATTTCTAACCTCAAGTGTCTCAACAGAGCAGTACAATGATCTCCACAGAGCAGTATTTCTGTTTACTCACTACTTCATTACAATCATTACTGGCTGGGAGATGATTTATAAATCTTTTCTTAGTGAAGCATTTGCATTTTGAGGCAGTTTCATCAACTTGTAAACTAAAATTCACACATCCAAAATGAACCCACCAGAATCTTTTACTGCATACAGCAGAATATACTAATTATTAAACTGGCAGCATGTGAGGAAAAGGTGACTGAAATTACTGTGTAATTTGGGTTGTCATCTCTAAAGACTGATCTACAGGTCTACTCCTATATCTGCAGGATCTCAGGCCTCACTAGTTCCAAATTTACATTTCCTACTAGATACAGTTTCAAATAACCTTGTAGTGAATTGAAATACCTTCCAGTATATTTTCAGAGAATTTTACTAGGAAATAATATCAGTTCAGTACTGTGTGATGTTAAAAATAAAAAAAAAATATGCATGCAATACTGTAATGCACTGCTGGATATGAATTATTCATCTGCACGCCAATTCCTCTAAAAAACAATTCAGTAAGAGATATATAGGTCAGAAAAAATGGCTAGGATATGATGCTAATGTCAACAGTGGATGCTGCAATGCTTGAATTTTATGTACTGAATTATCTTTTTCCTGCCTGATGCCTGTCATTCTCATTAACTTGATCATAATCCAGAAAAAGCACTCCTCTGCCTAAACCCCTGAGGGTCCCAATCTGATCCATTGGGATTTTAAGAGTACATACAATACAGAAGTTTCAGTTACAGCAGCTTTCTTTTAAAACACAGGTGAAAAAGTTTATGTTGATGACTCTCCACTTTCATATAACTAATCTCATTTTAGTTGAAGTGTCTAAAAATTCATTATTTAGTAAAGCTAGCTGTCTGCTTTCTTTGTGCAGCTGAACATAGAGAAAGGAATTAATCAGGTCAAATTTAATATATTTATAACAACAATAAATAATAAACCAATAACACAAGAAGCAACAAAGCCTTTTTCTCTTAACTGATGGTAATTTTCAAAAGCAAGCAATATTTGCTACTTCAAGTGTAGTTTGAAATGATAAATCAAGGAGTTACTGATTCTTTTTGTGGACTCTCTGGCATATTATGAAATCATGAGTTGAGATCTTGCCTTTCTTAATATAATTAGAAATATTCAGTGACTGTAATAAAGTTCTGACAAATGGCAATTAGATGAAATTGCTGTGTGATTCCCTGGATTAATTTAGCAAGCTCTTCTTTAACAATACTTATTCAGGCATGAACTGCATGTAAACACAGCAACTGCTGTGCTGGTTGTAAGGATAGAAACTTGGGACTTGCCAGTGGCCTTACCTTTCTAACACAAATCAATGGGCATTGTATGAAGACCTGACCAAAACAAACAAAATGGATGTGAATTAGTCTCATATTTTTCCTTCGCAGTGATACATCTTCAACAGAAGAAGCAAAAACTGGCAACAGCTCAGTTATGAAGTCACTGTTGGGTACTATAGAAATTGTTTGAATTCTGTCATGCAGAGGATAGAATAAAGTTGTGTTTTCCATATCCTGTGGAGTGCACACATCATTAGCTTGATCTTAGCATATCAGAAAGAGGGAGCACAACAGCAACTGCTCTGCCATCATTTGGTTCAGGCTCCTTAGTGGTTGAATATAGAAGTTTATGGATGCACAACTGAGTTCTGCAACCCTATCAAGGCTTGAGCTGCTGAGCCTCCTGCAGAGTTAGATGCTGTGTGTTAAGCAGCATCTGCACAGAAAGTTTTCAGTGTCAAAATTAGAAAGTTAGCTATTCCAATTCCATGTGCTCCTCTGCTAGACATTGAGTTTTATTTTATGTCTGTTGCTTTTTTGCAGATGATTAAATACCATTTTCAAAAGTGATGTTGACACTTAAATTCCCACATCCCATTTACCTTTCCGGGGACAGCAGTAATAACAATAATAAAAGGATCAAGGGCTGTCATGACAACTATAAATGGCTATATAACCACATAAGGACATCTATAGTGTTCTTGCTGTTTTGATTTCAGCGGCTGAAGTCCTAAAGTTGCTTTGTTTCTTTCACATTTCCTGTTTCCAGGGTTCAATAAAAGTGAAATATAAGAGAAATTTGCATTCATTTTAGCAAAAAGATTGATATATCATACCCAAGGCATTGTGGAGCAGATTCACAAAATCCACTTGGCTTGTAAGATATAGCAGTAGTCTGAATTAATTTCCAAAAAAACAATATTCCAGGAAATAATTTGCAGAACTGAGCAGGCATTGATTTCTGGAGGAAAATAAGCCTAAATTGTAATTGTCTTTCATGAACTCAGTTTTTTTCTTTTTTTTTTTTTTGGTTTATTTGTTTGTTTGTTTAAATTTGGTAATACAGTGAATGTCAATTCCTGAGATCTGTGAGACTTGCTAATAAGATTACTCAATCACCAGCTCCAGGAGTTTGGAGATAGCGAGAAAAGTAAAATTTATACATGGAAAACCATGAAAGGCATGCCAGAAGAATTAAAATACTTGAACTTCTAGACTGAGTGATTCATTTAACTGTCATATCTGCTGCCGTAAAGCATTTTCTTCTTTTCCAAAAGCTCATTGTCAGACTTTTCTCATGGGGAACAAAAAGTTAGAGGATTTTATAAAAGAACCTGCTGGAGCTTTCTGCGGAATTCTTGTGCTGTTCTCTTGCACAAGTATTGGCCCAGTGACATTGCTCTGCTGCAGAAGACGTGAGGGAGATGCTGAAGCAGGGTGTTAGGGTTTCCTGCTGCTTCCCAGCACTTCTGTGAATCACCCAAGAAATGTCTGTTTTGCAGAAAGAATAATGAGCAAGAAAGTGGCTGGTCCTGATTTTGTGCAGTTGACAGATGCAAGAGAGGGAGTTGGTTAACTGAGAGAAATTCAAAGAATAAAACTAGTCTAAGAGAGGGAAACAAGAGGCCTTCTATGGAAATGTGCTTCAGCAGAATGTTATCTCTGATCTCAGGCAGAAGCTATGATTATAACAGCATGAGAATAAGCAATTTACTTGAGAAGAAATGAAGAGGAAATGACAGAGCCACAAAATAGGATCACACAGTAGACAATCACTTTTTTATTGTAAACAAATTACATCATAAATGGATTTCAGTGCTTTGCATGTTTTTCTGGAATTGCAGTTCAAGAAAACTGTCCAGACTAACATAAATTCAAATATGTGACTTAAGGAAACACTAGTCTTGAGGGGATTGGCAAACTGTTGTTAATGGAAGGAGAAATAGAAGAGATTAATCAGATATTTTTCCGAAGAACATTTCTGACACAGTTCCCCACAACAACCTTCTCTCTAAATTGGAGAGATATGGATTTGTTGGGTGGACTGCAGAGTGGATGAGGAATTGGTTGGATGGTTGCATCCAGAGGGTAGTGGTCAATGGCTCCATGTCCAGATGGAGATTAGTAACAAGTGGCACCCTTCAGGGGTCTGTATTGAGACCAGTACTCTTTACTGTCTTCATCAATCACCTAGACAGTGGGTTCGAGTGCACCCTCAGCAAGTTTGCAGATGACACCAAGCTGAGTGGTGCGGTTGACACAACTGAGGGACAGGATGCCATCCAGAGGGACCTGGACAAGCTTGAGGAATGGGCCCCTGTGAACCTCATGAGGTTCAACAAGGCAAAGTGCAGGGACCTACACCTGGGTCAGGGCAACCCCCGGTATCAGCACAGGCTGGGGGATGAAGGGTTTGAGAGCAGCCCTGTCGAGAAGGACTTGGGGGTACTGGTGGATGAAAAGCTGAACATGAGCCAGCAATGTGTGCCCATGGCTCAGAAGGCCAATTGTCTCCTGGGCTGCATCAAAAGAAGTGTGCCCAGCAGGTCAAGGGAGGTGATTCTGCCCCTCTACTCCACTCTGGTGAGACACCACCTGGAGTCCTGTGTCCAGCTCTGGAGCCCTCAGCACAGGAAAGACATGGACCTGTTGGAGAGGGTCCACAGGAGGGACACAAAAATGATCAGAGGGATGCAGCACCTCTCCTGTGAGGACAGGCTGAGAGAGTTGGGGTTTTTCAGCCTGGAGAAGAGAAGGCTCCAGGGAGACCTTTTTGCAGCCTCCCAGTACTTACAAGAAAAGGGACTTATAAGAAAGATGGGGACAGACTTTTTAGCAAGTGGCAATTGGACAAGGGGTAATGGTTTTAAACTAAAAGAGGGCAGATTTTGACTAGGTATAAGGAAGAAATTTTTCCCACTGAAGGTGGTGAAACACTGGCACAGGTTGCCCAGAGAGGTGGTAGATGTTTCCATACCTGGAAACAAATAAGGTCAGGTTGGATGGGGCTCAGGGCAACCTGGTCTGGTTGAAAATGTCCCTGCTCACTGCAGGGGTGTTGGACTAGATGACCTTTAAAGGTCCCTTCCAACCCAAAGATTCTATGATTCTATGTTTCTATGATTTCCCTACGTTCCTTCACAAAGAAAGGTCATTTTGTCTTGTCTTTATTCACATACCCAAGACTGTTTGCACTCAGACCTCCTCACAGAAATTTTCTTAGTACCTTCTTAGGTTTACAATCCATTTCATCCGCCCTTCCTAATTCCTGAGTTTAACTACAATCTAGCCTGCTGTATAGCCTGCAAGTTGAAGTGACTTTTGTCTTAGTCATTACTCTGAAAAGGAATTTAACTGCTTCCTCCACTGACATTCTAAATGATGGTTTGCTAAAAATTTCCAACAATTTTTTTTCCAGTTTTCATTGTAAGACTCCATAAGGCTGAAAAACCATAGAATCACAGAATTATTTAGGTTGGAAAAGACCCTTAAGATCATCAAGTCCAATCGTTAACCTAACACTGCCAAGTCCCCCATTAAACCATGTCCGCAAGCACCACATCTACCCATCTTTTAAAGACCTGCAGGGACAGTGACTCAGCCACTTCCCTGGACAGCCTGTTCCAGTGCTTGACAACGCTTTTGGTGACGTTTTCCTAATATCCAATCTAAACTTCCCCCAGTGCCACTTGAGGTCATTTCCTCTTGTCCTATTGCATGTTACTTGGGAGAAGAGACTGACATCCACCTCACTACAACCTCCTTTCAGGTAGTTGTAGAGAGTCATAAGGTCTTTCATCAGCCCCCTTTCCTCCAGACCCCAGTTCCCTCAGCTGCTCCTCATAAGATTTGTACTCTAGACTCTTCACTATAACACTATACAAGACAGTCTATTCTCATAAAACACAGTAGCAATCCATTTAGCTCAATTTCAGGTATTAAAATGCATATTTTACAATGAGAAGGTGGATGTTGGGGAATTTCAAAACATCCCACTGAATTGGAATTGATTGTTTGTATTTGACTGGAGTTTTAAGATTTTGTTAATATCTACATGTTTTTGTGTGTTTACATTATATATTGCAGTTTGCTTGAAATTATAACTAAATCAGTAACATGTGGAGAAACAGTTTTTGGATGCTATTATAATAGAATTCACTTAACTGGGAAACACATAAATAGTTCTCTTTAGTGATATTTTTGCTGGGAACCAAATTTCAAGTAATTAATTTAAATTGACTGGTCTCTTAGTTTATTGATATATTCCTTTGTTCGCAGACAAAGCAAAAATTTCAGGGTTGCTGATCCATTGTGATCTATGGCATGAACATATTATTTTTCAGTTAATTAGAAATTCAAAGGAGATTGGATTAAATATAGGCACTTGTATAGCTTTCTATAGTTGGTGAAGCTCCTTCAGAAGGACTTACATGAGAATGAGCTATTTGTAGTATTTTATTTGTTAGCGCTCTGGTAGTAAAGATCACTGTCATATAATGGCTCCTTTCTATTTAATATAGAACCTGAACTTGTAGTTTAGAGACATGCTTGCTTAAAGGCCTTATTTTATTACCTATCCCACCACATAAACTTTTCTAATTTGTTGTTGCTTTGGTTCACTTGCAATTCCTAGTCTTGGGTGTAATTTCATTTAGAAAACAAGTAAGGAAGATGGATTCTGATATATTTTTGGTGTGATTAGATTTAGTCCCAGATCTATATACCAAGGGGTATTTACATTAGTAATAATAGGAATGTACAACACAAAAATACAACCCTACCTGTTCAAACATAGCAAACACAAACATTTTATCCTACACTTCTGTTACTCCACCTATCATATTACACTTTCTCACAGCTATTACACTGTGGACATATCTGATCTCTAATTTGGAATCATTGATACTTCCTCTTTCCACCTGTGAGCACAAGCTTACCATGCTGCCTTCAGGCACAAATCACACCCATAGAATAATTTATAGAATCATAGAATCATAGAATCATTAAGGTTGGAAAAGACCTTTAAGATCATCAAGTCCAGCTGTTAATTTAGCACTTAGTCAAGCCCCCCACTAAATCATGTCCCTAAGCTCCACAGCTACATGTCTTTTAAATACCTCCAGGGATGATGACTCAACTAACTTCCAAGGCAGTCTGTTCCAATGCTTGACAACCCTTTTAGTGAAGAAATTTTTCCGAACCACAGAATCACAGAATCATTAAGGTTGGAAAAGACCTTTAAGATCATCAAGTCCAACCATCAACCCAACACCACCATGCCCACTAAACTACATGAAGTGCCACATCCACACATTTTTTGAACACTTCCAGTGATAGCGACTCCACCACCTTCTTGGGCAGCCTGTTCCAATGCTTGACCACTCTTTAAGTAAAGAAAATTTTCCTGTTATCTGGTCTAAACCTGCCCTGATACGACTTGAGGCCATTTCCTCTGATCCTATTGCTAGTTACTTGGGAGAAGAGACCAATACCCACCTCTCCACACCCCCTTTCCAGGTAGTTGTAGAGAGCGATAAGGTCTCCCCTCAGCTCCCTCTTCTGCAGACTAAACAACTCCAGTTCTCTCAGCCGCTCCTCATAACACTTGTGCTCTAGACCCCTCAGCAGCTTCATTGCCCTTTGGAGACGCTTGAGCACCTCAGCATCCTTCTTGTAGTGAGGGGAATACATATACATATATACAATACTCCACCAGCTAGCTCAGTACTCTTGAGTGGATCCCATCAGGCCCCATAGACTTGTGGGTATCCAGGTGGTTTAGCAAGTCCTTAACTGTTTCCTGCTGGATTATGGGGAGTTTATTCTGCTCTCCATCCCTGTCTTCCAGCTCAGGGGGCTGAATACCCTGTGGATACCTGGTCTGGCTATTAAAGACTGAGGCAAAGAAAGCATGAAGTATCTCAGCCTTATCCTCATCCTTGGTGTCAATGTTCCCCACCATATCCAGTAAGGGATGGAGATTCTCCTTGCCTCTCTTTTTGTTGTTAATAGATTTGTAAAAACATTTTTCTGTTATCCTTTATGACCGTGGCCAGATTGAGTTATAGCTGGGCTTTTGCCTTTCTAATTTTGTCTCTGCTGACCTAACAAGATCCTTGTACTCTTCTTGAGTTGTCTTCCCCTTCTTCCGAAGGTGATAAACTCTCCTCTTTTCCCTGAGTCCCAACAAAATCTCCCTGTTCAGCCAGGCCGGTCGCCTTCCCTACCAGCTCATCTTACAGCACATGGGGGCGACCTGCTCCTGCGGCTTTAAGATTTCCTTCTTGAAGGCTGTCCAGCCTTCCTGGACCCCTTTGTCCTTCAGGACTGTCTCCCAAGGGACTCTCTCAACCAATGACCTGAACAGCCTGAAGTATGCCCTCTAGAAGCCCATGGTAGCAGTTTTGCTGACTCCCTCTCCTTCACTCAGAATCGAGAATTCTATCATGTCATGGTCACTAAGCCCAAGACGACCTCGGACCACCACATCTCCTACCGGTCCTTCTCTGTTTGTACACAGCAGGTCAAGCAAGGCAGCTCCCCTGGTGGGCTCACTTACCAGCTGTGTCAGGAAGTTATCCTCCACACACTCCAGGAACCTCCTAGACTGTTTCCTCTCTGCTGTGTTATACTTCCAGCAGAAGTAGATTGAAGTCCCCTACAAGAACAAGGTCTAGCCAATGTGAGACTTCTTCCAGTTGCTTATAGAATGCTTCATCTGCCTCTTCGTCCTGGCTGGGTGATCTATAACAGACACTCAGTAGGATATCTGCCTCGTTGGCCTTCCCCCTCATCCTTACCCATAAGCACTTGACTTGGTCATGGCAATCGTTGAGTTCTATGTAATCAAAACTCCCCCTAACATACAGAGCCACCTCACCGCCTCTCCTTGCATGCCTGTTCTTTCTGAAGAGCTTATAGCCATCCATTGCACCACTCCAGTCATGAGAGTCATCCCACCATGCTTCTGTGATGGCAACTAAGTCATAGCTGTCCCGCTGCACAATGGCTTCCAACTCCTCCTGTTTGGTGCCCATGCTGCGTGCATTGGTGTAAATGCACTTGAGCTGGGCTATCGATTTCATCCCCAACTCTGGCATGCCACCCCTAGGCTCATCTGTAGTGAGCCTGGTTTTATTCTCTTCCCCCTTTGAATCTAGTTTAAAGCCCTCTTGATGATGCCTGCCAGCTCGTAAGTGAGAATCCTTTTCCCCCTTGCAGATAGTTGAACTCCATCTGCTGCCAGCAGGCCCGGTGCCATATAAACTACTCCATGGTTAAAAAACCCAAAATTCTCTCGGTGGTACCAGCCCCTGAGCCATGTGTTGACAAGGTGTTCTTTCTAATTCTTTTCAGCGTTCCTCCCTGCCACTGAAGGGATTGACAAAAACATTACCTGTACTCTCGCTCCATCGATCAGTCGCTCCAGTGCTCTGAAGTCCCTTTTAATTGCTTTTGGGTTTCTTAGCGCAACCTCATCGTTGCCAACCTGTATAACCAACAGCAGGTAGTAATCAGTGGGCTGAACCAGACCAGGGAGTTTCCTGGTGACATGTCTCACCCGGGCCCCAGGGAGGCAGCAGACTTCCCTGTGGGTTGGGTCCGGTCAGCATACTGGGCCCTCTGTACCCCTCAGAAGGGAATCACCTATGACAATTACTCTCCTTTTTAGGAGGTAATTTAGGTAGGAAGGAATCTCTGGAGAACATATAGCTCAGTCTCCACTCAAAGTAGAGGTGGCTTTGAAAAGGTTTTGCTCCATAATCTTCCTGTGTACAGAGGTGAGACTGACTGGCCAAGATTTCCCTTCATAATTCTTGCTCTTCTTGAAGCAGTGAGTAATTTTTGCTTATTTGCAGTCATTAAGAACCTCCTTCTGTCACTGTGATGTTTCAAAGTTGATAGAGGTGGCCTAGCAGTGACATTGAACAGCTCCTTCAGCACACTGAAGGATCCCATGCCTTTCATAACTCTGTCTTCCTCTACTGTCAAAAATGCTTCACTCCCAGAGACCTCTATCAAGCTTGGGAAACTGGAAGGTCAGAGGGCAGACCTTTCCAGTGAAAACTAAGGCAAAAGGTACTTTGGTCTTTCACCATTAGATGAAAGACACATCTATGTCCTTCATCATTAGATCCCTTGTCCCACTGAACATTGTGCTACCCATTCTTTAGTCTGCCTTTCACTACCTGAGTATATATGGAAGTATAGAAGTCCGTCTTCCTGCATTTCAGCTCCCTGACTTTTTCCAGTACCAGCTGTGCTACAACTTTCTTAACTCCATCCCTGCATACAGGGCAACATTTCTATATCTGTCATGAATAGTTTTTCCCTGCCCCCACCTTCTGGGTACTTCTTTTTTATCATTTAAACTCAGTCAGGAGATCTGTGTTTATCCTTGATGGCCTTCTGCTATGTTTGGTCCACTTTCTGCATGCCCAAACGAATGGTCTTCTGCATAGAGGAAGTTGCTTTTGAAGATCAAGCAGCTTTGCTAGGCCTCTTTACCTTCCAAGGCAGTCTGCAATGGGATCCTGCCAAGCAGATCCCTAGACAACTCAAAATCTGTTCTCCTGAAATACAGGGTTATAATTCTCTTATTTATAATTCTACTATTTTCCTTGCTTATTTTTCCCAGAACTTTAGGCTTCATAGTTTCAGAGTCATTGCAGCCCAGGCTGTCTTTGGCATTCATATCCTTGACTAGTTCTTCTGTTTTGTGATTAACAGATCCAGCAGAGCATCTCCCTAGTCAGTTTGTTAGTCACCTGCATCAAAAAATGGTCAACAACACACTGCAAAAACCTCCTGGGTTGTTCACAACCAATCTTATTCCCTTCTCAGCAGATATCATGGTGGTTGAAGTACCCCATGAGTACTAGTCATGATGATGAGGTTTTTTTCCGCTGTCTAAAGAAGTCTTTATCTGCCTCCTCTTGATCAGGTGGTTTGTAGCAGAGACCTAGCACAATGTCCCTTGAATTAGTCTGTCCTCTGATGCATGGTAAAGCCCTGTTTGTTTATTTGAGCTACTTCTCAACATAGAGCACAACTGTTCCTCCTCACCTTTTCAGGAATATAATTATTTTACACTTTGAAGATGTAGAATTACAAGAAGACAATAAGAAGTTTGGAAAAAATCCCAAACAAACACAAAAAGAATTTAAGCTCATTCGTTTACATGCAATCATCTTTGAACTTACTAAATTTATTCCATATTTGATCTGAACTGGGAAAAAGTACAAATTACTTAGTATTTATTATGTGAACACACAATTTTATTCCTTTTATAACTGACATACAGTTTTCCAGGTTAAAACCTTTACAGGATCAGAGCATATGAGCATAAAATTATAATAGAACAATGGAAAATGTTGACAGACAACATTTTAATCTCAGTATAAATCGATGAGGCGGTGGTGTTATTCTTATAGAATAAAGAAACCAATGAGGTGTTTTGTAACATTTATGATTTACTAAGCATACTGCAGTCACTTGTGAAATTTTAAGCAGAGCCAAAAGCAGACTATAAAGCAACAGAAGATAGAACAGGTATAGACAAGCAAAATCCAGTGTTTTTTTCAGTGAAATTCATTGGGCAGAAACATTCATTTCAGTGTAATTCACACGCTTTATTAAATTCTTGTCAATTCTACTATTTCTCTTTGTGTAGCTTATTAGCATTCAGTGTTGCAGTACTTAGGTGCTTGCTCACACACTGTTGTTTACTAAATCCCTTTGAGTTCTCTGGGCCAATAGACAGCTACAGACTTAGGTTGAATGAATGCTCATTAAGAGTTAGGTGTAATTTGTTTAATAATCTTAATTTTTAAAATATACATAAAACCTATGCTTTCCTAATAGTAGGATCGGGCAACCTGGTTCCTTACATTGCTCTGTGAATTATATAGGTTTCTACTTTAGTTTCTTCAGCTGTGTACTCATGACATTTTTGTAAACAATGCTTTTAATGTACTAGTTAATTGACATATTCTATTAAATACGGGTAAAAGAGGTAATCTAGGATCACAGAAGAACTAAGTAATTTCTGGATTTTGGACAAATAGGAAACTTATTTATGAAAAAGAATATATTTAAAATTTTTATTATTATTAACTCCAACTTGTGTATCAGGGCCAATATGAACCCACTGAGACGTAAAAGAAAGCAGTTTACTCAGAGGAACAGTGGAAAAAGTATTAAAATTATTCAGATTTCCTTTTGCAGTACATCACTTTTTTTCCAACACATGTATTAGTCAGAAATTAGTCAAAGACAATTAGTCAAAAGAAACTGAACCGGTGACCCAGTCTGGCTGAGACCAGATATCCAGTAAACAATGAACAGTATCTTTCCAGCTAAAAGGTACATCAGATACCCTCACTTGACTGGAGTGCAGCTGGACACATTCTTTTCTTGTCATAGTGCAAAAAGCAGTACAAAAGTGAAAAGGGAACAGTTGTGAAGGTCTGCCATCTGCTTTTCCAGGTTAGATGCAGTGCAGACTGCAGTATAAATCTTGTTTAGGGAGACAGAAGGCCCTATTAGGCAGTTTAGGAACCTAATTACACATGAAGTCAAGTCTAATGCAGATCAGAGCACAATAAAACCCCCCAACTTCACCTTGTCTCAACACTGATGTTTAATAGTATCTTTATTCTTGATTTCTTACAAATTGTTTTCTCTTGGTAATAGAGGCTCTTCTTTGGTGCTGGTAGAGGGAATTTGTTGTTATGTATTGACACAGTTAATTCAGCATTTTTTTTGTTACTGTGTTTTTTAAGATGGAGTATGAACAGCGTATCTGTGAGGTTTATTGTATCACATATTGTAATTTCTCAGTCAGATTGAAACATAGATGTAGCAAGCCAGAGGTGCAACGTAACAAAACTAATGTGCTCTGAGGAAAAGCAAGGCATACTTTGTAGGTATTTTAGGAATCTCTGAAGTCCTATATTTGTAAGAACAACTGATAAGTGTCAAAAGGAACATATTTTATAATTAATAATTTTATTATTACACCATTGTATTTAATGTGAGATTAATATTCTGTTGTTGAGGGAAAAGTTATAAGAACCCTAAATAGAAATATTTCTTTGCAGGGGAAATAACGGGACATAAAGAACAAAAGACAATTATCATAAAGAAAACACAGGTCAAACCAGCTTAAGCAGACATTTATATTATTTTTGAGAGCCAGTAGAATTTTTAAATCAAAACTGTTTTGAACCGAATCTGTTACTGATACAAAGAGCAAGAAAACCTCTAAAAGTTTGGTTTAACAGAGTCAATGGATGAACATATTGAGCATAACAAATTCCAAAGAACAATCTCCTAGAACACAGAAGTAGTTTATTAGTGTCAGGGGAAGGTGTATTGCTTTCTAAACTATTACAATTTCAAACTCAGTTTCTTGTGTGTTTAAGATAATTTATAAAAAGCTTGATCTTCTGCCACTTCTGAAGGTAATGGCAGAACTTCTGTTGTTGCCAAAATGACGAGCTGCTCCTCACTGCCAGAGCAATAAATCATTTAAATATTTGGAGCTTGATCCAAAAATGAAGTGGTATTAGCTATATCTATTCAGTAAGAAACTTTGAGGTTAACAGTATGTCTTTAATTTTTGCCACTTATTCAGTCTTTGGGGAATGATCCTTGATGCTTGGTTCAGGTCTGTGTAGCCTGCTTTAAAAATAAAAAAAATAAAACCATTGTACATTTAAGAAAGTAGATGTAGGAATAGTTAGATTTAGGTCCCATTCCAGTTTAGGCTTGAGATGTCAGATGGCTCCTTAAAATCCCTCACGCATTTATAGGCAAACCAAGAAGTGAAGCTTAATGCAAATAAGTGGGGAGAATATAATTAAAAAAACATTTTCTTTTTATATATGTATACATTGTCTATTCATATAATTCCATATACATTGTGCTTTAGAAATAGAAGAAGTTTTTGTTTTGAATAGGACAGTTAATATGGCAGAAGTGCTTTCCTTTAAATTCTTAATGTAACATTTTATATAAACTAGAATACTAATTATCTTGGTGGTCCAGAACAATATGTAAGAAGGACCTTAGTGCTAGTTGCATCTCATGAGGATGACTAGAACCACGAAGCAGTGGTCTTTTATGTTGTCTACAACTGTAGACTCAACTGTCTTAATCAGTAGGTACTAAGAACTTCTTGCAGACTTGTGCAAAGCAAACTGAGAAGTAGGTTGTAGAATTGAACAATGTTTTCCTAAACATTTGGGCGACTGATGTGGCTTGGAAATACAACCTGCAGGTTGCACTTATGGCTAGTACCCCATAATTACTTGATATGCTGCATAAGCTCAAGAAGTAGCTATTCTTATTTCTGGAAAGGTCATTAGCTATGGGACAAGAGTTAAGTGATTGATATGCTTTTGAGAAATGCCAGAATATTGTGATTTTTCATATATATGACACAGTAAAGGAAACTCCTGCTCCTTTCACAGAGGGAGTTTTAAAAGACTTGATAGAGGAGGTAAGAACACTGGTTTGTGTAATTCCAGTGGCCAGCAGAAAGACTCTTACATTAATTGCAATAATTGCTTCTGGTGATTGGCTTTTTTTCTTTTTTTAATGCTAAACTTTTAGAAAATTCTTTCTTCATTACATAATTCATCCCCAGAGCTATTTCTGTTACCTTTCACAGTTCAGCAGCAAACACAATTTCCTCTGCTTTTCTCTGTCTTCATATCTGCATAAGCCGTATCTATATATAAAGTACTATCATTTTAACATTCTTCCTAAAGTTTATCAGCATTATTATTTTCTTTATATTCAAAGAATCAGTCAGCTATAGTAAGACTGTTCTCAAGGAGAGTTCAGCACATGAAAATAGAGAGAGACAGCAGTTTTAAAAGAAACTACAGTGGAGTATGAGCCAGATCAATGTTGAGCCACAAGGCACACTGAGTGACGTAAACACAAATGATAAGATGGGAATGTATTTTCAAAGTTTCATATATTTTTTCACAAAAATAAATAAAGAAGGAAGTACTTTTATTGTTGGAAGACACGTAATTGAAATAGACGTGTAAAAACAAATTGTAGACAAATAGCAAGAGTTCTTTAAACAAGTGTAAAGGAGGAGGTTGAAATGTTGTGGCTACTCTGTCTCCTTAATTATTCCACCCAATTTCCTGACACAAAAGTTCTGTGATTTACAACATGTAGGTCTGTTTCTGTCTGCTACAACTGAAATATGTGACCAGTCTAACTACCCTCTTCACCCCAAAATATGAATAAGGAACTTATCTCCAAACCTACTGGAAAATTCAGTGTCAAACAAATTGAGAATAACATTACCAAGTTGCAAAAATACATTTGTAATATTAGGAAGATAAAATCAAAGCATGAGTAGTGAAAATTACCATGGAGAATGTACACCTATTAAGTGTGCCAATATATCCTTTTATCAAGCCAACAAAATTAATGTAAGTGCCTTGCAATACATCATGGAGAAAGGTAATAGTAACCAGCATTAAGTGTAATGCCTGCAGACGATCCATTTTTTAGAGGCTGTCTCATTAGCAGTCAGGTGCTGGAGCTCAGACTTCCAGACGGTTGTTGCAAAGGCTGAAATTAGTTCACTAATCCCTGTCATTGCCTTCCTCTGCACTCCCATCTGCTGACATATTCATTAAAGATGCAGGTGTATAACCTGGCAGTATCTTCCAGATCCATCTGAGGGAAGCAAGTGCTCAGGGTTTGATAGCTCAGTGGTGGAGTTTGGGGTCTGGAAAAGATACTCAAATGGAGGGTTTAGACACAAGGAAACAATCCATTGCAGGTTACTTTTCAGTTAGCATTTTATCAAAAGATTAAACCAGGATACATTTTACTAATGCTGTGAGTCCAAAGTGATCGCTCCTGATTTGTCAGAGATAACCCTCTTACTTCAGTGTTCCAGACAGCTGCAGTGTGATAACACTTTTCTTTAATTTTGCTTTGATCAAGGCCTCTCCACCAGGTGATGCTTTTCCTGCTTGCTTGTGTTATAGACCCATGCATGAATGTGCTCTTATTTCCAGGCAGTGACCAGTATAGCCCCCTTGGCGATGCCTAAACTGGCTGAAAAGGCATTGGGAAGCCGAATTCAGATACTGGTATTGGAAATGTTAAATACAACAGCATGTCTGGAAAAGACAGACTAAGCTAACTTTTGGATCATCTGTTTGTGAATAGAAGCTCATCTTTAGGGTATGCATTTGGGTGTGAATTCACTGATTACTTTTTTCTGGTTTGAAAGTGATTTTAGTGAGTATGGTTATACATACTGCATGTTCAGTGCCTATGTTATAATTAACTCTATAGTTAGAAACATCATGTAAATTTATATTCAGCTAACTACTCTGTGGTGTGGTGACCATCTCTTAGAACAGCAAGTCCTGTTTTAGCTGCGTGTTGTGTTTATGCCTCCTGTTCCCCACAAATATCTGTAGTTGTCATCTTAGTTCAAGGGAGAATCGTTTATTACTGATCTATACCAACAGAGCATATCTAATGCCTTCCAGAACACAGCAATTCACACAGCTCAGTCTCACAGAGAGATAAATTAATCATCCAGGATGTGCCCACTCTTACCTCTCACTGATCTGTACAGGCAGGGAAATGGGTCCACACGTGCTGCTTTCCAACTTGGTTTAGGGCAATCATGTTAGGTCAGCAAGAAGATGCCTATTACTGCATGATTTCCTTGCACAACTAGGTAGGAGAGGCACTTTCATACACTGGGTAGGCTTGTACAATCAAAATGCTGCTTGTACATCACCTTTGAGCACAAAACAGTGACTGAAATAAAAACATAATTATTACATGAGTTTTCTATATGTTAATTATATAAACACTCTATGAATGAAATAATTTTTTACTAATTTTTCTGGTCATATGCCTCACTTCCTATTTATAACATAACTATAGCCAGCAACATGAAAAAAAGATCATTGAAGAAGACAAATAGATGAAGTATTTTAAATTGTGAAGCTTTAGAAATGAAATGCTGATGCTCTCTCCCTCTCAGCAGAAACAAAATCTCACTGTGCATTAATCAATGACGATATCCACGTGTTATTAGAAATGTTTCAACAAAAGGTAGGCTCCATGACTCCCTGAACCTCACTTTATTCTCATGTCAGAGTTAACAAGCTGGCTGGAGAAAGCTTTTAAGATGAGTTAAGCTTATTCTCAGAGAACAGCTGTGGACCTCTGACCTGTGCTGCCACAACACCAAGGCTGGATGAGATTTTGCTGTGAGGAAGCCCTAGTGGTATGCACTGTGTGGCGTAGCGTACAGGCTGCCTTTTCTAGGGAGTGAGTTACTAATAACATTTAATGGATAGATAAGGTGTTTTGCCTCTCTGGATTCTTGTTTTCCATCTATTCTCAGGACAAATCCCACTCAAATTGTTCATGATTCACAACTGAAGTGATCAGAAGTGTCCACTGATATAAGATGCTTTGTTTCCAGTAAAACGTTAGAATATTTGATAACTAGAAAGTACAAAATAATACTAGTCCATTGTAAAAATAACTGCTTATAAAGACTACTATTAGATGTTACAATCAGTGAGTATTGTAATGGGTTGCCATGAGAGTCATTCAGGTGAAAATGATTTATGCTGTTCCAAGTGCATCATTTATTAAAACAATCATAATATTGACATTACAGTACATTGCTCCTGCCTACATTCAGTTTCTTCTAGGTACAGACACAGCCAGCAGAAAAACCTTTTCAGTTTATAGTTGCTTTTAAATATGTTGTGGTGGCAGGATCATGGTGTAGAGGAAGGGATTTACAGAAAACGGTTTGTGAAAGAAACAGAACTCACTACCTAGAATGGTCTAAAAAAAGGCAAAGAAATGTTGAGAATAGTAGAAATGTCTTCTATCCCTCACAATGCCCACAAGCCATCATAAATTTTAACATTTATTTTTATTGTCCTGTACCAGGACTCCATTATATAAGGTCTATACCATGACCTGAATATATACCGTTCGCTCTGTCTGTATTTATCTGTTCCAAAGATCTTAAACTGGAAGTAAAAAGCACCAAGGAAAGCAAGGGATTTCTTTACTGCTAGTATTAACTAATCTGATATGTGGCAGCTAGAGATTATTTTTTTCCAAGTTCTTTTGTGACCTTGGTTGGAATTTGTAAAGGTTTCTCTCTGGTTAAATATATAGAAAAAACACCAGGTAGATTTTCTGAAGACCCCTTGGAGAATTTTGAAAGCTTGGTATGTACACTTCTCACATTTGTACAGACAAAAAAACCACCTTTGTGCATAAATAATGTCTCTGTGTTCAGTCTCCTAACCTGTAGGTTTAGAAACCAGGATCCCACCAGCTATTTAAAGACTACAAAAGGAAGGACTCTAATCTGTGAATCCTGAGCCAGGGAAGAATCCTAAATCCTGGAGATACTTGACTTAAGATATACTAGAGCCCTTAGCAATACCCAAAATGTAAATGTCAGGTAGCTTCTGATAAACAGGATAGAGGGGTGTTTGGTAATACTCAGTTCAGAAATATTTTGTCTTCCCATTAATCCTGAAAGGAAACTCTAAAGGAACTTCTTTTCTGAAAAGGAAAACTGATACAGGATTGGTTTTCTCTTTTGAGAGCAGCTGCCACCACTGCTGTTGACTGCTCTCCTTGACACTACTGTTTGAAATACTCCAGAATTGCCCCCAGTGCCATAGGAAAAATATGTATTTTCTTAAGGAAACTGTGCAGTATTCAATGACATTACACATTGTACAGATCATATCTATTAACTGGATGATTTTAATTATCGTAAAGCTGTGAATGTATTTGGAGAATAAAACAAGCTGCATTAGTTTGCCAAGGAATAAATACTTGGTGATGAAGAGCAGAAAGGAAAGGGAAAGATGCAGTAATATGCATAGACATACTACTGGAAAGAGCCAGTAGTATGTCAAACTAGAAAAGCCAATAAAAAAATTGGACAAGCCAAGATAATACCTGGTTATGGATAGAGGGGAGAGTATGTTTTAGGAGGTACATGTGTTGTCCTACAAGACGATGAGCAGTTAAGGGCACAGATATTATCTGGAGCAGATAACTGGTTGTAAGCACAGTTTGTGGGATTGTGTGACAAGATAAGGATAAGACCAATGTTAGTAAGTTGACATTTGTGATACATTGGTGCTTGATCAGGAGGCATTTTCAAAAAGACTACTAAAATTTGTTGGTTCTGGGTTTTGGTACCATATCTTAACTAATCCCCATGCTTCAGGGCTTTTGCTCCTCACTTGCTGACACCAGAACATTTCCCTTCTGTGCCCTAATCTTTCTCCTGAGTTTTTAGTTTTGCTGGTTAGTTTGGTTTGGTCTTGTTTTTCTCTTATTTTCTCTATTTGAAGCCCTGTAGATCATTGACAGCTGAAAATGGGATGTGTGATGCTTCTAGTGTCATTGCAAAACCAATCAAATGCACAGTTATCTTCTTCTGTGCTCAAGAAGGGAGAGATAACAGTGGATGGGATGAACAGGAACTGGGAATACTGAAAGTGTTTGCCTTTCCCAGAAACACATGGTCTCTTTCTTGCCATCATGAGGAAAATATTAGCTAAACACATGCCTTTAGGACATTAGCCCTCAAAGGCACATACCTGAACTTTACTTCTCTCACCCTATGGCCTACTATTTTTTTTTGCCACTGTTTTTGTTTGATACCAGAGATTTCAACATGATCACAGGAAGTGCCTGCGGACTGTTACAGATTAAATAGCCATTGCACTGTCACTCACAACCTGGAACTTTTCCTGAAGACCCTTATGATTCTTTTTTTCTGCTCATATACATGTTGACCTGATTTCTTTAGTGTCACAGATTATGTGATTGTGCTAATGAGGGATGCTGGACCTTACACACCCCTATGGGAAGGCAAAGAGTGTGAACAGTTCCTCGAGAGGCTTTTAGGAAGTTCTTGACTCAAACAAACTACGCTATGGGGTTGAATTTATCTCCACCAAGCAATTTCAGTTCTTAGTGATGAACTGAAATTGAATCATTATCACAAGTAATTCCTGTGGTATGTCTGAGATATGACAATTTGATCTTATCGAGTGGTTCACATAGGAATTAAATTCTAGCGTAAAGTTGCTGTTTTAAAATGGGAACATTTTATTTATTTGCTAGGTCACTACTACTGCATGTGCTACTATTATGCAACAAGATTTCTCAAATGAAAATTCCTCAGACTGAAAACTACATTTTCTGTCTAATGGGTTCTAAATTATACATAAACTGTGCAATTTTCAAAGGTGATGGAATTTCTTCTGTCACAATGTCTTGTAATTCGGAGGCTGTTTCCATTAAAGTGACAATTCGGTACAGATGGACTACAATACCTTCAGTTTCAAAAACATCCACCTGTAGTGCTAAGATTTTTTAAATATTTCTGATTGCCTTTATCTGACTAACAGTGATAACTGCTGTTACAAAAGAGTGGAGTCTTCTATTAAAAACAGTATTTGACTGCGGTTTGTATATAAAAAAAGAAAAGCCAAATATATGAACTTCTTACCATTCTGTTTCATTAATTTAAGCATGGTCTGTTTTTTATTGTTATTTTACAACCCAGTAATTTATTTCCCTGACCGTGTCAGCGTGTGGCACCACAGGCATGTATCATCCTCTCCCACATTGGCACAAACAGATTCAAAACTACTGCTCACCACTATTGGCGCTACTGCCCTTTCTAACTCCCATTGAAGGATGAGAAATATGGGCACTTCACCTCAGATTTCAATTAAGTCTTGAAAAAAAAAACAACCCACCCCTATTTAAGTTTACACAGTTTAAGTAGATTATCTGAATCTGATGTTTTGATTTTTTTTCAGAATTAATTATGACAACTCAGTAATCAGCTCTGTTAGTAGATCATTGAAAAGGTTCAGTGATGTCTGAGGCAAGGGAAAACTAGGAGAGTGGTTCTTTCATAGCACAGGTATACATGGAAAAAGATACCTGGCCACAGATGAGTGTAAATTACTTCTGTGAGCACCACAGTCTCAGAAATAACAACCTTGTCCAGAAAAGAAACATGTAAAGTTAAGGATTTTGACTCAGCCTCAGATATGTATGTCTGTAACACAATCATGGCAAGCAGCTCCCAAATACTGCGTTATGGTGGCATCCACAAGTAACACCAAATAGGTTTGTTATCACTTTCCCTCCTGTATGGTCTGTAAGTAAATTGGCATTCGGCAAACCACCATGTTTTCTCAGGGATTTCTCAGATGCTCTCTTGTCTATCTTACACTGTTCCCAAATACGAAACTAAATGGAGTCATTGAGAAGCTGATGCCACTCCCCATATTCAACCCAATGAGTAATTCAGTATATTTACAGCAAGAAGTATGATCTAAAGGATACCTTGTTCTCTTTGTATAGGACAGAACTGGCTATGGACCTCTTCTCTGAGAATCAACTGTGCAAAGATTTAGGAAAGCAGTAATCTAGTCTCTTTTTTCACATCACCTGAGAAAGGACACTTAAAGGGTGAAGAAGAGAAAATGTAGCTAAAGGTCACTTTTCCCCCCACAGCTGTAGACTGGATTTTAAAGACTGTTGTTCATTTGGGTGTATTTGTTCCTCTGGGTGGATTCAGAGCATTATGAACTCTGTTTTAACAATCTTTGTGCAAGTTGGATTCACAAGAACCTGGTGAATTTTTTAAAGCATCTTGGCACTAAAACCCCTGCTGATATATGTTGTTGGACAGATAAATTTAAATCATATTCTAGCAAGCAAACAAGTTTGATTTTAATTCAGTATTTTAATGAAATCTGAACCATAGACATCCGTTCAGCAGCTAGAGAGAAAAGTGATGAAAAGAAAGACACGGTGTAAACTTCTAAAACAGGTTATTAATGCAGAATTTTTTTGTGATAATCTGGCTCATTTCACATTACAATCTTATCAATTTTTTTTTAGTTTTGTCTTGGTTTTGTGCTGACTGATGCTTTTACGTGCTTACTCAGCTAGTTTGTATTTACTGCAAATCTTTGCTACTTTTATTCTTATGCATTTACATCTGTTATTAAGAGCAGATGGGATAGAGAGGAACATAATCGTGTGATTCAACAGCAGTCATGTCTGTTTAATCAGTAGCATCTGACACAGCATGCATTTGCTGCATGATTGCACTGTCATGTTTGACACAAATGATGGATTACTACTCTAAATAAGCTTTCAATGTTTGTTCATTGTATATGCTACTAAATTGTATGTTCCTTACATCCACTCATTGGAAATCTCTGACCATAATTACAATTCAGCCAGTGTTATCTTGGTTCTACAACAGTATCAATATTGATTACTTAATAGTCCGTTCCTCCTAGGACGGCTGATGTATCAGTTTTAGCTTGTAATGACAATCTCGTATGAATCTAGTATTGTAAACTCTCACATAAAAGAATTTGAAGCTCAAAGAAGGCATTGTCTGCTGACAGAGCCATTTCTATAATATTTTTCCTTATAGTGAAAATGCTCATTTAAGGATTAATGATTACTAAAAATAGTTTTGCCTGAATAAATACATGGTTTTTGTTCCTCCTGATTCGTCAGACCCACCAGTTTTCTACTGTATTTATCTGAGATGTTTGTTTTTATTTCAGAAATGTTTGTCACTGTCCTTTTGTATTTTTTCCTCTTCATTGAAATATAAAATATATTTCAAAGCACTATTTTATTTCTTCCATTTCAGGTGTATTTAAATATAGCAAAAAAAATCTCATTAACTTTAAAGGCTATGTGTGGACCACCAAATAAATCAGACCAGGGTACATCTTATGGCCCTGAGGACAAGTGGCGTGTCATGGCTCATACGATGTACAGTTAAACTGTAATGCTCCCCTAGCATGGAGGATTCACACACAGGCTACCTGCTGGGGGGAATCTTTTGCCATCCACTAAGCTATGTGCAAGAAGAGTGCATCTATACTAGTAAAATAAAAGGTGGTACTGCCAAGGCAATGGAGCTCAGCGTCATGGTTTAGCCCCAGCTGGCAACTAAATACCACGCAGCCAGTTACCCGCTCCCCCCTCCGCCAGTGGGACAGGGGAGAGAATTGGGAAAAAAACCTCGTGGGTTGAGGTAAAAACAGTTTAATAGGACAGCAAGAGAGAAGGAAACAACGATAACAACAATAATAATACTGACAAAGGAATGTACAAGAACAAGTGATGTCCGATACAGCAATTGCTCACCACCCGGTGATCGACAGCCCGTTGATTCCCGCCCCCCGGCCAACTCCAGTTTATGTACTGGGCATGACGTTACATGGTAGGGAACATCACTTTGGCCAGTCTGGGTCAGCTGTCCCGGCTGTGTCCCCTCCCAGCTTCCCGTGCACCCCCAGCCTTTTTGCTAGCAGGCCAGCACGAGAAGCTGGACTGTCCTTGGCTGCTCAGCAACAACCCAAAACATCAGCACATTATCAACAGTTTCTCATCCCAAATCCAAAACACAGCCTCACACTAGCTGCTGTGAAGAAAACCAGCTCTATCCTGGCTGAAACCAGGACACTCGGTCACCTGGGCTGTTCAATGACTAGGCTAACCTGTGGCACAGTTTTGTCATAGCACTCTCCCAGACAGTGCCAAAGCACAGTGCAGGAAAACCCAGGCACTGGGACCTGCTCCCAGCAAGCAGCCTGCATGCTCCTGCCCTGGAGTCAAGGGAACTCTGCAGTATCCCTGGATACCTACTGCAGAGACCTGGCTCAGGGGCCAGATTACCCTCCATACTCCTTTCTAGTACAGAGGTAGCTTCAGCGCCTGGGGCAGTAGTAGGGCCAAAACCCTAGCAGGGTGCACATTAACGAGTTAGCAACATGGATGTCTGTATGTTAGTGCCTGAGTCAGTGCAATACACAAAAAGTGCAGAAGGAACTAATTGGGTTTCCTGCTGCGTGCGATTTTAATGGAAATGCAATGGGAAATCAACGTAGTAATTAAGATGCCACAAAGATCCTTAATATTTAGCTCTTTAATATGTAAACCCAAGAAACTCAGATAGATACATTCTCTTAAGATCTGCATATGGTTGAAACTTTATCACTTCAACATTGTTCATTTGAAGTTTTACCTTTAGATTACTATTTATAGTGGAAAAACCTATGATAGGACATCATGTTAGATATTTGTATGCTGGACAGAGTCTGGAGACAGGAATGCCTCAGTTCTCCTTAACTGCAGTGACTAAAAAAGCTATTTTGCTTCTCAGCTCTGAAGTTCTGTTTATTAGAAGCAAATTAGGATATAATAATCAGATCTGTGGGGTGAAGCAAACAGAAATAAAAGGTGCAAAATTAAACATCTCTTTTCCACTCTGCTTCTCTCTCTTCTCAGGAGTTTCTCAGTTCCCACTTGTCCTGCAGATAATTTCTGCTTGTTGCCTCCACTCTTTGTCCACTCCCGAGAAGCTGCCTGCAGTTGAACCTGGTATTTTCCTGAGAACGCTTCAGCAATTTCTCTTTTTTTATGCCAGAGCACAGGGTGCAGCAAGGCAGTATGCCAGCAGCCTGCTGAATAGCCACAGACTTCTGAAACCACTAGCAAACAAATGAAACATGTATAGGCTGCCATAAATAATTTACCAGGGAATGATGAGTTAACTTTGCAGAAGAGCACACAAGTTACTACACTAAAAAAAAAAAAAGGGCATTACCTTTCAAAGGAAGAGAAACAAAGTCACAGAGTTTTTCCATACATTAGAATATGGATGATAAATATGCATGATCAGAAATAACTGCTTCAAAACTGTGAACATCCACCTTCACTCTACCCCAGGCCCTGTTCCTCCTCAGGCGCAGGTGAACCAGCAGGTGAAAAAATTTTTTAAATTTGCAGAAGGAACAACATGGTAAATGGGAAGGATGGAAGTCTAATTTAATGTTAAGTTTCACATACGGAGTCTTGAAGCAGGCAATGAGGACAGGCCTGAACACTTTATCTCGGAGTCTTGAAGCAGGCAATGAGGACAGGCCTGAACACTTTATCTCCTTTTGTTTATTGAATGTGAAATCGCACCTTTGTAAGCAAGGAGGGAAGAATAAGTGATGGTGGTATATGGACACTGTGTCCTGATTCTGGTGAAGCTTTTAGGCTGTGATGGCAAAAAAGGATTAAAAGTGATAGTGGAGTTACTGTGCCATAATTGATAATGATATATGCAGTAGGTACTGGCAGAGGCCTTTTGACAATAGTGTATTATTGCAATAATACTTCCTTCTCTTACTTCCGTTTGTGCATTTTTTAAGTTTATGATTTATTGAAGTCTCCATTAGAGCTGAAGAGCTTTGCGTAGCTGATTGAAGCAATAGTCAGATATTTCAATAACTGGCTTTAGGCAAGTAAAATGTGTGATTCCTGGAAATGCTGTTTATAAAGGGACATTATGCACTGCAGTTCTTTCCTACTTTTTTCCCAAGGGTTTAATATTATTTTGCCCTGAGTGGAGATATTGTTGATTTAAATATAGCAGGTGTACTAATGGCACTGTATCTTGTGGCAGGAGATGACATACTCTAAGGGTAGGGGAGAGGTCAGAAATGATTGAGCTCCCTTGAACTTCATCTTAGCAAAACTATGCCTCTTCTGTAAAATACAGAAATTCTGTAGCTATACAAATGTTAAAGCTACTTCAAGCCATAGAAATTACTTATAGAATATAACAAAGTATTTTTAGCAAAGTTTACTGTACCTTTTTCCCTATCTTTGTCTGTGTTTAAGCATAGTAATAAGACAAACTTCAAAAAGTAAATTATATGCTAGTTAAATTATTTATATATAAATATTTATATATATATTTACAATTTTTTATATTTAAAGTATGTGCAGCAGGGTAAAGTATGGACAAAGCATGTAAAGCAGAATGACTGTCCATAGCCTATGTTTGTAGAAGATAGTTACCGGTTAAGATGGACACCTGCGGCTTATCGCAGTACCAGCAAATTAAACGGTTCAGAGACCTTGGTACTGAGTCTTGATTGTCTGTACAGTTCGAGTGATACAATGGTGCCTCACGTGATTTCTGTCTCCAGTCAAATAATTCTTGGCATGATTCAAAAGAGCACTTCAGAGACAGTTTGGAGTTTATCATCTTCTTTTGTATTGTGCTACTTTTAGCTCAAGGGCCATAAAAAATAGGCTCCGGAATGTTTAATTTACTTGTATGTATAGTCCTAGTAGTATTGGAAAGCACTTAGCTAATTCTTACCTTAATATTCTTCCATGCATTCTGATTAGTATTATAATAAAGCTATGGGAGAATGAAGAATTAAAACAATGTCTAAACTATATGAAGGAGATAATAAACCTGAAAGATCTTGGGTACGCAGCCATTAGAAGTGTAACATACAATTTTTAAGAAATGGGTGCTGCTCTTCATAACAACTTATGGGTTAAAGTGTTTTCAGAGCTTCACAAAAGAAAATCATGCTCTAAGTATTACATTAATATATACGTAAGTACCAAGACTTATGTCCTGTATGTAAGGGTATGTGGAAGATGGGAGTATCTTCTTCACTGAGCTTACATGATCAAGGATATTTTTGATGCTGAAGGGGGAAACTGTAAACAGGAACACAGAGACCCCACCTAAGGAAAGAAGTGAGGCAATGCCAAAGACCAAAACTCTCGAGCTACTAGTTGATGTGCCATCAAAAAAATGTAGGCAGAGCTTTGGAGGGGGCCACCTGGACTTTGTGAATGATAAGTAGGGGAAAGCAAAGAATGTGAGGGTTTGGGATACTCAGGGTTGGCCTGAGCTACTATGCAGAGTTTACAAAGCAATGTTTAGGGAAAGGGAATTGGGGAGTAACAAAGCTGGGGCAAGCAGAGTGTGGTATAAAAGAGATGGTCTTGTGTAAAACAGGGCTGGTCAGCGCACTTGTCTGACTGAGCCTTATGCCTGATCACCACAGGCTGTCCTGCCCTATTTACAGACTCTCTTAACTCTCTCTCTGAATGGTCTTACTCTCCATCCTGCGTGTGACTGCCAGCTACTGGGGGGACTGGCATGAGTGGACTGGGTGCCAGCTACTGGAGTCAGACCAGCGGTGTAGGTGCCCCTGGACTATGGTGCCAGCAACTGCATTGGTGGGGGTCTTCCAGCTGCTGGGAAGGATCAGTGTCCGTTCAGAAAACGAGCTACTGGAGGGACCAGGATGCGTGAAGGGCTCAGTGCCGGTAGCTTGAGCGGGATAATGGGTTACAGCCCGTGTTGCTTGCTACCGGCTGCAGGGACAAAGAGTGACTGTGTCACTCCCAGATTAGGTGTTCGTGTGTATTTGCCAGAAAACTCCAAGCTGAACTCACCAGAGAGTAGGAAGCCCCAGGTCTAGGCAGGGGCATCAGGTAGATGGAAGGTCTGTGCAGGTATTTGGGGGCACCTGCAGGTGTGGGATGCCCGTATGTGTCTGTTAGCAGCAAGGACTGGGCTGGACCAGCTGGCAAGTTGGGGACCAGTGGGGTGGGGCAGTGTCATGTGTGTGCCCACACGAGTGACCTCCTCTTTCTCACAGCCTAAGAGGAGGAGGGGATGGGGGTGTCCATGCTTATGTGAGTGCTGGCAGTGTTAGGCTGGGGGCAGCTGGGCTGTGGGTGCCTTCCCTGTGGCAGGCCCTGGTAGTATCTTTTGTGTGTGCCCCGGGGATACGCACTTGGTTTTACTGCTGCTTGAACCTGCAAATGGGAAAGTGGCAGCTGTGTCCATTGGTCTGGGAGAGAGGAACCCCGAGGTCATGGAGCTGCTGGAGGCAGCAGCAACTTGTAACATCCCTAAATACTATATCTTTTATGTATTGTAAAAGAAGAAAGAAAAAAAGCACAAAAAAAGTTCAGAGTCATTCCTGTTAAAATATCTGTTTGAAAATGGGAAGGTTAGAAAGTATCTATTCCTATGTACTAATAAGAGTCCAACCTGGAACCAGAGAATAGATGTCATTTTTCAGAGTGGTTAAAAAACTTCGTTGTTTATAACAATCATGAAATTAAACTACATGGGATTTTAAATGGTCCATCTTGCTCTTAAGAGCACTCAGAGATACTGTAAACTTTTACAAGCTTGGGGGTTTTCTTTGGTTTTGTTTGTTTATATTTGGGTTTTTTTTAGAGACCCAAACAAAATTACTTTGGTGTTACTCTGTAGTAAAATAAAAAAGTAGATCTGAATGTTGAAAATGTAAACATTAAGATACTCTGTATGCTGACAAAGATAATGTCATAGCTTCCTGAACTGTTTGACACTTTCAACAGCTGAACTTCTCGGTATCAGTCATCTGTTCAGCAAAGAATGCCACTGCATGACTGACAGGTCTCATATCAGCATGGGATTGACCATGGAGCTCTTTAAACATGTTGTGACAGAAACAATCTGAGCTAGCTTCAGCAGGGCTAGCACATTAAATTACCAATGTCAAACCTCAACAGTGGGTAGAGAATAAAGTATAATGCTCTTATAGGGGCCTCATATTGAGGGAGGAAATAAAGAAAACATGTCTTTGCTGGTGCTATTCCCTCTGTAATATGCAATTAGAAGTTTGTGAATATAAGATCAAGAGAAGGAGCTTTTGATCTCAAAAATATAAAATGCAATAGTAAAATATACTGGTGCTTCATTAAGTGAGTGAAACACTTAAATTTTATCAATATTTAATGCTATGGATATAAACTTTTAAAGGAGAAGCTGTGTGCTGATTTGGACCTCTCACTATAAACAAACACGCTGGCTCTGTAATTGGATTTGTAGAGATCCAGTCTCCTGGCAGTGAAGAACAGGCTACAGGAATGAAATTGAAGATTAAACTGGTTTCAAAAGAGACTCAGGAGATGCTCATATGCGTGTGAGACAAGATCTGAATATACAGCTGTAAAATGAGTTAAACTTCTGAATGCCCCCAAATTTTTTTCTCTATCAATATCTTACCTGAATTATTTTTAATTTTAAAAAAGGGGTGGTGGGGGGGAACCCTAACCCTGATCTTTTAAAATCAGAGTAAATTCCTAAGGAAAGACGTTTCTGATGAGGAACATGTAGGAAAATAGTAGTGACTTTTGAAAGAGTTTGAGTTGTTTGTAATCTGAAACAAATGTGGTGGTGAACAGTTAGCTGCTGTTTGGGACTATGGGGGGTGCAGTAGCAGTGCCAAGAGAAGGTGCCTGAGATGAAGGGGCAGCATCTATCTGTGGAAATGTATGAAGCCTCTCCAAAAACACTTGCCTGAGATGGGGTTGCTTTTGAGCCAACACACTCTTAGGGCTACATCCTCTGGAAGGGTTATGTGTACAAATTATGTTTTGGATTGTGTTATGAAAGATTTTTGGATCCTAAACTCCAGACAGAGCATGAGGAAAATTGAACACCTCAGCATGAGATTTAAGCCACAATCTGCCAGGGTACGTGGATAAAATAGCCCTCTGAAAGCCCTGAGAAAATAGAACATGAATGCAACTGCTTTTAAAGGGATTGAGACACCTGAGTTCAACTGGGATGCGGAATCTTCTAATGAAGAAAAAGTTTCTTTCTAAAATGTGATCAAGACTTGCTCTGTTTTTTCTTTCGAATGGAAGTGACTTCACCTATGTTTTTCTGCTACCCTAAAGAAAATAATATTTAGTGCAATTCACTCCTTGCTCTATGTGTCTGTAGCTCTGCAGACAGTTTTTCTCAATTAGCTGTTAGTGATCTCTGCTGTCTCTGAAGCTAAGTTGATTCTGTCTTAAAAACTTCACTTAAAACCAAACAAAAAGCAAAGGGGAGCCTGAACAAGTAAGTATGCTTTAGAGCCATGCTTCTGGTGCTCTCTCTTTTCTTCCTGTATTACTTCTGTGTTCATTTTTGCCATGTGACACTGCTTTGGCAGGAAGAGCTGCAATTATTTTTACTCCAATAAAGGCTAAATGAATAAGTAAGACAGTAAAACTGAATTCATTCCAACTCAAGAGGGGCTGGAAATTAGGGGATTTAACTGCCTGGAAGACTCTTTCTCTGATAAGTGAAATTTGGTAGTTTTACAATATCTTATTCCAAGACTCAAAAGAAAGTCTTTTATAAAAAAAATAAAATAAAATATACATTTTGTTTGGAGCCCAGTTTCACTATGACAGTGTTAGAGTATTCTTATCAGCCCCTCCAAGGGCATAGGTATAGGAGTTCCCAGTTTCTGCATCAAGTAAGGCAAGTGAAGAAAGATGTGATGCTGCTTAGATGGGGCAGTTGTGTACATATATGGAAATATAAATTTAATAGCTTTACAAAGACCTTAAAATGAATCATGGAGGTAACTAGTGAATTTTGTCTCTCCAAAATAAGGTATTTGGCAAGGTATTTTTCTTTTCCTGATGGTTTGCAGTACTCTCTTAGTCCTGTTCCAAAACAGCCAGAAAGGTACAGTGCTCAAGACAAGCAACGTTCTTTCTCATGACAAAGTACAGTAGTAATAAGACCTGTGCATGAAATAAGATGGTGCCATCAGACAAGGAGTATTCCCATGCAAAGTAGTCCTACTTTTGTTAAAGGTTTATGATAAGGAATGTTTTTGCAGGAGAACCTCTGATCTATCTCTATAGCTCCATTTCTGTTTTCAGTAAAGTTCAGTGCAAACAGTAGAAATAAGAAGCCCAACTTATCTTTTTCCTGTCTTGAGAATGTTATAAACTGCAGGTGCAGTTGCTGAGAGGGAAAGGGAGTTCTAGCTGCAGGCTGGTGCTTATGAGAAAAAGTTGTTTTTTAATTTCAAGCACAATTCACTTGTATATATAGCAAGGTTATACTGTGAACTTAAAAGACTGCAGTGGAAAGCAAACTCCACTTTTTATTACTAGAATATATTGCTTTTTTTGTTTTGGTACTTGATTTCTTGACTAAATAGTAAGTTTTAACTAGCTTTCATGTTCATACAATTTACACACAAACATATTATAAAACCAGAATATTCAAGACTTCCCTGTATAAATATACTATGATCTAAAGGAATTTGCTATGTGGTAGATTTAATATAAATAAAAGTAGGCCACTAAAATGAAATATTTAATAAAATGAAACCCAAGCTGTGGTCATTCATTCTTTACGCATTTCCTACTGCTAATGTTGGGAGAAAAAGATGCATATATGGGTATAAAACACTCTTCTCACATCCTGTGTAAGACTTTACCTGTGAAAGGCTTAGCTATTTATTAAAAATTGCTTAATTGGACCTATGACTTTTGCTGCAACCAGCCCTCTAGTAATCCCTAAAGGAAGTAATATAGCTAGACACCTTATAGAATCTGATTGCCCTTTCCAAAAGGGTATGTTATTCCACTGAGGTTTTTCTTTGGTTTTGAACATAGCCTGTTCTTTCTGTGTAATTACTCTGGGTCTAGATTCAGTTTTGTTAATTCTTCCTTAGTGAGAGATATCCTTTAGTATTTGTCTGTTTCTGGGTTAATTGCAATGCAGTCAAGTTAGGGAGGTTTAAGGTGATACTCAGAGGGATCAAAAGCAAGGCAATACCATGCACTGATTAGAAATGGCAGGACAAGAAATCTCCTACTTTGTTTATTCTGTCATGGGGAATTTTGGGGCCAGAAGTGGGGGGGGGGGGCGAGGAAGTATCTAGGCTTAGACCAGCTCCATTTTTCTGGTTGAGAGAGTAAACAGAGCAAATCTCACACATGACACCTTGCTGTGGGCTAGTTCCAGACAGCAGCTGAGCCCCACCCAGCTGCTTGCCCACTCTCCCCAGGTGGGATGGGGGAGAGAATTGGAAGAGCAAAACTAAGAAAACTTGTGGGTTGCGATAAAGACAGTTTAACAGGTAAAGCAAAAGCTGTGCACACAAGCAAAGAAAACCATGAAATTCATTCACCGCTTCCTATCGGCAGGCAGCGGTGTTCAGCCATCTCCAAGAAAGCAGGGCTCTGTCACACATAACGGTTAGCAGGGAAGACAAATACCAAGTTGTGTTTGTGTTTCTCCACTTTCTCCCAGCTTTTATTGCTGAGCATGATGTCATAGGATATGGGATATCCCTTTGATTAATTGGGGTCAGCTGTCTCATCTGTGTTCTCTCCCAACTCCTTGTGCATCCCCAGCATACTCACTGGTGGGTTAGGGTGGGTAACAGAGAAGGCCTTGACACTGCGCAAGCACTGCTTAGCTTAGTACTACTAAAACATACCTGTGTCATACCTGTGTTGTTAAGACTGTTCTCATCACAAATCCAAAACATAGTACCATGGGAGCTGCTGTGCAGAAATTTAAATCTATCCCAGCCAAAACCAGTATGCATCTATAGTTTCATTCATTTCAGTGGATTGAGTAAAAAATACTGCACAAACTGTTATTTTTGTCCTAATTGTGTCTTTAGTTGTCATAATTTGAAAGTAATTTGAAATGAAAGTATGTGCGGGGAAGAGAGTTGCTCCTGAATGACTTCTTTTTCTTCCTACAGTAGGTTCTCACTTTACTTTAAAGCTCACAATACTTCATCAGCTTTTAAAATTAGCAATGCGTATGGCTTTTTTACAATAATTATAATCTGCTGAGGAGTAAGATCAAATCCTCGATAGATACGTGGTTTGTGCTTTATCTGTATAATGTTGACCTTGTTAACATCCTTTTCTTTTGTTAATTTGTATCTCTGCATGCCTCAGAAGTCCTTTAATCATGTATTTTAGATTACAAGAATTACACTGAAACTTTTTGTTTTTCCCAGATTAATTGGATGCTCTGTTAGTATGCAAAGAGAACTGCTCTGTAGATGGTAGAGCTGTCAAATAATGCTCCTGCAGAGTGAAATATCCTGAATTAAATCCTTCTCCCCATTGAAGTCGTTAGGATATTTGCCTTTGTATTAAGATTTCACTCTTGGGTATTTATATACCAGCAGCAAAATATTTAAGAAATCATAGTGTAAAGTCTTTGAAGGAACATGTATTCTGAATTTTTGCTGGTCTTTACTCTCATTATGTCTGATCTTGGTACCACTTAGTAAAGGAAAATAGCTTTCTAATGACATATGGAAATGATACTATAACATATAAAATCATTTACATAGTACATTTCTGTACAGAACGTACAGTTCTGTTCAATATCTTTATAGATGATCTGGATGAAGGGATCAAGTACACCCTCAATAAGTTTGCAGACAACACCAAGTTGGGCAGGAGTGTTGATCTGCTTGAAGGAAGGAAAAGCTCTACAGAGGGATCTGGACAGGCTGGTTCAATGGGCGGAGGTCAACTGTATGAGGTTTAATAAGGCCAAGTGCCGGGTCCTGCACTTGGGACACAACAACCCCATGCAATGCTACAGGCTTAGGGAAGAGTGGCTGGAAAGCTTCCAGGTTGAAAAGGGCCTGGGGGTGTTTGTCCGTAGCCGGCTGTGCATGAGCCAACAGTGTGCCCAGGTGGCCAAGAAGGCCAACAGCATCCTGGCCTGTATCAGAAATAAGGTGGCCAGAAAGAGTAGGGAAGTGATTGGGCCCTGTACTCGGCACTGGTGAGGCCGCACCTCGAATCTTGTGTTCAGTTTTGGGCCCCTCACTACAAGAAAGACATTGAGGTGCTGGAGTGTGTTGAAAGAAGAGCAACGAGGCTGGTAAAGGGTGTAGAGCATAAGTCTTATGAGGAGCGACTGAGGAAGCTGAGGTTATTCAGTCTGGAGAAGAGGAGGCTGAGGGAAGACCTTATCACTCTCTACCACTACCTGAAAGGGGGTTGTAGTGAGGTGGGTGTTGGCCTCTTCTCTGAAGTAACAAGCAATAGGACAAGAGGAAATGGCCATAAGTTTAGTTTTAGATTGTATATTAGGAAAAATTGCTTCACCAGAAGGGTGGTCAAGCATTGGAACAGGCTGCCCAGGGTAGTGGTTGATGTGTAGTTAAAAGATGTGTAGATGTGGTGCATAAGGACATGGTTTATTGGTGGACTTGGCAGTGCTAGGTTAACAGTTGAACCTGATGATCTTAAAGGTCTTTCCTACCTAAATGATGTTATGATTCTATATTTTGATGCACAGTATGTGAATGCCCAGTGAAAGAAAAAATGTTGAAGCTTCCCCATGCTCTTCTTTCTTTTTTGAAAGAGACAAAACCTGGGAATTGAAGGAAGAAATAAAATTACATCAAAAATTGAAAGTGAGAAATGGTATTTTATTGCCGAAATGAACTTGGGGAAAATCATTTGTCAATCCCTTTCCATCAACGTACATGTACCTTCACAGAGGGTAAAAATAGAAGGATTTTTATGCTAGCAGAACAAGAAACAGTAACTGTAAAATATAACTGAAAATGCAAATAGGAAATTTGATATACATTTTAACTAAAAGGATGACTAGCCACTGGGGTAAAATGGCAGTGCTTTATGCCTCCTATAAGATGTCTCTCAATTTCTGAGAGTTAATTTTTACTATACAAGCCATTGGGTTCAAATGGGGTAACTACATGACACTTGGTACTGTATTACAGGAAATTTTATGGTCACCTGCTATATTTGATCTAAAATCTGTACATGTCTCCTAATTTCCTGTTGAAATTGCATGGATAACTTTTTTCCTATTTTTGGAAGACTTTAAAAATCCTGTAAGTGGTGTGGAAATTGAACCTGTATTTTCCTGATAAAAGCTCCTGACAACATCTGTAAGTTCTCAAAAGAGCTAGAAATTCTCAGAATCAAAGTATTGTATATGAGGAAAAGTGTTGGTTTGGGTTTTTTTGTGGCGCCCCCCATGTCCCATCCAGTGTATCTCTCCTGTTCCTCTCCTCATGAATTTGGCCTCCAGATTGCAAACTAACTCAGAGGAGCATCAAGATGCTTCCTGTATTCCGCTGAAAATTTCATCAGTGAGTATGTATATGTATGAGTAGTTTTATGGACAGGCAATGTTAGTTTGTAGACACAAGACTACACTGAATCTATGATGTTTACAGTCAGCTACAATTCACTGAAGTGCTAGAACCTAGTTTTCAAGTTCATTACATTGTCTAAATGTTGGCCATGAAGCATATAATTTTGCACTTAGCCCTCTTCCTTTCTTTCATGTTGTGCTCAGATATATTGAAGAGTAATGTTAGATCATATCTTGCCGCTGCTGTTGTTTTATCCTTTCCTACTGTTGAATCTTCCCTCCTGTTGATTGATGTCAGTAACCCATTTAGACATGATAGTACTATTTTCAACCCAAACCCATTTTACACCCAAGAAACACCACAATACTTTGTTTGCACAGTGGGATGAACAGGAGCAAGAAGAAACCATCTTTGTGCTGAGGAATTTAGAAAATTAGCAGCCAAAATAAAGACAAAGGTAAGGGAAAGGCAGATGAAATAGTGGGGCAATCTAAATATCTCATGAGCAGTGTAGCATTGCTTGGAGACATGAAACTGTGAGTTAAGTGGGAATAGAAGTTTTTAGCTACATTGATCTAATGACTGGCTACCACAGGAATGGGTAATAATTTTCCCACTCATTGCTCCTTCTGCATCCCTAGCACTATAAACCAGTAGTTTGCTTATCCATAGTGTTTTGCCTAGACCAGGCAGCCAAATGGGGGGAAAAAACTAGTGTTATGAAAAATGCTGTAAGTCCCAGCTCCCTAGCTGGAGGGTCATGTAGCTGAAGATTCTGACCCCAGACTTTAAGAACCTGTGGCTGTGGGTGAGACGTCTTGTAGCTTGAACGATTTGGCTTATTCTACCCTAATTCTAATAAAATGTAGTGCATAAGAAAATGCTTCAGGGTTATTACATTTCAGCACTAAACTTTAAAAAGGACCTTCCAAAAAACTTTTGTGCTCAAGTTAAATAATTTTCCTTAGAGGGACTATCGTAAGTCTTTTGAAGTTTTTTGCTTCACTTCTATTTTTTGTCGATATGATTGTTTACTTAAATGAAAAGGCAAGAGGTCTTGAAAGAAATTAATTGTCTGATTTAAAAAGCAAACATATTAAAAAAAAAAAATCACTGGCACAACATAAACTAAGCAGGTATATCACAGACTGGGAGTAATTACCAAAGTGACATTCTGCAATTAAAACGTGTAAACAGTGTTGAGTACATAACACAGGACACTGTAGATGTCTACCATCCATGAAAAATTGTCTATGGCCTTGTACACCATGAAAGCTCATATGTCTTTGTCCCCCAACAGCAGGGGAATCACCCTGGTATGAAGGGCAAGGGAATGACAAGGTATCTTTTATGCAGCGCTGCCTTGCTTGGAGCTGTAAAACTGATGGGTAAATGAGCTTTCCTCCTGTGATCTACAACACTAAGTTCCTGTGAATGTTTAAGCCATCATGCCTTAAACTTTATAGTATATTTTAAGATGGTAAGGTTACTTTGTGTAGTGCCAGAAGAAATCCTGAGTTTCCTTGGTTACTTAATACCGTGTAAAACACAGGAAAAGCTAAGTTAACAATTTTTTGTTTTATAAAGAGTAAACGTGATCTATCAAGTTTCTATTTTGAGAAAAGTCAGCCCAAGAAGATCATATGCAGCTCATATTTAAAAGGAGGAAGCAAAAGATGCTTTTGTTATGACACAATGAATCTGTCTATTGGTTATTTAGATTTACAAGAAAAAGAGGTCCTGATTCACATGAGTAAAAGCCATCTGAGTTCTACTGAGCTCTCCCTTACAGCTACTCAGGTGGCTGTTTATCACTCATTCACTGCTGTGCTTGAGAGGAGCAGTCCTGTTTGACAACTGCAAAAAAGATTTGATTTTTACAAAATAGTAGAAATTGTTTCCATTATGAGTTATTTATTGCAGCAGAGAAGTCAAATCATCTGTTTCCCCACGTCCTCAGCAACTGTTAGTAAATACTCAGAGACAGACAGACAAATACTCAAAGACATCTCAAAAGCATGGTGGGATTGGACAGGAAAAAAAGTCAATTCTTAATGTTGAGAAAATTTCGGATCAAAGTATTACTTACATGCTAACCACTTCATTTAACATTAATGTACTTTTTCACTATTTCTACAGTTTAATAAAAGGCCATTATCCCAATTCATGCCATTCTGATTGATATGTGGTTTCTGATTGACACAAGGTGTATATGTTTTTGTGAAATTTTCTAATAACATCTCATTCCAGGTTTCCTTTTATAGTTTTGTCAAAATTGTCACCATTGTGTCATAAATATTTTTTTTTCTCATTCTGCTTCACATACTGACTTGATTATCTGTTGAGTGTCATGCTCCCAAAAGAAGAGTGTGTGTGTGTATGGGGAAGAAGTAGGGAAATACACTCTTGCATGTTGCCTGTTCATGTCAATATCAAATGTGTTATTTGGCAGCATTGCTGTACTTGTGGTGGTCTATGAATATAAACCAGGTGAAATTTGTGGACAGAAATGATTTGCTATTTAAACTAAATCAGAATTCAGAAGATGCATAGCTTTGGGTATGAAGCCCTTTTGCACGTCAGAATCTTGCTGAGCAAGCCTTATGCTTTCCATTTATACCAGCTGACCAAATGAAAGATACTACTTGTTGTTGTATGCTTTGTCTCCTTAATTCTAAAATGGTGCTTTTCTCACTTTGGTATGTGGGAAAATACCGAATACTTTCTGTTATGATCTAATGAATGACATAGAAAAAGTTAGAAGCTACAAACAGTGACTAGAACTGTGGATTTTCTTAATTTGGGGGTTTTTTTTATTTTTGTCCTTCCCAAGCACACCCATATTCCGGGTGCATGTGAGCAACACTTCAAGCTCTGTAAACCAAAGCTTTTCTTCGGATTTGTATCTCATATCTTCAGAGTTCTTCAGGTGTGAAAGTTATAGATTGAATTGCTGGCACTATTCTGGTGTTACATGTAAACCACTGCCCTGGCTGTCAGAAGCAACCTATGTTGTCTTGAAATAGAATGAGCATTCTCAACTTCTAGAAATTAAATCATGGAAATTTTATGTATTCTTGAGATTTTTACTGTGGATATGAAGGAGCAGCAAGGGCTGTCTGTGCTGCAGGGCCAGCAGGGACAGGGTCCTCGCCAGTGAGAGCCTGGGGGAGCAGAGAAGGCCTGGGGGTGGTAGCCAGAGTCAGACCCAGCCCCAGGGTGGCTGGACAGGGCCATGGTGACAGGCCCAGGTCCAGGGCCAGGCTGGGATGTCAGCCCACAGCGCTGTATGGGCGTGTTCTGCCCAAAGTCATCAAAGGAAGAGGACAGCCCTTGGCTGTGCTGTCTCTGACTTGGCCCAGCAGCCAGACCCCCAGGAGAGGGGATGCTCTCAGGGCCCCTAGACTGAAACCTGAAACATGTCACTTGTTGGGCAGCTTGCTGATAGGAAGGGTTGCAGTCTGTGCCCATAACTGAATTTAGCCACTCTGAAGAATAAAATTCTTTGTTTGAATAAAATTCTTCAAAATTCCTCATGCCCAAATGCCCTTACAACAGAAACTTTAATTCTCAGTAGTGTTCAATCACCTTTATCTGAGGGTGTGCCAGGATCAGTTACAAGAAAATACTTTGACTGTACAATTCTACCCTGAAGTATATTGGTTCTAGTGCAACTTTTATGACCAGTTTCTCTGTCCAGTTGTATTTCATTTGCACCTGAGTATGTCAGCAATACTTTGCCCAAAAGGGGCCTGTATCTTTCATAAGGAGACATTTGGTGTACAGTATTTTTAAAGACCATCAGAGATAGCAGAGTTTTGATAAATCCAAATACTGGAAGATAAATGCCCCCTTGATTTCTAACAATTTTTTTTTCTAACAATTTTATTCCCTTACAATTTGTATTTGCTGGATTTAGACATCTAGTCTGTATATAATTTGAATTTCTGACTGTGAATTCTTTGACCAAACACAATTAAAGATATGCATGAGTAGAAGTATGGATTATGGCTTACTTGCTTCAAATAAAAGACAAACCCATGAGATTTCTAAATCTCATCCTATTAGATGCAGAGGCTACACCTCACTGTTTTGAGGAAAAAATTAGTTACCCTTAACCTTGACAAGCTCTTTATAAATGGAAAACTGGTTTAGCGAAAAAGACCTGCTTTGATTACTGCTTGAACATAAAGCTTTCACTTCCCTGTCATTTAACAGCTGGCAGATTACAGAACTGATTTTTGGGGAGAAAATTTAATAGGTTAGTATTAACAGACATATACATAAAACCATTTTCTCTTCCATTTGCTTTACATGAAGCAAATCGATGTGCAAGGCTGCACCTTAGAGGGACAGTGCAGCAAAAACTGGTGCCTTTCAAACTTCAGAAACACATACAAGGCCATAGGTGTCTGTTCAACAGGCCTAAAAATCTCCAAGCAACGAAGGAGAATCTTTGAGGGTTTTATGGAAGCCTTGGGGGAAAAAAGCCTACTTTATCTATTTAAGTCTTTTGAATTCATGTAGATATGATCCTTGCTATCAGCACAGTGCAGATTTTATTGTTGCTTCATTCTTTCATATCCTGTGGAGTTGTACTTTTAACTGATTTTTAATTGTATTTTGTCTGTATATCCCTGCAGATGGGGATAGATATATATTGAAAACAAACCCCCAAAACACTTTGGCAGTATATGAGAAGTTTTCCCCATTCTATCAGAGGTGACAGCAGAGATAACTTTATGATTTCTTTATGATTTCTCCCCTGAAATAAACACTGTAAAAGGGAAGCTGATCTTAATGTTTCTTTCTATTTACTGTGGAGTATATCATAGAATTATTTAAAAGCAAAACTGGTGTGAAGTGCTCTCTGAGGGACAGCGAAGGGATAGGACAGTGATCACAGAGCCATCCACAAGTTTAGTGTCCATCTACTACAGTAGCTGCTGATGCTCTTTCTCCCCTGTAAGTGAGCAATCAGTACTGTCCCAGTGTCTTCATCTACACCAGGATATTAAACCCTGTCAGAACACGGGCAAGGGCACTAACAGCCATCTATACTGTTGTTAGATGGATTGCAGCACGAGTTTGGTTTGGGCCAAGTAGCATTTTCCTGACTGATTCTTGGGAATGACTCAGAAGTTGGTACAGACTGGTGACTGTTCTGAACAGACAATCTGGATGCAGCCATCCTGTTTTGCAGGCTCAGAAAGAGTAATAATAATGTGCCAGCTGGCCTCAGTTCTGCTCAGTTTTAGCGTATAGGGTAGTCAGCATGTCTCCTTACCCTAATGTAGTGACTCACATGTATGTGAAGTCTCTGGAAGTGAGAGCAGCACAGTGTCCAGTAAAACACACAGACTTCTGGAGTTTTGATAGAAGAGACTTGGGTTTTTTTCCGATTTGGAGATCACCCTTATCCCCCTTGCACACTTTTAGTACAGAAATAAGCATGGAATTAATGAATTCTGGGACAATTTCAGCATTGAACTCTCTTCCATTGCTTCCAATAAATAATCTTTTAGACAAATAACAGCAGACAATCTCTTTTAGCTGCACATTAAACGAGTATTGTAGTAAAGTAAACTTTTCCTTTGATATGGCATCAGCCTCACAGATGGCTTCTTTGTTCAAATAGCCACAATACTAATTTGGCCGTCAAGATTGTGATAAAACTGAGGAGGATGAAAATACCTTCTGGTGTTCCATATGCTGTTTTGAGCTTAGGGTTAAAATAGACAACCGCAACCAAAGTGGACAGAATGTCATATTACATAAAAACATTACAAAGAACTAGTGGGTTTCTTCTTTGCTTTGTTTTTTATTTCACCACATTGGTGATGTTAGAATCCCAAAAGAATTATGAAGATGGAGAGCACATGGAAATTGTTTAATAGTGTCTGTCTGCAAGTGTCAGTTACAGCCACAATCTCATAAGAAGAGCTAGATGAGAATCTAGTGTCATCTCCAGATCCAAATGGTCCTGAGAGTTAGTCCTTTACAGAGTACGTTTTGGTTAGATCATTACGGAACACATGAACTATAAATTGGGCTAATACAGAATTCAGTGGGGTGGGAGATACTGTTTGGGTGGACTCTGAAAAGCCAGTTGTGCAAAATGAGTTTGAACATAAGTTTTAAGAAAAAGAAGAGAATTGTGATTTTTAACTACAGGACAGTGAATCCTCACTCATTAAGAATCCTTGAGATCTAATGCAAATCAAATTCAAGCCTAAGGACCAAAGTGCTTTAGAAATTTCAAGATAATTTTACACCAAATGTTTCAGATGAAAAGTCTGGAGAAATCTGTCCACTCTCACTTGTTGCCACTCTCCAGTTCCTTACAACTGTATTACTTAGTAAACAATGTTTATGGGTTTCACTTTAATCAGTGTCATTGTTTTCTTGTGAACATCCACCGGTCTTTGTCAGAAGATTGAACTGATATGCCTCTAGCTGTGGTTTTTGCTTATTTTTACAGCTTTTTTTTGTAAAAGCATGCAATTGAACATAACTACTGCCTATGTTTAGCTGTATGCCTAAATTTTAAATGGAGAGATCTGTGCAAGGAGTTAGCTTGCCTGGAAACTGAAGTTCAGAGCCAGGTTTACACTGCTGTGTGCAGTAGGGTGCTGAACTGTATGGGCTAATTGCTGTCAGCCACTTTACAGCACTGGGAGTGGGTATGTAGGTACAGGAAAGGCTAAGCTTCCTTATTTGCTAGGGTGTAGCACTATGCTTATTTGGCTGTGGTGCTTTCAGGACTTTAAATATTCTCTCCATGTTTCACTGTACTTTGTGAAAGTACAAGTGAATTTGAAACTCTTCATAGCCTGCTCCATTAAATTATGGAGATGCAGCCTAACTTAGGTTTGAAATTACTTCTCTGTGTCTGGAACATTTCTGTGCTGCCCCAAACTTTGTGTAATAAAAGGCGCTCGCCTGTATTTTGAAGTAACTGTTTGCTCTCACATATGCATGCACATGTTTGCTTGGTTTCTATGACATCTATAAGATAATAGCTGTGTATAAATAATGATCTTGCTCCTCCCGAGTGATCCCAGGAATTTTTATTTTAAAGAGTCTGACATCTGGGGTTTAATCTTTTTGTTTCCTTTTTCTGAACCATATATTTGATTAAAGGAATATCATGCAACTTCATCACGTATTTTCTTTTAATGTAGAATGGAACTAAAATGAAGCATTTCTATCAAGCACAACACTGTTTTAATTTAGGTTTGCAGTGGATTTAGTTAACTTTTTTCTCTAGACCCCGGCTTCCTTATCCCATAAGTGCAACAGGGTTTTTAGCAGAGTGCTTACATGTAATGAATGTATAGAGACATCAGCTTGGCATGATTCAAGATTAAGGGCTTTTGAAGGAGATTTTAAGGTTTCTCATGTCAAAACTAACTAATAAAAAAACCCAAACACTTAAAGATGGATTAAGATGACAGGCCACAGAACTTTCTTCTAGAAATACCATATTTTGTCAGCTAAAAAATACGTGCTAAAATATGTACTTACATAACAGAGATTCCAGAAGTTCTGAAGGTGCCACTGCATTTTACTGAGAAAAGAGTTTTAAAAAAAAGAACAATTTAAGCTTGTGTTTATTTAGGCCCTAAAATTATCATTATCTGATTCATTAGGATGCCACAAATAACATTATGTCAAATTGAGTATGTAGGGTTTTGCTCTTCTTTCCTCATTTGTTTCTCCTCCTCCGCCCATTTGTGCAAGAGTCCTTTTACCAGGTATTTGTTCTAACTACAATGCAAAGAACTTGCCTTATAGAAAGCAGATATCATTAAGAAACTTTAGATCATGGTTTCATAATGTGGTTCATTTTGGTATCTGAACATGTTTTCTTCTGGCTGCTCTTCATTCTTATTCCTACACTGTAGCTAACCAGTATCTCAGCTGCACAAACTTCTATATATTTTTACCCTCAAACTGGCTCCAGCTTAGACATCATGCCAAACATGCATTTACATGAGTTTTTAAGGTTTGTTTTTTTCTTTCAAAGCCAGATCAGTTCTCTGCACTTATTCATAGATTGATCTTGTAAACCACTGTAAGAAACAAGAGGACAGCACAAGGCAGCACTGAAAATAAATGACTGAAAATAAGCAATAAAAATTCATATTGTTGTGTTGTAAATAAAGGTTTGGTGACAGAATTTGCTGTTTTAAAGAGCGCTTTCTGCCTCATCTTGGCTGTTTAAACAGAAAATCTGTGTTGCATGTTGTCAGACACTGACATGAAAACAACTAATTGGGAATATTTTCTTCCAGCTTACAAACTCTCACCTCACTAAACTCACATTAAAATTGATATTTTCATCAAAGCTACATTAACTTTCACAGACTATAGCTGTGGAGTGCAAAGTACTTCTCTTTCTGTTTCATTTAGGTCCATGAAATGCTGCACTGCTGCATTTCTGTTATGATTTTAACAAGGATTTTAATGACAGCAACAAAATGAAGTATTGAATTAGGAGAGGGAAAAAACACCCTCACTGTTCCTGCAGGAAACTGGAAGGACAAGGACTTCAGGGTCTTGAGAATGACAATGTTGTCATCCACAGTTTTTAACCATATGTGCTCCTGGCACGGTTGTAACCTGTTTCCACGACAATTCTTAGTGTTGATCAGGGAATGGGACAAGGCAGAGCCTTTTTTCCAGACACCATAGCTGTAAAAGGTGAGAAGAAAAAATTAGTTACATGCCTATGACTTTTGCAGTGTCATGTGTCTTCACGGCCTAAGTACCACCCCTAATTCCTTCTATTTTTAGTTACAAGTGTAGACAAGAGGCTTGTATGTTATACTGAATTCCTGTTAAAAATTTGTCTCATGTTTGTCTGTAAGCAAGATAAAGTTTGAAGACTTAAGTGGCAAAGGAGTGCCACTTATCAAAGCGTTACGGGCAATAGAAGAGTTGTGGAAATCTTGCAAGACCTCACAGTCCAGCTTTTGTTAAAAGTCACCATAGCAGCAGAAGTGGGGGAGCATCTAAACCAGAGCAGGTAGCACTCCTGCTGCTGGGGCAATTTGTTGTCAGGGCTTTTCTGTAATCTCAACAAACAGTAAAGAAGGAAGGAAGGAAGGAAGGAAGGAAGGAAGGAAGGAAGGAAGGAAGGAAGGAAGGAAGGAAGGAAGGAAGGAAGGAAGGAAGGAAGGAAGGAAGGAAGGAAGGAAGGAAGGAAGGAAGGAAGGAAGGAAGGAAGGAAGGAAGGAAGGAAGGAAGGAAGGAAGGAAGGAAGGAAGGAAGGAAGGAAGGAAGGAAGGAAGGAAGGAAGGAAGGAAGGAAGGAAGGAAGGAAGGAAGGAAGGAAGGAAGGAAGGAAGGAAGGAAGGAAGGAAGGAAGGAAGGAAGGAAGGAAGGAAGGAAGGAAGGAAGGAAGGAAGGAAGGAAGGAAGGAAGGAAGGAAGGAAGGAAGGAAGGAAGGAAGGAAGGAAGGAAGGAAGGAAGGAAGGAAGGAAGGAAGGAAGGAAGGGTTTTTGAAAGAATATTGCCTTATTTAATAATAAGGAGCTGCAGATATGATGGCAAGATGGTGATAGCTGAAGAAAAGTCTCTATTATATCAACAGCAGTGTATCTATTACTGAAGCTAATTGTTCCTAGATTTAATCTGCCATTGCTTCCTTTCTTGTCTCTCTTTCAGTCCCGTAAGGATTTCCCTGACCTTGAGAACAGAGAAGTAGTGCATACAAGGTGTTCCACAGTTTGTATTTGTCGAATAATACATGACATTGGGTACTTTGCAAGAAGCTTTATCTGTTCAGAGTTAAAGAATCTTTCCTCTCAAATGTATTTTGCTGAAACATAAAGCATTCTGATTATATTTAATAAACATTACTTTGAGTATATATTGGATATTTGTATACAGTACGGTTACAACTTTATGACTCAACAAAGAGGAAGTTCATGCCTTATTCTGTTAAAACTACTGTCCTTACCTCATATGGCAGGTCTTAATAGTTCAAAATCCAAACTGATTTAGCAGTTTCACTCATTGCAGAGAATGTTGGGAGCAATAGAGAGAATATATGTTTGTGAAATCTGTCTCCAATGGTTTTTATTCACAATTCATCTGTACAGTTGTAATATGTGTTCTGTTGTCTTCCTGTCATTAAGTGTAAGCTTGTTTTCTCATCTTAGTGACATAATTCTCAGTATGGGTCAGACTCTTGTTTCCAGGGGTTTCTGGGAAAAAAATGTATTAGGAAAAAATAGGTTTCAGATTGCTAGATTTATAAAATTTATGTATAGGTGGGTAAGATATATGTAAATCTTTTCATGCTCCACTGCTTTTTAAATAGTAACAAGAGTATAAAATTCTTGATTGTGCAATATATTTCATTAATTGTATAAGTAGCTCAAGAAAATAGTATCTTTTACATACCTGTCTTCCATCTTGAAATAAGTGTGTTTTTTCATTTAAAATCAGAAGTCAATTATCTTTCTCATTCTCTGTCAAAATTAATTTTAAGTGTCTCAATGAAAAGAAGTGTCAGACCCAAAGAGAACCTGTGTGTTGGCAGGCTGACAGGATAGGAGGTATGCAAGTGGGTCTCTTAGACCTTTTATCTCCAGTTATGTCAGCCAGATGAGGAAGATTCTGCATTCTTTGATTGGATTCCTTAAGACACAGGGAGTCATTTTTATTTAAAATTGCTTTGTAAATTAAGGTCCGCTTCAGACTAGTCTTACTCCCCCAGTCTCCTCTCTCCATATGACTGTACGGAAACTGCCTCATAGTTTCACATTTTGCTTAGAACGCTGCTTGTTTTCACAGTCACAGAATCACAGAATCACTAAGATTGGAAAGGACCTTCAAGATCATCAAGTCCAACCATTAATCCAGTGCCACTGTGTCCCCTAAACCATGTCCTGAAGTGCCACATCCACACGTTTTTTGAACACTTCCAGAGATGGTGACTCTACCACCTCCCTGGGCAGCCTGTTCCAACGTTTGACCACCCTCTCCATAAAGATATTTTTCCTAATACCTAATCTAAACTTCCCCTGGCGCGACTTGAGGCCATTTCCTCTCGTCCTATCACTGGTTACTTGGGAGAAGAGACCAACATCCACCTCTCCACAACCCCTTTCCAGGTAGTTGTAGAGAGCGATGAGGTCGCCCCTCAGCCTCCTCTTCTCCAGACTCAACAGCCCCAGTTCTCTCAGATGCTTCTCATAAGACTTGTGCTCCAGATCCCTCACCAGCTTTGTTGCCCTTCTTTGGACATGCTCGAGCACCTCAACATCCTCCTTGTAGTAGAGGGGCCCAACACTGAGCACAGAATTCAAGGTGCGGCCTCACCAGTGCCGAGTACAGGGGCACAATCACTTCGCTACTCCTGCTGACCACACTATTTCTGACACAGGCCAGTACGCTGTTGGCCTTCTTGGCCACCTGGGCACACTGGGCACACTGCCGGCTCATATTCAGCCGGCTGTCAACCAGCACCCCCAGGTCCCTTTCCACTGGGCAGCTCTTTCCAGCCACTCTTCCCCAAGCCTGTAGCGTTGCATGGGGTTGTTGTGACTGAAGAACAGGACCCGGCACTTGGTCTTATTAAACCTCATACAGTTGACCTCTGCCCATCGATCCAGCCTGTCCAGATCCCTCTGCAGAGCCCTCCTACCCTCCAGCAGATCAACACTCCCACCCACCTTGGTGTCATCTGCAAACTTACTGAGGGAGCACTTGATTCCCTCATCCAGATCATTGATCAAGATATTAAACAAGACCAGCCCCAGAACCGAGCCCTGGGGAACACCGCTTTTGACCGGCCACCAATTGGATTTAACACCATTCACCACAACTCTCTGGGCTCGGCCATCCAGACAGTTTTTTACCCAGTGAAGAGTAAACCTGTCTAAACCACGAGCCGCCAGTTTCTCCAGGAAAATGCTGTGGGAGACGCTGTCAAAGGCTTTACTAAAGTCCAGGTAGACAACGTCCACAGTCTTTCCCTCATCCACTGGATGGGTCACCTGGTCATAGAAGGAGATCAGGTTGGTCAAGCAGGACCTGCCTGTCATGAACCCATGATGGCTGGGCTTGATCCCTTAGTTGTCCTTCATATGCCCTGTGAGCACTCTCAAGACGAACCATTCCATGATCTTCCTCGGTACGGAGGTCAGGCTGACAGGCCTGTAGTTCCCAGAATCCTCCTTCCAGCCTTTCTTGTAGATGGGTGTCACAATTGCAAGCCTCCAGTCTTCTGGGACCTCCCCTGTTAACCAGGACTGCTGATAAATAATGGAGAGTGGCTTGGCAAGCTCCTTCGACAGCTCTCTCAGTACTCTCGGGTGGATCCCATCAGGCCCCATAGACTTGTGGGTGTCCAGGTTGTTTAACATGTCCTTAACTGCTTCCTCCTGGATTATGAGGAGTACATTGTGCTCTCCAACCCCATCTTCCAGCTCAGGGGGCTGAATACCCTGCGGATACCTGGACTGGCTATTAATGACTGAGGCAAAGAAGGCATGAAGTACCTCAACCTTGTCCTCATCCTTGGAGACAATGTTCCCCGCCATATCCAGTAAGGGATGGAGATTCTCCTTGCCTCTCTTTTTGTTGTTAACATATTTGTAGAAGCATTTTTTATTATTATCCTTTACGACTGTGGTCAGATTGAGCTCTAGCTGGCGCTTTTGCCTTTCTAATTTTGTCCCTGCTTGAACTAACGAGATCCTTGTACTCTTCGTGAGTTTCCTTCCCTTTCTTCCAGAGGTGATAAACTCTCCTTTTTTCCCTGAGACACAGCAAAATCCCCCTGTTCAGCCAGTCCAGTCACCTTCCCTGCCATCTCTTCTTATGGCACATGGGGACCGTCTGCTCCTGTGCTTTTAAGATTTCCTTCTTGAAGAATGTCCAGCCTTCCTGGACCCCTTTGTCCTTCAGGACTGTCTCCCAAGGAACTCTCTCAACCAGTGACCTGAACAGGCCAAAATCTGCCCTCCGGAAGTCCATGATAGCAGTTGTGCTGACCCCTCTCCTTACTTCACTCAGAATCGAGAATTCTATCATGTCATGGTCACTAAGCCCAAGACGGCCTCTGACCACCACATCTTCCACCAGTCCTTCTCTGTTTGTAAACAGCAGGTCAAGCAAGGCACCTTCCCTGGGAGTCTCAGTTATCAGCTGTGTCAGGAAGTTACCTTCCACACGCTCCAGGAACCTCCTAGACTGTTTCCTCTCTGCTGTGTTATACTTCCAGAAGAAGTAGATTGAAGTCCCCTACAAGAACAAGGGCCAGCGAATGCAAGACTTCTTCCAGTTGCTTATAGAATGCTTCATCTGCCTCTTCATCCTGGTTGGGTGGTCTATAACAGACTCCTAGAAGTTATCTGCCTCTTTGGCCTTCCCCTTCATCCTTACCCATAAGCACTCTACTTGGTCTTTACAATCATTGATTTCTATACAATCAAAACACTCCCTAATGTTCAGAGCCACCCCACCGCCTCTCCTTCCTTGCCTACCCATTCTGAAGAGTTTATAGCCATCCATTGCACCACTCCAGTCATGAGAGTCATCCCACCATGCTTCTGTGATGGCAACTACATCATAGTAGTCCCGCTGCACAACCTGCTAACTACTGTGATTCATTCATGCACTTTCATTTTTGTCCCAACTTTGCTTTCATCTTATATAATATTTCTTATGACCTGGTGTTTGCCTTGCAGTGTCTTCACAGTGACTGCATTTTAATCTTAATTTCTCAGATTAAAGTTGTAAAAATCTTTCAATATCCTCTTAAAAACTCTCCAGTTCCTTGATCATTTTAATAGCCCTGTTCTGCATTTGCTTCAGATTGAATTACTCCTATCTGATAAGGTCTTGGCAGTTTCTTGTACTTATCCTTCTGTTTGATAAGTACCTTGTTTAACATGCAGAGATGTTGTCGGTTTTACCTTCCTATCCCATGGTCTTTCAAGTACAGGATGGATTTGATTTTTCTAAATTGAGTGTAGGTCTTTTGTCCAATAGGATCCTCCAAAGTGGCCTGGTTAAAAAAAAAAGTATTTGCTTGGGTTATTTGTTATCATACATGAAGTAGTGAGATAGAGGTAGTCTTGTGATTACATTTTGTATGTTGTCTGTTTGGAAGTAACGCTGTGGAAGGATAGTTGAGAAAATACAAGTTGTTCATTAATTGCCAAAAGGTTGTCATGATCTGTCTCAGAATGAGAAGGACAGATATTACACACACTTGTGATGATTGTACTGACAAGTTGGAAGAAAGTTCATAGAACACACTATGTTTTTTTAGAAGAGGTGGAAAACCATGATTTTGATATTTTTAAGACTATGAGTAATGACTTTTGATCTCTGATAGCTGGCAAAGTTTCCATTTATAAATTTTGCACAGCCTTAAATGCTTTTTATAGCCTTGGCCTGGACTGTTTTGCTCTGCTTATTCTCCTGATTCAAGGAGAGAGAACTAAAATCTAGAAACATTGCTCACTGATCTCAGCTTATCTAGGAAAGTGTGTAATACATTGTGGTTTACAATACAACCACATAGCCTTTGTTCACCCTCTTCCCCACCCCACAACAGGAGGGGAGAGAGAATCAGAAAAAAGGTAGAACTTGTGGGTTGACATAAAGACAACGTAACAGGACAGGAAAAAAAAAAAAAAGAAAAAAAAGAGGAATTATATTAGTAATAAAAAAAGAATATACAAAACAAGTACACAGCTCACCACCTTGTGAATGATGACCAGTTAGTTCCTGAGCCACGGCCCTTCCCTGACCAACTCCCCCAGTTTATATCCTGAGCATGACATCATATGGTATGGAATATCCCTTTGGCCAGCCTGGGTCAGCTGTCCTGGCTGTGCCCCCCCCCAGCTCCCCATGCACCCCCAGCCTGCTTGCTGGCAGCCCAGCACGAGAAACTGAACTGTCCTTGACTGCTTAACAAAAATTGAAAACATCAGCATGTTATCAACATTATTTTCATCCCAGATCCGAAACATAACACTATACCAGCTATGAGGAAGAAAATTAACTTTATTCCAACCAAAACCAGGACATACATGTGAGGAAAAATAAGTATGAAAAAATAGAAAGTTTTAGCTTTAACTTCAGGTTGGTTTTGCACTTAGGAGTTTTCTGGTATTGTTTGTGCAATATTGACTTTTATGGTCTTATAACCAACGGCAAGACATTTATTACATACTTTATAATAAAAGTAAACACATGAAAAATAAAATCCATCAATCTTTTGTTATTACCTGCACAAGAAAATTAAAATATCAATCTCAATGTAGAAGATGTATTAGAGTTTTAAAGTTGTTGCAAACTCCCAAATGATTTTCATAGCTGTGCAATCCAATAGAATTTACACATCCTTAGAGATGGACAGACACAGCTGGGTAAATGCTTGTGAAACAAGAAAGCAGTAGCTTTCAAAAGTGATATGATCCAATTATTTTATCTGGAAAATACTGCAATGATTTATGAGTGCACAAATACAGAAATGAACACATAACAGGGAATAGATTTCCACTTTTTTTTAAGAAAAAGATCTCAAGTAAGACCAACAAAGGCAGTCTGAACAAAAAGTTGCCAGCAGATAAATAGTGGGCCATGTTTCATGCTTCAGTATGTATGTTTCTGTGCTGTGTAGATCCTTGAACGTTGCATTTGGCACCTTGAAGTGTAAATATGGCTTGGTTATCAGGTATTACATGAACTTGCATTTTATATGTTTTGTTTTCTGTGAATGAACTCTTCCTTTCCCTAGAGTAAACCAAATGAAATCCATTAATTTTTGATGAAATAATTTTTAAGAAGGTTGTGAATATCTCGTGTTAGATAACTTGCAGACTAAAGCTTTCAAGGTTAGTTTTGTGTCTGCGTGGATGTGTGTATGCGCACATGTGTCGATGACAAAAAGTGTGGTACTACCCTTCTAGTAGTAGATTCTGATCATGATTTTTTATAACTCTGAGGTTGGGAAAAATGTCCCCATTTCATTTTGGGGGAATAAAGGTGAAAATTCTATGCATATTTCTCTTCTTTTTGGGTTTGGGTTGTGTCCCTCCCCCCACAAGAGATTAATAGTCTGCTTAGATCCATGTACTATGTGTGACTTTTGTACTTTCTCATATCAGCTGCTGGAAGAGGTTTTGGAGAAATCTTGGGATCATTTATTAATAAAAAACCTAAAACTGGAGGCATTCAAACTGAAAATTTCCTGTTTTGATCTAAAGTGCATATGTGTGTATGTACATCTAATATTTTATATAACACTATATAAAATAGATATAACACTAAAATAAATAGACTAAAAATTGGCCGTTCTCAGAAGCCTTTATTAAATATCATAACAAAAATATTATATAGAATAAAAATTAATTTAGTGACAGTACCAATGGAAGGTAATTGGTGAGTTACACTTCCTGTGGGAGGTATTTCTTTTAATTATTATTTTTATTATTATGTGGTTTCACTTTATTTTCATAGTACTGGGGGCTTTTTAAATATCAGAACTTAAATATAAACTTATTTTATTTTTATTTCTATAGAACCCAGGGGCCTAGCTGTGGACCAATACTCTGTGTTACATTAAATATTACCATTTTATCTGTGCTTGCATAATCTGCATTCCAGAAGCATATAATCAAAGTCAAGAGTAAACTTGAAGTTCAGGATCATAAAAATTAGGAAAAAAGTTATAATCAGATTAACTAGCACTAGCTGCCAGTGGTTCTAAAGGGCTTGTTTGACAACATACTTCTTGAAGATGGAAATACAGACTGATTTAAATTTGGAAGGTTCTCTGGTGTTTGTTTGATTAACACCCACTCACCCCCAACAAAGAAAGGCCAGATGAGGCTGCACATGGCCTTGTCCTGTAACAGTTTGGATATTTCCAAGGACAGATTTCACAGTCTCTCTGGGAAATTTATTCCAATCCTTGGCTGCTCTCAACTTGGAAAAAACCCCTAACACTCTAAGTTCTGAATGCTATTTCCTTTGTTGCAACTTGCATCCATTGCATCCCATCATGTCACGGTGCACTTTTGAGAAAAGTTTTCTCTACACTCTCCCGTTAGGTATATAGACACAGGATTAAAATTCTCCTTTTCCAAAGAAAATTTTTTCTGCAGGCTGAACAAGCCCAGGTCCCTCAGCCTCCCATCACAAGACAAGTGCCCTAGACCCTGACCATTGTGGTGGCCTTCAACTGAACTTGATCTGGTATGTTAATGTCCTCCTTGTACTGGAAAGCCCAAGGTGGGACACAGTACTCCAGCCACAGACTCACAAGGGCAATATAGAGAGGAATAATAATTTTCCTTGGTCTGCTGGCTGCTCTTTTGCTCTTCTACAGCTTGGAGTGTAGTTGTGTGTCTTTGCTGTCAGAGCACATTGCTGCCAGGTCCCTTTCTGCCAAAATGCTTCCCAGCCAGCTGGCTCCAAACTGTACAGTTGCATGGTGTTACAGAATCACAGAATCACAGAATGGTGGGGGTTGGAAGGGACCTCTGAAGATCATCTGGTCCAGCCCCCCTGCCAAGGCAGGATCACCTAGGGCAGGTTGCACAGGAACGCGTCCAGCTGGGTGTTGAAGGTCTCCAGAGAAGGAGAATTCACAACCTCTCTGGGCAGCCTGTTCCAGTGCTCCATTACTGTCACAGTAAAGAAGTTTTTCCTCATGTTGAGGTGGAACTTCCTATGTTGCAGTTTATGCTCATTGCCCCTTGTCCTATCACTGGGCACTGCTGAAAAGAGGCTGGCTCCATCCTCCTGACAGCCACCCTTCAGATATTTATAAGACACTGATACCATCCCCTCTCAGCCTTCTCTTCTCCAGACTAAACAGCCTCAGATCTCTCAGCCTTTCCTCATGAGAGATGTTCCAGTCCCTTAATCATCCTTGCAGTCCTCCATTGGACTCTCTCCAAAAGTTCCCTGTCTCTCTTGAACTGGGGAGACCAGAACTGGACACAACACTCCAGATGAGGCCTCACCAGTGCAGAGTGGAGGGGGAGGATAACCTCTCTTGGCCTGCTGGGCACACTCTTCTTAATGCACCCCAGGATACCATTGGCCCTTGTGGCTACCAGGGCACATTGTTGTCCCATGGATAACTTCTTATCTACTAAGACTCCAAAGTCCTTCTCCATGGAGCTGCTTTCCAGCAGGTCAGCCCCTAACCTGTACTGGTGCATGTGGTTGTTCCTCCCCAGGTGCAGAACTCTACACTTGTCCTTGTTAATTTTCATAAAGTTCCCCAGAGCCCAACTCTCCAGTCTGTCCAGATTCCGTTGAATGGCAGCACAGACTCCTGGTGTATCAGCCACTCCTCCCAGTTTTGTATCATCAGCAAACTTGCTGAGGGTACATTCCAACCCTTCATCTAGGTCATTGCTGAAGACGTTGAACAAAACTGGACCCAGTATGGATCCCTGGGGAACACCACTAGCTACAGGCCTCCAGCTGGACTCTGTGCTGCTGACCACAACCCTTTGAGCTCTGTTGCTTAGACAGTTGTCGATCCATCTCACAGTCCACTCATCCAACCCATACTTCCTGAGCTTCACTATGAGGGTGTTATGGGAGACAGTATCAAAAGCCTTACTGAAGTCAAGGTAAACCACATCCACTGCTCTCCTTTCATCTACCCAGCTAGTCATTCCATCATAGAAGGCTCTCAGGTTGGTCAAGCATGATCTCCCCTTCGTGAATCCATGCTGACTACTCCTGAAATTTCTTTTCATCCATGTGCCTAGAGATGGCCTCCAGAAGGAGCTGTTCCATTGCCTTCCCAGGGATGGAGGTAAGGCTGACTGGTCTATAATTCTCCCGTCTTCCTTCTTGCCCTTTTTGAAGACTGGGCTGACATTGGCTTTCCTCCAGTCCTCAGGCACCTCTCCTGTTCTCCATGATTTTTCAAAAAATGTTTGATGTCTTCATTAATTACCTGGACAACAGAGTGCATGCTCAGCAAGTTGCCAGGTGATACAAAACTTGGAGGAATGACTGATATACCAGATGGTTGGGCTACCATTAAAAGATCCTGACAGGATGGCAAAATAGGCAAACAGAAATCTCAAAGAGCTCAACAAAGAGAAATCCAAAGTCTTTCACCTGGGAATGAATAATCCCAGGAACCTGTAATGGATGGGGGCTGACCAGCTAGAAGGCAACTCTCCAGAGAAGAACCTGGGGACAACTTGTTGACCGTGGGTCAGCAATATGCCCTATTGGTAAAGACGACCAACAGCGTTCTGGGTTGCATCACATTATGCAGAATGCTGCCAGCAGATTGAGGGAGATGATTGTTCACTTGTACTCAGCACTACTGAGATCACACTTGGAGTGGTTTGTCCAGTTCTGGACTCCCCAGTACAAGAGAGAGACATGGAAATACTGCAGCGAGTCCAGCAAAGGGCCACAAAGGTGGTTAAGGTCTTGGCATATCTGACCTGAGGAGAGACAGAGATCTGGGACTGTTCAGCCTGGAGAAGAGATAAAAGATGAAGGGAATCTTACTGAGTTGCGTAAATTCCCTTCTGTGGAGGGGTAAGGATGATGCGGCTGGACTCTTCCCAGTGGTGGCCACTGGCAGGACAAGAGGCAATGGACACAAAGTAAAATAGAGAAAATTCCATATAAAGATAAGAAAAAGCTTTATAAAATTGTTTTTAAAAAATATTTATTTATTTCTTCTGTGAGATTGATGAAACACTGCAAAAGGTTGCCCAGAAAGCCTATGGAATCTCCATCTTTGGAGGTACTCAAAAGCTAAACAGACATGATCTGGGCAACCTGCTCTAGCTTCTTCACCTCTTTTGCTTTCCAAAAATTATCACATCCATGAAAGCGAGTTTGTAGGCCATGTTGGTTTAGCGAATAAAGAAGAATTTTGCAAAGGGTAGGACTGTGCAGTTTCTGTCATGGTACTATCCTCTAACAAATGACCTACATGCATCTACAGTGTTCCATACTAATGTGAAAACCGGTGTTGGTAGATCAATTAACTATTCATTGTACATAGCTCCTGGAAATAGAAAGGTCAAAGTTGTTTAATAAATTGACAGTGAAATATTACATGCTTTTCAATTGATTCAATATTTGGAATTATTTAAAAAAGAAAGGTCAAAATGCACTGTAATGGAGTTTAATGTAACACATTAGAAACTTTAAAAAAAATAAAATATATTGATTTTGTAATCTTTTTCTAGTAGAAATAACAAGCACGGTTCTACAGGATTCTTTAGAATTAGCTTTTCAAAGCAAATTTCATTACTTATACCTTAGGAAAAAAGAATTATATAATTTCCTGAACAGATTTATTAAAGAAAATACTTCTACATGTATATACAATATAAGTATCTTTCTAAGTCCATCATTTGTTCAGTACAGCACTCTCAGTTTGGTAGATTGAAAAGTGATTACGTTTTTTTCCCCTGAGTTCCTTTTCAAATGAAGCTACTTTTCTGAGTTGGAGCAGAGATTTTTGTTTCAATGTCATCCTTGCAAGAAAATCTAGCATTTTTTCCTCTCCTATTTGTCAGCGTATTTTCTTCTGTTTTCATAACAGGCATAGTTACTACCCTCCTCAAAAATTACTTTCTTCTTCTGTGACTCTATGGATACAGTTGTATGTATATCTTTTATTTATGCATGAAACCACAAAGTACAGCACTTACTGTAGCCATGTGGACAGGTTATCATGGGCTGTGCATCACACCTATTAGACATCTTGACATATGCCCTGAAATTTTCTGTAACCCTGTGTTTTTCCACAGAGATTTTGAAATTCCTCCCTGTGTTGTAATTCCAAAGCTGTCAACCATATCAAGGGACTCTCTGACTTCCTCCTAACTTATGCTTTTTCCTTTGTGTGTGGTTTTGCCTGTGGCCACCAATACAGGAAGGTAATGTTGGGAAACACACAGGGGACTGTAATAGAGGCTCTATGGAACAGCGAAAAGTAGGGAAGTTTGCATTTGGCTGAACTTTTCCTGTTGTTTCAGGAAGAACATGAAAAAGAACAAATAACACATATCCTTGTAAAATCTTGTAAAGCTATAGAAATAAGTGAAGGAAAAACATGCATATCACTCCTTCCTTTCCCTTTTCCACTTCCTATTTTTCTTAATTTGAATTAAGCTGCTTTCTGAATTGCTGCTGTCAGGTTCCAGCTACCATGTGTGTCACTGGCCTATAAAAGCTGAACAACTGATTCACAGAAGGGTGAAACTGTTATCTTCAACTGAGAGAAGCAGCGTGAGCTTTTTGCTATTAAGGCCTTTAGGTGATATTTGCAATCTAGTTTATGATCATGACATCTTGAAATCATTGCCACATTGAGCCTCTGAATAGTATTTTCAGCAAAGGTTGGGAAGTTAATTTTCATCTTAACTGTAGCTGTGGTGTAGCCTTTTGCCACTGTGATAATGAATATTAATGTTATGTTTTAACATATAGATGCTGATGTTTTGAATACTTTTCCAAAAAAATAAATATATAACATGTGCATAGCTAGTTTAAATAGTGAGTTAAAACCTTTTGCATGTTAACTAATTAATAAAATGCATTATGGATTGTCATAGTTTAACCCCAGCTGACAACTAAGCACCACACAGCCACTCACTCATTCCCCCAATGACAGGATGGAGGAGGGAATCAGAAGGGTAAAAGTGAGAAAACCTGTGGGTTGAGATAAAGACAGTTTAATAGGTAAAGCAAAAAGCTGTGCACACAAACTAAGGAAAGCAAGGAATCCATTCACCACTCCCCATGGGCAGGCAGGTGTTCAGCCATTTCCAGGGAAGCAGGGCTGCATCACACATAATGGTTACTTGGGAAGACAAGAGTCATCACTCTGAGTGTCCCCTCACCCCTTCCTTCTTCTTCCTCCAGCTTTATATGCTGAGCATGATAACCCATTGGTCAGTTGGAGTCAGCTGTCCCAGCTGTGTCCCCTCCCAGCTTCTCATGCAACCCAGCCTCCTCACTGGTGGTGTGAGAAGCAGAAAATGCCTTGAGTCTATGTAAGCACTGCTCAACAGTAATGAAAACATCTCTCTATTATCAACACTGTTTTCAACACAAATCCAAAACATAGCCCCACGCTAGCTCCTGTGGAGAAAATTCACTTTACCTCAGCCAAAACCATTGATTTTGATCATGCGTATTTCTCAAACAGTTCTACTGTCTAGGAAGATACAGGTGATGTATGAGGAAGAGCTATCTTTTAGCTTTAATTTTATGATTAAATCTTACTGCACAGTGCTCCAGATTGATTTGTGCTAGGAACTGCAGTCCACACAGATACTTACGTCTTTCATAATGGTCAAGATAGACTCTCGAGGAGGAAATCTTAGGAGATGGATCTGCTTAGCTATCCCATTGCACATATTTTTCCTTTTAAAATACTAAGACTAACCAGATTCCTTTCCAAACACTGTGATTGTTTTTTTGCAAACCTGGGAAGGACTTGAGTGAAGTAAAATGAGATAAAGCATGCTATCTGAGAAAACTCTAATTTTATAGGTCAATATAAAAAATCCATTATCTTCAGTGCTTCTGTGTAGTATAGTTTATAATTGTTCTCAATACGGAGTGAACATTAAATTATTTCATTAATCAAGGATCTTGATAATGAAAGATGCTGTCACACTAGTGATTTTATGAGCTTCCTCCAGGAAGTGACTGCAGATTCTCAATCCTATTGATAGTAGACCTCAGTAACACTGCAGAAAAATATAGGTCTTTTACTGAAAACTTGGCAATGAAGTTCAAGCTTGATGGACATATATACTCTTTGCATGTGTTAGCTTTGGTCAGCTAGAACTCTCATAATCCAACATTTAAACTATTTTGGTTACTGTTAGGAATCTTCAAAGGATAATTCATCTTAGGTCCAGACTAGAAGCAGTGAAGTCTGTGCAGATGAAATTGTGCAGCTACCTCAATATACTTCAATCAAAGTTTTACAAAAGCACATAAATAATGTAGTTGAATGCTTGATCTTGACAAGTGGTGAAATCCTGTGAACTATTACATGTATTATTGAATATGGCTGGCATTCTCAGATCACTCATCTTTTACTGGTTTTTAGGAGGTTATGGTAAAATGTGTGCCAGTTTCAAGATGTCAAGTCCCATATTTTTCTGGGATTCTTGACAGATGTAGTGGTAAGAAGAGGCAGAAAAACATCATATTGTAGGAGACCTTCTTTACAAAGCTAGAAGACTGATTTGCTGCCATACAATTTCAACAGTTAGCCAGTGCCAGTTGTCATATTAATGGCAGACATAGATTTGCTGTGATGTGTGTTCTTTGGGAATGCAGTTTGTCAGAAACCATGGTATCTTTGAATAATGCATTTTTTTTTTCCAGATAGCACACCCACTCATAAAAATAAATGCTGAGTTCTGCATTGTATAAGTATTGCCGCACACACGAGAGCTTATGATGAAGCTACTTCATATTACAGTGTTTTGTAAAGATGTTTTGATTTGAAAATAACTGAAAGAGAGATTCATGTTTCAAATTCAGGTATTCTCCTGTGTCAAAGCATGTAACATTTTTATTTGTTTGATTTGTCTTGCAAAACGACCTGTGTTAACCTACCATGACTAAAGCAGCAAAAAGGGGAAAATCTGCCAAGAGGGAGGTAGCATTTTTAATTGTGCTACAAAACATACAAAAGCATATAGCAATATATGCTGTAGTATATAATGGATCATTGTTGCCAACTTTTTGACAACTTTTTGGAATGTAAGTTATTGTCTATTTTATTCCACTTATGCCAACATCTTAAAATCACTTTATTTTATATGTATTCATTCTCATATATGTGAATCAAACAGTGGCTCTCTTTCTAACATAAATGAGCACGTTCAAATAAATATCTTATTCTGTTAGGGCTGCTGAAACAGCACAAAAGTCATCGGGTATCATATTGTTTGGTTCTAGCATTGATAGCTACTCACTCAGCAACCTTAAGTAGTTCCTGTAATGCACAGAAATCTTAGACCTCTGATCTGCAACATTGGTAGAACATTAATCTAACTCACCATTCATTAGAGTGTCATGTGGCTTTTGTTACCTTGTCAATATTTAGAGAAGATTTTGGGATTTTCCTCTCAAAAGGATGTTGTAAGTGAAAGTGTTCTATCTTAATTTTTTCAGCTTTATGTTGTTTTGGCCTTTTTGAAATTTTCCTATATAATTTGGATTGTGACTTAAGTGTAATTATGAACATTGAAATGCCAGTGTCAATAACTGTTTGAATAATGAATTAAGGGTATGCATTCAATAATTGAACTTACATGGCATAATGAGGCCTAATTAGCATTGATATATTGATACAATGCTTTACAACACTCTGAGGATGTGCATGTATTGAGTAATTAATCCTCTCAACATGCAGGTTAGTGATGTTAGTATGGTTATGTTTATTCTGCTGATGGGTAGAGTAAGGAAAGAGAGAAGTATGGGGTGAAACAATTTTTCCATGAAACGTGGTTTCTGAAACAATACCTGAATTACATGCAAACTTTTCAGACCACCATTTCTTTGTTGAACACATTTATCTTTTGTGCTCTGTTACGACATATTTCGGCTTCCTGCATTTATTTGTTCTACTCTAAAGAAAATTAAACAATTTTAAATTGTACTACTTCAATGAAAGGACTGACATGCCATTTATAACTTTCAAATGAGTTCAAGAACAAAAACAATTCCATTTTCCTTCTCCCCAACACAGGATTCTGTTTTTCCTAGGTGGAGGAGTATCATCTTTAACCTGATTACTAGTTAAGACAATCTCTTCCAAATAACTAATGCTTACAAATGGTAGTAACTTTCTGCAATAAAAAATGAAAATAAGTGTGTCCATTCATATCAGCCCAATGTCACTGCTTAGTCATTCTTTCCTTCATGTTTTCCATTTCTGATATCAAAGATTGACTTAATTTATTTTCTAGAACCTGGAATATTTTAAAAATAAACAAAAAAACATTTTTTTTAATATACTTTAGACTTTAATTTACTGTCAGACACCTGTTAATTATTGGGTTCTTTTAAATTGCTATTCTATCAACTAAAATGAAAACTGTACATAAAGTACCTTCTACTTCCTGGATCCATAATGGTGTTGTATGAATAGTTTTGCAATATTTACAAAAAAAGATTAAATAAAATGTTCTTTTGCTTCATTCAGTTTTGGGAGAAACAGCAAGAATTATAGCATATTTTGTTTGAAAATAGATCTGTAAAAAACTTCACTGAAGGACAGTTAAACCAAGAACTGAGTTTGAAATTAGCTTTGAAAGTGATGATGTCTGCTATAAACTGAACTCTTTTGTGAAGTACATTCCATAGACTAATTTTGCCTTATTTCTATGAGGAATACTGTTTTAAAAATAATAATAAAACCGATTATTTAATTACAATTGTTTGACAAGTATTTACTACTTTGTTCTTCAGATTTTAACTGTAACATTTTTCCTTCTTTTTTTTTTGACAGTATTACCTAGTCATACTTGTGGCAACCCAGGAGAAATACCTAAAGGAGTACTTCATGGAACAAGATTCAACATTGGAGATAAAATCCGATACAGCTGTGTCTCTGGTTATATCCTAGAAGGCCATGCCATGTTGACATGTATTGTAAGTCCTGGAAACGGTGCATCATGGGATTTTCCAGTTCCTTTTTGCAGAGGTAAAAATGGCGACATGAAATTTCTTTAAAATATTAAGGCAATATTCAAACAGCAGATTAAATAAATTTATTTTGAGGCTTTTTTTTTCTTTCTAAATGTAAATGTATTAATGTACTGTCTAAAAAAGACCTTTAATCACAGTTCAGAAGCAATGGGTCTCCAGAGTTTACATTCAGAGTTAGATGTTATCTACTGATACTTTTTCCTTTTCATTTACATGAGGGATAGCTATAGCAATTCGATGGCAGGGCTTGACAAATGTTTTTTGCAAGTTTCCACTTTTGGAACCTTTCTGCCAGGAAGGAGAAGCTTGAAATCTTGAACCATATAATCTTTAAAGAGGACCTCTTTTGGCCCAATCCTTTTGAGTCCAACTCCTGCTCTAAGTATGGATAACTTCAAAGTTATGTCAGGTTGCTCAGGGCTTTGCCCAGTTGTAATTTTAGTATCTTCATGGATGGAGATTCTAAAGCCTCTCTGGAAATATTTTCTAGTGCCTAGCTGACCTCATTCTCATGTCCAGTTAGAATTATCTTTTTACAGATTATGTCCATTTCCTCTTCTCCTGTTGTAGACGTATGAAAAGATTCTGGCTCCACTTTTACTAAACAAAATAGTGCAGTTAAATTTTCTCATAGCCTCCTTTAAATAATTGGCCTTTGCTGTCTGATCTTGATGGTCCAGACAGATTTACACTCACATAATAGTCCACCCATCCATATGCCCTCAATTTGACTACAAGGATATAGTGGAGAATTGTGTTGTGAAAGCTTTGTTAACGTCAAGCTAAATCCTTTCACCAACTCAAGCAGTCAGGTAGCCAAGGATTATTTGCATTGGCAAAAGCTGGCTGTTACTGTTCACCTTTTTGTCCTTTGTGTCCTTGGGAATGATTTTCATAAACACTTTGACCATAATTTTCCCAAGGTCTGAGGTGAACTTGACAGATATACAGTTGCTAAGATCCTTGCCTTTTTTGAAAATGAGAAATGAAAAATTATCTTTTTTCCAGTCATTGGGAATCATCCTTGATTTCCATAACCTTTCAAAGATAATACAGAGTAGCCTCACACTGTGTCACACCAAGAACCCTCAGGTGCATACCGTTAAGTACCGTGAACTTGCACATATCCTTTTTACTTTTATAGTTCCTCATATTGTTTATCCTGTGCTGTGGCTACTACTTTTCTTCACAAAACATCTCCAATTTATTGAGAATTAGGAGGCCTGAGGGCAGCCTTTGCTAATGAAGAGAGAAGCAAAGGGGACACTGAGTGCCTCAGCCTTTTCCATGTCTTCATCGCAACGCCACGTACCCTACTGAGCAGCAGGCCACCATGTCCTTCATTTTCCTTTTGTTGTTGATATACCTACAGAATGGTTTCTAGAATGACTGCTCTCCACATTCCTCACCAGTTTCATTCGATCTGAGCTTTGACCTTCCTCCTTCGATCCCTGCATTCCTGAGCAGCACTTCTATATTCTTTTCAAGTAACTTGTCCCTGCTTTCACATTTTGTACACTGATTTTGGGGCTTTTTTTGCATTTCTGATAAAACATCTCAGTCAGGAATTTCCTGTTCAGCCCCAGCAGCCTCCTGCTATGCCTCCGTACTCATTTATGTACATAAATAGTTACATAATTCTTGAACTTTGAGGAAGCTTTCCTTGATGTCAAACAAGCTCTCCTGGGCCCCTTAGCCCTTCAAGACATCAGCCCATGAGATCCTGTCTGCCACTTCACAAATAAGTTGAAATCTGCTCTGCTGAAGTCCAAGGAGTTTATTCTGCTACTTGCCTCCTCACTTCCCTCAGCATCTTTAGGTCATGGTTTTTGTAGCCACAGCTGCTGTGGTTACAACAGTTATTTGAATGGTTCTTTGTTCCTACATGTAGTTGGCCTGTCCAGTGCCTGCATTAAAAAAAAAAAAGTTCTTCCCAGTGAACTCAGAAATCTACTGGATTGCTTGCTAAGCTGCCATCCACACAGATGTTCGGATGGTTAAAGTGTCCCATGAGAACCAGAGCCTGTGATTGGGAAACTTCTAGTTATTTCAAGGTTTTGACCACTTCTTGATCAGGTGGTCTGTAGCAGATATACACCATAATGACCTCCCTCTTAGCTTCACTTTCTCATTCTATCTCACTGAGCTTGATACCTGTTGTGCAGACCTCTGTTCATTCAAGATCCTATTTTGTGTACAGTGCAGCCTCTCTTTTTCTTTCTGCTTTTCCTAAGAGCCTGTGTCTATCCATTGCAGCCCTCCAGTCAGGTGAGCTGCTCCACCAGGTCTCTGTAATCTCTGTGACACCACAGTTCTGTGACTGTACATGCACTTCCAGTTTGCCCAGTTTGCTTCCCATGCAGCACATTTTGTGTACAGACACTTCAACTGGGCTTCCAGTCATGTTGCTTTCTGACGGAGAGGGAGAGAAACATTCCTTGCCCTCTCTGATGTGTTCTTCCCTGGTCTCATTCTCTCACTTACCTGTAGGTCATGGCTTGCATCCCTGACAAACTCAACTTAGAGCTCTCCTCACTAGCTTAGCAAACCTGTTGCCCTGTTCAGCCAGGCAGATCCCATGTATCCCCTGCTGCCCTCATTCCTTGAAGAAGATCCTGTGGTCAAAGATGTTGAAGCCCTGTTGCCCGGCACTTGCTGCTTAGTCAAGTTCTTCAGGAATCTGATCCTCCTGCCTGAGCTTTTCCTGTTGCATTAAGGAAAACCTCTCTGGTCTCCTGTGATTTTCACTGTAATCCCAAGTTCTGTGGACACCCTGTACTGCTCAAATTCTCCCTTGGCAGTACTATTGGTACACATGTGGATGAGCAACAAAGGGTAGTTATCTTCTGTAATAATTCGTAAAGCTTCCTTGTGACTGACAGATCTTATAAATTAATTCCTCACAGCAAAGAAATATTTTATAAACTATGTGCTCCAAAACAAATACAAGAGTTAATAATCAAAAAACCAACAGAGATTTTTATCATGTCTGTTATTTGTATTTGATTTCAATCAGTACACAACTAAGATTTCTTTCACTAGTGCTTCAAAAACAGGAAGGAAACAAAAATTTTCTAACCTTTCAGTTGTCTGATCTTAGATCTGATCTTTTTTTTTCCTTCTAATAGGAGGTAGTAAACAGGTTTCAGAAAAATATACGTCATAAGTTCATGGCGTCATCAGTGTCTACTAAATACTTGTTCTGTTTCTGCAGATGCTGCCTGTTTTAGTGATGTTCACTGCAAACAAATATCTCCAACAGGGCTGGAATTTTGTTCATCATTTGTAACTCTGTAAATCTAACCTATTAATAAAAACTCAGGCAGGGTCCTAAACCCTATGTAGAACTTATATGAAATCCAAAGAATTCTTCTGTCAAGAAATGAGAACCGTAACAGAAAAGTTATCTAACAGTTAATGATTTATGTGAGATGAGCCATTGCCTCAGTGGATTTTTGATGAGGGATTTTAGACATTCTTGATTTTATTTCATTTTACCACTCTGGAACACATGCTATGAAGTAACCCTTTCCATTCACTATGTCTTCAAGCAAGAAATGTTCCCCTATTGTTTCTCTAAGAACCTTGGTCTTTTCTGTGAAAACACCTCTTGTTACAGTTTTGTTTCCAGATGGTATTCTTCTTTCTTGTAATCATAAACTAATTTCATGGCACCCATGCAAGATAATATAGCAGCGTTAAATAAAGCTGCATGGTTTTTATACCAAAAAATCATAACCACCTTGATCTCTGTGGTATGTTTCCCTAGCTTTGCTGATGCTGGTAAATTACTATTTTCTGCAATTTAGTTTCTTAATATTTTCAGAAGCATTAAGAAGCTGGTGTCCAGTAATTTATACATCGTGTAACTGTATAAATGCTGTTTCCACTAGAAAAATTCCTAGTGAATTACTAAGCCTCCAGGAAGATGTAGACAGCATTGACTGTTGTATCTGCGTTTTGTTTCTCTGGCTGCTACTCAGTTTCAGGGCTCTCTTTTTAAAGTATACCCAGGTGGAGGGTGGTGGAGCTGAACTGTACTGCAGATTCATTGATGGCTTAGAACAAACTCTGAACAGAAATCAAAGGTGCCGTCAATAGCATTTTTAGAAAGTTTAGATAATTTGACTGTCAAGACATTTGCTTTATCTTTTTTTTTTCTTTTTTTCTTTGAATAAACTATGTTTTTTTGGTGTGTGCAAATATGGCAACTTCCAAACTGAAAAAGATAGAAAACAGTCTCCCCCAAGTAGAAAACAGCCCGCCCCAGAAAAGTTCAAAGGCAGTTACTGAAAAAATGAGCTAATTATTAAAACCTGTTTTTCCACATTGTAAGTAAGAGCAGCCATGGACTTTTCTGTTATTAGAAGCTAAGAAGTTTACCCTCAGTTTCTGCAAAAATTGTATAGGTGGCTTACAAAAATTGACAGGAAGAATCAATAAGGTACTTAATGCCTTCTTTGCCTCAGTCTTTAATAGCCAGTCCAGGTATCTGCAGGGTATTCAGCCCCCTGAGTTGGAAGATGGGGACAGAGAGCAAAATAACCTGCCCGTAATCCAGGAGGAAGCAGTTAAGGACCTGTTAAGCCACCTGGACACCCACAAGTCTATGGGGCCTGATGGGATCCTCCCGAGAGTACTGAGAGAGCTGGCAGAGGAGCTTGCCAAGCCACCCTCCATCATTTATCAATAGTCCTGGTTAACAGGGGAGGTCCCAGAAGACTGAAGGTTTGCCAATGTGACACCCATTTACAAGAAAGGCCGGAAGGAGGATCCCGGGAACTGCAGGCCTGTCAGCCTGACCTCTGTACCCCGGAAAGATCATGGAGCGGTTTGTCTTGAGAGTGCTCACAGGGCATGTGCCAGACAACCAAGGGATCAAGCCCAGCCAGCATGGGTTCATGAAAGGCAGGTCCTACTTGACCAACCTGATGTCCTTCTATGACCAGGTGACCTGTCCAGTGGATGACGGAAAGGCTGTGGACGTTGTCTACCTGGACTTTAGTAAAGCCTTTGACAGCGTTTCCCATAGCATTCTCCTGGAGAAACTGGCGGCTCGTGGCTTAGACAGGTTTACTCTTTGCTGGGTGAGGAACTGGCTGGATGACTGAGCCCAGAGAGTTGTGGTGAATGGTGTTAAATCCAATTGGTGGCCGGTCACAAGCGGTGTTCCCCAGGGCTCGGTTCTGGGCCCGGTTTTTTTTAATATCTTGATCGATGATCTGGATGAGGGGATCGAGTGCTCCCTCAGTAAGTCTGCAGATTACACCAAGCTGTGTGGGAGTGTTGATCCGATGGAGGGTAGAAGGACTCTGCAGAGGGATCTGGACAGGCTGGATGGATGGGCCGAGGTCAACTGTATGAGGTTTAATAAGGCCAAGTGCAGGGTCCTGCACTTGGGTCACAACAACCCCATGCAACGCTACAGGCTTGGAGAGGAGTGGCTGGAGAGCAGCCCGGCGGAAAGGGACCTGGGGATGCTGGTTGACAGCCAGCTGAACATGAGCCAGCAGTGTGCCCAGGTGGCCAAGAAGGCCAACAGCGTCCTGGCCTGTATCAGAAATAATGTGGTCAGCAGGAGCAGCAGGTTCATGCTCCTGTACTCGGCACTGGTGAGGCCGCACCTTGAATCCTGTGTTCAGTTTTGGGCCTCTCTACTACAAGAAGGATGCTGAGGTACTTGAGTGTGTCCAGAGAAGGGAAATGAAGCTGGTGAGGGATCTGGAGCACAAGTCTTCTGAGGAGCGGCTGAGGGAACTGGGGTTGTTTAGTCTGGAGAAGAGGAGGCTGAGGGGCGACCTTATCGCTCTCTACAACTACCTGAAAGGGGGTTGTGGTGAGGTGGTGTTGGTGTCTTCTCCCAACTAACTAGTGATAGGATGAGAGGAGATGGTCTCAAGTTGCGCCAGGGGAGGTTTAGATTAGATATTAGGAAAAATTGCTTCACCAGAGGGTGGTCAAACATTGGAACAGGCTGCCCAGGGAGATGGTGGAGTCACCATCTTCGGAAGTGTTCAAAAAACGTGTGGATGTGGCCCTTCAGGACATGGTTTAGGGGACACAGTGACACTGGATTAATAGTTGGACTTGGTGATCTTGAAGGTCCTTTCCAACCTTAGTGATTCTGTGATGCTGTAAATTCTGTTCTGGTTTTGGTCCCAGGAATTGAAAGGTCTTTGTTGTCTCAATCTTGGATACCATAATAGTGTCACCAAAAACATTTACCTTCTTTATCTTGAGGTTGAAGTATTATGCAGTACAAGTCTGAAAGATTTTGAAAGTTAATTTCATTCTTTGCAGTAACTCCACTAATAGCTGATTTATGATATGTGACTACTTCTAAATGAACTTTGTATAATTAGGTTCTCAATTCTCAGTAATTTTCAGAATCCCTAGTTGATTGTAGTTGTATGACTCTAGATTTTTATGAAGCTAACATCAGGAATACAAATTGGATTAGTGATATTACAATGGTAATCTTTTTCTCACAATGAAAATAGTTGTGAGGGGAAGAAGACGTAATATGTTATCATTAAAAAGACACACAGTTATTGGTGGGAAAATAAAGAATAAATAAATAAGACAAACCAGTAAAAGAGATCATATATCAGAAATGTCCAAAAGGAGCAAATAATAATTAATTAATAATCAAGTAATAATTAATCAGGTTCCAAATTTAAGAAATATTATTGAAGAAATACTTTAGTGAGGAATATATTATCAAGAACACCTCTCCTGTGAAGAAAGGCTGAGAGAGTTGGGGTTTTTCAGCCTGGAGAAGGGAAGGCTCTGGGGAGACCTTATTGCAGCTTTCCAGTACTTTTAAGAAAGGGGGCTTATAAGAAAGATGGGGACAGACTTTTTAGCAGGGCCTGTGGCAATTGGACAAGGGGTAATGGTTTTAAACTAAAAGAGGGCAGATTTTGACTAGATATAAAGAAGAGATTTTTCCCACTGAGGGTGGTGAAACACTGGCACGGGTTGCCCAGAGAGGTGGTAGATGTTTCCATACGTGGAAAGAAATAAAGTCAGGTTGGATGGGGCTCGGGGCAACCTGATCTAGTTGCAGATGTCCCTACTCACTGCAGGGGAGTTGCACTAGATGACCTTTAAAGGTCCCTTCCAACCCAAACTATTCTATGATTGTATAAGAAGGCATTCTTAGAATAGATAAAGGCAGAAAGGAAGAAAAGTTTGTGATTCACTATAGAGTAAGACAAACTATATGAAGAAATACAAATCTGATATTTTTAAAACATCTACCAAAGATAAATTGACGTTTTTGGTGTTATCCATACTTTCTGAGGTAGCAAGTAATTCTCCAATGTAATTTCTTCTCAACCTCTGACGTTCAGACAAATATGATTTTATAAGTTTAAGGAGGAGAAAAGGATGTCCTGATTCCAACAATTTATCTGTATTTATTAAAAAAGTAGAAAAAAGGGGAAAGAAAAAGAATATTTCCCAATAATTCTGCTTATTGTGTTCCATTACATGATAAATTGACACAAAAAACATAGCGAAGGTACCCAGGATGATATAGTAAAGTCAAAGAATAAAAAAGAGGACTTCACTCTGACCATTAGAAACATAAGCAGAGTTAACATCAGAGGAACATACAGTGTTTTACTAAAAATGAGAAACAAACCTCAAGGGCAGTCATAAAAAGATGAAGAATTTCATAACTGCATGTAGGCTTCTGGGAATAACTGGATTAACTTTCCTAATTATTAAAAAATTATATGTGAAATCTGGAACAGTCAATTTGCCCGCAAAGAATTCAGATTTTTCTCTCCTGCTTCAAAGTTAGGGCTTTACTATTAATTTGTTGTAGACTGTTATTTTAAGTGATCATTTTCAGCATTAAAATAATAATATATTCTCAAGTGAAGGTTTATCATATCACTGGAAAACAGCTTATGATACTTCACTGAAAAAGAAGAGAGTCTTTACAAGACATCCACAAGACTGATCTTTTATTTCTGTGAGAGAGAGAATGAGATTATAGACTGTTAATTAATTTTTGAATTTCTTAATATAGCTATCCTCTCTTAAAACCATGGTTTTGCATGAAAGAGGTGGCAGAGCTGAGGTTTTGATTTTAAGTTTGCTCAAGCACATACTAGGTTAATAGCAGAACTTTTCTGACAAGTTAGCAAATAGTTTGTCCATCACTATTTCTGTCTTATTCTTATTTGTAAGTTTTTGTTGACTAATAGATCAGATTTCCTGTCTAGAGTGGATGGAGGGGGAATAGGTTTTTGTAATAGAACAAACTGATATGATAGAAAAAATAAAAGGCTACTAAATTGAGGTTAAAGTTTACAAAGAAAAAATGGACCAATCTCAATCCCCAGGAAGTACAAGACTACCCCACTGAGTCCAGTATTGTCAGGGCCAATAACTACAGGACAACCCCACTAGACACTGGGGTCTGCTTAGATTGAGCTCACTAAAACCTCAAAGCTAAAAATGTTCAAAGTAGTGCTACAGCTGCAATGGGTGTCCACAGGTGCCCAAACAAATTGCAGCAATTTCTGCATTTCTATTTTGTACACATTATTAACTTGAAGTGAGAAATCTGACTTTTTAATATACATAAAATAAACACTATTTTCCTAAACCACAATAATTTCTGAAATTTTAACAAAATTAATCCCATTCTACTTAGAGAGTAATGCAAATTATTTTGAAGTGTCCTTTGAAAACCCTGGAGAGAGAAAGAAAATTCATCTTAGATGCATGGTCTAATAAGTATTTAATTTATGTGAAGTTGATCAACAGCAAGAGCAGAAAATAAGAAAGGGAAAACTGATTAGAGCACTAATCTGGGATGCAGTACATCTGGATTAAAACGATGATAGAAAAAAACCAACTCCTAATAAGTTTCTATTTTTTAAAAGAAAAGAAGCACAGGTGTTGGCTTTTATCTATTCAAAATAATGTTTATAAAAAAAATATTAAAGATTAGCAAGGTGAATATTTTGATGGTTAAAGAGCTGGCTGCCAGTTGGAAGTAGATTAGATCAATGAGTGTCTGCTGAATGTGTAATGACACAACATTGTAACACTTAGCGATGTTTTTGGTCTTTATGAATCTGGCAGTTTAGCAGCTTGACAGTTGGCATTGACATATGAAAATTTATTTTTAAACTTGGCATTGATATACTATGGCTTGTTTTTAGGTTTTTGTCAGTAAGACATTTTAAAATGGTAATTTTAAAGTCATATTTCAAAAAGAAGTTGTTTAACTAAACCCTCATATTAACCATTTCGAAAATATCCAAAGCATATATCTGTGAAAGTAATCATTCATGATTGTTTCATAGATGTGTTTTCTGTATTGCAGAATTGTATTGATTAAATGAAGTACAGTTATCTACTTTTTCACAAATGAACTACAGAAAAATGCATTTTAATAAAGATTTAAAGAAATGATAGAATCATAGAACATCTCAAGTTGGAAGGCTAAGGATCATCAAGTCCAACTCCCTGCTCCTCACAGGACTACCTAAAATGAAACTATATGGCTAAGAGCATCATCCAGACACTCCTTGAACTCTGACAGGCTTGGCACTGTGACCACTACCCTGGGGAGCTGTTCCAGTGACTGTCCAGCCTCTCAGTGAAGAACCTTTTCCTAATGTCCAATCTGAACTTCCCCTGATGCAGTTTCATTCCATTTCCTCATGTCCTGTCGCTGGTCAGCAGGGAGAGGAGATCAGTACCTCTCCTTCCACTGTCTCCCTTGAGGAAGCTGTAGACTGCAATGAGGTCACTCGTCAGCCTTCTCTTCTCCAAGATGAACAAGGCAAATGACCTCAGCCTCTCCTCCTAAGTCTTGCCCTTGAGACCTTTCACCATCTTGGTTGCCCTCCTCTGGACACACTCTAATAGTTTGATGTCCTTCTTATATTGAGGCACCCAAAACTGCACACGGTACTCAAGGTGGGGCCACACCAGTGCAGTGTAGAGCGGGACAGTCACCTCCGTCAACCAGCTAGTCCAATAAAAATGACCGAATGTTCAAATGGTATCTGAACCAATTCAAATAAAGAACTTTTCTAAGATAATGTTTCTGTTCTTACCCCATCCTTGGATATCTGCATAGCAGGGCTTGCATCTCACTTGTAGCAAGATCTCATTTATGCGAAACACAGCTTACCAAAATTGTCAGATTGTTTTTTTGGTGAAATTATTTTTTCTAGTTTGAAGAAAAATGTAAGAATTTTCATTGACTGCCATGTTTCCTCAGTGATTCTTTTGATTTTACAGGCATTAACTTGATGGATATGTTTATCTGTTTTATCTAAGCTACACATCTATAGAGTATATATGTTTTTTGTCAAGTGGTGCCGGCCATATATGCTTGCATGTGTACTTTATACAAGATGCATATTCTCTAATATGCAGAGCACTTAATTCCTGACTACTGAGAGATCCAAATGTTTGTAACTTTGTACTTCAAGTAGTCATTTATGCTGATACAAACAGCACTTTGTGCAGTTGCTTACAACTTGAAAATAATCATGAGTGTTTGGAATTAATTACTTGCACATTTTAAATTGCAATTTGTTAATCACTTTAGAGTTTGAATTCATGAAGCCTGAGGCACTATCTGCTATCAAATTACTCCAAGCACAGTGATACATTAAGATTCCTGTGCACTGTTCTAACTCTTTCAAAAGCATAACATAGAGAAGACCATGGCCAAGACAGAAGATTAGTCCAAAGAGGCCAACTAGCTCTGGGGCCAGATGGTTAAATACAGCGTATGTTTGGACAGTTTATATCTCCTACCCTCTGGACAGTGTGGCCACATCCTGCCTTCCTGTGCTCACTCTTAGGCAATTTTAGCATTCAACAGTCTGGCTGTCTTAGCCTGAGGTCCTGGAACATGGGAAATGTGTCAGAGGAAAGGAAAGATCATTCTGTGCAGCTGCTTTTGCCATGGTCTTTACCTAACACATCCACATCTGTCAGAGAGAGAGAATACTGACTCTCTGGTCCGAGTTAGTCTCTGTGGTCTTACTTGGCTAATGGTCAAACTAGCACACAGCTACTACCAAAGAGTTATGGCTGACTTAGGATTTTGCACAAGTTGCTGGTTACCCTGGATGGGAAAAGCCTGCTTGCTGGTTATCAGGAATACAGGTATAACATGTATGCATTATTAACTGGAACTCATACTCTCACATTTGGATTCCTAAAAAAAAAAACCAAACCAACACCCCCCACCCCTGCCCCCGGTTCTGACAAAATATGAATTAGTAGAAAGCCTGTAAAAAAAAGAGGAGATGGAAATCATCAGGTTTTGGATTTTGATGGCTTATTCAAACTCTGATACTGACGATGACCATAGTGGAAATCAGTAACTCAGTGTTAGTTTCTGTACTGAAGTGTTGGCACCTGATGTATCAAGTTACTTCGTTTTTCTTTACTGGCTTAGATGATGATCTGAAGTGTTTGAATGCTATACAGTTTTAAAAAAAAAGGAAAAAAGGGTCATCCTAAATATTATTGGATAACAAACATTGATTCTCCTTTCTGATTTATTAGAGATTTACAATAGTTTTTAAATTATTGCAATCTTTGCATGTATTATGTACCAGGAATTTTGACTCTGATGCTCGGCTTTATCCATGAATTCTTTAATTTTCACCTCCTTTCCCCTTTCATCCCTCAGAGGCACAATGGCATTTTCAATAAGCACCGTATAAAAAGCCAGGAATTGAGGGAGGAATCACTGAAATGGCCTGATTTCACCAACAAAAAGAAATTTTTTTAGGTGTGTAGATCTATTCCACCCCTAAATCTCCTTCATTTAAAAAAGAAGAACACATAAATATCAGGGTCCAGAAAGTAAGATATGAAATTCATTAAAAAGATCTGCCCTCCTCCACAAAATCTATGTGCCAAGAAATCAAGAAATTCAATAAGGCTTTGGCAGCCAATGTTATGTTATAGTTCTTTAAGTCAAAATTTACTTTGCATATAGAAAAGATAACTGTTTCTAAAGATAACTAACTGTATCTCTTCAGCAGCTTTCTCTCCTCTTTTTAGTCAAATTAATAGTCCATACAATACTTACATGTTAAAGAAATTATTCTGTTTCTGTCTTTCTCACAATTTTTCCTTTTATTTCAGTCCCTTTTTATCTATTTGTCCTCTTAATAGTCTCCTTTTTTAATGTCCAGCTGCAGTATTCGCTTCCTTTGATGCACAAAAATTCTTTTTCCTTCAAATTTTCCTTTAAAAATCATTTTCACTGACAGGCTTTGAACTGCGATTGAGAAGAGTAGTTCTACTCCTACCCCTTTTTCTTGTCTTAATTAGTTATTCAGTTATTACCCTAATTAGAATGTAAGTTCTTTGTGTCAAGCACCTTGCCAAGCTATTTGTTTTTAAATCTCCACATGCACTTATAGTATGCAAATAAATACCTAATGATAAAAGCAGTAAGTAAAGATCATAAAACAGATAAAAATGAAATGCTTCTCTTCTGATCGTTCACGCAGAAATATTTTAATTACTATTGCTGTAGCTTTCATAGCCACATTAAAACACACCAAAAGCACTTGAAGAATTTTTTTTTTTATGCCAATGAATTGTATGGATGACATGTTTTGTTTTGGTTTTTTAATTGTAAGTTTTAGTACCCAATGCTACTAATAATCAGACTATCTTTAAAGCTTTCAATGAAATCTTATAGGGCAAGAAAGAATACAAGAAATCCGCTAAATCCTTTGGCAACAGGATTAAGGACGACTTGTATTCTTTAAACAAAACTCCAGGCTTAGCAGGAAATTCCTATGCTTTGTATTTTTTGAAATTTGATTAATAAAAATTAAAATATATATGTTGTTGACTGGTTATCCGTGAACCTTGAAAAGTCCATCTGGCAACAAATCCTTCTGAATTTATTTGCCATCTGTAAACATCCTGATTCATAACAAAAAACTGTAGAATGGTTAATATGATGTTATAAATGCTTCCTAGTTTAGGACAGCATTTACATCTATAAAAATTATTTTTTTCTGCAGTTTTTACAGTTATAAGAAATGAGAGCAATCTTTAGAAAAGATATGCTCAATATTTTTAAATTTATATCACAGAGAAACTAACTGTATTTCTATGATTCTCTGCCCAGTTCTTTCTTAGGTTTCTTCTGTGGACACTTTCACAGAACCAAAGTACAGGTTCATCAAATCAGCTCCATACTAAGTGTCTCTGCTAAGCTTATCCTTGTTTGGCCTGGCACTAAAGTGTCACCAACAAGAAAAAAAGTCAAAAAACCCAAACCAAAATTCTTTGCAGCTTAAAGGCCAGAAAATGTTCACCGGGATAGTATTTTGTTTCTCTGTGTGCATATATTTGTGGGTACTCTATGCACAGAAGGGAAGAGAAGGGTTTGCTATGTCAGAAGCAAGGATGATGCTTCATTTATTTGAAGTGCTCCACTATTAATTGATATTCTGTTCATCAGCTGAAGGAGCTTGTGGAGGGACACTACGGGGGACAAGCGGAACTATTTCAAGTCCCCACTTCCCTTCCGAGTATGAAAATAATGCTGATTGCACCTGGACCATATTGGCTGAGCCAGGAGATACCATTGCTTTGGTCTTCACTGACTTCCAGTTAGAGGAAGGATATGACTTCTTAGAGATCAGTGGAACGGAAGCACCATCAATATGGTAAGTCAGAGATCTTGTAAAGATCTCAGTTTATGTTTTTCTTTTTTGGTATTTTGAAAAGATATTAAAGGATATTTAAGACATTTAAGATATTTTCTACCTGTTAGTAATGACCATTTTGTTATGCATTTTCCTTTGGTTGCTTTCACCCTCCAGAATTGAAAAAAAAATTGTAGTTTGCTTCTGCTTCTTTCCAAATCTTGACCCTTCCTTTTATTTTCCTCCATCTTTGAGAGCTGTGTTTGCAAAAATATCTTAGCAGTGAGCATTTATTGGTGTTACGTATTTGAACTTGGTATGAGAACACTTTCTGATGTTGAATCTCAAATGGCTTATCATGACATTGTACTCCAACAATGAAAAGCAGTGAGAAAAAATCAGCCTCTCAGTAAAACAGGAATATATAGAGAGCAAGTAGACGCCATCTTATTCTAAGCAGGCTATAATTCAGTCTTACTACATGTACTCATGTACACAAGTATTATTATCTTATGTTCGCTGATGTTAAAACTGTTTGCTTAAGCAATATTGGGCCTTAATAACTATAATACTAGATTTACATTCTCTGTACTAAAAGATATGTCTCTAGAAATGGACTAAATTGCAGAACAGTTTGTACTGTGATTTCTCCATATGCTACATATGCAGGGTTTTAATTTTTTTTATCTCTGAGAATGTCTTGTGCTTGACATATGCACCATTGCTATAAAATATAACCAAGAAAAAATTACAAATCTGCTGCTCACAGACGACTGATGGTTATTATCTTCAGAAAGCCTTTCTGGAGATCTGAAGCAACTTCACTATTATTTTAATGTCATGACAGGCTAGGCAGTGCAATATATTAGTAATTGTGAAGTTCTAAGTAGCATCTGATATGTTGAAAAACCCTATCAAATAAAAATGTGTATCAACCATGCTTGGCAAATATGTAAAACCTTTGGTTTGAAGATACTTCTGGATCTATATAACAAGATTAGTTTCTAACATTTCCACATGACCAAAAGTTGTGTAACGGCAGCCAGTGAAGCAGCTTTATACGAAACTAAGTGCTCATGTCTGACTGTCTGAAATGCAGTATGAGTGCCCTGTTGCCTCCCTCTCATGCACAGACATGCACAACAGTCATCAATGACAATGTTTCCTTACTAGGTGTTCTAAGGACCAGAAGCTGAAATCTTGAAGGGGAAGACCTAAAGGAGTCCTACTGCAGAACATAAAAATCTGTCAATTTATATTTGTGTATGAGGCTCTAGTAGACACCTAACAACATATTTTCAACTTTGTTGCAAGGAATTAATCTGTTTCTGAACTTGAACATGCAAATATATGAATAACCTTACATTTACAGACAGTCACATACCTGTTCCCCACAAGATTTCTGACAAAAGGTGATGTAGAAAAATATGAGCAGAAAGCAATGGAAACATACTCTGCATTGAACTCATATGGTATTGATCAGATATGCATTGGAAATCAGAGATATCATAAGAATCTTATTTCTCCTAGAATTCAGTCTAAGTGTTTTTCTCATTTTCCCTGATATTTTCCTGGGTTGGAGATTTTTTTTTTTTAATAATGCTAAACTCCAGTCACTAAAAGCTAAGGGTTTATTATATGTTTCTAGGATCATAGAACCATGGAATAGTTTGTGCTGGAAGGGAACTTCAAAGGTCATCTAGTCCAACCCCCCTGCAATGAGCAGGGACATCTTCAACTAGATCAGGTTGCTCAGAGACCTGTCCAACCTGACCTGGGGTGTTTCCAGGCATGGGGCATCTACCACCTCTCTGGGGCAAGATGTGCCAGTGTTTCACCACCATCATTGTGAAATATTTCTTCCTTAGATCTAGTTGAAATCTACTCTCATTTGGTTTAAAACCATTACCCCTTGTCCAATTGCCACAGGCCCTGCTAAAAAGTCTGCCCCATCTTTCTTATAAGCCCCCTTTCTTGTAAGTACTGGAAGGCTGCAATAAGGTCTCCCTGGAACCTTCCCTTCTCCGGGCTGAACAAGGCCAACTCTCAGCTTGTCCACAGAGGAGAGGTGTTCCATCCCTCTCATCATTTCTGTGGCCTCCTCTGGACACGCTCCAACAGGTCCATGTCTTCCCTGTGCGGAGGGCTCCAGAGCTGGACACAGGACTCCAAGTGGGATCTCACCAGAGTGGAGTAGAAGGGCAGGATCACCTCCCTCAACCTGCTGGCCACACTTCTTTTGATGCAGCCCAGGATACCGTTGGCCTTCTGTGCTGTGCCCACACACTTCCGGCTCATAACCAGTTTTTCATCCACCAGTACCCCCAGGTCTTTCTCGGCAGGGCTGCTCTCAATCCCTTCAACCCCCAGTCTGGATTGATACCAGGGGTTGCCTCAACCCAGGAGCAGAACCCTCATGAGGTTCACATGGGCCCATTACTCAAGCTTGTCCAGGTCCCTCTGGATAGCATCCCATCTCTCAGGTGTGTCAACCACACCACTCAGCTTGGTGTCATCTGCAAACTTCCTGAGGGTGCACTCAATCCCACTGTCTGTGTCATTGATGAAGATATTCAACAGTACTGGTATCACTGATACAAGTATAGGATTAGTACATGATCACTGATAAAAGTTTGGAGAAGCTGATGGAAGTTTTATAAGAAATGTTTAAATATTTGTTGCATAATTTGGAATGGATCTACACATTCAGCTATATTTAAGCCAGAACAGTTGCCATAGCGACATTAGAGGCATGCTAAATGTAGTGCATGCTGTAATCTGCTAAAATCAGCTGTGTGTTTAAATGTGAAGTTGTTCCATACTTAAAACGAATGATCTAGAGGTGCATCATCTTAAAATGTGACTTTTTTTTTAATTGCTCCCTTTTATTGTGTCTGGCATCATATCAACAGCTTTGTACAGTAATTTTGTGTTAAAAGACACATATTCCATTAGTACAGGCTGGTAATTATGATTGTTTTTTCACTTAAAGGAATATTTGATGTAAAATAAGCCAAATATTATTGTAGTGAACAGCACAGAAGGACAGATACATGAAAAGTCCAAAAGCTAGAAAGAGCGTGAAATTAAAGAAAATAATTTCTGACTGATGATTCTTTAGTGATTTTAGTGTATAATCCAATAGATCTGGATTACCCTCTGCAAACATATCAACAAGGGTAGAAGCAGTTCCAGCATGATTACAGTAAAAATTGGATGGACTTTTTTTAAGTAAAGCAATGGAAATGCTAGAACAAGTAGAACCTAAATCATAGGAAAAAACATCTGATATCTCTATAAAATATGTACGCAAGAGATGTTATATTGTAGTAATTATATTGATTATATGTCTTATAGTTATTATGTAATAGTAAAATTAATAATATTATATTACTTATATTGTATGCCTCCCATGTTTCTAAACCTTAAGATGTTCAGTTAATTTCCATGTTATATATCTTATTGTTGGTTTGTTTTCCAGTGCATTGAAAAGGAAGATGAGATTTGTTTACCTTGTCTTATTCTTAAAGATTATTTGAAAATCATTCATACAGCCCATCCTAATAGAATTAGTTTATAAAAGATTCAAGTGACATTACCTCACTATTTATTTTATGTCCATAGTACAATTAGAGTGTCCAAAGCTATTCAAGTTTGGGGTTTTTTTTCCTAATTAAAGAGCAGTTATATTGCTTTGGATCTTGAATGGATGGGCACGTATAGATGACCACATTTTTAATCCTGCTTTGAATCAATATAAGTGTCAAGAGGCTTAAAAAGATGAACATCAGTGTTTACAAAATGAATGTGTAGCACGTAGAACAGGCTTTTTAATCTATGGAGGAAGTAAAAGTATTATTAGTTAGACTGTAGATGAAAGAAACCTTTTTGAATTTGAATCACTTGCTTAATTTGCTATTACATAAAGGAGTTTTAGATGTAAACCACGTTTATCTTGAATTGGCAAGCTCTTGCTCGCAATGCCAAGAACAGTACTTCTGGGAGCATAACAGAAAGACTGCTGCTTTGCTATGTCTGGAGTCCGTCTCCAAGTCTACCAAAAGGCTGGATCTTTTCAGTCTGAAGGGCTCCTCTGTTCTTAATTGCTAGAACTAAAAAAAACATTTTGTGTGTAATTTCTGAACATTAAACATAATCTTTAAAATACTTCCAAAAAATGTCCCTTTTGACTTCAACTTAAGTTATACTGTACTTAAAATTAAATCAAGGTTGGATCTAGAGACGGTGTTACTAAGTCTTTTAAAAGACCAGGCTGAATGAATATGGTTTTGAAGTAAAATCAGGGATATATCACTTACTTAGGGAAAGCACCCTTTTGAAAATCTCTTAATGAGTTTTTCCCAAGACTCCTCCTTGAGGTGCTTTTGTTGTTTTTTTTTTTTCTTTTTTTAATGTGGACTATTTTATTTTTTGCAAGATTAAAAACTTATTTGACAAAAAAAAATATTAGACTATTACAGTATGCATGAAATGAGACTATGATGTTAGGAATAATTATGAAATTATCATTTTTAATTTGGAATCTTAATATTGAACATATTTTTTCTGAAATTTATTTTTTCTCCTTTTACCTTACAATACAAATGTTATCTGACTGTGCTTCAATTTAAACCTAAAATTATTATCTTTTAAATTTTTTTCAGGATTTGCCAATACAAGAGAATGAACCACATTTCATACTTTTTAATCCAAATTAATTTCCTAATACTATTTAAAAATACTTTTAAGAATATTCTGACTTCCTTATAAATCACCTCAATATCCTAGTGAAAGGGCCTAAAAATATATGTGGATGTGAGAGTGATTTGGAAGCAGCAATAATGAATTGCTATAATCTTGGCATACAGTTTGACATAAGCACCTGGAGTCATCTGAAACTCACTTCTTATTCCTGTGTTAATGAATAAGTCGTATAAAAGCTGGATCTAATACTAATTTGTGTTTCTTAGATAAATACACAAGCACTTAGATATAAGACCTGCATGTTGCCTTTCCTGTTTCTATAGATCTGTCTTAATCTTACCACTCTCATTGTGAGAGGTCTATAGCAAAGCAATGCATGAGGTTATGGAGTGGTCTAAATCACTTTTTTGATAGACACCTATGGTAGTAGATCCATACATATGTTCTGAATATTTAACTCAGAATTACATAATTATACAGCTAAAGAGCACCATCTATTGGTTTGCTGTAAAAAGATGTATTGCTTGTGGATGCACCTTCAATAAAGTTGTTGTTATACACCAGAGAAGGGCTCTTGACATACCCTTGGCAATATAAGGTTCTGTTTTCTTTTCTTTCTCCTTCAGACAATAAAGGATGTGCTATGGTCATGAAACAAGACAAAGGCAGTTAGATTCCAGCTTTTTCATTTGGCAACACTATTAGATTTTTAAAATTTTTTTTTGTAATTAGTTACTTATTTTAGCCACTTTAGAGACCTTCTGACAGTCATTCCTTTTTTGCCACCAGGGAAACTCTGTGAAGGTGTATGTTTGTATTGGAGATGCTGGTAAATGGTTCTCTTGCTGTCTACTAGTTTTTGGAAGCTCTTGCCTTTCTCTGGCTTTCAACTGGATTTCTCCTTTTACCTGTTTTGGTTTAGGAAAGTGAGTCCAACAAGTATAAGCTTCTGTACTTGATAACCTGTCTGTCTGACCTGCCATGAACCGCATGTCATTTTTTTTCAGGAACAGAAGTTGCAGAGCTACCCTCAAATCCTTTCTATTGACTTTCAAGCTGCAAAATTTCCAGTTACCGTGTAAAAATCCCATAGTCTATCACATCTGACAATCAGCTTTAATGCTGTTTAGCACTTGAACCCAATCTATCAAATGTATACAGCAACACAGAAATTTTTTAAATTAACATAAAACATTATACAGTTCTGAATCACTAAGATACATTGGAAACACAAAGACACTTTTAAGGTGAGTGAGAAAGGTAGGATGTGTGTCTGTATGAAGAGCTTTGTAAGACTGAAAAATACAGTGATCATGACAGACAGAATGTTGGATATTTTCAATTAATATGAAGTTTATTTACCTGATTGGAATTAAACTTCTGTTCATGAAATATGTTTTTCCCAACTGATTTCTTCCATACCCCATTTGTTCAGGCTCTTGCTACAGCACACCAAGTCAATAGGCATTCACATATTGCAAACCGAATAAATGATAGAAGAATCCCTAAAATAAGTAGTATGGCAAATGCAAAGTCTCTTTAAAAGACTCAGTGGAACACATCTTTTCCCCAGATTCTGAGTCCTATAAGTTGCTGCCTTTGGTGCTGATGCTTGTTTCTCTCAGTTTCTCCTAGCTATTGTTCTGTTGGCAACATCTATGCTCCCAGTGCTCTTTCCCCTCCCCTCCCACCAACATATCACAGAATCGCAGAATCACAGAATCACTAAGATTGAAAAGGAACTTCAAGATCATCAGGTCCAACCATTAATCCAATGCCACCATGTTCCCTAAACCATGTCCTGAAGTGCCACATCCACATGTTTTTTGAACACTTCCAGAGATGGTGAACCCACCACCTCCCTGAGCAGCCTGTTCCAATGCTTGACCACTCTCTCGGTGAAGGATTTTTTCCTGATATCCAATCTAAACCTCCCCTGGCGCAACTTGAGGCTATTTCCTCTCGTCCTATCACTAGTTACTTGGGAGAAGAGGCCAACACCCTTGTTGCCACAACCCCCTTTCAGGTAGTTGTAGAGAGCAATAAGGTCCCCCCTCAGCCTCCTCTTCTCCAGACTAAACAGTCCCAGTTCCCTCAGATGCTCCTCAGAAGACTTGTGCTCCAGACCCCTCACCAGCTTCGTTGCTCTTTTTTGGACATGCTCCAGCACCTCAGCATCCTTCTTGTAGTAGAGGGGCCCAAAACTGAACACAGGATTCAAGGTGCGGCCTCACCAGTGCCGAGTACAGGGGCACAATTACTTTCCTGATCCTGCTGGCCACACTATTTCCGATACAGGCCAGGACGCTGTTGGCCTTCTTGGCCACCTGGGCACACTGTCGGCTCATATTCAGCTGGCTGTCAACCAGCACCCCCAGATCCCTTTCTGCCGGGCAACTCTCCAGCCACTCCTCCCCAAGCCTGTAGCATTGCATGAGATCCAGCTTGTCCAGATCCCTCTGCAGAGCCCTCCTACCCTTCAGCAGATCAACACTCCCACCCAGCTTGGTGTCATCTGCAAACTTACCGAGAGAGCACTCAATCTCCTCATCCAGATCATCAATAAAGATATTGAACAAGACCGGCCCCAGAACCAAGCCCTGAGGAACACCGCTTGTGACAGGCCGCCAGCCGGATTTAACACCATTCACCACAACCCTCTGGGCTCGGCCATCCAGCCAGTTCCTCACCCAGCAAAGAGTAAACCTGTCAGCCACGAGCCACCAGTTGCTCCAGGAGAATGCTGTGGGAGACGCTGTCAAAGGCTTTACTAAAGTCCAGGTAGACAGTGTCCACAGCCTTTCCCTCATCCACTAGGCGGGTCACCTGGTCATAGAAGGAGATCAGGTTGGTCAAGCAGGACCTGCCTTTCATAAACCCATGTTGGCTGGGCCTGATCCCTTGGTTGTCCTGCGCATGCCCTGTGAGCACTCTCAAGACAAACCGCTCCATGATCTTTCCGGGGTACAGAGGTCAGGCTGACAGGCCTGCAGTTCCCGGGATCCTCCTTCCGGCCTTTCTTGTAAATGGGTGTCACATTGTTAAGCCTCCAGTCTTCTGGGACCTCCCCTGTTAACCAGGACTGCTGATAAATGATGGAGAGTGGCTTGGCAAGCTCCTCCACCAGCTCTCTCAGTACTCTCGGGTGGATCCCATCAGGTCCCATAGACTTGTTGGTGTCCAGGTGGTTTAACATGTCCTTAACTGCTTCCTCATGGATTATGGGCTAATTATTGTGCTGTAACATGTTCTGTGTCTGCAGCATTTGCTGCCATGTTCAATGGTTTAAGCTTAAAATCTGATAAAACTTATCCCAAACAAGCATTGACACATTGTAGTTGATCTTCTTGTCCTTTTTCCCTTGGTTTCTAGTGCATTAAGCATTGAAAAACATACTCCCGTAACCCTTTAAAAAAAAGAAGTCAACCCTGTGGTATAGTCATAGTCAAAATGGTATATAAAAAGTTTGCAAACAATGTGCTGAACTTCAGTGCCTGTGGAGTTCTGTAATCTTGGAGTGAATGTCTCACTGGTCTCAGCATTTTTTAAGCACAGGCTCAGAAAAGATTATCCAACTCACAGATTAGGGAATTTAGAAAGAAAATAGACACAGAGTTTTGCATAGGATGACAGCTATGTATACTAAACATATCATACAGGCAACTGGTATACTCTAGTTCTTAAAGTATTGATTTCCAGAGTCTCCAGAGTCTTTTAAAATTCCCTGAGTGGGAAATAGCATGTTTTAATTCAGTATCTATATGTAGTTCTTTGGCATAGCAGGTGCTATACACAAACATATGCAGATAAACAGCTTCTTCACTCCTACAGTTTTCCCATAATAAGGATTAATAAGCTGATCTCATCAGTGATGTATCTTGTACTTTGCTATATTTATCAAAATCATCATTTTCCAAAATGGATTTTCTGCAGGCATTCAAATGCCTGCTTGAAAAAATGAATTATCCACAGTTGTTAGTAAATTGTTAACAGACTTGGGAAAATACAATGAACACTGCTCACTACTTTTGGAGACCATAGAAAGAAAAAAATAATGTGGATGAGACAGGTAGTGAACAGTCCCCCCTCCCTAACATTTTTATAGGAGGAAAGATAAAAACTGACTACTACTGTTGAGAAAGCAAATCTGCAAAGAAATTGTTACTTTAAGACAGGGTTACATTTCTTTCCTCAACCCTGGATATTGTCTTTCTTTTCCTTTCAGCATCCCAAAGGCAATATTTTTTAAATTGCTTTGATACTGAAGTAGTTGTGTGAATTTTTTTGTTTATTTTTTAAGTGTATATTAAATAGTACAGTATACATTATATAATGATATGAGCTCTGCTAGTTTCAATGAGGCACCTTCAGATTCTAATTGCTAAAATGACCATAATGAAGAAAAAGAGTACAAGTAGTGGTTTCAAAAATAAGCTGAAATGTAACATCTGAATTTGTACGTGATCTCTGAGTTGCTAGCATTGTACCAGAAGAAAGGGGATGATGGAGGGAATAAGGGCTTTGTGTTGGGAAGCTGGGAGTCAAGAATGAAGCTAACATGAGAAGAATTTTGTTTGGGTATGTTGGGGGATATTATGACAGATTTTAAAGAGTTGGTAAGGTTTTGGAAACAGTTTCAGGCTGGGTTGGAAGGGCTGGGAAATTTGAACTGCAGAGTAGCAATGGGGAAATTCGGTGCTCTAGGTCAGAAGAACCTTTGCAGAGTAATATCCCAAATGAGCCTGGGAAGTGTACTCAAGTCAGCCCTGCAACCGGCACAGAGTGAACAAAAACATGCTAAGCCCACAGGAATACCATCATCACTAATGTCGCTTTGATCCAGCAGGCATATCCCCTCTCCTTTCTTCTTCACCCAAAACAGGACTGTTTTGGTACATTTATCTTTGCTGTGTAAGACAGCAGTGAAGCGTGGTCTGCTTTCTTCTTTTCTGGTAAATACATGATAGCTGTATCAGTATCCTGTGGTCTTTACCTAGATACTGGCCCATATAATGATGGCAAGTGCTGAAATATGTATGTAATTCTTCTGAGAGCTTCAGATAGAAGTAATAAAACACTTTCTTATTCTTCCTTCTGGACCACAGCTTTCCTTTGGACTATATGTTAATCCTGTGTTCAGAGATG